>NW_026294584.1:147752426-148472426 GCF_007827085.1 Peromyscus californicus insignis
ACTTTCATCCCATATTTCATGATCATTTTGCCCCTCCCGCACCCCTTATGTACCAGTGGGCATCATCGTTTAATCGTCACAGACATATGCTATGGTTTTCCGGTAGCTGTTTAGTCTGCAGGCTTTCCTTCCAATATTTTATTAGCAATTCATTTACAGTCGATTTAGGTTGGTTGCCATGTAGAGTTTCGGTGTGGATTTTTCTGGCTGTATTCTCACAGTACAGGTCAACATGTTCCTCTGCTTTCCATAGTTCTTGTAAATTGACTGCTGGATCCAGAGGCTAATCTCCCTGGCAGAAGTGGCCACATCCTCTGAAGAGGCACATAGTACCTGCCGACATATAGCTTAGGTGACTATAAACGGCACTGATATTCTATTACTTCATCTTTGCAAATGACTGTAAAGCATCATTATAAATTCATCGAATTAGACACATCGGAAGTTTTTACGTCTATTGCAATCATTATACTTAATGAAGCTCAGAATGTTCTGTTGTTGACCTATTGCAGCCTGGGCCATTTGGCTCAGGCTCTTTTGCAGTGAACTTAACAGGGTTTGATAGCTTTTTTTTTCTTTTTGCTATTTGATATGTAAAATATTCCAAGAACATCTCTCTCCCTCTCCCTCTCCCTCCCTCTCTCCCTTCCTCCTTCCCTCCTTCCCTCCTTCCCTCCCCCCCCCCTCTCTCTGTAGGTCATGTGCATGTTTGAGCATGTTAGAGGCCAAAAGACTGTATGTGTTGTTGCTCTTTGGGAACTGTTCGTCTTGATTTTCGTGACAGCCTCTCACTGGCATGATGCTAGTCCACTGAGTAGGCTAGGCTGGCTGGTGATCTGTCTGACCCCATCTCTCCAGCACGGCAATTATGAGCACATGCCATCAGTTTCTGACTTTCAAATGGGGGCTGGATTCAGGTCTTCATGCTATTCTTGAAAACACTTTAGGGACTCTATTCCAAGATGATCACACAATAGCCTGCTCTATTAGTGAAGTAGTATTTAAATTATTGTTATTTTGTTTTATGTATATGGGTGTTTTGTTTGTATGTCTGGGGATGATGGTGTACCTGGTACCCTAGGAGACCAGAAGAGGGCATTGGATCCCCTGCAACTGGACCAACAGATGGTTGTGAATGGTCATGCTCATGCTGGGAATCCACCCCAGGTCCTCTGCAAGAGCAGGAGTGCTCGTAACTGCTGAGCCATCTCTCCAGCCTCCAGTGAAATGGCATTCAGAACTGCACTCTGGGTGTTGTAGAGTCACTGGGACAAAACTGATCACATTTTTTTTTATTAAGAAAATGTTTTATTCATTTTACATACCAATCAAAGACCCTCCTCTCCCCTCCTCCTACCCCTCCAGCCTCCCCCTCTCTACCCACCCCCATTCCCTCCTACAAGAAGGTAAGGCCTCCATGGGGAGGTACATTTAGTAGAGGCAGGTCCAAGACCCTCCCCCTGCCTCAAGGTTGTTCGAGGTGTCCCATCACAGGTAATAGGCTCCAAAAAGCCTGCTCATGTACCAAAGATGGATTCTGTTGATCACATTTTTAGTCATTTTCAGTGGATGGATTTGGGAAACTAATAAATAATAAATTAAATACTGCTATGTATTTCAAAATATACTCTATTGTGAATGAAATATTGCTTGAAATTGTACTAGAACATCTGATTTAAATCTTGGACTGTAGAGCGTGTGTGTGTGTGTACGGGTGCACTCATGTCTGTGCATGTGTGTGTGAATGCCAGAGGATTGTATGGGGGTAGTTTTTCAAAAGCCATGCACCATTTTCTTTTTGGAGACAGGGTCTCTCTTTGGCCAGGAACTCTGGCTGCTTAGGCTAGGTTGTCCTAGTGACCCAGGGATCCTCCTGTCTACTTCCCAGCACTAGAATTACAAATACTCACAAGGGCACCCCCTTTTCTTTCAAAAAGAAAAATATGGGCACTTCGGATCAAACTCAGGTCCTCAAGCTTCCATAGCAAGCATCTTACTGAGCCATCTCCCTGGCCCAAGACTAGAAGCTTTACTTAACCTTTTTTATATTCCTGTTTTCCACACTGAGAATTCTGTTTTCCAAGAACACAGGGAATACTAGAATGATCATTGTGAATTCCAGGGCAGCCTTGGCTAATTAGTGAGTTCCAGGATAGCTTGGGTTACAGAGTGAGACCTTGTCTCAAAGCAAGCAAGTGAACAATGCAAAGAATAAGACAGAAATAGGAAAGTCCTATTACTTATTTTCTCCTTTCTACACACAGACACCTGACACTTGAGCTGCTATTGAGTTGAACTCCATTCTTTTCTTTTTCTTTCTTCCTTGGAGATACTGAGAATTGACCTCACAGTTTCCCACATGTTAGGCAAGTGGTCTATCACTGAGCTCTAGCCTCAGCCCACACTTTACTTTATACTTGAGACAGGGTCTCACTAAATTGCCCAGGATAACCTTGAACTGTAGCCGAGGCAGGGCTTGAAATTGCAATCCTCCTGCTTCAGTTGCCCGAGTAGCTGAGAAGACAGGCCTACACCAACCAGGTCCAGATCCTACTCCAGGTAGTGTCCGACTGATGAACATCATTTGGTGTGTATGTGGCACCACCAGCCAGGACATTTGGCTTTTTAGTTGGAAAGGGTGACTAGATACTTGGACTAATGGCAATAACCACATGAAGACTAAACTCTGAGGCGTCAGGATTGCTCTGTGCGCATGCTCACCGTTATTCCTCCTCTGTTTTTTTTTTTCCTTCTAGATACAGTATACATCAGAGTCGCAGACATCACATGCTATGAGTTCGGTTTGTAGGTCACAGTTGTTGGAGATGCTGTGTATATATAACGCTCTGGATCACGTAATAAATGATGTTATGGTCGTTTTAGGTCTCTTCACCACTTGATTTTCCCAAAAGTACCCACTCTGTGACAATATTTCTCGGGCTCCAGCATGTCAACACCGATCTGTGCTCTTCATTCTTGAGGATTAGCTGTGTTTGATGTTACATCTTTGCATCATATTTTCTTTGTTTCCTTGCTAAGCTTTCTTCGTTGTTTCCTTCTCCTAAATTAGCCCTCTTTTGTTTGTTTTTTAAAAATAGCTTTATTTATATTTTATAAAATTCATCGGTTTTAAGTTACTTGAGTGGATTGAAAAGCTTGGTCCTTGTCCTGTCACTTTGTGTATGGCTCTGTGAGAAGTGAAGCTTGCTGGCTATCGATTCCTTGTAAGTGATTTAATTCTTACTTGTCATGAAGCACTTTTGGCAAATGTCCAAGACAATCTGATTTTATTTTAAATTCTTGGAAGTTATTATCTTTTTTATTTATTGTTCAAGTGAGTTTTAAAATTTATTTTTATTTTTTTAAAGTTTTAATTACATTTATTGCATGTGTGTGTGAGCACACGCACGCACACCCACACGCACGCACACTCACACACATGCTTGCAGACAGGCTCACACGCATGTGCCATGTGTGTGGTGGTCAGAGGGCAACTTGAGGAAGTTGGTTCTCTCATTTCGTTGCATGGGGCCTGTGGGACCTGGAGATTGAACTCAGGATGGCAGGCTTGGTGACAAGTGCCTTTACCAGCTGAGCCATCTCCTTGGCTGATTTTTATTTTTATTTATTTATTTTAGATCAAGTGAATTGCACAAATAGGTCAACAGGTCTCGTTTGTGGTCATTCTGAGTTGATAATGGCAGATGTGGGCCGTGCTCTTTGAACTTGTGGCAATTTTTTTTGATTGCAGGAATATTCCCTTGGGTTGTAATTCTTTCTAAATGGTGATCATTTTCTTGCTGCAGTGGCAGAGCCCTTGACAAAGGCAGCTAAGGAAGGAGGGTCTGTTGTGGTGCACACTTTGGGTAGCGTCGCTTGTGGCAGAGGAGGGTGTGGTGGCAGGGGTGTGAGGCAGCTTCATCTGTCTGCAGTCAGGAAGCGGAGTGTGATGAAGGCTGGCACCATTTGTTTATCCGTGGGATGGTGCTGCCCACTCAGCACTCCCCCTCTTCAGCTAATCCTCTCTGCAAATGTCCACACAGACAAACATACCCAGAGGGTCGCTCCCCAGAATAGTCAACAGACTCAGGTGACAAGCAAAACAAACCATCCAAATCCTGTTCCCTCCGGTTTGGTTTTTGAGGCTCTGCCTACCTAACTTCGCTTGTTTTTAATATTTGTCTCTATCTCAAACTGGTTCTCCTTTTTCCTACTCAGATTTTCCTCTTTTATACTTTCTAGCTCTTTGAAAGAATTACCTGTGTATTAACTCACCCGTGTGTTTTTTGTTCGGTACTCATTTTTGAGATGTTTTATGTTCTATAACCCAAATTTGAGTTTCTTATACTTTTGATTTATGCCATTCACCTTTGAAAGTCACTTTTTAAGTTAGTTTTGAAATAAAAAGTTGCAGTTTTGATCTTTTTGTGTGCATTCTGCCCCTCGGGAGACATTCTTCTGTTCTTTATGCTGAGTTTTTCTTATTATTACTTTGTGTAGGATTTAAACTCAATAAATTTCTCATGCTTTTACTGATATGAAATTAATTTTCATGAAGTTTTAGGGGGAAAAAGCTGTGTTCAGGTCAAGATAAGTCTTGTAATTTCACCAAGCCATCTCTCCTGTGGTTCTGAATAGCGTTAAAAAGCCCTGTCAGCTGCCTTTCTCAGGACCCCCGCCTGTTCCTCTTGCCCAGCCCACAGGGCTTATTTCTTTTCTTTCCTCTGTCTTTTTCCTTTTTAAATTCATTCCTGTTTCTCCGCGGTATGAGGCTCACTCCTCTAAAGGATCCCTAAATCATCAATTTTGAATGCTCATAGATTAGATATCTCCATTTTCGTCCCAACGTCCTGCAGCACTCCCCGCCCCACCCCCATGCACAGCTGGAGAGGTGACAATCTCTCCCAGCATATGCTGCGGGTCTCGTGCAGGCCTTCCAAGCTTTTCAATGAATATTCGCTGGCTATTTTGGATTCTCTTCATACTAGTTACTAGTTTGTGGTTTTCTATAGTTCTAATTCTAGTGTTAGAATTCAGGAAGATTAGACAGAGATCTAGAAGTAAAGAGGGGACTATTAGGGATGTGGAGTGGAAAGGGGGGTTTATTAAGAGTCATAGAGGGAGTGGATATGATAAACATACATTGTGTGTATGCATGGGGATGTCACAGTAAACACCTCACTCTGTACGGTTATGGACACATTGTTAATGATGGCAGCAGGAATGTGTGAGAGAAGAAAAGATCAGATTCCCAACAGGAAGCTGGGGAGCTAGTAGGTGTGGCCAGGCTCTGGGCTTCTAGAACCCCCTCCTAGGAAAGCACCCCTTATTCATCTACTGGACTTTCAGGTGTCCCCACCTCTTAAAGGCGTAACACCACCTACCAAGAGCCCCATCCTCGTGACCAAACATGTAACCAATGAAACTTTGGAGGAAGCACTAAGAGCAGGTCAAACACAGCCACCATCACAGCAGCCAGTATGCTTCAGCATTTGTTTGGAAGAGACACATTTGAATCACAGTGCATGATTTAGAGGAAAAGCCAGTGATAGTTCAGTTTAGAACTTTAAAAATTAGGATGCCTTACAGTGCAGACCCAGCCAGCCATGAAAGCGATACTCTATTAAGAGAGACTGGGGTCGGGGGGTGGGGTGGGAGATATTCTGTGTTATTTGGTATCTTGCCGATAGCATTAACTACCACAAGACAGAAACGGCTGCTCTCCCTCCTCCTACTCCACTGTACTTCCTGTTCAAACAGTTCCAGATCTTGCTGATAGACTGACAGGCTGCGGATGGGTTAAGCGCTCCAGGCACACTCCTGAGGCACCTTTCCGAACAGATGGTCTCCTTTCTTTTTCCTTTCTCCCCCGAGGCAAATATTAACTCAGCTGGCTTCTAGAATTTATTTGTATTTAAGGTATTTTAACTGGAACCAAAGGGCATCTCTTAGCTGTTACAAAGCTAGAGAGCCCGGAAGATGCAATCCATTTCAGTTCCAATGCTGCTGCTTGTCTGCCACGTGACGGGAACCTGCAAGACATGGCATGATCCTTGGGCCGAGTTCCTCCAGACTTCTGCAGCTGGGGGCCCATCACACTTTAAAGCTTTAATATAGATTTCTTTGTCTGGCTGCCTATACCTGATTTAGAGGGGCACCAGAGCAGGAAAAAACAATGCCACCCCTCCAAGGCTGTGCAAACGGCAGTGCCCTGTATGCATTTATAGGTTGAGTGACTACAAAATTAGGGCACTAGCTTATTCTTCTCTGTTGAAATACTCTAGTCTCTGAGATACCCCAATAATGATGCCTCATTACTTCAGGGGCCTTAATCGGGACTTTAAGTTTTTCTTCCATTCCCTCCTACACTAGAAAAGCTGAGGAATCAGTGTGTGTGTATGTGTGTGTATGCATGCATGTGTGTATATATGTGTGTGTGTATGTGGGCATGTGTGTGTCTGTGTATGTATGTGTGCATGTGTGTGTGTGTGTGTGTGTCTGTGTGCATGTGTGTGTGTATGCATGCATGTGTGTATATATGTGTGTGTGTGTGTGTGCATGTGGGCATGTGTGTGTATGTGTGTGTATGTGGGCATGTGTGTGTCTGTGTGTATGTATGTGTGCATGCGTGTGTGTGTATGCATGTGTGTGTGTGCATGTGTGTGTGTGTGTGTGTGTGTGTGTGTGTGTGTGTTCATACTGCTACTGGTGGCTTCATGATTAGCCTAAGAGATTAAGGACTCACCTCTCCAGTTCCTCTCTAGCCTGCCAATGTTTCTGTTGCATGGAGCCTTTTCAGCTTCAAAGCAGGAGAGAAGAAGCTAGCCTCATATTTGCATGTTGGAAATGGGAGAGGAAGACATGGATCATCACTCACTGTTCTTCTAAAGCCCCTGCCTTGGGTTCTAGTTTGGAATGTTATTTACATTTCAGGGGTTCTAAGGATGAAGTAGCTTCAGTTGCTTATAGAGAAAATGGTTGGTGTTAAGCCTGCAAACAACCACCAAAGCTGCATTGGATGGCATCCTAACTTGTCATGCACAGAAGAACTTCCTTAGCGTAGTTTCCATCCCCATGACAGTTTAGTTGGGGTCGGGGTCCTCATCAGAATAGAGGACAGTTTACCTTTCTACGGCTTCTTTTTTTTTTTAAGAGTCTAAGCTCAGACCTCATTACAATTAGTGATGAAATTTTTCGCTGTATTTAAGAACTCAGTGTTTAACAACAACAGGAATAAAAAAATTATGTCCCTGATCAGGCTTTGTGGATGCTTACAAGATGGCCTCTTATTCTTGGCACATAAGTCAAAATGTCCTCACTCTGTCTTAAAACACAGTATTAATATAATTTGTTCCCTTTCCTAAAGGGAAAAATGAAACTAAAACAACATACATTTGGCAAAAGTATTCAATAACTAAGCTTAGTATCTACTTTACATTTCCTTGTCTTCTAAGGCTGAGCAATTTCAAGAAGAATGCACGAAATCTCTTATATATACCTTTTCTGAAATGATCTTCTTTAGCAGAAGGTGAGAAGGGCAGGCTGTCTGCTGCCTGTGATGGCTCTCGTCTCTCTGCATCCAGCAATGCCAGGGCAGGCTGCGTAAAACCCCCAGAGCCCCAGATTCCTCCCGTCTATGCTAATTGTCTTATAGGCAAATACGGCCAAGCTCTTTCTTTTGCAATTCTGAGTTTTAAGAGAATCCTCAGCGCAGAGGCTGTGGAAACCCCTGATGTTTTGCTTTCGTGGGGTGCTGTCAAACATGACAGGTGAAAATGAAAACCTTCCAGGCCCATCTTCAGACTCCCTCGGGGCTGGCAGCCTGTGGTGTCTGTGCAGATTGCCAACGTGCCTGAAGAGCTTGCACACCTTGTAATTTGTCACTTCCTTGGAAGAACCGGAGCAGGTAGCCACAGCAGTGTCCTCGTTTGCAAAGCACAAGGTGCTGGGATGCAGGACCATTGACTAGGTCACTGAGGGCTTGGGTAGGGTGTGTAACCCTTCTGAGCCCAAGCTCTCCATCTGCAGAACACAGGGCCAGGTAGACACAAGTGTCGAAAGGGTAAAATATGAGTGTTTTAAAGCCGATGAATGCCAAAATATGGAAGAGCCTTTTAGAAACTCTTTCATCCATGATCCATTTACCTAATGCATGTCACACATCATCTGCTGGCATTGACGCGTCGTATCTTTCATTTCCCGTCTCCTCCACCCCTCCTACCTTTGCTATCAATTACAGTCCTGGTTCTGTCTCCAGCTCTGTCTCCTCTCAGTGATGCTTTCTTCCAGTCTGGATGGATTCTGTAGATTTCTGGGAACCCCAGGGGAAGAGCTAGTAATGGCGCATGCAGAACATGTCTAAGAGCGCTCACGCTTCTCCTAGAGAATGCTTTAGAATTCCCGCATCTGTTGCTGGAGATGAGCAAAAGGAGGTACTTTCCAGGGGCCTGGATGTGAGCTGAGTATCCAGCCATCCAGGGGAAAGCTCCCAAATCCCAAGAGGAGAACATGGAAAGGGCAACAGCCCGCATTTCATTTGTGTCGGGTGAGAGGGGAAAGTACAGAGGAAATGCTGCCCTTCGACGACACCAGGACAGACGGAAAATCAATGTGAAAACGACACCAGGGAGGCTGAGGTTTGCCGTGGCACTTCTTATTTGGGATTCTATAAGGAGCTACTTCTGCAGTCAGAGCTCAAGAGCCCAATAGGTTCTGACTTCTCTGCTCTGGTGTCAGGGACCACCTCCAGGAAGGTTCTTAATGTTACCATGCCTCAGTTTCTTCCCCTGGAAAACAAGGGATGTAACTAAATCTGTGGTTTCTAACTCTGCAGAGCTAGGAGCAGGGTTTTGCTTCCTCCTCTGTGTTCCCACTATTTCTGTTTGTCTGTGTTCTCCTACTCTCTCCCCAGTGTTCCCTCTGCCACTCTTCTGGAGCAGAGTGACATCGCAGATCTGCTCTGTGGAACCAGTCCCAACAACAGAAAGAGTGGGCTATCACATCAGTGTATGTAAGAAGTATGGTGGTGGTGGTGGTGGTGGTGGTGGCGGTGGTGGTGGTGATGGTGTGTGTGTGTGCGTGTGTGCGTGTGTGTGTGTGTGTGTGTGTGTGTGTGTGTGTGTGTGTGTGTGTGTGTTACATGAGGCAGAATTGGATTCTTCTCCCAAATGTCTCACCAATGTCTAAAAATTTACTATTGATTCCTTCTTTTTGCTTTTTATTTACTCTGTAGCCCAGGCTGTCCTGGAAATCATTATTAGATGGGGTTGGTCTGGAATTTCTGATTCTTCCTGACTCTGCCTCCAAGTGCTAGGATTGTAAGGTAAATGACCACACTCAGATTATTTGCTGAAATTTCAGAAACTCTGAGAGCAGGCATACAGTTCCAGTCTGTCACACACTCTTCCAAATATGCAAATCTTTCCTGACAGCAGGCTTTGAAGGGGAAGGGAAACAATCTTTGTGTCTCATTCCAAGGCTGGCGTTCATTGGTTATTCATCTGTTGCCTGGTGGGGACACAGGGACATGTTCTCATGCCCAGTTCTAAAACTGAATCGTACCCATGTGGAAATGGACAGTTTCCTGTTATCTCAGGACTGGGCATATCCAATGCCCCATGCTCTTGGGAGTAAATTCTGAAGCCAGAAAGAACAGAACTCGGCTTGCAGCAGCGGCTTGCTGGATTTGGGACTTGAAGAATTCTAATTGAAATGTGTGCTATCAGTAGCTACTTGATTAAAAAACAGAAATCCTAGAAATTTTCCTCTTGCTACGTCTACAACAAGTCTGGTCCAGTGAGAGGGCGCCTCTGAAGACCCCCAGGATTCTAGGTAGCGGGACCTGCCCTTCCACATCTCTGAGGTTTGGATGAGCTGAGCTTCATTTTAATTTGCTTCTGCCCTTGTCCTTCCTCTTCTGTTCTAATGCCCAGTAGCCCAATAAGGAGCAAGGGAGCTAATTTTCACATATTAGCAGAGTTATTCAAGGGAACTTGCTCTGGCCATCGCTGCAGCTGGCACATTCTCCTTTCGGAAGCTTGCCTGTGGCTGGCAGCCTGCTTGGCACTTTTCACTGTAGTTCTTTAGCAATGCAAAGCTGGTCTGACAGGATCAAAAGGCCAAATTCCAGACTGTGAACTAGTAGGGATTAAAGCCAGAGAGGGCCATTAGAAGATGTATGTATCCACTCTGGAAAAGGGATGGAGCCAACAAGAGTCCTTCAGGAAGAGTCAATTAAGAGCAGCTATGCAGGCTTCTGAAATGAGGACTGTTGATGGTTGTCTATAAACACCCTTACATGGAAACTGACTTCATTATCAGACCTGAGGCTACTGGGAAGCTGAGTCCCAACTTTATAGGCACTGAGTTCTTCTCTGTGTATAATGGAATCTACTGCTAAGTCTCTATCCATCTTAGTTAACTTTCTATTGCTGTGATCAAAACCAACTTGGGGGAGAAAGGGTTTATTTCATATTACATTTCCAGGTAACAGTTCATTTCCAAGGGAAGTCAGGGTAGGAACTTGGGGAAGGAATCTGAAGGCAGGAGCTGAAGCAGAGGCTATGGATGACTGCTGTTTAATGGCTTGCTTGTAAAAAATACAATCCAGGAAAATATGTCTAGGAGTGGTATCAATCCACATTACGTTGGGTCCTCCCATATCAGTCATTAATGTAGAAAATGTCTCACCGACTTGCTTACAGGCAATCTGATGGAGACATTTTCTCAACTGAGGCTTCCTCTTCCCAGATGACTCTCTAGCTTTTATCAAGTTGACAAACAAATAAATAAAACAACAACCACAAAACAGGACACCACCAAAACCAAGTCAATAGCCCTTCAGTCTGGAAGTATTTGCTCAGACAAGGATACAGCTCTGACTCCTTTTAGACTGGGGTGTGGCGCGTGGCAACCTCTCATCAAGAGAACATGGGTAGAAGTGATGTGAGCCACTTCCAGACCTGATGACAAAGCCTTGTCCTGGCGCTTCTCAATGCCGTCCTCATCACCACCCTCTTTTCCTTCTGGCTGGAAAGGCAAGCCATCCCTTTGCATCCTCTAAAGAATGCTTGTGGCAGAAGGCCCTGGAAAAAGTCTCCTAGATGTACATGAAAGACAGAATCAAAACCAAGTGAACAAACATCCACTTTGTTCTTGCATCATTGCATTTGGGCTCCTCCTCAAAGACCATTGACAGACACATTCCACAGATGAGTAGAGTGTGACACAACTCTCTCCGTCCTCTAGGTCAGAGACAAGCTCCTCTGAGAACTGAAGAGACTTAATTATCCACCCAATGTCAGTATTTGAATGATCAGTCACAATGTGAATGGACATTAACCTGGTTTGAATGTTGAGTTCCCAGAAATTCAGGCTCCCTGAGGAAAGATGTAGACACAGACAATTTGATGAAAGGGAAGGTCTTATTTGGTGACTGTGTCTACAAAGTCAAGCCCAAATTCATGCCATGTTTCTCCACAGTCCAGCTGCTGGACTACTGAACTGGGTTTGCTTGAAGGAAGGACATGAGAGCTAGAAGTCTCATAATCAACTAGTTCAGTGCCTTTCAGATTCCATTTGGCAATGGAAATCCTTCTTCTAATGAAATATTATATAGAGCACTCATTGCAGAGCTTGTCTCTTTGAAGGGACCTGTAAATCCCCTCAGCATCTCATAGCAAGTCAGAGCACAGCCACTCCGGCTTTTTATTTCACAGGTAAATAAACAATGGGGTACAGAGTGTCTGCGAGATGGTAAATGGCAGAAGGAAACCATGGTCCTGACTTTCAGCATTAGAATTATTTCCATTGCATAGATGTGTTAGAGTTTTGAGAGAAACAGAATCAATAGGAGATAGATAGATGACTAGTAGGTAGACAGACAATAGGTGATAGATAACACATAGATGCTAGATGATAGGCAGATGATATAGACATACAGTAGGTAGATAGATGACAGATAGATGACTGATAGCAGATAGATGTAGATGATAGTTAAATAATAGATAGGTAGATGGTAGATGGTATATAGATAGACAATAGAGATTTATTATGAAGAATCAGCTCATATACATATGGAGGATGAGTCCCTCAATCTATCTTTCAACCAGCTTGTGTCCTAGGAAAGAAGATGAGGTAATTCCATCCAGCCCCAAGGGCTGAGACCCAAGAGACCTAACAGCCAATGGCAGAGGGAGATGGTTGTCCCATCTCAAGCAGAGAGAAAATTACTTTTCCCGTGTTTTTATTCTATCTGGGACCGACAGAGTATATTATGCCCCCTTCATTAGTGAGTGAGATCCTCTTCACTCCCTTTACTGACTCAAATGTAAGCTCTCTCACAGAAACACCCTCCCAGCCACACCCCTAGGTGAAAGATGTCACTGTGATCTGGACCTTCCTCAGCCCAGCCAAGTTGGCGTTTAAAATGAGCCACCACAACTGGCTTTCCTTTTTGAGATAGCAGACTTGGACTTAGCTCTCAGATGTTCACCTGGGGCAGAGTAGCACGAAGGGCAGTCACTTACACTGAGTTTTAAATTTCTGTCTAACCCATTATTGTCAAGTTCAAGTTTCAAAATGCATGTATTGATCATCTCAGATTTGTAGCCTGGGTGGGTGACTTAACTCAAGGTGTGAGGTGGACTGGGCTGGCTCTTGGACTCTTTGAATCCATTTGTAGGCCCCTTCAGGCTGAGAACGGAATACAGTTCCTTGTGGGTGTAGGACCACTGTCTCTGCTCTCCTGCTGGCTGTGGCTGTTGGTCCTTCTCAGCCTGTGGCCACTTGTCTGGAGGTCATTCCACATGACCTACATGTGCTAGCAGCAGGGAACTTCCTACTCATCAGATCTCTCTTTTTACCCGCCTTTCCCCTACTACTTAGAGAAAGCTTGAAAAGCTCCATGTGACCAGGCTAGGCCATCCTGGATTATCTCTCTACCTCAAAGCCAACTGGTTAGTAACCTGAGCTACATCTGCAAATCCCTTTAGACATGTGACATAACATTATCAGGGTGACAAGGGGGGCCTACTAAGAAGCCTGTCTACAACTCTTATGCAGCTGTAACTAATGCTTGAACACACAGCCTTCTCTTGGGACCTCTGAGAACAGTGATAATATGTTTTTCCTGTGACAATTGCTACAGATTTCCTATGCCATTTGCTTGAGAGGAAAAACCAGCTTGGCCACACTGTGTTTTGTTTCATTTTTCACATAGTGTATAGGGAAAAGGCAGACATTTGAATCTGTAAGGTATGTTCCCTCAGTAGCAGCTCTGGCAGGGTGAGATAAGGTTCCAATCCACCCTTCAGGCTCTTCCAGCCCATACTTAGAGAGACAGGAGGCAGGCTTGGGGTCCCTGGTTTCTCAGGTTCTCAGGTTGTCAGGCCTCAGTTTCTTCAGTAGATCTTACATAAAGATGGGTGCAATGGTTTCTTGCACTGACTGCAGAGGGGAAAGGTAGATTAACTCAAGTTGGCATGACTGCATAGAGCACCCAGGTTAGTGCTCTTTCTGACCCCTCAGTCAACACAGGACTCTGTTGCTTTCTCTGCGGCTTCTTTGCCCTGGCCTCTATCTTTGAAAAGTCACCCCTAGTGTCCTCAGTTTCCCGTTCTGCAGCCCAGCAGGAAGGATTGCTGGTTGTGTTAACAGACTGATGAAGACGAGATGTTCACAGTTCGAGTATCATACCAACAGACTCTGGCAGAGTGCCTCAGAGGAGCTGGTTCCCCTCAGCAGAGAAACTTGAAGTGATGAGGACAGGACCGAGCAAGGAGGGAGGACAACAGATGGTGACATGGCTATGCTCCCTGCTTTTTAAATCATTTTTGTTGGGAGTAGGCATTTTCATTGGGTACCAGGTCTGGGTATTGCATTCCAGGTCTGTGTGTGAGTCTGTAGCCAGATTGTCTAGAACTCATGGCAATCATCCTGCCTCAGCCTCCCAAGTACCAGTATTACAGATGTATGGCACCACACCTAGCAAGAAAAATTTCTGACTGCATTTTATTTCCATCTCAAGGCCATGTAGAATGTTTCCCAACTACGTTTCTTATAATCAGCACTAGAAGAAGCATGCTGGCCTTCCTCTAGTGAGGATTTGCTTGCTACTGGTGACAATCAAGTTTGCTGGTCAGGAGTTTGCCTCTGATGTCTTTTTAGAGCATATCCAATAAAACACAAGAGAGAGGTAATCTGTCCCAGGTAGCTTTGATGGTCAACTTGACAGCCTCGAGTCATCTGAGAAGAAAACCTAGATGGTGTATTTGCTTAGGTCAGATTGACCTACGAGCACATGTCTTTGGGGAGGGTCTAATCCATTGTGAACCTTGCTGTTCTTTGGGCAGGTGATCCTGGGATGGCTGCTTTAGTTTCCTGCCTTGGACTTGGGCATACAAGCCCCTTAAGTTCTTCCCACCCATCCCTTGCTTTTGGTCCACGTGTTTAGCACAGCTGCAGAAAGTGAACTAGGAAACCACCATGGAGCTTTCCTCTGGGCCTGCTGACCTGTGAGGGGCCCCAGTGCTAGCAACACCTACACTCCACTGAACTCCTTGAATTCTAAATTTCAAACTTTTTTTTTTAAAGATAGAGCCATGAACTGACTATGTAGGCAAAACTGGCCTTGAACTCCTGATCCTTCTGCTCTGCCTCCCAAGTATTGGGATGACATGTGTGCAGAAGCATTTCCAGCTCTCCACATTTCCAAGTCCTAACCAAACAGGAGACGGTGGAGGGAAAAGGCAGTAAGGGAGGGCAGATGCTGGAGAAGGTGGTAAGGGAGGGCAGATGCTGGAGAAGGTGGGCTTCCTTTGCAATCTTTCTGAAGTGGGTCTTCTGAAGATGCCTTTGAGTTGATGCTGCTGGGTGGGCTTGGGGCAAAGCTAGACCTCACAGTTACAGGGTTCTGAGAAGATGTGTTGGGGTGGGAAATCCAGAGTTGGATCTTCAGGTTTGAAGGCACCTCTTTGTGTACAATGAAGGTCTCTAGATTCCTGCTTGTAAAACCCTGAGACTCCGAGTGTGGCCAGCAGACTGGGCCCTGGTTAATCTCGACATTGTGGGTTCGCAGTTAGAGAGCAGAAGCCCCTGGGTGCTGTCAGGGCCTTCACTGCAGGCTCCAGTCATCTTTGCCTGCAATTCCCTTCCCTTTGAAGGGATACCGTTTACAATGGGCCTATTAGAGCCCTAATTGAGTCGTTAGCGCACCAGCCATTAGCAGTTGCTAATGAGGGAATCCAAGGGATTATAGCATCAATTATCAAGTTTGACTTCTGAGTGTGGCTCTGCCAAAGGGGTTCTTGGGAGAGTCTCTAGAAAATGTTACAGAGAGAAGGAGAGGAGCCTCTGCATACGGCTGTGTCCTGCCTGTACCCGAGATAAGCTGGTGCAGAAGTTCACTCAGGTGTGGCTGCAGTGTCTCTCATGAACCTGGAGACAGAAAGCATATTTTCCCGCTAAGACCAGCTGCGAACTTCTCTCTTCAGTCCTCACGCCCTCCAGCAAAGATACAGGCCTTGTGCTTCCCTGTGAGTTTCTCCTCCTCTGCTTCGCTGCTTTCTCCTGTTCTCACCTCATCTGTGGCCTTTTAACACCTTCAACTGAAGTCATTCCAAGTTTTATTTTTAATAACATCCCATCGGCACTATACTCTTGGCATTCCAACTTATAAACATCTTTCTCCTTCCTTCCTTTCCTTCCCCTCCCTTCCATTCTTCTCCTCTCCTCTCCCTCCTCTCCCTCTTCTCATCACCAGGGCAACGGCTCCAGCTGAATCAAGAAACTCATCTGTCCATCTCCACTTCACCCAGTCTATGTCCATATCATTCTCTTGACTTTTTTTCCCAAAAGTCTCTTTGGTTGTCACTCTGGAATATCCTGCAGGGATCCCCTATGTGTTCCAGGATAATGGACAAGTCCCTAACCGTGGAATGGGCTTCCTCCCATGTCTATCTCATATTCCATCATTGTCTGCTTTTCTTAACTGCTGTCTTAGTTAGGGGTCTATTGCTGTGATAAAACGCCGTGACCAAAAACGCCTTGGGGAGGAAAGGGCTTACTTCAGCTCTCCACTCTCAGGTCACACTTCCTCACTGAGGGAAATCAGGGCAGGAACCCGTAGGTGGAACCTGCTGCAGAGGCCATGGAGGAACACCGTTTATTGCCGTGGTTCTCACCCGTCCTGAGGCTGTGACCCCATCCTAGTGTCGTGCTGACCCCAACTATAAAATTATTTTCCATGCTCATTTCAGAGCTGTACTTTTGCTACTGCTATGAATTGTAATGTAAATATGTGATATGCAGGATTGTCTTAGCTGACCCCTGGGAAAGGTCGTTCAACCCCCCAAAGGGTCGTGATCCCCAGGTTGAGAACTGCTGGCTCATAGGCTCATTTCTTAGGGCTTGCTCAGTCTGCTTTCTTACACAACCCAGGACCAACCACCTGCCCAAGGTGGGCGCCGCCCCCAACCCACAGGCTGGGCCCACCTACATTAATCATTAAAGAGGGAAATGTCTCACAGACTTCTTACAGGCAACTTTTTCCCAATTGAGGTTCTTCTCCCCAAATACGGCTAGGTTTGTGTTGAGGTGACAGAAACCAACCAGCGCAGTACCGGAAGTAGCGGCAACCCACCTGTGCTTCCCCTGAGTGCCAAACTGTTGGGTTTGCACCTGCAGACAGCCCGCCCTTTCCCTCCTCAGCCCTTGTGACACATCTTTTAAAGCATGCGAATGAAGACCTCCCGACTCCCCGCTCCCGCTTGAGTGCCCTCGTGTATTTCTTTACTGTACCTATACTAGACGTATAATAATCTGTCTCCCTCACTGGACTGTGAGATAATTGTGTGCATCTGTTTCAATATTTAGTTTTGAAATCTCAGTGTCTAGCACACAGTGCTTGTTACACCATACATACCCATACATACCACAACTATAGTGTGTGTTTAATTAATGGATTAGAAAATTGATGAACTTTTTCACAGCTCATTTCATGGATCTCTATTGACATGTATTTTATTATCCTATGTGGGACTATAGTTGTCCATAATCTCGTTGTTAGTTGTTGACAATGTAATTCTTTTGAACCCAAAGAGAACTGTCTGAGTCATTGGAGCTACCTACCCTCTACCCCAGTGGCTCAGGGTGCAGCCTTGGGATCCATGAAAGTTTGTTGAGTTGATTCAAAATTTGCAAGTGCTTGTGAGAGCCTTGCTCTTCTCAGACCCTGGAATGGGAGGCTTGAAGAAAATATCAAAGACTCAAGAGTTTACCGTTTCTGTTTGTGTGTTTTTTCTTGTTCGTATTTTTTGAGACAGGTTTTCATGAAGCTCAGGTTGGCCTCAAGCTCATTACGTAGCAGAGGCTGGCCTAATCTCCTAATACTCTTGCCTCTGCCCCGTCCCCACCTGGGGATTATGGGTATGTGGCACCACACTCCATTAATTGTACTTGTGTTTTAGAGCCTTTCCATTATGACACTTCTCAAGTCTTTGGACACAACCATGGACAAAGGACATCAGGTCTCGGCTCAGCTGTGTCAAGAGATCAGTGGTGAAGAAGGTGCTTTGCATCCTGACCAGCTTCATGCACTAACAATAGCAACCGTTCATGTCCATGTGACTGGAACTATGCCACGCGCTTTAACCCTTGGTTTTCCTATTTACTTGTGGTATGTCTATCACAACCATCTCCAGTGTGTGTACTGTTTTGTGTGGCCTATGTAGGAGAAAATCAAGCCTTGACCAGAGCTGAGCTAGGGCCTTTATCAAGGGATACTTGCTACCAGAGCTCTGAACTGTCACCCCATAATGACATACTGTTCCACAAGCCTGTGTGATTAATATAAATCAGTTACTCCATCTGGGAGGGAAGATTTTTCTACATCTTTTTTTCCTCTCCATCTGTAAATACTGAAATCCTACTAAGACTTTGCACATCAAAGCCTGCCAAATCAGACCAAATAGGATAAAAGCGGAGATTAAGCTGTTGTTACCTGAGGCCAGGAGGCTTACTTTAGCACAGAACTCCTTGAAGTTTGAGACTTCTTATATGGAATCACAAAGTCTCAAAACGGGGACATCCGCTCTCTTTCTTTCCTGAAACCATTCCTTTGGCACACAGTAGGCACTTAATAAATGTTCCTAAAGCTACTGTGCAGCAGGAACATTACAGCAGAGATTTCTAGGACGCTGCCAACAATTCTTTTTGAGTGTACCTGAAGGAAAGACTTTTCCACGAGCCACCAAGGAAATCCATAACATCTGACCTTCAGAGTTCTCTTTGGGTTCCAAAGAATGAGACTATATCCTGAGCAGTTGGTGCCCACCAAAAGGTGGGTGAGTTTTTGAGACAGGAGTCAGAATTGGGGGATAGGCAGAGGAATTCAAAGAGCGTCCGTTTTCCTAGCCCTGCAAGTTGCCTCATGGTCCCCTTACCATTATGAGGCAAAACATATGTACTTTGTTAGCTCTGCATAAATGTGCATCTAACTGCTGTGAATGCATAAACTTCTGCCTCAAGTATGTTATATTGAATCATTTATTTGTTCCGCTCTGTGGATGAGCCCATCCAATTCTGTCCTGAAATTAAGGCACAACATTCATGCAATGATGTTTGCATCATGCTTTATTGGATCAAATGTGTTCTTTAAGGGGAATTTTTGCTGAGATAACCATAGTATTATCTACTGTTTTATGAAACAATATACAGATCTTTTTATTCTTTATTCAATTTCTCCCAGTGATAACAGTTTATCAAAAACGAGATGCTGGGGCTGGAGAGATGACTCAGAAGTTGAGGTGGCTTGGTGTTTTTGCAGAGGACCTGAGTTCAGTTCCCAGTACCCACATCCGCCAGGTGCCTCAGAACTGACTGTAACTCCAGGATCTGACATCCTCTTCTGACCTATACTCATGTGTACACAGACACATAATTAAAATAAAATAAATAAATCTTTAAAAACCAAAATACTGATGTTGGTAAAACGCACAAAGTCTGTTTGTATGTTTTATTCACTCTCCATCTCTCTGTCTCTGTCTCTCCCTCCCTCCCTCCCTCCCTCCCTCCCTCCCTCTCTCCCTCTCTTCCTCCCTCCTTCTTTCTTTTTCAGTTCTTTGCTATAGTTTGGATATATAATGTCCCCACAGATTTATGTGGTGAACGTTTAGTTCCCAGCTGGTGGTGCTGTGTTGGAAGGCCGTGAAGCTTCAGGAAGTGAAAGTGGGTCACTGGGGATGTGTCTTTGAAGGTGCACCATATCCTAGCCCTTCCTGCCCCCTCTCTCCTTCTAGTCCACCAGGAGATGAAGAAATTCCTCTGCCATGAACTCTTACTGCTGTTATGATCTGCCCGGGTTTGGGAGCCAAGCAACTGCTGATGGAACCTTCTGAAACTGTGAGCCCAGGAAATCCCTATCTTCACATTGTTGTTCTGGGTGTTTGGTCACAGGGATAGATGAGCAACTCTAACCTTCTCTGTAGATGTACTGCACACACAGGTTGTGTGTTTGCAACTGCAGTCAGGTCCTGCTCAGACCCGTCAGCATCCAGTGTGCTGCCTTTTATAGCCATATCCTCCCCTTAGCCACTGCCCCAGCTCCAGAACATCCATGACATTCCCATAGCTCCATGTGAGCTTTTGCAGCACCACATTAAATGTCCAAGTATTCCATTGTACACTGCATCTTTCTCTCCC
This sequence comes from Peromyscus californicus insignis, assembly GCF_007827085.1. Lineage (NCBI taxonomy): Eukaryota > Metazoa > Chordata > Mammalia > Rodentia > Cricetidae > Peromyscus > Peromyscus californicus. Next base: position 147,772,125 of record NW_026294584.1, read on the forward strand.
TCTCTCAGCCTTCGTGTGTGTGTGTGTGTGTGTGTGTGTGTGTGTGTGTGTGTGTGTGTATCTTGATAACTGAGAGCTTACTTTATCTACCAATTCTTCTCCAAAGGAAATCAAAAGCTTCTTCAAAACCTTGGACTTATGAACAGAGAGCAGAGCCTGAACAGGGCTGGGATATTCCAAAGTATGTGATGCTGTTCCTACAGGCAACTTTGAAAGTAGAGCAACGAAAGTATTGAAACAAGTTACTCTCTTGCAAACAGAAGTGCAAGTTCTGGCTTTGTTTGTGTGGTAGTTTGAATGAGAATGGCCCCCATAGGCTCATATATTTGAATACTTGGTTCTCCAGTTGGTGGAACTGTTTGGGAAGGATTAGGAGGTGTGGCCTTGTAGGAGGAGGTGTGCCATAGGGATGGACCTGAACTTTCAAAAGCCTCCCTATCTCCCCAGTGTGCTCTCTGCCTCCTGCTTGTGGTTCAAGATATGAGCTCTCAGCTGTTCCTACTGCCAGGCCTTCATGCCTCTGTCATGGACTCTAGCCCTCTGGAACATAAGCCCAACTAAACGCTTTTCATTGTGAGTTGCCTTGGCCATGGTGTTTTGTTGCAGCACTAGAAAAGGAACTAAGGCAGTTCATAAGAGACATCAGATACACTGCCTAGTAGCCTCTTCTCGGATGGTTGTGGTCACAAGGCTAGAGAAGGTCGAGAGCGTGAAGGTGATGCCTGGGTATCAGGTGGCAGTGGGGACAGGCACAGCTCTGTCCAAGAACTTTGGTGCACATGGCTACAGGGCGCTCTCAGGGAGGAGTGCAAGCCGTACAAGGCTTCTTAATTTTCTACTTGTGATTCCCTTTCCCCTGAGAAATTTTGACATGATTCCTGGGATATAGGTATATAAAATAGGAATTCAGGGCTGGGGACATGGCTTAGTGGGTAAAATCACTGGCTGTTCAAGCATGAGAACCTGAGTTTGGGTCCCCAGAACCTGTTTAGGGTTGTACTCATCAAATGAGTGTCTGTAATCACAGTCTCCTATGGGGAGACGGGCGGTAGGGACAGAATCCCTGGGAGCTGGTGGGCCATCTACCTGCTGTACACAGCAGAAAACACAAGGAGGAGACCCTGTCCTATGACAAGATGGCAGGTGAGGACCGATAGCTGAGATTGTCCTCTGACTTCTATACATGCTTCACTTGCCTGCATGCACACACATGAATGCATGCGCACACATGTTGTATATACACACAACAGGTATATGAACCAAATATTTGTTCCTAATAAATCATAAAGGATTTTATTTGATATACATATAATTTTACTATTTGTTAAAGACAAATTTGCATAGGAATGAGATGGATATGCTTGTTTGTCTAATGCAACATGATCCAAAGACATACTAATTTGAAGCTTACATGCTGAGAAATGATGATCTGAAAATATTAAAAGACATTATTTTCCATAATTAAACCATTATGTTTCTATAAGAGCAGGAAATTTTGCATGTACAGTAAAAACACTGCAATTAAGTCATACTGTAGGCTCAGATTGGAACTACAGTGTGTCAAGTGGCGTTTGTTCGTGATCCATGGTGTAAGGGCACGTGCGGGGCAAAGTGAACAAACAAGCTGTGTGTTCAGAACAAAGGCTGCAGTGACGTTGTATGATGTAATGTGGGTGCTGGCAAAACCACCCTGGACTCATTACACGTTTGATTCTGAATTAATTCAGAAACCTTTTCTTTCTCCCCCACACGCACTGATATAACCCCATGTAGGGTCCGGACCCAAGTCTGAGAACGTTTGCTCTAGGACACATCCACTGAGGAGGAGAAAGAGGGGCGGGCAGATTGCAAAGGAGAGCAGGTGGCTCATGGAGCCCTGCTCTGGGTCAGGACCACAGGAAGGAAATAGAAGAGTCAAGATTCTTGCTAAAGTAATTAGAGGAGAGTAAACCATTCAGGTGAGGAAATTTAATCCATGTAGGCTCGGGAGAGACTTCCCACTCCCAGATGCGAGAGGGACACCCCACCGCCAGATGCGGGAGGGACATCCTACCCCCAGATGCTGGAGGGACCTCCCACTCCATGAGAGGCCAGCTGGGTGTCAGGAAATTCCATGGTTTTGGTGGAACTTGTGGTTGGTTCATGGAAGGAGTCTGTTACAGGAGAGGCCCTCCCTGCTCCAGGAAAGCAGGGTGGATTTGGCTCCAGAGTGCCTTTCTTAGTGTGTCTTGGCAGTATTGTCCTAAGGCCTGGGTAGTCATGCTTCCTTCCAGGCCTGCTATTTGGGGGTCCCCTCTAGCACTCTAGTTCTGCCTTCCCACAAGAATGGAGATGTCTTGGTTCCTCTTACTCAAAGGATGAGCTCACCCATTCCCATTCTCTAGAGTACCATCATAAGTCAGGTCTTGCCACAGGGATGGGAATGTCTTGGCTCCTCCTACCCAAAGGATGAGTTTGCTAACCTATTTCCATTCTCTCGAGTACCATAATCAGTCAGGTTTTATATCTGAAACATAGACCTCATGGCTGAAAGAGCTCCACAGTTGTCCCAGAACTTACACTGGCTTCTTGCTATGATCTTATCCAAGAGGGCTCTATATAGATAAAATTCTCTAGATGTGGGATGCTGGGCTCAGCCTTCAAATCATAATGGAACATATGAAAGATCCAAGCGAAACATGCTTGCTGTGGATGCTGTTGGATAGGCCATCACGTGTCTATACTCAGTTTGGTTTCATAAACTCCCTGAAAACCTTAATGGCCAGAAAAGTCTTTCCTAACTATGCCAAACATTCTCATTAGCTGGTTGTCTCTGTAGCTTACAGCCGTGATTACTGTTCTATCCAAACTTGGGAGCCCCACCAGTAAATTGCATGCAAATGTGAATGAGGGGTGGGTGGAAGGTTCTAGGGACAGGGAAAGTGAGGGTGTGAGGATGAGGAGGATGAACGCAAAGAGGATTTGTGTGTGGGAAACCCTGTCATTGGAAGCTGCTGTCGCCTCCTCCTCCTCCTCCTCCTCCTCCTCCTCCTCCTCCTCCTCCTCCTCCTCCTCCTCCTCTCCCCCTCTCCCATCAGTCATTCTTTCTATGCCTTGTCCTTTTCTTCTTCCTTCCCTTCTTCTTCTCTTCTCCTCTTCCTCCTCATTCTTTCTCTCCCTTCTCCTCCTCTTATTCCCCTTTCTCCTTCTTTCCTTCACTTCCTCTCATTCTTCCTCTTCTTTCTCCTCCTCTTCCTCTTTCCCTTCTTCCTCCTTTTCCTTTTTTTTTTTTTGGTTCTGTTGACTGAACCTAGGGCCTCACACATACTGGGTCAGCACTCTATCATTGAGTTAGATCCCCAGGCTTTTAAAAAGAGAACTTCTTATTTTGAGATAAGTTCTCACTGAAGAGCCCAGGGTGTCTTGGACTTGCTACCCTCCTGCCTCAGCCTCCCCAACAACTAGGGTTACAGGTGTGCACCACTAGACCTGGCTGCTTGTCTGTGTTTCTATTTGTTCAGCTCAAATCCTGTGGGAGCAGGGAAGAGTCCATTTCAGTCATTTCATTTCATACCTTCAGTCACTGACCACAGCAAGAGGCTGGGGACTGCCCTTGGCCTTTCTCAGCCTAGGCTTCAGTCTCAGTGTTTTCAGACCCATGTGGGAAGTTTTGTTGCTGACTCAGGCCTGGGTACTGATGGAGTGCCGGTTCTCCTGGATCCCACCCAGAGACTACCCCCAGTCAGCAGTGCCCTATACCAGCAAGAGTACAGGGAACAGGTGCCTGGCCCTCTGTACTGCCTGTCCTGGCAAGCTGGGAGTCTGGCTGGCATGGCGCCCAGCTCATTTCCAAGAGCTGCTAGCTAGATATTTACTGGGAGGGAGCCTTGGCAAGAGGAGGCAGCTCGGCAGAAATGCTGGCCTTTTCACCCACTGTGCGGTGGCAACACAGGTTTATTGCCCCGGTGGAGTTTGGTTTATGACACTATATTAGCGAGCTTAGTCCTCAGGCTGTTCCTAGTAGAATAGCTGTAGAAAAGGCAGGCAGCACCTCCATCACTAGAGGCAAGATGGAATGCTTATTGTATTTCCCTAACTCCAAGGCAAGGGAAATTTGATTTATTTTAGAGTTAATCCATCACCCTCTGGCATCCTTTCAAGACAGGCCTTGAGCATAATTGCAGGATCTGGAGAAAATGAGGAAGTCAAGTTCAATTTATTCCATTAACGTTTTAAAAAACATTTAATTACGGTAAAAACTGAAAAGCATTTAATATGACTAGGACCATGGTTTTATCTTCTCTGAGTGTTCATCCCACCAATCATTCATTGTCTTTCTACTGTCGCTGGTGTATTGTAGCTCCACTCGCTGACTTTGATGGTCCCCACGAGTCTTGATCCAGTTACTTCCTTAGCTGGCTGTGGCCAGAAGCACAGAGGTGGGATCTTCGCTCGTTCACCACCTCTTCTGTGGTCCCAAATCCATCTTTTCCTTTCTGGATGGTCATTGTATTATCTTTTCTCTTCCTTCCCTGTTACCTCCCACAGGGGAAGGTCAGGACGGGTCCTCAGGCAGGGTCCTCGGCAGTGCCAGACACCCTGCAGCCACAGGAGACTCACAAGTGAGGTGCCACAAAATTGATTTGAAGAAGGTAGTTGATCGAGGAAAAACAGTATTTTATAATATTTCTCCATACTTATTTTATTACTAGGTATTGATTTCACTTTGAATTTCTTATTGGATGGTGGAAGGCAGACCTCAAAGATGTCCATCTCCTGATCCTCAAGATCTGTGTCTGAGTTGTTTCATTCAACTCAAAGAGTTGGTGGTGGAATTGGGGTTCATAATCCCTTCTCTTCAGAACATGGAGTGTAGCCTCGGTTCTCTATGGTTTCCTCTTGGCTTTTGTTTTGGTGGTGCTGGGGATTGAACCTAGGGCTTTATCTCTGCAGGTAAATGCTCCACCACTGAGCTATATTCCCCTCACTCTGGGCCCTCTGCTTTCTTTTATAAATGGGGTTACATGAAATTCCTAGGCTGGCCTTGGATTTGCAGTCATTCTGCCTCAGCCTTCCAAGAAGCTGGATTTACAGTCCTGTGCCACCAGTCCCAGGTATAAGAACTCTTAAAAATTGAAGAGGGAGCAGAAGACAGGTTTGGAGTAATGTGAGGACTCTGTCTTCCGGTGTTACCTGTAGAGATGAAGGAAGGTGGCAAAAAGCCAGGGCTGGTGGGAGTCTAGAGCAGGAGGAGTCAGCAAAATGAGGCGTCTGCAAAAGAACAGAGCCAGGCCACACCCTGCTCTTAGCCAGTGAGACTTGGGTTGGTCCTCACATCCACAGAGCTGCAGGGTAATGAGTTTGTATTTTACCAAAGTCAGTTCACAGGGGTTGGGAACTTTTCCAGGTCCTGCCTGGATCTGGGGAAACTTACCATCACTGGCAAAAACATTTGTATCTGAGCATCTGCCAGATGAATGGTGTCGGGAACCTGGCCATTGACTGTCATGAACACAGAGAAGATGCTATAGCCTGGTGCTCAGGGAGGGCCTGAACAAGGAGTGATTCTGAGCCCTGGGTGGAGCTGTTCCGTCTCCACTACCTGACTAAACCAGAAGAGTTTCAGTTAGTGATGTCTGAGCTCTGTGCTCCTTAGATTACAGTAGATGCAATAATGTTACATTGTAGTTGATATGAAGAGTAACTAAGTTAATATTTGCAGATGTGTAACCAGGCCTGGAATATGGGAAGGGACATGTTAGTTATTATCTGTCCTCACTGTCACTATTTTTGGGCTTTCAGGAAAGATTTTAGGCTAGTGAAAATAACCAAGCACTCCCTTTATATAGACAATGCGATGAACACTCGTTTTCATAATGCTAGGGTCAAGTAGTATTAGATCCATTTCCCAGGAACAGAAACTGAGGCTTAGGAAGGTTAAGTAACCTAATTTACGAAGAGAGACTGAAAGCAGGGGTGCAAACTTGTTTTTTTTTTTCTTTCTGCTTTTAACCAGTGCATTTATTTAAGTAACTGCCTAACAGCAGGGACGAGGGCACACTGGAAGGAGATCAAGAAAGGCAGATGGTTTAATCAAAAGGAAGCTTGGTGTGATGGGGCAACTAACTAAGGACCAGGCTGGGAAGTGAGCAGGGGCCAGACAGTGATGACCTTGAACAATAGGTGGTGGCACTTGGAAGAGAAATTCAAGGAAGGCAAACAAGCAGAATTGTAAAATGTGAGTATGGCAGATAGGCTGTGGGCAAGGCTGTCCTAGATATAGACACATCAGGTGGGATATTATCCTAAATGTTGCGGAAGACGGGTTCTACAAAACAACTCTGCTCTCTTAGCTGATGTGAGAAACATCTCGATGAGTGAAAAGGGAGCATTTCCAAGACCTGGTGTGACTGGCTGACAGTGGAGAGGAGGGCAAAGGAGGAGGAGCAGGAGGAGAGGGCAGAGATCAAGGTTTCACAACAAAGGACTTGGTACTTAGCCTTCATATGGGATGGTACTGAGGTAAGAAAGGGCTTGGCAAGCTTTACATGAGTATCATCTTGATTGCTGGCTCCACGATCCTTGGTGAGTGTGTGTGTGGTCATCTCATCTCTCCATGCCTCCATTTTCTCTGCATCGGTAGTAAGTTTCTTTATGTGTAACTCTGCCTGTCCTCCCACCTCAGAGAAATGCCCAAGGAGGGTCACCTGAGATCGTAGCAGGGACAGTACTTCCATGGTGAGAGGTTGAACAGATGAAGCTCACAGGTTGTTACTCACTTGGTCAGACAACAAGGCCAAGTGCCCTGGGGCCTGCACGAGGATGGACCTCATCCCTTCTCTGTTTACTTGAGGACAGTCTCAGGCTTGATTTTTAAGAAGACCAGAATTTGCATATGCAGTTGAGAGTTTTCCTTCAGAAACAACAATTACCACTCTCCACTAGGCCGGCCTTAACTCCTGCCACCGCCCCCCCCCGCCCCCCCCCCCCCACCCCCGCGTTTGGACATAGGTCTTTGAGAGATGCCAGATTCATCACGCCATTCTCAGTGACCAAAACCAAACAAAAAATAAGCTGCTGTTTTCCTTCCAAGAAAGCAGACCCATTAAAAAGCCAAGCAGCCCCAAAGGGAGCTCTCAAAATTGCATAAAGCGTTTGTATTCTCACACTGAAAACATAATTAAAATAACTCTGCATCCCTTATCTGAGACAGGAGAGAAAAATGAGTAGGGAGACAACAAAAAGAGGAAGCTCTTATCTCCCACTTTGTAATGAAAACACCCCCCCCCCCCCCTTCTTAATAGCAAATGGTCACCAGCACCATTGTGTCCGCGGCAAAAAGGGGCTTGAGTGTGCTGGGAGGATCCAGCAGGTGGTGGTGACTGAGCTAAGGGCCTTAGATTGTAGCAGAAAACCCAGAACCCCCAAATGAGGCTGAGAGCTAGCCTGAGGCACACTATGGCTCCATGGGAGCTCTGAGCTCTGATAATGCACCTTTGTGATGCTAATTGTGATCTGTCTGATTGGATTTAGGATCACCAAGGAGAAACACCCATGGGATGGTCTCTGAGGGGCCTCTAGAAAGGTTTAGGGGGAAAGACAAGACCCACCCTAAATGTGAATGAATGGCATCATCCTATGGGCTGGAATCTCAGACTTAAAAAAAAAGGTAAATGAGTTGAGTCCCAGCAGGAACTTCTGCTTTCTGAAGCAGATGCCATCCTACCAGTTTCCTCAGGGTCCTGCTGCCATGTCTTCCCTGCCATGATGCACCTTCCGGCTGTGAGTCAAAATAATCCTTCTGTCCATCTGTAAACTGCTTTTGTCAAACATGGCCGCAGGAAGGAGGAAAACAACTAACCCAACTTTCAAGGCTGGGCTTCCTGCCAAGGCCCCCGGACCCCCTGCTTCACTCTTGGGCAGAGAACTGGCACTGCTGTGTCTTCTCCCCACTCCCTTCTCAGTCCCGCAGATGCCCACTGTCCCTTGCTCATGCCATCCTTTGCCCACTGCTATCCTGTCCCTTTGTGAGTGTTGGAAATTTCAGCCCAGCCGTGCTTTCTGAACACTGAGCTATTCTCCATGGTGCATTATTCACACAGCTGTCAGGTCAGGGTCAAGTCAAAACGGAGACCAAGAGTCCCAAGGAAGGAAAGCCAATTGCGGCCAGCTCTCTGTATTGAGGGGCCCTACGGCCATGCATCCAATCAACTGTGGATTGAAAATTTTGACAGACTAATTTTTGTACTGAAAAGTTATTGACTCTTTTTCATGTCATTATCCCCTAAACAATACTGTATAACAACTGTTCACATAACGTTTGTAGTGTATTATTTCTTTCTGTAGTGTCGGGGATTGAATCTGCGGCGTTGTACATGCTGGGCGAGCACGCTACCACCAGCTTTATTATATCCTCTGCTTAATTTTTATTTTGAGACAGGATGTCACTACAATGCCCAGACTGGCCTTGAACTCACCATCCTCCCACCTCAGCCTCTTAGGTAGGTAGGATCATTGACCCGTATCACCAGGTACGTGTTCTCTATGGTAAATAAATGGTATAATGTAAACAGGAGGATGTGTATAAGTTATATGCAAATATCACACACCATTTTATATAAGGGGACTGAACCCTGGCTTTTGGTGTCCATGGAAGCACCCTTTCCATGATCCTCCCCTGTGAGGCAAACTAGAAGGTTGCGTACTTTCCATCTCTCTCCCCTGCAGGACAAGCCCGAGAGCCCTCTCTGCGTCAGCAGAGTGCCAGCATAGGAAATTCCCAGGAGACCTGGGTTCTCTCTATGGGACCACATTGGAAGGCTGAACCTAGTACAGAAGTTAAATGGCACAGGTGGTGGTCAATGAATATGGAATTTAAGGGAAACCACCTCACTGGGTACTCCATTGTTATTTAATTAAAACATTCGCCGGGCGGTGGTGGCGCACGCCTTTAATCCCAGCACTCGGGGAGGCAGAGGCAGGCGGATTTCTGTGAGTTCGAGGCCAGCCTGGGCTACCAAGTGAGTTCCAGGAAAAGGCGCAAAGCTACACAGAGAAACCCTGTCTCGAAAAACCAAAAAAAAAAAAACAAAAAAACAAACAAACAAAAAAAACATTCAGTCACAGAGTCAATGACAGTTACAACAAAAAAATCATGACAGGTGGGCACAAGAGGAAGAGCATGGGTGGAGAGCTCAAGGAAGATGCTGTTGGGGGGTAAGAAATACACGTGCCCCCCCTGACCTTATGGCATGGAAGGGTGGTAAATAGTACCTCCCATTAGTCAGCTTGCTTTTCTAAAAACAGAAGCAGCTAACTCTGTAAAGAGACAAATGTAGCTAGAGTTTTCCTGCTTGCCCACAGTTAGGACAAATCTCTCTGACCTGCCAGTCCCACAGCCACTCAGACCCGACCAAGTAAACACAGAGACTTATATTGGTTACAAACTGTATGGCCGTGGCAGGCTTCTTGCTAACTGTTCTTACAGCTTAAATTAATCCATTTCCATTAATCTATACCTTGCCACATGGCTCGTGGCTTACCGGCATCTTCACATGCTGTTTGTCATCGTGGTAGCTGGCAGTGTCTCTCTGACTCAGCCTTCCACTTCCCAGCTTTATTCTCCTCCTTGTCCCGCCTACACTTCCTGCCTAGCCAATGGCCAATCAGTGTTTTATTTATTGACTAATTAGCAACACACTTGACAAACCGACCATCCCACAGCACTTCCCCCTTTTTTTTTCAAAAAGGAAGGTTTTAACCTTAAAGTAAAATTACATATAATTTGGGAATTTGGGCGTAGCTTCTCTTACTACTTTCTGCTGGAGGGGGGCGCTGTATCTTATGGGGACACAAAGAAAATTTTAGGATTATGGAATAATCCAGGAGGCTGTATTGTCTGAGCCAGTTGCCTTCAAACCATTCTGGATGTTGGATCATCTGGGTCATGGTGTCATCGGAGACCTTTCAGGGGGTCTTGGCTGGTCAAACCTGATGTATCTTAATCTGGAACAAATCCATAGCCTCTGGCTTTCTGTGGGAACAAAAGAGACTCTTTTCCAAAGCAACATATCCTTATATCCAAATTTTGAAGTCAAGGTATCTTTAAAGTATACATATTGGTTTAACTCAGCTTCCTTTACAATCAAATATCTCTCTGCAGTTAAGAATCCCAAAGACAACACAATCCAGATTCTCTGTGTAATATTCATCTTTACATGGCTTATTTTTTATATTCTTTACTGTCTCTTTAAAGACTTTATTTTTTTAAACTATGTATTTGTTTATATAACTGTATATATCACCTTTTTTGTCTCTTTCAAGCCTACGTATATTTTACACACATTTTAGACTATTACATCTGAATCTGTCTTATTGTGAATCTATTGCTTTAAGCTGCAGCAGCTGTGGCTGCTGGCTCCACCCATCTCAGCTTCCTAACATTTACTGCCAGCTTTGGGAGCTATCCTGGGTCTATGCTTTTATCCAAGCAGCGCGTAGCCCAGAAACCTCTTTTTTTGTTTTGTACTAGCAAAGGCTAAATCCACCATGCAGCTTAATATGCCACTTGCAGAGGCCTCATTCCCGCCATACAGCAGGTCAAGCACACACACCAGAAACCCACAAGTAGCTCAAACTGGCAGCTGCCGCTCATTTGAGAGAGACAATTAGGAACTGATTTTAGCTCCGTTTTAGAATCTTTTTTCTCAGTTTTTAGGTGGAAACTCTTGCCACCACGTTGGACGCCATTTGTAGCTAGAGTTTTCCTGCTTGCCCACAGTCAGGACAAATCTCTCTCACCTGCCAGTTCCACAGCCACTCAGACCCGACCAAGTAAACACAGAGACTTATATTGGTTACAAACTGTATGGCCGTGGCAGGCTTCTTGCTAACTGTTCTTACAGCTTAAATTAATCCATTTCCATTAATCTATACCTTGCCACATGGCTCGTGGCTTACCAGCATCTTCACATGCTGTTTGTCATCGTGGCGGCTGGCAGTGTGTCTCTGACTCAGCCTTCCACTTCCCAGCTTTATTCTCCTCCTTGTCCCGCCTACACTTCCTGCCTAGCCAATGGCCAATCAGTGTTTTATTTATTGACTAATTAGCAACACACTTGACAAACAGACCATCCCACAGCAGACAGAGGTTAGTTAGGTCAAGTTTTAGAGGTTCCAAGGCATGATGTCTACATCAGTTTAGTTACAGGGAAAGCAGCAGAAGGAGGCACATCAGATGTATGGAGGAGATGCTGGTCACACCTGAGCCAGGAAGGAGAAAGAGAAGTGTCGGAGAGGGAGATGGAGAAAGAGATTCCATAACCCCTTTGGAGGGGACACCCTCAATGACCTACACTCTCACAGGCTCTACTTCCTAAGGGTTTTGCCACCTGCCAACAGTGCTACTCTGGAAACCAAATACGTAACACACAAACCTATGGAGGTTATTTAACCTCCAAGACACAGCAGACTCATATAGCCTCAATGCCAACTGCTGGGTATCTTGTTATCTTCACTACCATTATGCATGGTTCACCCAGAGCTCTGGTCCTGTGATCTAGGAGCACCTAGAAGGGCAGAAATAGAAATCTAGAAGGCAGGGTAAGAGGGGCTGAAGGCTTTCATCCAGAGAGGCTTAGAAACTTGCCGGAGCATTAGGGTGGGAAGACAGATTCTATTGGAATCCAGAAAGGACAGCTGGCAGCAAATGAACTCAGAAGAATAAGTCTCAGGACAGTTTCACTTTCTGCAGGACACTGCAAAGACCTATGCTTCCTATAGGGTGTCATTTGAATGAGCCCAGGAGATCAAGACTTTTCCTTGCCGGGTGCTCAGTGTGAGGGAGTGGACCCTCGGAGAGCTACTTGCTCTTTTGCTAAGTCCTCTTGATCCCAGAGTCTGTTCATTTCTCTCTTCCTCACTGGCTTTTGTTCTTATTCAGCCTCTCATCATTTCCTCCTGCATTACTGAAACCCTCCTGCAAATGGTTTCGTCACTTGTGGTCTTTCCACTTTCCAAAGCACCTCCTAACCCCTTCCAGACTGATACTCAATGACCGCCCTTCGCCGGGCTTTGAAATCATCTCTGCTGCTGATGTCCACAGAAGTGTCCACAGGGCTCCCCTGATCCTGAGAGTCACCTGAGGTGGATGTTAACATGTAGACTTCAAGGCCCTGCCATGGAGACTCTTATTTAGCCGGGAGAACAGAGCCCTAGGTGCCCATTACAATTACACATGTAAACATTAGATGTTCTAATCAGGGTGGGAGGCACTGTCTATAGCATGAGGCTGAACTCTCTCGCCTGGCATGGAACGTCTGTGTTGTGTCCCCCCTCACTCCTCTGCTCTGCACCCTGATGGACTGAACTGTGTCCCTGGGCCTTGATTGGCTGAGCAGAGCAAGACTGGACTTTGAATGGGGATCAAACACTGAAGGGTTGTTTGGACCACCAGCAACTGTACAAGTTTAGTCCCATCTGTAAACAGACATCTCCAACTCTGGGCTGGGAGAAGGTGTCTTCTTCTTCTTCTTCTTCTTCTTCTTCTTCTTCTTCTTCTTCTTCTTCTTCTTCCTCCCCCTCCTCTTCCCCCTCCCTCCTCCTCCTCTTCTTCTTCCTCCTCTTCCTCTTCCTCCTCCTCCTCCTCCTCCTCCTCCTCCTCCTCCTCCTCCTCCAGGATGAAACGGAGACAGTAACAGACTTCAGGCAGCAGAGGGGAGATGAATATGTATACATAAGAACTGGTGGCACATAGCCTTGCTCTTTTTCTGAGATAGCTAGCTTACTAGACAAACTGAGGCAAGGGGGACAGAATGGTAACCGCCCTGAAAACGGCTCTGCCTCTTGCTCCAAATCCCACACACCTGACGTTCCAGAGCTCCATGTGGCAGCGTGGCCAAGTTGGCAAGGTTGAGTGCGACATCTTCAAACCCTTCTCTTGCCCCCTCCCCTTTGCCTGTGCTGCCCCTTTCGAGTGTCTCCTGACCTCTGCTGGGATCCAGGGGCTCGGCGTGCTTGACCACATGTCCATGCTAGCAATCCATTTGTCCTCTCACCCCCTCCCCTGTTGCTGCCCCACTTCCCCCTTATTGTCAACTCATATTTTGCCACTTGTTTCAAGATGAAAAATGACCTGTCAGAACCCCCCTAGTCAAGTTTTCATGATGTAACTCATTCTGTTCAGGAGTGTAGCATTTAGACTTTAGCGGGGAGACCAAGTCCCGTTACAGGTTAAGTTAATTTATGGACAGCACTTGAAGAGAGTGTATGGGACTTGGGGAAGGTTCTTGTCATCAGTCCCCTGGAGTATGAATTATTTCCTTCCCTTGTAGAGCTCGCATTCACTTCACCTGGACCAGTGCCTTGGACCACAGAAAGATTGGTTCTTGACATCAAGATTCCACCTGGCTCTTCTTAGGCCATGAAGAGATAATTTGTTATTTTGACAAAGGAGATTAAATATATATTTAATGAAAAATGACATCATTTAATTGTTATATCTTTGTAGACTTTTGATTTCAATAAAGCTCACATTAAAAAAATTATGTCATACCATGTGTTTCTGATCTGGGATTTATTGATTGCGATTGAATAAAATATGACTCTTTGTAAAAAATCTTTTTCTGTCCAGCCAGCCAGCTCCCAAATAATGACAAGCAGACTTCTTACTAATTACGAAAGCTCAGCCTATAGTTTAGACTTGCTCCACTAGCTCTTATAACTTAAATTAACCCACATTTTTATTAATCTACATTCTACCATGTGGCTTTTACCTCTTTCCCATTCTATGTGTCTGACTCATTCCATGTCTGGCAGGCTTCTCTGCCTCTCTTCTTTCCAGAGTCCTCTCTGTGCCTGGAAGTTCTGCCTATTCCTCCTGCCCTCCTGCCTAGATATTGGCCATTTAGCTCTTCATTAAACCAATCAGAAGGCACCTTGGCAAAGACACATCTTCACAGTGTACAAAAAGATTATTCCACAACAACTTTATTGTGCTTCTGACATTTTTGGACTAAGAATTTCTTGCATCCCTGTCCCCTTTCCTTGTCTATGGTGCAGCACTGTTCTGAACCACTGACCCAAGTTTCCAGTGTGGTCTTTCCCTCTGTTGGCATGGTAAGCAGAGAGTTTTCCATTCTCTGGCTGCTTTATCTACTGTTTGTTGTGGAATATTACTTTAACCATGTGAAGATATGTTACATGTATTTCTGCTGTATTTGTTTAATGATGCAAAGACGTGTTACATTTTTTTATGCTACATTTATTTGATTATGAAATGATGTGTTGCTGTTTCACCTTGCCTGCCTAAGGCACCTGATTGGTCTAATAAAAAGATGAATGACAGATAGTTAGGCAGTAGAGGGATAGGCAGGGCTGGCAGGCAGAGAGAATAAATAGAAGGAGAAATCTAGGTTGAAGAGAGAAATAAGAAGAGAAGAGAAGAGAAGAGAAGAGAAGAGAAGAGAAGAGAAGAGAAGAGAAGAGAAGAGAAGAGGAAGAGAATGAGGAGAAAGAGAGGGACATGGCCCAGGCCAGAAGCCAGGCAGCTGCCAGCCAACAGACACAGAGTAGGACATACAAAAAGATAAAAATCTCTGAGGCAGAATGTAGATAAAAAGAAACAAATCAAAATAAGAGCTAAGATAAGGCTGAACATTCATAACTAATAATAAGTCTCTGTGTCATGATTTGGGAGCTGGTTGGTAGCCCAAAAGAAAAAGCCTGGTACAACTGTTGATAGAATGGAATGGATAGATCCATGCATTACTGTTCTAGGGCTACTGTAACAAAATGTCACAAACTGGGCTGCTTAAACAATGTAATTTTTTTCTTCTCATATCTCTGAATGCTAGAAGTCTAAAAGCAAGATGTACTATACTCCACCTCTCCAGCTCTGGAGATTATCCAAGCTGACTTCCTCTAACTTCTGGTAGTTGCTGGTGGTTCCTGGCACAGAGAGGTACCAGTTTAACCCCTGCCTCTGTCTTGGTGTCCTCCCAAGCTGCTCATCTGACTCTTTTCTTTTATTATAAGGACTCTCAGTGCTGGATTAGGGTCCATGGTGATCCAGGATGACCTTGCCTAAACTAACTCGTTGTCCACACCCTCTATTTCCAAATAAAGCTACCCTCTGGGGTTCTGGCGTCTTGGGAGGACACTCTTCCTCCTAATGTATGCATTCTGAATCTCCCATCTCAATAGGATCTTTCACACAGCCCAGGCTGACCTCACACTTACCGTACAACTGAGGATAATCTTGAATTTCTGATTTGCCTGCCTCTACACCAGGTACTAGAATTACAGGCCTGTATTGCCATACCTGGCTTAAGCAGTGCTGAGTATGGAACCCTGGGCTTTGTGTGTTCTAGGCAAGCATGCTGCCAAATGAACTACACCCCAAGCTCCCTCGTGAGATTTCTGCCTTCAATTTCTACATTCTATGTTCTGTGAACCTGTGTTCTGTTCTCCCAATTCACTTCTTATAATTGCTTTAGCTCTTTCTAAAAATTGAGAAATATTTTGGTTAAGAGGGCTGGGCTGAGAGTAGTGGATGTTTCAGTAAAGTAGTCTCCCCCTCCCCTATTTTCTGGGAGATCTAGATCTCCTGTGACAGTGTTTGGATTGGTGGCAAAGTCAGAGAACTCAAAGACCCACTTCTAAGTCCCATTCCAGGATTTCTATCTTCCAGTTGGCTTCTATTAGGTGGTTGTAGACTATTCCTGTGATCTAGAATTTATTTCCTCATGGCATTTGTTTATTTCTTTACTGTGTGTGAGGATGCATGTGAATGCTCACATGTCACTGGATGCGTGTGGAGGTCAGAAGGTAACTCTCAGGAGTTGACTCTCTCCTTCCACCATGTGGACCCTCCTCTTGACAAACTTTACGACTGTTTCCTGGCCTAATTCTGTGCGGTCAAATGTTGATGTAGGAAGTTGCATGGATAGATACAGGCGTTGTTGTGTCTATTTCTCCTGAGAACTACCCATAATTGCCTTTATTTCACTGAAAATCTTCCTGCTCTTTCTTTTCTGCCACTGGACACTTTACTTGTCTCTGTAGATGATGCTTCCACTTCAGCATGCAAAATCCTCTGTGTAGGTGTTTGTTGAGGTCCAATCTCTCACTAGATCTGAAACATTTTGGCTTCAGACAGAGCATATTCCTTGGCCATCATCTAGACACTAGTCTCTTAGTTTTGTTTTGTTTTGTTCCTCTTAGGATGCTTTCCTTAGCTTGTGAGTATTAGGAACCCACACCCTAGCTACAGACCTATTGATTCATTGCTTCTTCTCATAGCACAAAAATTACACCAGGAACACATGGAACAGCTAGAGCCAGCTTTGGAATTATTATTTTATTATTGTTTTATTATTTATTTTAGACTTCATTATTTATTTTTATTTCAGTTGTATGAGATTTTGTGCGTTGTGTGTGCAGTGCCCATGGAGTCCAGAAGGGGGCATTGGATTTCATGAAATTGGAGTTATTGATACTTGTAATCTACCATGTGGGTGCTGGGAACCAAACCCAGATCGTCTCAAAGAGCAGCTAGTGCTCTTAGCCCTGACCAGCTTTGGTGTTCTATAGACACATAGTGGTTTTGACCTATTTCTACAGTCCTTCATGGACTCCAAAGTCATTGCCATCTCTGGCTCTTCAACCCTCCACAGGGCTTGTGTACTTGCTGCTCTTTGTGAGTGTTCTAGGTCTGTCATACTCATTAGCATATCATTTTCTTTTAATCCTCTTGGTTCCTTTTATTTTCCTGTTTAAAACAATGACTAAACTTTGCTTTTCTAAGCTGAATGACATAGGGGTATTTTCCACTTTGTTAGTCTATGTGTATTATTATTCTTCTGTTCTTTAGTAACTTGTAGTAACTCCCAATTGAGCATGAACATGCCTTTTGTAGTCACTTCCAGCTCATTAATAAAGCTGCAGAGAGAGACAAGTTCTTACCCCAAACTGTGTGGCACTAGTCAGACACTTACCCCGAAACGGACTTCTTAGAGATTTATCATCACCCTATGGTCTTTCAGGAGAGTTTAATCAATGAGGCTGAGTTCTTGTCCAAGCCAATTTTAAAGGAAGTTGCCAAGGAAACTTTCTTGAAACAAATTGCTTTCCTGGCACTGTGTATTCTCGTGCAGTGTCTCCAGATTTTCCATTTGATGCTCACAGACTTGTCAGATCATTTATTTAGCTCTAAGAATTGTTCAAGGTGGTAACACTTATCTCTTTCACCCTTAACAACCTTCTTTCCCTTGAGGCAAGGAAGTAAAAAGAGAAAAATCGTTGGGGCAGTCCCCTTCTGTGTTACTGATGAGTGGAGTGTTGTCTGGACAGGTTTACAGAAGGTGGTGTGGGGTCTGGCCTAGGTAAGACCTTTGTCACTCCGCTGCTTCTGCAGACACACTCAGGTTCACAACTCTAGGGTGGGTCTCACCAGGGACTTGGGTGCATACCCACCATGCTATGTGTGGATATGCAATTCTGTGCCATTTTTTAAAAAATAATGTGTGGGCTGATTGATTTGATTATCAGCTTGACAGGATCTAGGATTACCCAGAGACAAACCTTTGGACATGTCTTTGAGGGAGTTTCTAGGTTGGGTCACTGAAGTGGCAAACCCCACTCTGAGCGTGGGCAGCCCCATTCTCTGGGGTATGTGCCTGGACTGACTGAAAAGGAGAAAGCCAGCTGAGCACCAGTATTCGCCTCTGTTTCCTGACTGTGGGTACAACGTGACCGGCTGCCAACCCTGCTGCCGTGTCCTGTCCACCGTGACGGGATACACCCCAAAACCGTGATCCCAAATAAGCCCTTGCTTCTCCGGGTTGCTTTTCTGAGGTGTTTCGTTGCAGCAATGGGCCAGATGAGAGGGAGGGGTTTTTGTTTCAGATTCTCCAAGGGGCTTTCTTCTAGAGCTAAGTTAAGATGCAAAGTTGTAAATGACGGCTCTTCTAATCAGTTCCAGTACTTTCTTTCCCTCTATGAAGATCAAGCCAAGATTATGGAGTATAACTTACGTTTTGAGACACATACGAGAGTTTCCTACACAGAGCAGAAGACCCCATAGTTACGTCCTTGATAGTTACAAACTTGAAGGTATCATCAAGTGTGGTGGTGGTGGAGTAATTGTAGGGCTCAGAAACTAGGTTATCTGACTTTTGTTTCTCATCAAAAACACCTTCTAATACTATTAAAGCTAGCCAGCAGGGAGAAAGATTCCTGGTCAGTACCTACTTGATTTATCCATGTCATCAGCAATAGGGTCTTACTGCCAAGTTCTGGTGGGAAATGAAGGGCAATAGCAATGGCCTACATTATTTTGGGATCTTGGGAACACCCGTGACCAATAACTTGGGGGAAGTATCCCATACCTGGCACTTAGCTTTTTATTTGATAACCTGCGTTTTTTGGGGAAAAGCATTATCCTTGTAGAGTAAATTCAACTGAACACACACACACACACACACACACAGAGCTGATAAAATAGCAGTTTTCCATATGGCCTTTACAAACATGCTTCCTGTTAGTAATCCCTCCCCTGACCCGCTTCTCTGCCCTTCCATCCCATCCCTCTTCTCACTTAAATACGCCAAGCATTTTGTCTGGAGGTTGAGGATCTGAACCTACGTCCTCATACATGCACAGCAAGCACTTTAGCCACTGATCCATCGCTCCAGCCCTCAGCACTGTCTTTAATCTCTCAGTGTGCAATTCAGGACAAAAAGGTCCCAGACAGCCACTGCAGAAAGTGCTCCCTCAGGTGACCCATTTGCTATGCAAATGACGAAGAAGCTGGAGGACAGACATGCACCTTGAGCTCTCACTTCCCTGGATTCTGATTCATTTCTCTCACTGCCCAGCCTTGGGGCATTATTTTAGTGAAGTCAACTTAAAATTAACACAACAACAATAGCAATTTCTTGGATCACTAAAAATGCTACCTCTGGCAAGGCATCCTTTTTGGTAGGAGAGTGGTCAAGCCTTATGACCTGTTTGTCACGGGGGAAAACTGCTTCCATATGATGGAATTGACAGATAAGTGAAGTCTCTGTTGCTTACTTCCCTGTCACTTATCGCAGAGCTAAGCATCTCATGTTTTTTGCTATATACCACAGGGGTTCAGTTTAGCTCCAAAAACTTTCTCATAAGCTATTTGTTTGTTTACTTTATGCTCTTTCTGTTGTTTCTAGTGGTCAAGGTGGTGGGAAAAACATAAAACAAGCCAAGACCAGAGTGCTGGGAGTCGCTGCCAAGGACACAGCACACCGGAGTGCAGGAAACAACTCTCCTTTGGAAATGGAATGATCACAGCAGCTTGTCCCCAGATGAATGGGGGCGGGGCTCAGAACCACAGCTTCCACACCAGCATGGGGGCCGATGCCTCCTGTTTGACTTGTCTGGGCAGGCTGGTGCTTTCCTAACCCATCCAGTAGGAAGAAGCACCTCAGGGAATTCCTTTCTCCCAGTGAATCCACCCATATCACACAGATCATAGAGTCAGATCAAAATTACACAAGTCTTAGAATCTGAGACTCCTGTGTCACAGACCTTCATGGTGAAGATGCCCAGGTACTCCTGAACACACTTCCCATATCCCTGATACACCGACACCTCTTGCCCTGTGTCCGTGCCCAGAGTGCCATGTCCTGACTGAAGTTTCCCCATCAGATAATTCTGGAATCTCCCCTCTTCCTGCTTAACCACTTGAACCTCTTCATTGCTTAGCCCCAACTCATTATGGACTCAGGAAACAAGTCCACGTTCCCTGCCCTCACCTCATCCCTGCCTCACTCTGAAAAGCATGAGCAATTCAACACTTAGACATGATTTCATATTAGCTATGACTTTCCTCCTATTGAAGAACCCTCGAACGGACCCCAGTCTTGCTCATGACACATGTAAAAGACCATTGGTGTTAGCACACAAAGGGCTAAGGAGGCCACTTATTAGGGCCTGCATCCACCTGGCAGCTAAGCATCAGTTTCCCCATTTCCTCCACTAATCTAAAGTGACCTCAGGAGCTACTGCACACACACACACACACACACACACACACACACACACACACACACACACACACCAGGGAGATGACATCAGAAGCTGTGCACACTGCACCAAAGGGAACTAATGCCTGTGTCATAAGACTGTCCCAGGGAGTTAGTAAGTTAACACCAGAAACCATGGGGCACACTATCTGACTCTTGGATCCGCTGAGAGGGTGAGAGAAGGATCCTTGGTTAGACATAGACTCAGTTTCCCCTTCATTCTCTTTCCTGGCAACTTTTGCTTTACAGGGTCCCTTTCGTTTCATTCAGACACACAAATTCTCCGTTGTCTTTAAGAATACTTCCTTGAAGCTACCCAGCTATTTTTATTGTCCTCTGAGAGATGATAGATAGATAGATAGATAGATAGATAGATAGATAGATAGATAGATGATAGATAGGTGATAGATAGATAGATAGATAGATGACAGAAATGAGGAGAGGAGAGATTGATTATATAATTGGGCAGTTTCCACTAGAATGTGTGCTCTTGGGGGTCAGGGGTTTTACCCTTTATCTCTCTCCCTGTTTCCCTTGTACCTAGAATATACCTTAGTACAGAGCAGATGCCCACTGTGGTGGTTTGAAAGAAAATGGCCCCTAAAGGGAGTGGCACTATTAGGAGGTGTGGCCCTGTTGGAGTAGTGTAGTCTTGTTGGAGGAAGTGTGCCACTGTAGAGGAGAGCTTTGAGGTCTCACAAACGCTCAAGATACTGCCGAGTATCTCAGACCACTTCCTGTTGCCTGCATGTCAAGATGCAGGAATCTCAGTTCCATCTTCAGCACCTTGTCTGCCTGCATTCCACCACATGATGATAATGGACTGAACCTCTGAAACTGTAAGCCACTCAGTTAAATGTTTTCCTTTATAGGAGTTGCTATGGTCATGGAGTCTCTTCACAGCAATAGAAAAACTAAGACATCTGGTAAGCAATGGTTCAACTGAATGGGTAGACAGATGGGTAGCTGTCTAGTGGCACACCTAGGACATAAACTCTGTTCCTGTAATACAGGTCAGTGTCTTTTTGCTGTCTCACTGCTATATTACCAACTGGAACCCAGAGCATAGTTTGGGAGTCTGGCTTCCAGCCAGGATTAAACATCCATTGCATCTCTGATGTCTTCAGTGTCCATTCTACAAAAGTCACTTTCATTCACTATATCCTAGATATGCTGCCTTCAAATCAACCCCAGGGCCTTTGCACAATCAGTTCTCTTGCCCAGCACTTCCTTTGACTGATTCTTCTCAGCCTTCCAGTCCAAACTTACACACACTTTCTTGGAAATCTGTACCTTTCTGCTTGCTTTGGTCTGAAAGCTTGTGTTGCGTCATACCTCCTGCCAATTCATCTGTTAAACCTTAATCTCCAGTGTGACTGTGCTAAATCACGGGGCTTCAGGAGGTGATTAGGGCATGAGGACAGAGCCTCCATGAGTAGGATTAGTGCCCTTACAAAAGATAAAATATAAGGGGGGGGGGTCTTGTTTGTCTTTTCTACAACAGGAGCACAAAGCAAGAAGGCTCCACTCACAAACCACCAAATGAAACCTTCATTGGACAGTGACTTCCCGGACTCTGGACTTTGCAGCTTCTAAAACCATACAAATGAAGTTCCTGTTGCTAACAAGGTGCCCAGATACCTGAACAGGCTAAGACGCAACTCCCCACCAAAACAGGTTTAGTTTTTCACATTTTGTCACTGTTCTCTTGTGACCAGTTGTTTAACTGTTCCGTTTCTACAGGACAAAGGCTGTTTCCACCACTTTCACCTCCGTACAGTCAGTGCTAGCAGCGTCTGGAGTCATGAATCAATGAATAAACAAGTCTATTATCAGATAAAATGCGGAGGAGTTGGGGACGAGGTATTATTTCATATTAGTCATCGCAGCCTCTGTTGGAATACACGTGGCCGAAGCGACAATTCTCAGCAGCAAAAAAGCTTTCTA
This sequence comes from Peromyscus californicus insignis, assembly GCF_007827085.1. NCBI lineage: Eukaryota > Metazoa > Chordata > Mammalia > Rodentia > Cricetidae > Peromyscus > Peromyscus californicus. The sequence goes on from NW_026294584.1 coordinate 147,794,111, forward strand.
AGCCAACCACAGCTTGAGTGAGAAGCTCTCACAGGGCATTTTACTGATGTGTGTGTGTGTGTGTGTGTGTGTGTGTGTGTGTGTGTGTGTGTGTGTGTGTGTGTCCTGGTCTGTTACTTGATATGTCTTCATCAAGAAACACAGACACACAAATTATATGTTATGCTGTAGATCCCCGCTTATCAATTAAATATAGCAAGCTGTGAGGACATTTATATTCATATCCAATTCAATCCTTATTGGGGTGTCTGGTTTAATTCCTACCCTGTTAGATTATACCTCACTGGAATTTGAATATGACTTTAGATAAATGGTGTTGGAAACATGTCCCAGAAAAGTTCCTAGCCAGGGTGTCCTCATTTGCTTCTCTATGATAAAACAATGACCAAAAACAACTTAGAGAGCAAAGAGTTTTATCACCTTGCGCTTCCAGGTAACAGTCCACCATCGAGGGAAGCCACAGCAGGGGCTTAGGGCAGGAATCCAGTGGCAAGCAGACCATTGAGGAGTGATTCTTACTGGCTTCTTCTCTATGGTTTGCTCAGCTTGCTTTCTTATTCCACGTGGGGCCCCTGCCTAGGGGTGGCACTGCTCATGGTGAGCTGGATCTTTCTACACCAATCATTGGTCGAGGAAATGCCCTATAGTCTTGCCTACAGGCCAATCTAGAGGCCAGTAATAGAGGCAATTCTTCAGTTGAGGTTCCCTCTTCCGACACAACGCTAGATTGTGTCAAGTTGATGAAAACCAACCAGAACGTGGCACTCCATTCTTATGAAAGAGAACATTCAGTTGAATGAAGACATTTTCTACACAAAAGTCGTAAATTATAGCCTATAATATGCTTATTGAGCAGGACATACACTAACTACAACTGAACATGGAAATAGGAAAGGTACATTTATGCTGAAGCCTTAAGGGATGGTATATGAATGAAGGAGACTTTAACTGTGCTATAAAAGATGGGGGAGAATAAATAACATACGTACCGAGTGCCTACTGCACATTAGATACAGCACTAACTACTTTGGGAGATACAAAGAATTATAAGACAGAACATTTATCCTTGGCAAATTTATGATCAGTTGTAGAAACATGGCATAAATGAGTAGAGAATTAAATAACGTGAGAAATAATGTTGGAGGTGTCGTGAGGTATTAAGATTAATGATATGATGAAAAACACAGACAAGCTTTAAGAGTTCACACAAGGTGGCTTGAGAAGGCTTCTCTGAAGACACAGGACTGTTTTAACTTAGAAGGATGGGTGAGCTTAGCTCAGAGGATGAAGAAAAGGACAGAAGATGGCATCTGAGAGGAAGAGAGGAAAATAGCACAGGCGAAGATGTGGAGGTAGAGCAGGAGAGATGGAGGGGCACGCACTAGGGAGAACCGGTAGAGTAGACACAAACAGAAAACTGAACTGTCTAGAACAGTGCTGGGGAGAAAGATTAAACCTGTGTTACGAAGGCGGCAAAGCCAAACCACTGAGTCTACACATCACCCTTCACACAAGGGCTGCTGGAGACTTTGTATAGATAGGGACATGGTGTTCAGAGCTGGGCCAAACATGTATTTTGGATGTTTCAAGCCTGTATCTAAGTGCACTCGATACCCATGTCCATGCATGCTGTTTTATTGAGCACCTGCTCTTGGACAACTGTAAACTTCCATGTTGAAACTACAAAGACTGAAAAGATGACTCCAGCTTCAAGGTTCTTACAGTCTGAAGTGGGATAACAATACTCTACAGGCAATATTAGAGTGCTCAGAATCTTTCAGCTGCAGTAGAAATGGTCACACATAGAAGTTTAGGGATTAAGAGTGTCTTCTCGGACTCAGCTATGTGGAATGGAAAGTGAAACTCCTATTGAGATGCACAGGGCTTGAGGAAACAGTGGGGCTCTCAGAGGGCATTGCTGGTGAAGAAAGAGATGGCATATGGTAGGAAGGGATGCTCTGAGAAGGGGAAGAGACAGAGGCTGGAATCGGACAGTGCCCAACAACCAAGGTAGGGATCAATTAGGGTGGAATAAACAGTCAGGGCAGAGTTGAGGCAGTGTGTCCCGGAAAGAAAGGGCAGGCTTTGTCCAACAGTGGTCTACAGGCTGCTTTCCGGGGTTCAAGGATGGAATGATTGAGTGAGGGCCATTGGGAGGCCTGGAGAGATGTCTCTGCGGCTGACTGCTCTTATAGAGGACCTGGGTTCAGTTCCCAGCACTCATTTGGCTGCTCACAATCATCTGTAGCTCCAGTTCCAGGGACTCTGACACCCTCTTCTGGTCTGTACCTGCACTGGACACACAAATGATTGCAGGCACACATGCAGGCAAAAAAAACCCCAAAAAAACAAAAACAAAAACAAAAAACCAAACCATCTGCATACATACAATAAAAGGAAGCAAGAATTAAAAAGAAAGGGCATCAGCATCTGGTCAGGCAGTGAATTCTCTACTCCTGTGATTTTTCTGATCAAAGACTACATAAATCATACAAATCCCCCCAACTTGGTAGAAAATCAGGTCAGTTAAAGGGATTTAAATGGTAGTGTTTTTCAAGAGAAGCATTATTACAAATAATGTATAGAAGTTTGTTATTTTATTACTAAAAAGTTTAGAACTATAGAAGCTTATAGATGATTTGCCCTTTTCATACTTAAAAAAACCATGGGCAAATGATTATTTAGGGTTTACTGACTTGCATTTACAGGAGGGTGCCTGAGTGTGAGAGCAGGGCATCTTACCTGGAAGGCGACTTCACTTGGGAGTTTGGCATCATAACTCCGAGCCCCCCAATGCTTATGTTTCGCATCAGTGTCATTAGCTCTAGTGTGTAAGGTTGAAAAATGCTGGTGTGGTAAGTGAACCCCAGGGTTTTTGTGACTTGATGGTTGTATAGTGTTGTGATTTAATGCTGGGTGGAGCATTGGTTGAAAGCTTCTCTCCAGAGGGCAAAGAATAAGATCCAAAGTACGTTTCAGTATTTCATAATTTTTTTTTTTAAATCTATAAACGAACTGATGGAGGGAGCCCTTAGGAGAGTGGAGTCTCAGTGACCTGGGAAGGGTCCAGCATCTGGTTAGAAAGAGAATTCAGAGATTGGAAAATCAAAGGGGGTGGCTTTTGAAACAGCTTTCCTCTCTGTGAATGCCCATTAGGCCACATATCTGAACACTGCTAAGAGCGACTGAGATTGGATGTAAGGAAGCATTTATGGGCAGCAAAACTGACAGGTACTGAACTATGATTGCCAAAAAGATGAGAATGCAGAGATCTGGAAGTGCTTGAGAAAGAAAAGCAATCCTTACTTGAGGTTTTAGACCTTTTCTCTCCCCGACCCTGGATGCATTGGCTTTACAGCCAATGTCTCTCTTTAATGCCTGTATGTGAGCAAATCTTCTATTTCTGGGAGTTTTGATACTAACCCCCCACTGACCACTCTGAAGGCACAATCCAGTCCATTGAGCATTCTACATCCCCTTAGAAAATGATGCCACGCATGTTCAGTGATCATTAAGTTGAGAATGCCTGGGACCAAGGTGTCAGAGCAATGAGCAACTGATATATCTGAGAAGTATGTGTGCGTGTGCATGTGTGTGTTTCTTGTAACCATGCCTACTGTCTTTCCACTCTCAGGAGACACTTGCCTCCTTTTGCTTGCTCACGACAGGACTTAGCATCATTGCTTGTTTTGAGTTGCGGGATATCTGTTTCACCCAATGACACCAGCAAAGAAAAAAAAAGACGTGAGTTCACTGTATTTCTCTCTAGCCTTGTGAGCTACTATGTGCTTTCATCCGTTTATAAATAACCTCGTACTATGGTCAGACATTTTCTATAAGCACCACTGGAGCCTTTGACAATGGTTGTCTTCGCTTGATGGGTAATGCTCTGCTGAAAAATGCCAGAGGAACCTTAACACATGGTCTCTCTCCCTTGTCCTGCTTCACTACAATCTGGACATTATTTTTCCCTCTTCCCGTCTGTTGGCTTCCTGCTCCCTTTTCTTCTCATTTTCCTCCCTCAATTTTATATTCAGAGTTGCTTTGAACACAACAAAAATACTGCCAGAGATAGTTCTAATTGCACATGAATTTTGTCATATTTCATAGATTTTCTTCTTAGCCCGAGTAGCTCAAATTGACCTGTAAGAAGTAAAAAGAATTAATGTGATAGCTCCCCCCACCCCTCTTTGTTCTATTAAGAACATTTCTCTTCATCCTGATATGGGCCTATTTTTATTCCCTGTCCCCTGCATCCTTATTTAAACCTGAAATGTTGATGAATCCCACTTAGAGCTCAGCATTCATTAGCAGAACCACAGCTCAGTTCAGTACAGGTGAATGCAAGCTTGCTAAATGCTCAGAGGCCAGCAGCAGAGAGATGAAGGCCAAAGTAAGGACACCAATGGTTGCCTTGAATGCTCTGTGTACTCATGGTGCAGTCATATGGGTGGTGCAGGGGATGGATTTTGAGGAATGATCCAGGAGATTCCCCTAGGCCAGCAGGATATGGAGAAGAAGATGAACCAAAGGTCCTGCAAGCTCCAGGGATGATGCTGGCAGCTTAATCTTGGGCCTGGACTTTAAGTACTCTAAGCAGTTTCCTATAAGACAAGGCAGTAGTTCTCATCCAACAGGTCAGAAAAAAGTTAAACAGTGTGTATAAAAGCATTCATCAAAGGGTTTGTCATTTAGGATGCTATCAAAAGGTAGTATGATTGTTATGTATTATCTCTTCACTCATGTTCACCTGTAATCAGAAAATGTGACCATTCTTCCTTCATCCGTCTCCTGGAGTAGCTCTTCATTTATGAAAATGATGTTCAAAACCAATCATTAAGCCAGATGTGATGGTGCATGCTTGTAATATCAGCATTTAAGAGGCACAGGTGGTAGGGTTGTGAGTTCAAGACCAGCCTAGGTTACTCTGTTTCAATAGCTGGGATGCTTGGGTTATGATCACTTGACTAGTGCATGCAAGATCCTGAGTTTGATCCCCAGGACTACTACATTACACCAAATAACTAAAACCTATCACTAGCCTTAGAGAAATGAAGTCAGGGACAGTTTGTTCCGTAGATATTGATAATAATTCTGAGTTTATATAAACTTATTAAGCTTCCTATCTTGGTCAAGATATTAAATCCGCTTGCTGTTGGCTTATTTGTGTTACCTCAGTTATCTCTCTCACACACACACATACATACACACACACACACACACACACACACACACACACACACACACACACACTGGGGTAAGTTCCAAGTTTGCTATTGCTTTGGAATTAGTGCCTGGGAGACAAGGCCTCTAAAGTATCAGACATCGGAAGTAAGAGACTGGGGGCTTGGGTATTGTTGGATTCCAGTCTGAGGACTGGAGGATTGAGCTGGGAAAACTAAGCATTCACACCCAGGGCTTTGCTGCGGAGAAACTCATGGGACAAAAGAACTTATCCACGTGTCCCAAGAAGAAACTGGGAGAACAGAGGGTATGGAGGCTTCCATGACCAGTCTGTATAAGCTGAATAGTACCACAAAGTGGCCAGCCATCTCTCTAGCCTTTGTTCTCCTTACATCCTTATCCCAAAGGATCCAGGACTAGGGCACAGGAGATTGCCCAGAACCTAGACTCACTTCCTAATCCTAGCTTTAGAGGGCCTGAAGTGTGACCTTTCAAAAGATGTGTTAACAGTGTGGTTTCAGCATCTTGGAAGGGCATTGTGTTCTAAAACAGAATCTTGCAGAAGCAATGATATCAAAATTGAGGTAATTTTGAAGTGATTTCTCATTTAGCGGGACAACAGCCTCATGCTGTAAAAGAGGAATCTTGGACAATAGACACCAGAGGAAAGGTCAAGAACACCAACTGAAGACTGGAGCTATGCTTTCATAAGCCAAGGTATTTCCAGGGTCAACAGAAGTTGGAAGAGGCAAGAGGTATCCTTCCCTAGGACTTCATGAAGAATCATAGCTCTGCCCATGCCTTGGTTTTTCACTTTGAGGCTGCAGAACTCTGAGACAACACATTTCTGTTGTCCCAAGTGACTGTATTGTTGAGCATTGTAGCAGCCCTAGGAGGCTGACATAAAGCTCACAGCTGTATAGGAGGGAGGGAGCAGGGAGAATGCAATTAAAGTCTACTGAAGATTGACTTATCCTGAGCTGTACTTTAAGAGGCAAACATGACCAGCAAGCTATGGGACCTGCCCAAGTTATTATTAAAGGATTGTGCTGTATATTAGGAAAGGGAGGCTCTACAAAGCAAAGATAGATGCAGAGACTGGAAAAAATACAATTATTTTATGCATACACCCTGCTGAGTTCAGAGTGCTCCGTAAACCAGTTACACACAGATTTAAATGTCCTCTGCCCACCAGATGCTTGGGAACTTCGCCAGGATGACTCTCAAGCTGCAGGCTGGTTACCATGACAATGAAGGCAAGAGACAATCCTGTAACTATCTAGTTTACAGGCAAGGTGGTGGTTTAAATACTCCATCTACTAATGCTTTGTGATTAAATCTGATGTTTAAAGATGAACCCTTAGGACCGTGACTCACTGAAATAAGAGGGAGCACCAAGGGCCATAAGAAACTCCCTCCCTGAAAGAGCAGACTTCCCAGGTAGCTTGAAGAACACTTTTCACAACTGGGCTTTGCAGGCGCCTTAGTGTCAGGCAGCCCCAAGCCCAGAGGATCTCCAGAGTGGTCCACTCCCAGGGGTCTCCCCCAAGCTTGATTGGGGTGATGTGCTTTGTTTCTCATTCCCAGCACAGCCAACTAGACTGCCTCAGTAAGTTCTGCAAAGTCCCCAGAGGAGTAGGCTATAAGCTGAGTTTGGGATGGGGGTGGATTTCCTTGTTTCTCTTTTCGGGAGACTGGGGCCCTGAGACCAGCCTCTCAGCAGGTCTGGATGTCAGTAATGTCCACACCGTTGCAGCCTAGCAGGGGTGACTGCTACAATTAACACTCTCCCTTTTGCAAGACAGCCAGGGCAGCCAGCCAGGACTTCCTCATCACAACTTTGATTTCCTGCCCCTCCCAGGGACTGGAATTATTTTCCTGACTCTGTTTGAGTCTTCTTAGTGTGCCTGGGCATGGCCAATCCTGGAGACCAGCCTGAGTCTACTTTGGCCTCCTGTCCCCTAAATAGAAATAAAAGGGTCGTGTGTTGAGGGCTCTGAGTACAGAACGGGAAGTCAAAATTGTCCTTCATAATACCTTTCCTTCTTTGCAATTACACTTGGATGCTGAGCTGGACAATTGTTTTTGCCTCATTAGTTGGCTCTGTGGGAGAAGAGGAAGGAAAAGTTGGAGCCACGGTTAAGGAGGTCCTCTTCCTTTATCCAGATGCAGGTGGGAGGCTGCTGTGACAAGTTTGTATCTCTGTCATATTGTGGCTCTAGGTCACTTTGCTCTTGTTCTCCATGTCATGGCTTCCTCTTTCCTCGGCAGCGGCCTCCACCCTCGACTGAGTTTTGTCCTCATCTCTTGGTCTGCTCTTTTTCCATTCCCTGTTCTCTTCTCCCATCTGCCCTCTGGATGTCCTTTACCTTTGTCATTTTTTCCCTGAATTCTTTCACTTATTTTTTTAATGGTGAGTTTCACATCTAAGTTTCCCGACCAGAAAATGTTTTCTGGACCCTAGATTCAAAAGATGCAGTTTTTGCTAGAGTGATATCTCTCTGTGCCATGCAGATACTTCCAAAAATATCCATCCCCATTCTTCTAAGGAAGTTCTGAAGTTCTGCTTCCCATTAAGGAGCTACCCCAGGATTCAGCACATTGAACTGGTATCCTTGGGGCTTACCTAGAGAAGATGCTATGCAGTCCCCTTTCCTACTTTAAAGCCTAGACAATGTGGGTCTGAATTCAATAAGGAGTTAATACTAGAACCAATGTGGTGGTGTTTTCTTTCCTGATAGTACTGCTAGAGCCTTTTCTAAGAGGTAAAAGTTAATGTCAAAGCTGTTTCTTCTCTCTCCCCGCTCTCTCTCTCTTTCTCTCCCTCTCTCTCTCTCTGTTATATGCACAGTGTGTTCACATGTATATGTGCAAGAGCACGCCTATGACTGAACATGGAGGGTAAAGGAGGGTATTGGGTATCTTGTTATATTACTCTGTCTTATTACTTTTAGAGAGTGTCACTCACTGAACTAAGACTTACCATTTCAGTTAGAAAGTGTGGACAGCAAGATTAGGGATCCCCTGGTCTCTGGGTCTCTGTCTCTCACAGTGCTGGGGCTGCAAACATGTCCATTATTTGGTGGGGGTACTAGGATCTGGGCTCAGTCCCTCTCCTTGCTCAGCAAATGCTCTCATTCACTGCACCATCTTCCTGGCCTCCTTTCTACCTTTTAATGACATTTAAAAAACAAAACAAAACAAAAAACCTCTTTCTTAATGCCAACCTCCAGGAAGGAGGAAGCTAAAGGGTAGAAACTTCTGAAAGAGCTAGTGGTTTAGGGTGGAGGGAGAGACTGCTGTGTCTCCGGTAGCGTCAGGTCAGCCACGGCAATAAAGCAGAGTGAATGCCAGCGCTGGGCTCCAAGGTGACACTCGGAGGGCCAGTCTGAGAAGGACTGACTTGGATGGAGAGCTGGCCCTGTGGACTATCGAATGCCATCGTTAGCACTGGTCCAGTCGTGTAAGCTGCAATGAGATGCTCTGCCGGGATTCTGGGATGGTGCTTTCAGTCTCCAAAAAAGTGCATTCGAGATTCTCAGAGCTCCAGGGTAAGAGCTCTGCTTTTCTAGCTAAGCAGTGAATAGTACTATGGGTAGAAATTTGGGGCTAATGTTTGGCTAGACATGCCACATTTCTCCTACTTGGAACCCCAAATCGCATCCAAAGTCCTAATGAGGGTCTGAGGGCACATTCTGAGTAGGGCTGTGCCTAGGGGAGAATCATTTTTCCAGAGACACAAGAGAACTGAAGGGCCCTCATTGAAGAGACACTCAGTTGTGGAGTACAGTGAAAATCTAGACCTTTCATAGACAGAACCCCAAATACTAAACACTGTTTCTCAATGGTCAGGGCAGAGGAGATCAACCTGAGCTTTGGGATACTTGGGGATATTCCTAATCCATGTTTAGCATTCAAAGTACAGAAATCCTAAATGGTAATGAACATACAGCAATAACCAAGGGAATAGAAATTTAAATCAGGATGTAGTAGTTATGTGGGCCCATCAAATTGAAATCGGGGGCTGGTAGATGGCTGAACAAGTATGGGGACCTGAGTTCATATCCTCAAAATCACAGTAAGCTGGATGTTGTCGTGGGAATCTATAATCCCAGCACTCCCACAGGAGATGAGGGACAAAGATGTCAGAGCCCAGAAAGTTCACCCACTAACTAGCCTGTGTGCACAGCAGTGAACAAAAGACCCTTCTCAGATAAGAGAAAGTGTAGGACTGACTGACCCCTGAGGTTGTTCTCTGTCACATCTGCACGGTGGCATGCACATGCATGCACACAAACACACCATCATCACCATCGTCATCTGTACACACAAACGTGCAGAAAAAGAGAAACAATATGGAAATTGGGTAAGAAAGGGAAACATGTCTTGAAATGGAATCACAAATGGTGGTGAAGGAACAGTTTGACGGTCTCACACATTGCTAAGCTGACATTGCTACAACCCTCATGGCAAGGGGTTTGAGGGTTTGTGTCAAGGCCTTAGAAAGTTCCTTTATTTAGAAAATATCTATTGACCTTAACTCAGTCTTCATTTCTGATTTTTATCCTTCATGATACTATTCATTTTTTTTTAAAGGATATCCATGCTTTTCATATAGATCACTGGAATTGGGCAAGTTGACTCTGCGCTCCAGAATGGCCCTGATTGCCTTAAAACCATGAAAACATTTGAAGCCTCTTCCCACAGTGTTTGTTTTGTGTCTAGGTGGAAGGAAATCTATATTCTAATCCCAATGAATACTAAAGTATTTCCTTGGAATTAGGAAACTGAAATGTGCCCCCTCCCACTGGATATGACTAACACATCACAGCCCTAACTGTGGCTGGTAGCCATACTTGTTTGAGTTAAATTTTCTGGTATTTGCTACTGAAAGCCTGCCAAATTGACCTAGTAATTTCACTTCTAGGAACCTACCCTAATAAAATGATCATAAATTTACACAAAAATCCCAAGCACATTATGATTTATAAGGGAAAATAGGAAACAGCTTACATAAATGTCCCCAGATATGTGAAGGTTAAATAAATTATATTACGTGCATATGAGGGAATTTTATGAAACAAATATAAATCATGTTTCTGAAGAACGCTTAATGACCTTAGGAAATGCCCACAGCATAGCACAAAGTACAAAAGATAAGATGTGAAATTGGATTCCTGTAATGTGATCCCATGACCTTATTTACATACAGAGAGATTGGAAGGAGACACACCAGACTATTACCGATTATTTATTGGCCACTTTTACCACCCTCTTTATAGGTTCTAATTTTTGAAAGATGTACACATATCACTTCTAAAATTAGACAAAAATTCAATAAACATTTCCAGTATTTTATAGATTTGACCATTTGACAAAGACCGCCAAAGGGTGACAATCTGTTCATTTTCCATTTCTTGAGCCATATATTTGAATCATGTGCCAGGAGGCCGTTATGAGGGAGCACGTTCCTAAACGCTTTCACCCTTTGCTCAGGCTTGGCATTTTATGGAGATTGGCTCTGCAGAGAAATTAGGCCTTGAGTCAAGCAGGGACACAATCTTCCCCCAACCCAGAAGCAAATGCTCCTCACCAAAGAAGCCCCGCTTCTCCTTGGGGCTTGCTTCTTTTCTTACTATTTTTACTATTATTCCGTGTGTGTGTGTGTGTGTGTGTGTGTGTGTGTGTGTGTGTGTGTGTGCATGTGTGTGTGTGTGTGTGTATTTGCATGTGTGTTGGCACAACCATGTGTGTGCAGGTGTATGCACACACGTATGCACATGTATGTATATGTAGATCAGAAGTCAACCTTGGGTGTCTCCCTCAGTAGCTGTCTGTATTATGTAGTGATACAGAATGTCTCACTGAGCCCAGATGCAAGGATTCAGCTGTTCTGTCTATGCAGGTTGCTCCAGAGACTTTTTTCTTCTTGAGCACTGGGATTACACGTGCAAAACAGACCCCCACATTTATGAGGGTGCTGGGATGAGTCTGTGGTCTTCATGCTTGCACAGCAAGTGCCTTACCCACAAAGCTCAGCCCCAGAACTTACTTCTTGAAGCCATGAGGCATGGAGTCTGAGGTTGCATCTTCTCCTTCAGACTCTCCCTCCCCCTGCCTCATGATGCTTAGGGTTAGGGCTGTCACTGTACGTTGCAGATGGGAAACTGAAATGTGCTGGGAAGTGAGTCACCCGCAGCCAGACTGTGACACATTCACAAAGAAACAGTTGGGAACCAGGGCCATCTGCTGTTCCAGTTACAGGCTTGATCCCCAGGGTAGCTTGTCACTTGGAGCTACTTCTCCCAGGCTGGATTTGAAGGCAGCATCCTGCATCCAGAAGACCGGCACCACGGTGTCTCAGCTCAATCACAGCAGAAGTTCTAAAGCAGAAGCCCTGAGAGCAGCCACTCCATTTCTCCAATTGTATCCATTAAAGCTCATCTTAACACCACACCATATTTCCTCATTGAGAGGGAAGGGTCCTGAGGCATGCTTATAAAAATCAGGACCTCCTTTTCCTCACCTCTCTCCCTAGTACCCAGCTCCTCTTTTTCTTGTTTCTCTTCTCTTCTTCATCCCTTCCTCAATTCCACCTCCACCTCTACTGTCCATATCCCCAAACCCATCCCCTTCCTTCTTCCTACCTCAGTGGTCAGTGTCTCTAATGGCTCCTGGTTGTTAGGAACTGAGCAGTGGTCTTGCAAGGCCATCCAATTGCTACAGTGGGATATCAACTTTTCGGTCATCCCCATGACTGAGGTATGTGTAACTGCTCTTAGTTGTCATCACCAAGGCACAGGGCATTTCAACCATTCTCTCTCATTTTGGCTTGTAGAGCCAGTACTGTTCAGAATGAACTGACATTTAAACCTATGGTGGACTTGGGATGAGCATGTTCCTAACTTCTGGGACTTCTCATATCTCACTCTTTTGTGCCTGCATGGTATATATCATGTGAAGCATGTCAATGAGCTTCTGGTTTATCCCACAGCTGGTTATGTCAGGGCTGACCTCCATGCTTAGGGTTGTACGAAAGGTCATCTCGGCGACTCTATCTCCCTCGTTCACCTGAAGTTCTCAGTTTTAGCAGTATTCCTTAATGGGGATAGAATCATGAAACGGGAAGACATGAACAAATGTCTCCACTCAAGATAGGGCGCCAAAGACAGACCAAGAAACGATCCCACTCAAGTCTAGTTTTGTGAGCCAATGGGCTTATTTGTGTTACCCCCATTGTGAGAGGTCACCTACATGAGTGACTCAGAAAGCTGTATCAGTGGAAGTCCCAGTGTGGGTGATGATGGTGACTGGCAGTTCAGCAAAGCTGCATCCCTGGGGCTTTCTGCAAAGCTTGCATGTAGCTCTACCACTGGAGAGTTTCATCCTCCCTCCAGAACTGTTTCCTGGTTATGTAACATCTGGGAGGGACTCATGAGTCTTATATGTTACTAGTGAATGTCACAACACTCTGGAGCCTCCTTCCTCCCCCAGGATAGAATATTTCAATAAGCAAATAAGAGAGAGATACACAGCATGGACCATTTATCTTGCAGGTTCTGAGAGCTTCCATTTTGAGGTTAGACTTTCAGTAAGGATCGGAGTCCCAAGGGAATAAACAGGCACAGAGCCCTGAAGTTAGGAGGGCTGTCACAGAGTGTTGGGCAGGGAAGGAGCTAATGGCCCCGAGAGCCAGCATCAAACCTTGCTTACCATGGTCCTTCTGGCAGGGAGCATACGGCTGGTTCAGGGGAGTTAGTCTAATTCAGATCTCACCTTGCCCTGCTCTTCATAACAGGTAACTGGAAAGTAAACAGACCCACACATGTGCACTTCTAAATCCCGGCCTCAAGAAACGGCCTTCTAAAGTTGGATGCAGCTTGCCCTGCGGACACTTCCAGCATCTCTCTGAGGCTTTAGCCAGCATTTACTGAATGACTGTGACGGGCCAGTCTCAGTATGAGATGTTTTCAGTTATTTCAATTGACTCTTCAGTTGTTTAGTAGACATTACCATCATCCCATCTTATGTACAAAGAAACCAAGGGTAAGAAAGTCAAAGAACTCTCTCAAAAATCATCGGCAAGTGATCGACCTTCAAATACAGCGTGTGCCTGTCTTTGTAGGACACGACTCCAGTCAGTGGCCTCATTTGTAGAGAACTGTCTTATAATTGAACTTTTCTTTCTCTCTTATAAGATTTCGGGTCCCGTTTTCTAGTAAGTGGAGTTCCGGTGATGCCTGGCTGGGGAAGGCCATGGTAGGTAGGAGGAGCACACAACAGAGCTTCTCTGTCTTCTCATCCCCTTGGCTTCTGCATCTTGCCTCCTTCTCAAAGGGGTGAAGAAGGCCACTGTTGTACAGTGATCAAGAACATCCTCTCTGGGTCCAGGTTGGTGGATAAGAATCGCAGCTCTGTCTCTAGCTTTGTGACTTTGGAAAGGCATCCCTTCCCCTCAAAGCCTCAGCTTTTGTACCTATAATGTACTACAAGAATAATGATCATGCTTCTTTTCCTAAGTTTCTGAAAATGAAGCACAGAAGTACATATACAGAAGTTATTTTCTGGTACATAACAAGTGTACAATAAAATGGTCACTTGTGTTACTAGTAAATAACAGCTGGCAGGGATGGGCAAACTGGTATGATGGCTTTGAAAACCAATTTCTTGGCCTCCAGCCAAGGAGAAGATGTGTACACTCTATGACCAAGCAATTCTTCTAGGTATACATAGAAATGGTCACATCTGTATCATTGTAATCAAAAGAGGCTTAAAACAATCCAAATGTCAGTCAGCAGGATAGTGAATACATCAGGAGATAGTACTGCAATGAAGTACTGTATCCACAAAGTGGGGTGGAGGTGGGGTGGGGGCTTAGTGTACACATATCAACACAGATGACCTTCACCAAGACAACAAATGGAGTTGCAGAAAATAAGATGCAGAACTAGCTTAGAAAATGTAAGTGCCTTTACATTAGAAAGGGGTATAAGCATATGTAAGAAAAGCAGATGGAAGCAATAAACATCACATTCACCCATCCTCCAGGAAGATAGTGGGAGGTGGAGATGTACCCAGGGGCATCTTTTTGCTACCTGACTGGTGGGAGAATGCAGTACCAGGCAGAATGCCAAGAGGGTCCTAAAGCTTCTCCAGTGTTGCTTTCACCCTCTTCCCAGTCATTCAGCTGGTTGTGGACGGAGCTTCTACTGTGAAGGGATCTTGCAGAGGTACTTAAGGTTCTACACTAGCTGACTTCAAGTCAGGCCACAGGATAAGATGTACCGAGTGCTTTTAAAAGGGCTTGAGCTCTTTCTGGTACCACAGAGTCAAAGCACCAGGCAGGGGGATTTAGCATGAGGAAATCTCTTGGCTGGCATGCAAATGAAGAGGACCGGGTTCTGAGGAACCTAGAGTGGTCTCCATACTCTGGAATTCTTCTGTTGACAGTCCCAAATCAACAAAGAACTGAATTCTAGCTATCAACCTGAATGAGTCCAGAAATGGTCCAAGCAGTGGTTGAGGTCAATGAGGAAAATGGGACCCATATCTGCATCTGAGTGTTCGAAGAGAATACTGAGAGGCTCGGCTTCTCTCCCACAGAGCATCAGCTAGCAAATGAGGACAGTTGAATACTGCCAAGCTGGTGGCATGTTGTCATGCAATGGTCTCAAACTCTCACAGGAGCTCAAAATTCTTATTTCCATAATTGTGTCACCTTTTAAATATTTCATAATATGTGTTAGAAGCTGCTGGAATTGGTTGGAGATGAGCAGCATTGCCAAGTTCTGGGCCTGACCTAGAACTAGAGAGCAATGAACTGAAAAAGAGCCTTTGTGTCCAGCACATAGTGAAAAATCTCTAAATGGTGGATTGTCAGCAAGGCAGGTCAGTGTGACACTGCTGAAGCTAATTCAGGAGTGAAGCAGGGCCACAGTGAGGGGACTGAGTGTCGACTGTGAGAGAGAAAGCCCTTGAGGGAGCAGGTGAGTGGAGCTCGGGGTGCTTTTCTCGAGCCCATGGGATCCAAGCTGATGTCTTTCACTGGCTCCAAATCCCTTGATCCATCTGAAGTACTTGGGACTCTTGCACGTTATTTTTCTTGGGTTGGGAGGGAGAGTGAGCAGGAGATGGAGAGGTGTGGCTGTGCTGGCAGAAAGCATGTTGGCTATCTTGGCAAGGTGATCACTCTGCAGTTGCCAAGAGAACTGGTACCTGTGGCTATGGAAATGGGTCAGTTGGTAAAGTACTTACCTTGAGAGCCTGAAGACCCGAGTCCAGTTCCCAGAACCCACGTGAAACTCATTCCCAGTGGCATGTGCTTGTAATCCCAGTGCTGGAAAGGTAGATTGAGGCTTTTATTCTAATTATTTTTTATCAATAAAAAAAATCGAGAGTCAGATATCGGGGTAAGACCCTGAAAGATCAGAGAAGCAGGGGAGCAGCCACCAGCTGCCTCCTACCTCTTCCGTTCCTTCCTCCAAAAGGGCTGAGATCCTCTCTCAGCCCCACCTTACTACTTCTTGTCTCCTATCTGTTTACAGTCCTCCAAACATCTATTTTTAATTTTGATCAGCTAGTGACTAGCTCTGCCCTCTGACTCCAAGCAAGCTTTGTTTGTCAGAATACAATCAAAATATCACACAACAGTAGATACAGATACATCCCTGGGGTTTGCTGGTCAACCCTCCTAATATACTTGGCCAATTTCTGGTCATTGTGAAATGTTGTCTGAAAAAAGAAAGAAAAGAAGAAACCCAGAACATTAGTCATTCTATAAAAGTCAGAGAAATTTGGCTTGTCTATTGTTTCCTCCCTCCCTCCCTCCCTTCCTTCCTTTCTATCCTCCTCTCTCTCCCTTCCTTCCTTTCTTTTTTTAATGGGAAAATACATAATACTTTCTTGTCATGGGTACATTTGTTACAAACCTAGATTGTCTTGGGATATATATGATACATAATATATATTAGAAAGAAACAGAGACAGACACACAGATACACTTAGATTAATACAGAGAGATCGGGAGAGAAAAAGGATAAACCAAATCAGGGAGGGTTACATGGACAAGTTTTAATTTACCAGGGACAAGGAGGTAATATTTTGGCACAGGCGTTTTCTTTTCTTTTCTTCTTTCTTTTTCTTTCTTTCTTTCTTTCTTTCTTTCTTTCTTTCTTTCCTCCTTCCTTCCTTCTTTCCTTCCTTCCTTCCTTCCTTCCTTCCTTCCTTCCTTCCTTCCTTCCTTCCTTCCTCTTCTCTCTCTCTCTCTCTCTCTCTCTCTCTCTCTCTCTCTCTCTCTCTTCTTTTCTTTTCTTTTTTTTTTGGTTTTTCGAGACAGGGTTTCTCTGTTTAGTTTTGCACCTGTCCTGGAACTCAACTCTGTAGACCAGGCTGCCCTCAAACTCACAGAGATCTGCCTGCCTCTGCCTCCTCAGTGCTGGGACTAAAGGTGTGAGCCACCACTACCCAGCTGGCAGAGGCACTTTCTAAGGGAGGAATACAAGATGCATGGTCCTTCTTTTCTTGAGGGCAGAATGCTGATCTCAGGAAGACCCATGCGACTAACAGTAAATGTTGCTGTTGGAAGTGAAACCTGGAGGGCTTGGTGTTCGCTCCTTGTCACTGTACAATTGTCTTACATGTGTTGGCCTTGATACTCTAACAGTGGGTGTCTTAGTCTCTATCATGTCTTTAATTTTATCAATACTGTGTTGTGCTTTGAATATAGAAAATCTTTCATAGGCTCTTGTGTTTGAGTGCTTGGTCCCCAGCTGGGGGTATTGTTTTGGAAGGTTGTGGCATCTTTAGGATGGGAGAAGTAGACCACTGGGGTCAGGCCTTGAGGTTTCACAGTGTGGCTCCATTTCCTGTCTACTCTCTACTCATTTTCCTGATTAAAATGCAATGTGACCAGCTGCCTCGTGATCCTGCTGCTACAATGACAGCATGCATTCCCTTAAAATGTGAGCCAAATAAACCTTTCCTCCCTTCTGTTACTTCTTGTTAGACATTTGATAATGGAAGTGAAGGTAACTAACACACCCTTGTATCAGTTACTCATCTTGTTGCTGTGATAAGATATCTTAACAGAGCCAACTTAATGGAAGAAAGGTTTGCTTTGCCTCAGAGTCCCAGGCATAGTCCACCATGGTGGACAAGTCATGGGAGCTTGAGGTGATGGGTCACATTGGATCTGTTGTCAGAAACAGCGAGCAGTGAATGCTTATGATCATCTCACTTTTCCTTTTTTATTCTGTTCAGGACATTGAAGGGAATAGTGCCATGCATGCTGGGCAGCTCTTCATCCTAATCAAAAGTGCTTCAAAGGTATGGCTAGACATGATCTTAAGTTACGTACTCTTAACTTAATCTGCATGATTCCTCTCAGGCATGGCTAGAGGTTAAATCTCCCATTTGTGAAAATCCCTAGAGTCTTCAAAAGATCCTACATTGTTTAAAAGTCCAAAGTCAAGGTCTCATAGAAGGCTTATCCAGGTCTCATCTAAGGCTTAAGATGGTCACTTAGTTATGAGTTTCTGTAACTTAGTTATGAGTCCCTGTACCACCAAAAACCAAATCCCACAGTTCCATGTCTGGAATGGGAGGACAGTAATGGAGTTGTCTTGGTTTTAATGAGCTTGGGTTAGCTCATCCTTCTAGCTCTGCCACCCATGGCACACAGTCTCTTGGTCTAGCTTTTTATAGACCTGTAACTTTTCATGGTGGTCTTCTCATGGTCCTAACATCACCAACATCCTTCAGTCTTCATTACAATTCAGGCTTCATCTTCACAGCTTCATGTAGTGCTCTTTCTGTGCCTACTTTTAGGATGACAACCCTGCCACACATTGCCTGGTGTCAACAGCTCCTTGGAATCACAGTTCAAGCGTCCATGACTTCTATTATGCATCTTTTATGCTTGCAAAAGCAGTAGCCCATAGATGATGCTTCAGTTGCTGCCTCTCAGACCAGAGTCCCAACAGCTTCTGCACACTGACTCTGGGGGAAAATTCTCTAGACAACTTTTAGAGATCAGGACCCCCTTCAGCATCATTTCTGTTTCCTTTAGGTTCTCTCCTTTTTAATGAATTTGGTTTTTCATTAAATGGAGCTCTGGTGTATGGAGTCTTGCCCTCATGATAGCTTTCCTGCTGTCCCAGTGTAAAGCACCAGGTTTCTTATTAATCTGTTGAGCTCTGTGTAGCTGGAGTTTTCCTGCCTGGCCCACAGTCAGGACAAATCTCTCTCACCCGCCAGTCCCAAGCCGCTCAAACCCGATCAAGTAAACACAGAGACTTATATTGGTTACAAACTGTATGGCCGTGGCAGGCTTCTTGCTAACTGTTCTTACAGCTTAAATTAATCCATTTCTATTAATCTATACCTTGCCACGTGGCTTGTGGCTTACCGGTACTTCACATCTTCCTTGTCCTGATGGCGGCTGGCAGTGTCTCTCCCTTAGCCTTCCACTTTTTAACAGTTGAAATTTCAGTGTCAATATGTTAAGCAAATGATCAGTTAATATCAAGCCTGACTTCTCTATAAGCTTAAATTCAGTCACATGTTTTCCTCATCAAACTGCATGATTTAAATCTCTCTCTCCCTTTCTCTCTCTCTTCCTTTTTTTCTTGCTCTCATGATAGACCTGAATGAGAGAAATAAATAGTAGCCACCAGACTGATAAATATCCTGCTTTGAAATCTCCCTTCCTACATAAGTCACTCCATTACTTTTAAATTCAGCTTTCTTTTTTTTTTTTGGTTTTTCGAGACAGGGTTTCTCTGTGTAGCTTTGCGCCTTTCCTGGAACTCACTTGGTAGTCCAGGCTGGCCTCGAACTCACAGAGATCCGCCTGGCTCTGCCTCCCGAGTGCTGGGATTAAAGGCGTGCGCCACCACCGCCCGGCTTAAATTCAGCTTTCTTAAATACTCAGGATATGGTGGGATATAACCAGAGTCTTTACCAGAGCATGAATGGTATGTAGCCCAGTTTCTGAAAAAGTCTTTGTTTCTCTCTGAACCTTATGAGCTAGGTCTCACAACTGGCTAATTTTTATGTCAACTTGACCCAAGCTAGGGTCATATGGGAAGAAGGAATCTTGATTTAAAAAAAATGCCTCCATAGGATTGGCCTGTAGGCAATCTGTAGGGAATATTTTCGATTGACGATTGATGCAGGAAGGCTCGATCACTGTGGATAGTACCATGTCTGGACCGGTGGCCCTGGGTTCTATAAGAAAGCAGGCTGAGCAAGCCAGGAGAAGCAAGCCAGGAAGCAGCATTCCTCCATGGCAATACATCAGTTTCTGCCTCCAGATTCCTGCCTTCAGTTTTCTGCCCTGACTTCTCTGGATGGTGGGCTGTTAACACGAAGTAGAAGATGAAATAAACCCTTTCCTTCCCAAGTTGCTTTTGGTCATAGTATTTTATCAGGATTAGGAACCCTCACTAAGACTGTCTCCATGGTCTATATTACTCTCAGTATTCTGATCTTAGAAAGTCCCATCTGAATGGCCCATTTCTGCTCTGCTCCAGGACTCCAGAGCTTCTGGAGCTCAAAGTTCCAATTTCCTTCACGTTCTTCCGATAAACCAGTTCCAAAAGCTGAACAACCATGTGGTGAGGTTTATAAAAGCAGCAGCTAAACAGCCTTACTTTTCGGTACTGACTTGTTTTTTGTGTTTGGTTGTCTTGTTTGGCTTTGTTTGATTTTTGTTTTGTCTTTTTTTTTGGTTGTGTTTTCTGTGACTATAATGCCCTAACAAAAATTAGTTAAGGAAGAGTTTACTTTGGTCCACAGTTCCAAGAAGTCATGGTGGCCAGAGTCTGCGGCAGCTGTTCACACTTCATCCGTAGTCAGGAAGCAGAGTGATGCATTCTGGTACTGGCTTACTTTCTTCTTTTTATCCAGCAGAGGATCCTGGTCCATGAAATGGTGCCACAACCTGAGCATGGAAATCTCTCACAGACATGACAAGAAACTAACCTAACCAAGACAATTCCTCCTAAGGTAGTTCTAGGTCCTGTCTAGTTGACAGTATTGACTATGGTGACCCTGCTTTGCTGTCCCAGGCTTCCTGGGTGCCCCTGTGTGTCTGTCACTAAGCAAGGAATGCTGTCCAACCTCTTCCTTTGTCTTTGCAATCATCAGGTCCCTTAATCCTCCTCCGTGGAGAAGTGTTGTCACTGCTGTAGATGGACTGATAAAACCAAGAGAGGACTTTGGTGATACCACTCAGCTGCAAAGATGCCAAGGCCAGGATTCCAGCATTAAAATCCTTCCAGGTCTTTCTCCCCAGGCCAGATTCCAGTGAGGACAGGAAAGTGGATTGCATACCCACTCCCCCACTCCCAGGGGAGGCGTTGACTAAGGAGAACAGACAGAAACAGCACTGTGCAGGAGATGCAACCACTCCCTTGCGGGTTTCCGATGTCTCCTGGACCATAGAGGGGCCCAGTGACCTGTGCCTCTAATTGATGTTAAGAAGGTAGTGGTGTTAGCATTTAGACATCTGTACTGGCCTGCCCTTAGAGTCCTGACAGGATATATCCTCAGCTGCAGCCACTAAGAGCACCCACTGTGCGCATTCGCTACATTTCCTTGCCAACCTCTAATCTCTTTCTCTTCCTTCACTCTCATCCCCAGGGACTGGTCTCTGCCCCCTTCTCTGCCTCTTCTCTCCCCTCCCCTCAATAAACCTGCCACGTGGGCCCTGTTGTGTGATTTGACTCCTTCCCGTCGTTTTTAAAATACAAGTGGACCACTGAAGGGTTTGGGACAGGGGAGGGAGTCCAGCAGCAAGATGAATCATAGCATCTTTCTGTATTGGACCTCCTAGGAGGGCTGTTGTCTCTACAGTTTAATGTTTCCTCAGGCTGGGAGTTTTTTATTTTCTGGCTGGAATACCATTTGGCAGCCGATGATGTCAGTTTGTCCAGATGCTGCTGGTATTAACTTTGATTATTTGCTTAACATAGCAGCTTCTAGCTCTAACTTCTGTTAAGTCGCAGTTTCTTCTCTTGTGACATCCTAGAAATTCATAAAGAAAAGAGTTTCCAGGGCATAGAAAGTGTCTTTTGCCGGTTTCGGTTTCTTACTCATTAGTTTTGGTAATCACTGATTATTTTCCAGCTCCTTAATTCTTCTGTACTTGTTTGTGTCCTTTTTGTTATTGTTGTTGGTTTTTTTTTTTTTTTTTTTTTGACAGAGTTTCCCTGTGTAGCCCTGGCTGTCCTGGAACTCACTCTGTAGACCAGGCTGGCCTCAAACTCAGAGATTCACCTGCCTCTGCCTCCTGAGCGCTGGGATTAAGGGTGTGTGCCACCATTGCCTGGTCGTCTGTGTTCTTTTTTTTTTAATTTTATAGTTTAATTTAATTTTAGGCCCCAGGTGGAGCTCCAGGAGTCCAATTGGTGAGCAAGAGGAGGGACTGTATGAGTGAGAGATGTGGAGACCATGATTGGAAAAAGCACAGGGACAAGTAGCCAAACTAGTGGAAACACATGAACTGTGAACCAATAGCTGAGGAGCCCCCATGGAACTGGACCAGGCCCTCTGGATAAGTGAGACAGTCGATGAGCTTGAACTGTTTGGGAGGCCCCCAGGCAGTCTGTGTTCTTTTAAAGGAGTATTTATGCCTATAAAAGTTTATGTTCCTACAGCAGTGAATTTTCAATTTTTTTTTTTTTACAATATCATACTTGTATGTAATGCACTGTGATTCCACTTGCCTCCCATTATCTTTCACCCCCTCCCACCGTCACAGACACCTCCCTCCCAATTCGTCCCCTTTGGTCTCAAGTTACTTTCCCTTGCTTTCTTCTTTTTTTATTTTTCAGGTCCCATGCAGTCAGTCACAACTGTTGTGTGTTCGTAATTACAACTCAGCCATCCTTTACTCTCAATGTTTCCACCAGTTATAATTCCCTGCTTTGGCCATGAGTCACTGACGGAAGAGGTGTGTGTGTGTGTGTGTGTGTGTGTGTGTGTGTGTCTGTGTCTGTGTGTCTGTGTGTGTGTGTGTTGTGTGCTTCATATGAGTGTATGTTGTGTGAGTGTGTGCTGTATATGTGTATGTCTGCGAAGGTCAGAGTCTGGCATTAAGTATCTTTCTAGACTCTCTCCACCTTATTTTTGAGACAGGCTCTCCCTTGAAACCAGTGCTCACGGCTTTGGCTTGTGCATCTATCCAGCTTGCCTGGGGATCCCCGTCTCTGGCCGCCGAGTTCTGGGATTACGGTCAGGCTGTCATGTGGTACTTGGCACTTATGCAGGTTCTGGGTTCTGAACTCTTTTTCCTCATGCTTGGTGGGTGCATGCTTCTCCCACTGGGTCATGTCCCCAGCACCACATGGATGTCTTCTTACCTGGAGAAATATCTATTTAGATTCTCAGCCACATTTGTCAGGTCATAATGTTAAAAAATACCCAAATTGAGTTGCATGTATTGGGTATGAACTCCTCTTTGAATATACGGTTTGCAAATATTTTTCTCTTAAACAGACAAAAACCCAACAGAATCTCTTTCTCTCAGCCTGCATGTTGCCCTCGCTGAGTATTTGGTTTATTGTGCGGAAGGTGTTGATCTTCTTAGTCTCGTCTTCATTTTGTTCCTTGTACTTTCAATGTCTTCACAAAATCACTGCCATGGCCAATGCTCTAAGCTCTCCTCTCGCAGTGCCTTTTCTTTTAGTGACCTGTGTCTGCACTCAGGTCTTCGTTCACTCGGAGCTGATTTGACTTCATTCTCATACACTGTGGAGAACAAGGGTCTGATTTAGGTCTTTCACCTCTGGCCACCCTGCTTTTCCACCGTTGTTGAAGAGATCACAGGTGTTCTCTGTGCCTATGCTAGAGATCCATTATTCTAGAGCTGGTTTCTCCCCCGGTCTGTATATCTACCTAACTGAACACTATAACTTCATGATGTCTTGTGAAATAAGGAGGCACAATGCTTCCAGGTTTGTTCTCTCTCAATGCTGCTTTGGCTGTTTTTCTAGTTTTATTTCTGTTACGATGCTAAAATGGCCTGACAGAGGTCACTATAAGGGAGAAAAGGGTTTATTTCACCTTATACTTCCAGGTTACAGTCCTGGTTACTATAACTTCCAGGTTACAGTTCCCGTTATTGTGGGGAAGTCAAGGCAGGAACTGAAAGCATGTGCTCATCACATCCATAGTCAAGAGAGAATAAGCACACCCCTGCTTGCTTGCTCACTTCCTCTCAGCTGCCTTTCTTCCCCCTTAGAATACTTAGGGTGTGGCACATGACATGGTGCTGCCTATATTCAGGGTGGGTCCTCCCATCTCAACTGACAAGGTAACCTCCCACAGACACAGACACAGGCACACACACAGACACACAGACACACACACAGACACAGGCACACACACAGACACAGACACAAGACACACACAGACACACACACAGACAGACACAGACACACACACACAGACAGACAGACACAGACACACACACACACACACACACACACACACACACACACACACATACATGTAGCATAAGTTTTCCTGCCTGGCCCACAGTCAGGGCAAATCTCGCTCACCTGCCAGTCCCACAGCCACTCAGACCCGACCAAGTAAACACAGAGACTTATATTGCTTACAAACTGTATGGCCGTGGCAGGCTTCTTGCTAACTGTTCTTACAGCTTAAATTAATCCATTTCCATTAATCTATACCTTGCCACATGGCTCGTGGCTTACCGGCATCTTCACATGCTGTTTGTCATCTTGGCGGCTGGCAGTGTCTCTCTGACTCAGCCTTCCACTTCCCAGCTTTATTCTCCTCCTTGTCCCGCCTACACTTCCTGCCTAGCCAATGGCCAATCAGTGTTTTATTTATTGACTAATCAGCAACACATTTGCCATACAGAACATCCCACAGCACACACACACACACACACACACACAGGTACACACACACAGACACAGGCAGACAGACACAGACACACAGGCACAGACAGAGAGACACAGGCACACAGGCACAGACAGACAGACACAGACATAGGCCAACCTGATGTGGGTATTTCCTCATTCAGACTCTTCCTAGGTGATCCTCGGTTGTGGCAAGTTGACGATATAACAACAGCCACAGCTCTTTATTGTCTCTTTAGTTCCATATGAGTATTAGAGTTATTTTTTGTTTATGTAACAAGCCTAGAATTGTGATGGAAATTATATTGAAATGATAAACTGCTTGTGCCAGTTGGATATTTTAATGTTACATCTTTAAATACGTAAAGGGGAGATGCTTTTCCATTTTCTGTTTTGCTTAAATTTTTTTACATGTTTTTATACTTTTCAGCATACACATTCACTTTCTGAGTTATTCCTACTTTTTAAAATTCTTTTTTATGCTAAGTGAATGGAGTTGCTCCTCTCATTCCCTTTTGGGGTAGTTCATTGTTATGGTATACAGTCAGCGGACAGCTCAGGGGTTAAGAGCACTTGCTGCTTTTGCAGAGGACTCAGGTTCAGTTTCCAGAATCCACCTAGTAGCGCACCACCATCTACAACTCCAGTTCCAGGGAATCCCATGCTGTTCTCTGGCCTCCGCTGGCTCCAGGCATACATAAGGCTCACATACATACCTGCAGGCAAAACACTTCTACACATAAACAGTAAATCTAAATAAAAAAACCAAGTCACCTATGGACGTTAAATTTGTATCTTGACACTAGCCTGGATTTGGTTGTAGTTCTTACAGCTTTTTAATGGAGTCATGATCACTTAGGATAAAAGATCACGGTATTTGCAAGCAACTACAGTTTTACTTCTTCATTTGGAATGCCTTAGATATCTTTTCTTTTTCTTCCCTAGTTGCTCTGGCTGTGACTTCTAGTACTATATTGAATAGGAGCAGTGAGATTGGGCTATTCTTGTCTTAGTCCTCATCTTAGGGGAACACCTGTTAGTTGATTTTTTAATCATAGAGTGTGTCCTTTATTGTGGACTTCTCACATACAGCCTTTAGTGTGTTGAGATTATTTGCTTTTCTTCCCACTGGGTTGAAAGTGATTTTAAAAGATAGATTCTTGTATTATTCTGTAGGTTGTAGTACATTTATTATAATTGTTTCGATATTCAGATTACTCTCATTTGGCCCATGAGTACTTCTGCAAGCTGTCTTCTATGCTCTTTGGATGTACCATTCTTTAAGAGTTCTCTTACCCATCAATAGTTTTCAACTCTTCTTGCCCTGCTTGAGATGAGGCTTTTCTACACGGAACCTGGTTGCCTTTAATGAAGATTTC
Organism: Peromyscus californicus insignis; assembly: GCF_007827085.1. Lineage (NCBI taxonomy): Eukaryota > Metazoa > Chordata > Mammalia > Rodentia > Cricetidae > Peromyscus > Peromyscus californicus. Next base: position 147,819,567 of record NW_026294584.1, read on the forward strand.
ATTTAGAAGCTGGCATCTTGGTTTGTGCGTATTTAGTGCGAGCAGGATGCCATTGCTACTCGGCTTTCTCAGGGGACATGGCTGGAATATGCCCGCTTTCCTCTTTTTTTTTTTTTGTATTTATTCTGTGTCTTTTACATCGTGTATCTCGATCCCATTTGTTTCCCTGTCCCTTTGCATTGCCCTCCACCCCTGCACCCCCCCAATGAAACAAAATTTAAGAGGAAAAAAAGGAAAAAAAAAGAGAAAAACAAGCAAACAAAAATCTTTAAAGGGAAAAAATTTTAAAATCTTGTCATGGAAGCTGCAGTGTGACACAGTGAGTCACACAGTAAACCCTTTTGTCCATCTATCTTTACTTGCCAGTGTCCATTGCAAAGAGTCATTGGTCTGGTTTGAGGCCTCTGGTTTCCACTACACTATCGATGCCGGGCCCTCACTGGGCCTCTTCTTGGATATTCCGTTGTGGCCCCATATTGTGGAGATCCTGCACCTTTGGGTGAGGTCCCTTCATGGCTCCAGCAAATCATAGATGGGGTGGATGTTGGAGTAGACCAAGTCATAACCCTGGTCCTGGGACTGGGTTGCTACAGGGTTGGTCCACCTGCCAGTTCTCCCCTGTCCTCACCACCAGAGGTGAGCTCCTGTGGAGAGGGTGAGCTCTCCAACATTGCCCTGGCTAATTCACCTCTTGCAGCAATGAGTGACACCCTCACGGTCTGCTCTCCCACACCTATACCATCAGGGCTAGCTCTATTGTGTTTCCCAGGAGAGGGACAGGGGCCACTACCCTGAATGCTACAGCTAGTGAAGGGCAGGGACAGCCCTCCCACTCTTAGGACCCCAGGGCCAGCTCCTCCACCTGTCTCAGGTGTTAATGGGCAGAGGTGGTGGGGAGGGCATCTCTCCTTTACTCATGCCTCCACATGTCATATGAGTAATGGGGACAGCTCCCCCTTGTTCACAACATCAGGGCTGGGTCACCCTTACTCCAACCAGTGGGCCAGCTCTACTGTGCTGTCTAGGTGAGGGGCAGGGTCACTTTCCTGAGTGCTGCACTGTCCTCTTTTTTACACGTCCGATTCTTGTATCCAGTAGTGTATTGGTATTCCTTATGTGACCTGACTGAGGTGAAGAACTCGAAGGAAAGAAGGTTTAATTTGGCTCACAGTTTGGGAAGTTTCAGCTCAAGGACAGCTGGATCCCTTGCTGTAGCCCTGAGCATCAGGTAGAAAAAGGAGCTCACTGGTGACAGACAGGAACCAGAGAAAAGTCAATAGGACCAGCGACAAGATACGCCCTGTGATGTTATTGTCTTGGTTGCCTTCTTCCTGAAACCAGACTGTACCTCCTAACAGCCCATAAGCTGTGAGTGAGTCAATGAATTAGTATATTGATTGGAACAGTCTGAATGGTCCCATCACCTTTAACACAGGAGCTCTGTGGTGGACATTTTATATCCCAGCCACAGCCTCATTATTGGGATCAGTGTGTCACCCATTTTCTTTCTCCTAGACTGCACAGAAAGAAGTGTCACCCTGTAGCATGAATCTTAACAGGTCTTATTAATGAAATCAAACCTGATGCCAGGTATTGGGGTGAATGCTGGAAGATCAGAGAAGCAGAATAAGCCACAGCCACCTCACCTTGCCAGTTCCTTAGCTGATCCTGTTTCCTCAGACTGGAAGCTTCTGAGTCCTCATCCAGAATGAATCTCAGCTGAACTGTGCTGCTCAAAGTCTGAATGCTTAACCCACCTAGTTCCTGGTTTTCACGCCTTATATACCTTTCTGCTTTCTGCCCTTACTTCCTGGAATTAAAGGCTCACTTTCTGGGATTAAAGGTGTGAGTCACCATGCTTGGCTGTGTCCTTGAACACACAGAGATCCAGGAAGATCTCTGCCTCTGGAATGCTAGGATTAAAGGCATGAGTGCCACCATTTTCTAGCCTCTGTATCTAGTGGCTGTTCTGTTCTCTGATCCCAGATAAGTTTATTAGGGTGCACAATATTTTGGGGAACACAATACCACCACATCACCCATTTTATTTTTCCTAGATCACACAAAAAGAAGCTTCAGAAATCTCAACCCAAATCACTAACAGTCAAATCAACCACAGCTCAGGAACTATCTATAGTTATTTTTTCAGAAGACCTGCATATACACTACAGACACAGAGATCTTAACTTCATTATTCATTAAATACCAATAAATGCATATGACTAGATAATCCATAATTCCATCTATTTGTCTGTCTGTCTTTCCATTTCTCTAATCTATTTATACATTCATCCATCCTGCCAGGAAATTGCCTTATGTCCTTTTATCCACTAAGAAAAAACTATTTTCCTGATTTTATCAAAGATCAGTTTTTCCTAGAATAATATTTCATAGCTACAGAATAATACAGATACATCCCTTTGTCCTCTTTATCCCAAACTATTTCTTTTCTTGTGTTTTTTCCCTCTGCAGATGTCATCATTCAGGAATGTGAGTTTCATCTGTGTCTCCTCTTCCATTAATCAAGAAGTTCAATTGATTTTATGTTCTAAAACCAACCTCTGTGTTTTGTTCTGGACTCTCCATCTTCTCTGATCTTTCTAACTGTCACAAGGATGGTGACAGTATCCTAACTGTGGTCCTTGCCCATCTCAGATCCTGCAAAGACATCCTTCACAACGCTGCCATGGCAACCCAAACTAGAGCGCCAACCTTATCCGATTCTTAGCACTAACACCCATGTCTCTTAGTGTTTGACATATGGCCTTTCATGATCGGACACTTCATTCTCTCTTCCTCTCCAGTGACTGCTAACCAATCATATTCATTTCTTTTTCACCCACTTTTGGTTTAGAATGACTTCCAATCACTGTTCACAAAATGATCTTCCTAATCCATTGTCAGATGTTACCTCATCTGTGATTCTTCCCAGAATCCTTCTCTGAAGACAGGACTTGACCACTGATACCACATCTTTCTTGCTTACATTTTTCTTATGGTATAAGTCACACTGTGAGATCTTATAGCTTTTGTTGTGTGTGTGTAGTGTGTGTGTGTGTGTGTGTGTGTGTGTGTGTGTGTGTGTGTGTACATCTTTTCTACTGCTGTGTCTTCCTGAGGGCAGAAATTCTTCTCTTTCCTTTCCTTCCTCTTTTGCAGTATGTGGTGTAGGTCTAGGCTATAGAGGATGAATGCTTATTCAACATAGTTTTGTGGTTGTTAAAATAGTATGTTAAAACTCCAGTCAAATTCTGCCCTTCTGCAATATTTATAAACTGGAAATTCTAGCTTTATAAAATGAAAGTGACTGACTGATAAAGGAGATCTGAAGGATGCTTATGAGTCTTTTATGTGCTTTTTTATTAGCTCTGAGTATCTCCTAATTCATTAATAATGAGGAAAAGCAAGAATGCCAGCAAGTTTTATCTCAAATCTTTATTAAAACAGAATATTTTTTTCCAAAAATAGTTTCTGTGAAAAGTACCATTGAAGTTTGTCTGTAAAATCAGCACTCAGAAAATGGCTTGGGTCTTGACCTTGTCCATTAAAATGCAATGCTGCCCCTGCCGGGCTCTGGGAGCCCACCCACCATTCCCATGAGTGTTTCTGGTAAAGACTGATCCACACTACAGGTAGAAACAAGTGTATTACCACATCTTAGTTCATCATCTTTCCTCTGAACTCAGTACCACCTCCTGGGCCATTTATTTTCCTTAATGGCATCGCAATATCCTTCCCGTCACCAGGCTCAAAGGCTCCCCGTGTTCTATGTGTCCCCATCTTCCTCCCTGCCAACACCCAGTCTGTTGTTGATTCTGTTTTCCTTCGATCTCTCACATCTGTCCCCTCCTCTGCTCCCATGGCCACTGCCCTAATTCAGACACTTATTACCTTTATTACCTATTGCTTGGACTGCAGCAATAACCTCCCGAATGGTCTCTCTGCCTCACTCGAATCAGTCTTCGCTATCAGGTTAATCTACCTGAAGTATAGCTCTCATCGTGTCCTAACTCAGTCCATATCCTCTCAGTGTCTCTTCTATTCCCCACAGAATCAAGCCCACATCCGTTCAAGGTGTGGCCTTGGCAACGTTATTTCTCATTACTCCTTTCATGTTCCCGAAGCTTCCACTAAATCAAACCACTTTTTCTTTATTCATTTGTGCATTCATGGACTCACTGGGTATTTATTGAACCACCGGGTTGATATTTGAGGATATCAAAATAAAAGGAAACATTTCTGATCTCAAGGGGCTCCCAGATCCTCCCCTTACCCCTCGGGACTTTTAACTTTCCTGTCCTCCCTGTCTAGAATGATATCCACCTCATCCCCACTGTCATTGACATCTGCTTGAATTCCACTCAAGTATTTACACACCCCTGTTCCCCACTAAAATACCACCTTCTTTGGGAAGCTCCTTCCTCTTGCCTCTTTCTCCAGGTTAGAAGAAATCAATTCCTCCTCTCAAAGGTTACAGCACTTCACCAGCCTCCTCTTAAGACTGTGTCTCTGCTATCAGAGCTCTGTGTTCCTCAGAGACAGCACCGAGTTGGCTTCGCCCACCCATTGCCAAAGCATTCCAAACAGCACTATGCAAATCCTAATTTATTCAATTGAATTTACTTGTGGTCAAGTCTTCCAGAAATACACCATATAAGAAAGGCCTTCATAGCCTTTGACTTTGGAAGAAGAAAACAATCCTTCTCTGCCTTTCCTCTTAATTGTCAAAAAGACTCTGGACTTTTCACTGTGCATATTCTTTTTAGTGCTGGGTGCGATGCCCAGTGCCATGTGGACTGGAGAAGCTGATGAAAGAGGCTGGCTTGGAAGTCTCTGGACTTTCTAGTCGGGTCACCATGGTCATTTGGTTTTGTGGTGACCCAGATAATACAGAATTTATTCTGCTTTCTCCTGCAGAGACAGGCTTCATCTTCTGAAGCTCTCAGTTCCAGCGTTGGCTGACAAAGGTAAAGCAGCCGAGCAGCAAAGCTTGGTAGATGCTCGAGCCTTACAAGCAAGGGCCGAGGGCAGCTGGCTGAGTAGCACGCCCCCGACCCTGCGGGGGCTTAGGATGTGCCCGGGCCCCACTGACAATCACAGTGTAGGGCGACAAACTTCTAAGCTGAGTCCAGGGCTTCCCAGGAAAGGGAAGCTTCACCAGCTCCTTCAGTCACTCTGTCTGGATAGAAAAAGGTTCACATCCTTTCCCCCTGACGGACTCATCCCCTCATCTGTGGACGTGGCATCTGTTTTCTTCGTAACCGGGAATCACGGTGACTCCAGCACACTGGTCACACCCCTAGGTCACCGGTCAAGCCCAATACTCCCTCACTGTCTGTCCCACTGCTGGCTCTGTGGAATCATTTGTCTTCAAAGCCTTCCTCACATGCCCTATTCAGTCAGGCTCCTGTCTTGAGTATCTCACTCAAAATACATCATCCCTTTCTCCAGCATTACCACTCACTTTATTCTGACCTGTCTTATAAGGATCTGGCTCCTTCGATATCTTATAAGATTCTTCCAAATCGCCCCCTTTTACTTGTTTATAACTCCAAAGCCTAGCTCAGCTCCCAGAGCAGAGTCACCCTGCTGATACCTAGTGCACACTTACTAAATGGGTGTTGGAATGCAATATCATCATCCTGCTCAGTGGGATCAGCATGCTCCCTGGCAGCCTATCTACTGCTTGAAAGGAGACAAAGCTAACAGGCATATCCTTCCATGCTCATCAGATGCACTTGGCCGCCACACCCCAGAAACAATGTGCTCCCTAGGTCTGAGACCCAAGTCAGGAGGTGTTTTTTTTCCCTCCTAACTCTCTCATCTCATCCCTCCTCTGACAGGTTGATGATCACTCGTTTCCCATCACTAATTTCTTCAGACTTGCTAACCAGTCAGCATGTGTGTGAAGTGGGGGCAGACCCCCAGTATGAACACCGGCAAGACAGACTGTGTTTTGTTCTTTCCAACCATTGCTTTTGACTTGTGTATATTTCCAAGCGCTCAGAGCCCTTGGGGGTTTTTCCAACATGAGGCCTTCAGACTGTATATGCTTTCTAACAGTCTAACAGAGCTTGTATGGGTCTAACGTACTGTTAGCTCATTACTGACAAAGCCATAAACATCTCCTCTCCCCTTCCTTTCTTCCTCCTCTGTAGCATGAATCTTAAAAGTTCTTATTAATAAAAACAAACCCAGGGCCAGGTATTGGATTAAAGCTAGAAGATCAGAGAAGCAGAACAACCCACAGCCACCTCACCTTGCCAATTCCTCAGCTGATCCTGTTTCCTCAGACTGGAAGCTTCTGAGTCCTCATCCAAATGGATCTCAGCTGAACTGCTTCTTGAAAGCCTGAAGCTTAACCAGCTCTAGTTCTAGTCCTCACGCCTTAAATACCTTTCTGCTTCCTGCCATCACTTTCTGGGATTAAAGGCTCTTGTTACCACGCCTAGCTGTTTCCAGTGTGGCTTTGAACTCACAGAGATCCAGACGGATCTCTGCCTCTGGAATGTTAGGATTAAAGGTGTGTGTGCCACCATTTTCTGGCCTCTCTATCTAGTGGCTGTTGTGTTCTCTGACCCCAGATAAGTTTATTAGGGTGCACAATATTTTGGGGAACACAATATCACCACACTCCTCTCTTCTCTTTACTCTGCCCCTTTGTGCATGTGTGCCTGTGACAAGGTCTAAGTCTTGTAGGTCAGGCAGGCTTTGCACATAGTAAATAGGCCAGGATAGCCTTGAACTCATGGAATTCCCCCTTTGTCAGTCCCTGGAGTGCTATAACTATAGGTATGCATCAGTACATTCAGCTTATACATTTATTAAGAGACAGGATTACTTTATGATATTCTAGCATCTATTGCACATTGTTAAACATACAGCAATTGCATAACAAATATTGCTGAATTTTACATACCAAGCCCCCACTCTGGGCAACTATGTGAGTCATGAGCATCAGAGTATATCAGTGTGTTTAATAATTAAAACATCTTCACTGGGATGTTATCTCTAATAACCAATAACTGGAAACCATGACCAACAATGAGGTGTAAGATTGAGTAAATGACGGAATACAACACAGTTATTAAAATGGTAATTATAGTATCCATAGAGCAATGTGGAAACTATTTATGGTAGAGTAGAAACTGACTTAAAAAAGAAAAATTGTCAGAAATTATAACTGTAATTTTTTGTATGCATTATGATAAACCGATTAGTGATGGATGTACAAATTTTGGTGATTTTATTCTGTGCCCTTAAGATTGTGTCTACATCATCATTTGAAAACAAGCTAGGCAAAAATGAGTATAGTATACAAATATACAAGTCAAGGCTGGGAATGTAGCTCTTTGGTAGAATGCTTGCCCTAGCAATCACATGGCCTCAAGTTAGATCCCCAGCATTGCAAAAACAGGAAATAACTTAGGGTCATTAGTAACGGGAAGGCTAGCTAGAAAAGGAGGGACTGTGAAGAAGTGACTTTCATCAGTGCAAGTATCCCATGTGTTATATTGCAGATCTTTGGTACTGAGTTTTGATGACAGTGGGCATGATGCTGATAACCAAGAAAACTGAGTCCTGAAAAGCAGTATAGCACCCACAAGTTACCAACCACGGGGTCAGATGAAAAACGTGCTGATTCCCACGAGCCTGGAGATCTCAGCGAAGAGCCACCTGGTGAAGTGCTGATTCCTGACTCTATGGCACGTAAGGGCAGAGTGAAAAGAACAGTGGACAGAACTATTGCAAGGCTGGATTCTGTTCCCAGCCTGGTATTAAAGACCCACGACATTTTAGGAAAACCACTTAAACTAAATAGGTAATTTCCTCCCTCCAGCTGGCCAGCCAACCCCCTTCAACAAGAACACACTGAGTTCCTGCTGGGTAGCAGTGTGGAGCTCAACACTGGACCTCCCTGCTGTCTGCCGGAGCTTGCTCACAGAGGCAGTGGGAGGATAAAGTGAAATAATGTATGTTGGAGGCCGTGTGGAAATGCTGCGCTAAATAAATATGAGCTATTATTAAGAAGCACAGAAGCATGGCTGGTCTGGAAAGTGCCACAATGCTAACAGCTGATTCAGATGGGACCAAAGCAGAGACAATCAGCTAACAAAGCCAGGGAAAGACAAAGGCCTCACTGAAATGGGCTGCAGCTGACTTTTCCAATCTTTCCAGCTGGATGCATTCAGGTTTTCACAGTAAGTGGTCTGCACCTCCATCAGCTCATCAGAGTGCTGGTCACTCTGCCTGGAACTGACATCCTCCGCCTGTGCACCTGCCTGTTGTAAACGGTCGCCTTATCTCAAAGACTGTTCACTAAATGTTTACTAAATCTGAAGACCTTATATGTGTTTTAAGAATTTTTGGTTTTGTGTTTGTATTCATCTCAGAGAGATAATGAAGAGAAACTTCCATCTTTCAAAGCGACATCGATTTATTTGTCTATTTGTGTCTGTACGTGTCTTGCTGTTCTATGGCATGTGTGTAGACATCAGAAGACAACTTGTGTGAGTTGGTTGTCTCCTACAATGTAGGTTCTGGAAATCAAACGGGTTGTCAAGCCTTGGTGATAGGTGCCTTTTTACCTGCTGAGCTTCCTGACTGGAGAGGAATTTCTGTGATTGATGAGTAATTTCTTATCCAGTAAAAAGATGTTCTCCAAGCTGAACACTTACCCTGTTTTATATAAAATATCCTGTTTTGTTTTGACATAGAGACTTGCTATGCAGTTGGCCTAGAACTTGCTATGTAGATCAGGGTGTCCCTAAACTCATAGTGACCTTCCCGTCTCTGCCTCTTGAATTCTGGCACTACAGGTAAACCCAACTACACCTGGCCAAATACTATTGGTGAAATTATTAAGGCCACTCCACGTAGTTAAAAGGAGATTTATTTAATGGCGTAACTTACAAATTAAGGAATAGGTAGGTCGTGGAGTCTGGGGAAGGTGTATCACAGTCCAGCGGTGTTCTCTGGAGCTCTGCTCGGTCCACCTCTCCAGTCCAGGGTCCCGCAACAGAGAGAGCGCCCGCCGATCCAGCTCTCGGGTCCCCCAGCGCCTTCCTTGGCCCCGCCTTGTAGGCGTGACAGTTGCCGAAGTCTCAATGGGGGTTGGAACTTCCAGATCAAAGCTGGAATGGCTACCCACTACAAAATACTCTTTCTATAACAGTGATTTTAAATGAATTTTGCTCTTTTGTTAGCTATGGCTCATTTTCTTATTTGGTCACAAACATGATGCATTGACTTAGAAGCTTGTGAATGGACTGGAGAGAAGAGACAGAGAGCCTGGAGAAGACAAATGGAAAGGATAATGGAGAGGGTCTCCACGCTGACGGGGCTCTGAAGCCTCTGCACCGTTTCATCCTGTGATTATGACAAATGGGGCAGTGGGAGATGAAGATGGACCCAGAGTCAAATCCTTAGTCCCTCCTTCCCTAAGACACAAACTAGAAAGATTCCTCACAGCTAATGAAGTTTGACTTAATGAATCAATACTCACAATTTCAGTCCTTTATTGCTTAGTAACTTAATCAGACAGTCATTTGTAAACTTGACATTCTTTGCAAACCCACATTTAGCACCGTGTACCTCCACCATCACTCATGCCATTGCCACAGCTACTATCACAATACAACACAACAAGAAATTGTGAAGTAGTGGGGAGAATGCTGGAATTATAGTTCAAGGAAATAAATACATTATGAAGTGTCTTTTTTGCCAACAGCCGTGTGGAAACTCTCAGAAATGGTACAGAATGCAGACAGACAACACTGTGACTAACTCTACTCAGCCCTGAGCAGTCTTCAGATGCAGGCAGGTCTCCTGGGAACCGTCAATCCATGGAAGAATGCAGTGCTTGCAGAATGGGAAATGAGTGATTTAGATAATGTCGTACAAGGAGGTGGTAGTGAAGGTGCCAGCCTCCCTTTCCAAGAGGCCACCAGTGCTGACTGCTCTCTTCCTAATAAAAGACCCACCAGCCTGTTACAAAGGACCCCAGGCACAGCAAGCCATTCCCCACATCGGAGAAATTAGTGGGGTATCCAGCATGTACCAACGGCCTGTTATGTCGACTCCAACCTCTGAAAACACAAAAACTGGGAAGTTTGGGGCTAGAGAGAAAGCACTTCAGTAGCAATAGCAGGAATTAATACATAAAACAAATTATGTGTACATGGACTCTCCCTTCAGTTAGCCTAATGTTCATTAAATCCTTTCATGGAGCCAAGTGAAGCGGACCACCCTCTCTGAAGCACACAAAAGCAAGCTCCTCTCTATAGCCGCACCTTAGCTTGCTTCTTATCTGTGGTCTGAAATGCTGCTCCTTTGAATCTCCAAACAGCCAAAGACTATGACAGACAAAGGCTTGAACTATATGCCTCCCAATACACTGCAGTCCTAACTCCCAGTGCCTGTGAATGTGACTTTATTTAAAAATTGAGTAGTCACAAATTATCACATTAAGATGAGGATATCGAAGTGTATCCTAATGCAATATGACCTGTGTCTTCATTAAAAAAAAATGATATACAAACTCAGAAAGCTACAAACTGAAAGAAATTGTGGAATGACACAGGAGAATAGACCCTCTAAAAGCTGAGGAAAGCATACAGCTACCAGAGGTTAAGAGTGAAACATAGAGCATATTCTCACAGACCTTGACAGGAATCATTTCTGCTGATGGCTTCATTTCAGACTCTGAGCATGCAAAACTGTGAGACAATACATTTCTGTTGTTCTAAGCCCCACACTGTGTGGAACTTTGTTATAGAAATGCCAGGAACCAACACAATAATCGACTCTCAACACCCCACCACTACTTCCCAGAGAGGATCTTCTCTGAGTGAAGCCTGGCATTTGATAGACACTCAAGCATAATTATTTACCCACTGGTTTACTGTTGGAATTCTCCATGATAGGTACTGTTGCCCCTATGAAAATACCAGTGTGACATGATTTCAATTGCAAGTCTCTCCTAACCTTCCTACATGCCAACACACAATCTATGTCTTCCTAGATAGATTCAAAATGACAAGTTATGGGAAAGGGGCTATCTCCTGGGGGCATTGTGGAGGAGGAAGTAGGCTAGGAAAGTGGCTTACATAGAGATTTCCTCCTTGATATCATGAAGAATCCTAATAATAATCTGGATTGTTCCTACCTATGTCAGTGTGTCTAGGTGGCCTTGGAGGTCACACCAGAGGCTCACAGTGGGGTCCTAGATTCCAGGCATATGGCAGGTGGCAGCTAAGAGTACACCACTGTGTTTTCTTTGTTGCAATAAATTTATTAGAGTCTGGGTTTGCAGTTGACCTGATGCAGACCATGGCTGGCCCTCATCTCAATCTAGAACTGAATCCTGGTGATATTGGTCACCAGGGATTTGGGAAGCCTCAACAGTCTTCCCTGGTCCCTTTTCTGTCTCTTTATATTTATGTTTCTCTTTCTCTTGTCCTCCAAACAATCACAACTTTGATATTCCCTCATATGGCCAGTTGAATAAAGAGGAAATGCTCTCCTCCCTCAACCTCAGGGAGTTCACTTGACGAGTCTTTTTGTCTGTTCTTCTCCTCCACTTATCGCCCTCATTTACTTAGCTATCCATCCATCCTAGCAATTAGTCAATGCTCACGAGCTGATTACTCTTTAAGTCTGAGAGTTTTGCTGGTATCTGATTGGGTCTTGGCAAACTTTGCAACTAGTGCACATGGAAATGATCTGACCTTTATCTCATGCTCAGAAACCTAGGATGCCACAGGACATGGACACTTGGATACAAGGAGAAAAGTAACAGACACCAGCAGATGTGCAAGAGGTGGAAACAATTGACTGGGTAAGGGAGGTGGCAGGCAGATAGAAGGAATCTCTCCCTCATGTATCAACTTTTCACTAGTAAAGCTGCCCACCACAAAGCAAGTCCGTGCACTGGACTCCAGTATTAATACATCCAGAAACATAGGTTCAGAATATTAGTGATGTCCTTGTGGTTGTCATTGTCATGAAAATATGCCATCGATGGTCTTTTAAACAAGCCTGTCATTCCATCCCTCAAATTGGCCTGATAATTTCAAGTGGAGCCAATATCCCTTCCTGATATTTTAACTTCTGCTTAGCACTGATGTCACCATGTCTTATGCTTTTGTAGTAGAATATTTTAAAGTGTGTTACTTTTTTTTAAAATGATTTATTTATTATGTATACAGCATGCATAACTGCAGGCCAGAAGAGGGCACCAGATCCCATTACAGATGGTTGTGAGCCACCATGTGGTTGCTGGGAATTGAACTCAGGACCTCTGGAAGAGCAGTCAGTGCTCTTAACCTCTGAGCCATCTCTCCAGCCCCCAAAGGTGTGTTACTTTTGTTTATGTTGCATTTGTTTAACTCTGTGAAGCTGTGTTACTGTGCCTGTGTAAAATACCTGATGGTCTAATAAAGAGCTGAATGGTCAATAGCAAGGCAGGAGAAAGGAGGTCGGCAGGCAGAGAGTATGTATAAAAGAAAAAATCTGAGAGCGGGGAGCTAAGATCTAGCAGCCAGAGGAGGAGGAGGACTCTAGGGGCCAGCTACCCAACTATACAACAAGCCATGGAGTAAGAGTAAGATTTACAGAAGTAAAAGAACAAGAAAAGCCCAGAGGCTAAAGGTAGACAGGGTAATTAAAGTTAAGAAAAGCTGGCTAGAAACTAAGCCAAGCTAAGGCCAGGCATCCGTAAGTAATAATAAGCCTCTGTGTGTGACTTGTTTGGGAGCTGTGACGGGCCCCCCAAAAAGAGTCAAAAACAAACAACAACATGTTTTAGTAATGTGTTGGTCACAATCTTAGATTTAAGAATCTAACAATAGGAAGTATAACCAGATCTTTTAAAAAGTATTTATTATTTCTCTCTCTCTCTCTCTCTCTCTCTCTCTCTCTCTCTCTCTCTCTCTCTCTGATGTTGGTGTGTGGGTGTGCATATGGAGGTCAGAGGATGACTTTAGGGGGTTGGTTCTCTCCTTCCAGTTTTATGGGAGTCTGAATATTGAGCTCAGGTGGTCAAGCTTGCATCACAAGTGCCTCTACCTGCTGAGACATGTCACTGTTGCCAGTTCTTATTTTTATTATTCTAAACATAAGCATAGTCACATTTGTTTAATGAGGGTCAGTAAGTCAGCCAGGAGATGTCTGCTGCTTGTGTTTTTAATAAGTGTTGAACATTGAGCTGTACTTTGATCAATACTTTAGATAGAAGTGTCAACAGATATAATAAGTTCCGCTTGTATTCTCAACTTCCATTTCTTTCTAGTCTTCACTTTCCTAATATGGCTTACTGATCACATCTATGGGCTTGTGAATTGATCAGCAAGAGGTACATAGACGTCCCCTGAAGGTGGTGGGAGATGCCTCAGTTTATAAACCTTCTGTTCATGACTCTTCCCATGTGTGGTTAGGGTAATTTACTGAGTCCTATTTATTACTTTCTCAAATCCTTGCTTCCCAATTTCTCACTTCAACTCTTCTGCTTTGGCTAGATGTCCATGACTTCTGTCTCCATACCTGGGTTTTGATCCTGGTTCTGCTTTGAATACCAGCTCCTAGGTACCCTTGAATCCATCATTCATGCTTCCATGCTCAGTAGACAGTTGACCTTACTAGCTATGCCTAGAATTTCTAGTATCCATTCCTGTGATATCCGTTGTTTTGTTACTGTGACAACTTGGGGTGGGGATTGATTTTGTCTCATAGTTTCTGAAGTGTAAGCCTATGGTCACTGGATCTGTTGTTTCTGGGACTGTGATGAAGCAGAACATCATGGCAGAGCATACCAGAAGGAGTGGAGCACTTAACAGTTTTAGAGGGTTAGCCCATGATCAACCATGGCAGGAAGCAGAAGACAGGCATGGTACTGGAGCAGAAGCTGAGAGCTTTACATCCAGTATATAGCGTGTATGAATAACATGTGATAGTGCATATTTATTCTTGCATAGAAACTATTGCAGACATATATTGCCATGTATTATTTTTTAGGAGACTTGCATGAAATGTAGGAATGCAAAAAGACAAGAGATAAATGGATAGAAAGAACATAACAGACAAATGTTAATTCACAGATACTAGAGGGATACATTAATATCAAACAAAACAGAGGAAAACATTCTAAGGATAGTATAGGTTTATTGTGGGAAATTCTTCAATTAGTAAAAATTCACAATGTGATATGTATGCAAATAAAAACTCAAAACTTAAAGATTTATAAAATAAAAACTGACAATTATAAGAGGTAAAATCAATGGGAAAATTTTAATGCATCTCTCTTTACCACAGATACATTTCTAATAAAAATATGATAGCATAGGGACTTAAACCCAATTATAACTTTGACTTAAAGGATAGATATAGAGCATTGTGCTAAATAATTGTAGAAAACTCATTCCTTATGGGCACATATAAGATTTACAAGATCTAATCACTTCTGGACTTTGAATCAATTTCAACCAATTTTAATAGATTGGAATCAAATCAAGAATGTTCTTCAATAAAAAAATGCAATTAAGTCAAGAAGTAAAAACCAAAACTTAATTAGAATACACCCATATGATTAGACATTTATACACACTTCTTAGTAATCAAAACACGTTCTTCAAATTCCCCCCAAATATTGTGCTGCTTAGAACATACTTTGAACTAAGCTACAGTGAATATCCTCTGCAGCCATTGACCTATGTGAGCTGCCTCAGAGCTGCTGTAAGAGAGTCTGCTAAGTATTCAGGAAAATGGCTTCCCTGCTAGTCATGATGGACAGTTCTGGGTTCACAGGTTCTGGAGCCCAATGCTGTAGTGCACGCCTGCCATCCCTCCATATGCGAGGCTGAGGCAGGAGGACCGGGAGTTCCAGGTCAATCCCAGTTACATAAAGCTCTGTCTCAAAACTAAATGATTAAATAAATAAATAACAATATCAAGGAACTGCCATGGTGTAAGTCTGGACTTTGTTTCTGTTAATCCTCCACCCCCCAACACATGTTACTCCTCTAGCACTATGGGATGCATTTAGGAAATTGCACAGAGGGAAATTTACAACCTCAAAAAAGCAAGGACAGGGAAAGCAGTGCAAAGATGTCCTGACTTCAGGAACTAGGAAAAGAAAGTATGTAGGAGAAAAGACATGATGAGATGAGAAGATCAATTGACGGCACAGAAAATACCCCAAATAGGAAAGCTGGTTAAACAAAGTAAAAATGTTTCTTTAAAACTATAAATAAAATTTTGATCTTTACAACTATGAATAAGGGCTAGAGAGCGGCTCAGTGGGTAAGAGCAGTGACCACTCTTCCAGTGAGCTTGGGTTCAATTCCTAGCGCCCACATTGTGGCTTACACCTGTCTGTAACTCCAGACCCAGGAGATCTCATGCCCTGTTCTGGCCTCCTCAGGCACCAGACACTCATGTGGTGCACAGGTGTTCAAGCAGGTAAAACATTCATTTACATAAAATAAAAGCAAAATGTTAAAAATAAATGTGAATAATACTGTGTCTCTTAAAATAGGAATAAAATTGACAGATTAGGTAAATAGAAATATACAGTATTATCAGGAATGAGTAAATAGATATTAATAAAAATACTATACATATTGAAATATAATAGGACTTACGAAAAGCACAATGCAATATGTTTAAAGATTAATATTGACTGTATACATTCTTAGGAAAAGTATAATTTACTCAAATCATTTTATACAAAAATAAAAATCGTAACTTGTTCTTACTCTATTAAAAAAACCTTTCTATCCAGAACTCTCTTATCCCAGATGGTTTTACAAGTAAATTCTGTAAACACCCAAGAGCGAACTGTTTCATGTTTATGTACATCCCTTGGACAACAGCTCAAAAGTGCCCATCATCCATTATGCTCTATGAAACTTTGTAGAATCTTGATCCTGCTACTCCAGACAGACAAGACAGGAAAGAGGGATTAAAACCTAGACTCTTTCAGGAACGTGACTAGTTTGGGTTTTAACTGGGAACAAATTCATTCATGATAAAATTCCTCCTGAAACTGAGCTAGAACAAAAAGTCCTTCATATGGGAAAAGGAACCTGCTGTAATCTTGCTACAAATATCACCAGATGCTGGATGTCGAAAACTGCAGATTTGGAACCAGACAGAATTCCCACTGTTGCTGCGTCTGTTCAGCCCTGTCCTGGAGTCCCTTGGCAGCTCAGTAAAACAATGAAAATTCTGTAAGAATGGAAAAGTATGGAGAGTATCTCTCACTATCACAGAAGACATAATCATGGCTGGAAAATCCAAAGGAATTCTTAGAAAAATTATTATAATTAATGTAAGAGTTTGACATGGTTGTGGTGTTCACATTCAACACTTGAGCAATAAGATTAATTCGTGTAACTGGACAACAAACTGAAAACAAAATAAAAAATTGCCATTTATGACAGTACAAGGCAAGATGACGCCGTTGGGAGCAAATCTGATATGATAGCTTTGTTCAAGATCCCTGCCATGAACATTAAAAGTGTCAGACACCAAAACAGAGAAGCAAACAAGCACCATTGGTATCAAGATTATGGATGACAATAGTTCATTCCTCTGCAGAGATGTCACTTGGCTTGTAGATGCCATGCACATACAAACAGAACTTCATGTATCCGTGTTTTGCTTTAATCCAGCAGGTCTATTTAAACAATTAAACATTTATTGCATTTATGTTTTGTTTGTTTAACACATGTGCATGTGTGTGCACACATGGGTGTGGAGGTCAGAGAACAACTTGGGAGAGTCAGTTCTGTCCTTCACCATGTGGATCCTGGCATCAAACTCATGCCAGGCTTGACAGCAAACACCTTTAGTCACTGAGCCATCTCACTGGCCTTGATTTCAATGGTTTTATTGACATACAAAGTATTAAGAATAACCCACATTGGCTGAGGACTGAGGCTTAGATCTCAAGCATTGAAAAACAAAACCTGTTCAACAAATTCCTAGGGCAATGAGGTATCCATATGGAAGAAATGAAGTTGAACATTGACTTCATACCATATGATAAAGGTCCACTTAATCAGTGGCATAAAGATGATAAGTAGGCAGAAAATCTGAAAACAAAATATGGATATCATGAAATAATTAATAGACCAGTATCAAATAATTGAGAGAATTCCTACAAATATCTATGAAAAAGGCAGCTCACTCCATGGGTAAAATGTTATATTGATGTTTTAAAAAATAAATACTTGGGGCTAGGGATGTAGTTCAGAGGTAGAGTGCTTGCTTAGCACATTCAAGACACTGGTTCAATCTTTAGCAGCAGAAAAAAAAACCAAAACCATTCATTCCATTCAAAATAAGATTAACAATAAATTAATGAAAAGTGACCACAATGAATTCTGTACATGGCCAATGGGCACATGGGATTCCCTTAGCAAATATTCTTTTGTTATATTAGTTGGTAGCCCTGTGGGAGTTCTCTTTTGTTTATTTGTCAAATTGCACATTATGTTTTATGTACTTTTTTGTGTATATGTCCATATATCACACCTTTTCAATGTAATGGGGAAAGGATCAAATTATTATCTCTCTATGGACATTTCCATTGCTGAAAGCCAGGGAAGACACATGACCACAGAAGCTGATGAATAACTCAGCTAAGTTTTCTATTGAGAAATACAGGGGAAATAATCCCACACAAGTCCAGTTGGGAATCAAGAACAGTCAGTCTATGGAAGCCTTGGAAAGAGGTTTGGACAGCTCTTCATTCTAGCTTCCCTAGCAATAATCATTAGCACAATACAGTCACTTAACCACACACACAGAGGCCCATCAATGTACTTGGTACCTTCAGGGGATATGAAGCCTCATGAGGACTTCAGGAACCTGACCTCTCAGTAGAGAAAATGAAAGGAAGCCAGTGATCTCAGTGTGGTACAGGTTTGCCTAAGAGTGTGGTCGTCTTGCGGGAAGAAGAGACACCGTGGATGACTTTCAGAGGCCAGTTATCAAGCAAAAACAGAAGAGCGAGGGTAGAAGGAAGGAATAGCAAAGGGTAAGAAGTGGGGATGGACACTTACATCACAGAATACAAACAGCCCCGAAGTGTTTGGGGGTGTTCCACAATATATATGTAGGCTTGGGCTTACAAGGTTGATTGTATGAATCACACCCATCCCTGGCATGCTGCAATTGTGGGTTAACTAAATAAAATCTAGAAGGACTTTTCAATTCTAAGGGTCCTTGGGCATATTTCAGGGAGACATATGACATAGGTGTTTAAATTAATATTAGAATGGACGAATTTTTACCGAGTGCCTCATGTAGGCCAATCAGTTATTGGATTGACAAACCAAGAATGCAGAATGTTTGGGAAGTAAGATAAAAAAATATTTCTGTTGAATTCACAAAATGTGAAGGTAAGAAGAGCACTTTGCATCTATGAAGCATTTTGTCATTTCTGAACTCTCCCCTGCCCACACACAAATATTTTCCCATTTAATTGGAGGAGAGGGTTTCCTGGCAGCTTTTACCCAGGATGGATACCATGCCAGGCATGCCTTTAGCAGGACAACTCAGGTGGACTTCTAACCTGTTGTCTAGAATGGACTAGAGGATGGCAGGGGAAGCCGAAAGGCTGCTTCCTGTAGCATTGCTGTGTGTACTGGAATAAAATGACTTAGCTCCATGGGCTTGGCTTTTCCTTTGGTAGAAATACTTTGACTTTCTTGGCTGGTAGGTTTTTATAAGGACCTTTTTGGTAAAGTTGTTGCCAATACAGCAATGGCAAAAATAATCCTATAAGAACAATCTGGGCTGCAGTAGCCATGGAGAGGAGGGAAGAGGGCCCACATGAGCCCTCTGACTTACCTGGAAACAGAAGCAGAGGTTGAATGGAAACAAAGGTCTATGGGATGAACAAATGGGAGCTTGAAACACTATCATGGGTGTTTGCGTTGATCCATGACAACCTATCTGAGTGAGCTTGGGCAAGCTGTTGACCCTGTCTGAGCCTCAGTTTTCTCTGCTGTGACATGAGGAGGTCCCATGTCTCTGCCTCAGTGATTAAGAGATGAAATGATTTGGATGGCTGTGAAAGGTTTCGGATGGAAAAGCTTGTCTCAAAGGAACTTGCTGTTACAGCTCCACCCTTCTGTGCGATCTGTTTGGAAGGTCTATTGTCAGGCAGACAGATTATCAGAATTTAATAATTTAGTATTGTTTTTGGGTCTCTTGCAAGGTAGCTCCTTATTCTGTCTGCTAAATAGTAAAGTATGACAACAATGTTCCTTTGTTGTTTGACACTTATCTTCCCAGCCGAATAGTCTGTTTACTTAAATATTTCAGAGCCTCACAGCATTTCAAAGGAGTGTTTTCAAAATTAAGGGTGTATATATAAACCCGGAAGAGTAAACAGAGTCACCATTACCTGGATTCTACACATACAGGCAGAGAGAACAAATAAACACCAACAGAAAAATAAGCATATCAGCATGAGATGGAAATAGGAATTATCTTCAAAACTGCTAATCAGTGGTACTGGGCCTTGGTGGATAATTTTAAACACATAATTTCACCCCCATGTGCAAGCTGGCTCTGGACAAGGACAGTCCCAGGAAGGTCTTGTCATTCTCAACTGTGGGCCAGCAGGAGCTCACATCACCTTGACCATTCTGTTGACAACCTGGTTCTGCAAACTTCAGCATCTGGAATCTCGGAGGCTCCCCCTGACCCTGACTTCTAGATCTTCCCACTCCTTCTCTTTCCTTCTACTACAGCTCCACTGAGGTTTGGTTCTAGGGGACATTTGACGAAAATGTTATTTTTAGCAAAACATAATTTCCAACATTAAAAAGCAAAAACCCAAGAGGGCAGCTTAGGCTTGTAACTGTGACTCTCTGTCGGCCACTGGTGCCCAACAAAATCTGAGCAAGAAAGAAAGAGGGAAAGAATGTTGGCTACAAAATATCTTTAAAAATGTATAAAAACTTGTATAAAAGATGCTGGAAGCCCAGTCTCCACATCATTGTCTCCCTGTTGCCTGACAGTGGCCATAACTGTCTCTACTGAAAAACTGTGGCTCAAGTGACAGATTTCAGATGGGGACAACTGGAGATGGACTTCGGCCCAGGTATCAGGCTCCAGGCAGGCTTTGCAGTAGGAATCGAAGTGAAACTCCTGTCTCCCTCAGGCCTGAATTTTTAGTGATATGATTCAGCATACTGCCCAGAACATTGGATACAGCAACCGCTGTGAATCAGCCTTGGGTCTTACTCCCTCGTGGCTTTAGAAGTAGTGTGTTGCTGGGTGCTAGACACGGCACCAGAATAGCATTTGCTTCTCACGTCAGTAATAACATGTAAGTCATTATAATACAGTAAGACATTACCCCAGTTAGCAGACACCAAAAAAATGTTTTTGTCTATTCAGTTTGAGTAATTGAGAGTTCTTTCTGGCTAATTTTGATGGATAGAGGCTTAATCTATGTAGCAGAGATTGACCATAGATAAGCCTTTTCACATTTTTAGTTTAAAAAATGCATGCTAATATGTTTATGTGGGTGTGTATGTTCATGTGTGAAGTGTGAACCTAATTAGTTTTATCAGTAAAAACCAGGAATCAGATATCAGGGTAATAACCTGAATGATCAGAGAAGCAGGGAGCAGCCACCAGTGACTTTTTACCTCTCTGCCTTCTCCGACCTAAAGGTCTCCACCCTGCCTTATCACGTCCTGTCGCTGCCTCCCAAGTGCTGGGATTAAAGGCATGAACCACCACTGCCCAGCTTCAATGGTTAACCAGTGGCTAGCTCTGTCCTCTGACCTCCAGGTAAGCTTTATTTGTCAGAACAAATATCACACAACACATGTGTGTGAGGGTGCACACGTGTTTGTGGGTGTGTGTGCATGTGTGTGAGTCTGAATGAGGAGGATGGAGAGCAGCCTCCAGAATGTCTGAGTGAGCCTCTGAAAGGATTTATTGCAATTCCTGTGTCTCATGGTATTAACAAGAAAACTAATATATGTTTTTACATCAAATGAAAAGAGTGAGAAGACCTGTAGTTTGTGATTGGGCAAGAAAAATGACAAGGAATGAGTGCCCAGCCAAGGCAAGCTGCCCATCTCCAGAGTCATCCCTTACTCACATGGTAAGTGTGGGCAGGAAATAACTCGGTGCCTCAGGCTGAAAAATGGAACTAATAACAAGTTCCCCTAATTCATAAATAAAATTACACTGATGCTAAGTTCTGTACATACTGTTCCTTAGGATCGCTGGGATCACTGACCAAAAAAGAAAAAAAAAGATTGAAATCGTTTTAAAGAATTACTGGGATGGTTACAAATGCTTAGAGACTGGGAATTGATTTTTTTTTAATTCATTGATGTTTTCAAAGGTCTTTCGTGTTGTCTCCAAATTAGAAGGGACATCAATGGAATGAGAAGTGGAAGAGGGTAATCTACCTCAGAAAGCTTGATTTTTAGAGTTGTAAAGACATGACCTTGAATTCGACTCCAATTACTTACTATCTGCACCATCATCCATTAAAGAGACACGCACTAACCTTCTGTTATTTGTTATAATACATTAAGCTTCCGGAGTCTCAGTTTCCTCGCCAATAAAGCACAGGCTAAAGGGTATGCCCCCAAAGTTAAGATGGTGGGCTGAGGACCAAGCTCTCCTCCTCACTCGGTAGATAAGGAAACAAGTCACGGCTGTGGAGGAAGCTGTGAGCACGGTAGGAGGAAAGTAAGGCGGTGCCTGTTTGTAAGGCAGAGAATCAGCTGGTGTTAGAGAGGGGATGACAGAGCTGTGATGGCCTGGAATTTCAGGAAAGGGTTTGTTAAAGATTTGGGACCATAGTGCAGATGCTGATATGCTGCTGCTGTGCGTTGCCCATAAGCAGACAAGATGGTAGGATGTAATGCAAGATATCTCAAGTCAAATTTCATTTGGATCACTACTTAGCTTTGCGGGGGACAGGGTGGGAGATCTGTATGTGTACCCACTCATCCTTTCACTAATTCATCCTTCAAGGACATGCTTATTTTCTTGTCCCCCATGTGTGACATCTTCCTAGCACTAGAGATACAATAAAAATTGTAGAAGACTGGAGAAGTACACACGTGTAGGGCTCTGTAAGCCATTGCAATGAGTAGGAAGATGGTGATTGGATGCATGTGGGATGCTCCCAGGGGATACAGTCCTGAAGTTGCCACTCAGTGGCTAAGCATCTTTGGTAAGAGGACAAACCCTGTCAGTCTCTACGGCTCTTGTGTTCTTTTTCATTGATTTGCGGTTCAGTTGAAATGACGCACTGAAGAGTCTGTGGGGTCAGTATTTTGTTATATAAATGTACATTTCATTTAACGGTCAATGAACCTTTCCCACCAACACTAGCACAGCAGGTCTGGTCCTCTTTATAATTCCATCGTAATAAATAGGGTCCGACACAAGCATTCTACTGTCAGTCTTCTTCTCTTTCTTTTTTGAAACATGGCACTGCTGTGACCTGTGTGCTGTGTGCTGTGTTCTGATTGACCTGAAGTTTACTCTGTAATGCAGGCCAGCCTCAAACTCTCCCAAATCCTCCTGCCTCAGCCTCCCAAGTTCTGAGATCACAGACAGGAGCCACTACATCCACTAGTCCTGACTATCTTGATATGGTTTCTTTGCAATCCTTATCTTAACTCTTTCTGTCCACGTGGCTGTATCTCTTGCTTGTGTGTCCTTCAGAATTTTCGGGAAGGCTAATAAAGATTGAACCCACCTTTGGGGGTGGAGAAGGGTGCCGCTCGATAACAAAGGTTTTAGAAGGGAGAGAGGAGCATTATAGGGAGGTCACAGGAAGAACATGGAGGAGGGATGAGAGTGGCGAGGTGAGCAAAGGTGGAAACACAACCTAGAAGAGATGGAAAGCAGGAGGCAGAAGTACAGACAGACACAGCCCTCCAGCTGGTGGAAAAGGAAAGAGGGCCTCACGTTTTATACCACTGATCTTCTTGTTCTACATATTTTTGCTGTTTGAATAGAGAGAAGACTCTCTCTCTCTCTCTCTCTCTCTCTCTCTCTCTCTCTCTCTCTCTCTCTGTGTGTGTGTGTGTGTGTGTGTGTTAATAACAGTCATCTATTTATAGGCCCTAAATTATATGCCATGAAAGCCTCTCTAAGACAAGATGTGTTATTTGGCTGCCAGAAGGAAAAGTTACGGGGAAAAAGGAGCTTCTAGATTTCTCTCTTCCCTTTCCTCATGGTCTCGTGTCCACTAAGTTCTGTGGTTAGTGACAACTGCCTACCTTAGGATTTAGAATGAAACTCTAAAGAGGAGGAAGAGAGAGTTCTGCAGCTCTGACTCTGGGAGGGTGTGTCTCCATGGTTACCCTCAAACCTATCATCTTTCAGCTGCATTGGGGGAGCCAACATTGTTTCTAGGTCCCCTATATTACAAAGAAGAGATTGAGGTCAGCAGAATTGTCCTACCTGAGGCTACCCAGGGACCTGGTAACAGGAGAGAAGGGTCATCTTGTTCAGTCTCAAGTTCACACTCTCTCTCAACCATTGTGCCTACCAAACCATCATTTCTATTTCCAATCCCAACTAGTATAACCCATATTTGAAGTCATGGAGATTAATTTCATTTTTCCTTCTGACTTCATGTGTCCAAAGCAGAGGCTCATCTCCACATGGTTTCCAGATGACCTTCAGGTACAGGGAATTCCATCCTCTCTTTCAAGCTCAGTTAGTAACACACACACACACACACACACACACACACACACACACACACACACACACACACACTGCTTTAAGCAAGTGTGTAGCATGAATCTTAAAGGTACTTATTAATAAAATCAAACCTGAGACCAGTTATTGGGGTGAATGCTGGAAGATCAGAGAAGCAGAACAAACCACAGCTACCTCACCTTGCCAGTTCCTCAGCTGATCCTATTTCCTCAGACTGGAAGCCTCTGAGTCTTCATATCCAAATGGATCTCAGCTGAACTGCTGCTAGAAGCCTAAAAGCTTAACCAGCCAAATGCTTCTAGTTTCTGGTCTTCACGCCTTATATATCTTTCTGCCTTCTACCATTGCTCCCTGGGATTAAAGGCTCACTTCTTGGGATTAAAGGCATGTGTCACCATGCCTGGCTGTTTCCAATGTGGCCTTGAACTCACAGAGAGGGATTTCTGCCTCTGGAATGCTGGGATTAAAGGCATGTGCTACCACTGCCTAACCTCTATGTTTAATATTGTGGCTGTTCTGTCTCTGACCCCAGGTAAGTTTATTAGCATGCACAATATTTCCGGGAACACAATACCACCACACAAGTAGGCTTTGGGTCAGACCTGGGCCTTCCTGTCTCTGCCAGTGTGATTCTGACTCATGTGGATTACTCAATCTTAATGTTTCAGTTTCCTCATCTGTAGAACGGAGATAGTTTTCTTACTTTGATTATTTGAGACAGGATCTCATATAATCCAGGCTGACCTCCAGCTCACCCTGTAGCAGAGTATGACCTTGAACTCTAGGTTGTCTTGGCTTCACCTCTAAAGAACTGGGTTTATAGGTCTACTTGGTTTAAAATGGAAATAAGAATAGAATTTCCTTCCTAAGACTATTAAGAGAGAGTGAATGAGCTAATGTAGGCAAAGCGTTTAATAAATGTGCGAATAATAGGCTTCCATACTTTACTATTATTATCATTACCACCACCATCATCATTATAATACCTTAGTGGGCAAGAAAAGCTGGCGATCCAAGAGCTCTGGTTATAAATATTAAGCAGGTAGGTGTCATTCTTCTTCTGTTTTCGTTGGAAAGATTTTTTTTATACCATATATTTTGATTACAGTTTCCCCTCTCCCCACCCACACAGAACATTCCCCTCCCTCACCCTCATAGAACCTTCCCCTCCCCCACCCACACAGAGCCTTCCCCTCTCCCCACCCACACAGAGCCTTCGCCTCTCCCCACCCACACAGAGCCTTCCCCTCTCCCCACCCACACAGAGCCTTCCCCTCTCCCCACCCACAAATCCACACCCTCCCCCTTTTTGCTTTCTCTCATTAGAAAACCAACAGGTATCTAAAAAATAAACAAAGAAACGAATAAAAGAATAATAATAATAATAAAAACAAACCTGGAGAGGACAAAACAAATAAACAAACATAAAAAAGGAGAAAGAAACAAAGCAAAAGCCCCAGAAACACATATTGATGCAGAGAAACGCATACAGAAATTGCATAAAGACACAAAATTGAAAACCATAGTATATGTTCCAAAGACCTGTAGGGGCAGAAAAAAAATGCCCAAAGTATTATTAGACAAAAACAAACCAAAACGATACAAACAAACAAAAAACCTCCCAAACCACCATTGAGTTTCTTTGGTGTTGGCCATCTACTGCTAGGCATGGAGCTTGCCCTGAAGTGTGGTTACTCCTTTGTGAGCACTTGTCAATCAGAGATAACTTGTAGGTTAGGAGTTGGGGCTTGTGGCTACTTCCCCGCCTAGCTCTGGGATCCCATTGGCCTTAGACCTGTGCAGGACCTGTGCCTGCTGCCAGTTTCTGTGAACTCATATGTGCATCAGTCCTGCTGCATCTCGAAAAGCTTGTTTCTTTGGTGTCTTCCATTCCCATCAGCTCTTAAAATCTAGCTGCCTCCTCTTCTGCAGAATTCCCTGAGCTCTGAGGGGAAGGATTTGATGGAGACATCCCATTCAGGAGAGAATGTTCCAGAGTCTGGCACTCTGCACATTGTCCAGTTGTGGCTCTCTGTATTTGCTCTCATCTACTGCTAGAGGAATCGTCTGTGATGGCTGAGTGTAGAAGAATGTTGCTGGGAGTCATTTTACTGCTATGACCTTTTAGCAGACAGCAGTATTTGGTGTTCCTCTAGGTCCATGGTCTATAGAGTCTCAGGTTCTTAGCCACCCAAGCAGTGTGGGGCATGTTATGTCTCATTGAGTGGGATATTGACTTGTTACCCCACAACTTGTACCCCCATTGCACCAGTGTATCTTGCAAGGTGCCTCTTCTTAACAGACCCTCATGTGCAGGATGCCAATGGAGATTAAGCTATATTCTCCCATAGCTACAAAGCCAATTTGTGGATAGTCTAAATGAGGATGTTTGTAGCAAGGAGAAGGACATCTTGGGAGAGCCACAGCCATGTGTGATGGTCTCTCAGTGAGTGTTAGGTGAGGGTTGGGTCTCTGGACTGGACAGAAAACATTTCTCTGCAGGCCCTGGGAGGGGACAGATGCATGGCTTGCCGCATCCTGTAGCCTGGAAGACCTTCCTGTCTCCTGTGTCTGACCTCTCTTCTGTTCACAATGCAGTTTGCATTGCGTTCAGCTTCCCCAGCATTGCGGGGAATATTTTCTCAGAACATCTGTGACTACTCTTTTTTATTTGATCCAATTACTCTTCTGTGACTCAAGAGCAGGTTACAATTGTCATCTCAGAGATGACAGTACCCTGTCCAGGAACTGGCATTCAGCTGTCATCCTTCTGTGTCCTGAGGAGGGATGGCTCTTGGCTCACATTACAGAGACCAGGCTTCTCTGTAACCCCCACCACTCCTGAACTCCCCATGTACACACACACACACACACACACACACACACACACACACACACACACACACTCTCCGCTTTTGCAAATTGCCAAAGTGCTATCTATGTATCAAGAATATTTGACCTGGAGTTAAGCTGAACAGTGTCCTCTTTTCTTCCTTTACAGAGTCTCATCAGCCTGAAAAATTCAAGTTTAAGTAGGGATGTGAAAATCCAGGCTCAAAGCCTGACAGTCCATTCTATATCTTTTGCAAACAATCTTGGGGCTGGGTTATCACATGTATTTAATATCACATACATTTACTCTCCTCCAAAGCTCATGACAATACTTAGAACCTAGGAGATTCCACTAGGGTAGCTGATCAAACATGCGTGGGAACGAAGGTAGGCAGTGCTTTTGGGAGGCCCCAGCTGTCTTAGTCAAATTAGCATGTGGGGCTCATACAATTCTACACGAGGCGTGTTGCAGACATTTGCTGTATAATTCTTCAGCAACTCTGAAAAGCAGGTATCCTATGGGTCTAATTTAGAGGTGTGGACCAAGGCTCAGTGATCAGCTCAATTCAACAAATGGGTACATGACAGAGTGACAATGTGGATTTCCTGTTGTTGCTGCTTTTGTGTTATATGTGGTGCAGGCGTCATCAAGCCTTCACCTTTCACGGGACAGGATTTGGTGCAGTTTTCTGGAGTCCTGAAATGTATTATGCTCCATCGGCAGAGTGGGGGCCGTTCCGGACACGCCCCCCCCATGCGCGCGCGCGGCAGAGGCTGCACAGATGCCGCTTCCCCGGGAGTCCTTTCCGCAGCCTCGGAGTGGGGTGCCGTTGGCAGGCGGAGAGCTGGTGGGGCCTGCGTGGGAGCTGCTGCCAGGAGCTTGGAAGTGGGAGTGGGACTCTTCGGTTACTAAGCAAGACTCTAAGAGCTGTTGTCAAGGAAGAATCCAGCCCTTCCATAAAAAGAAGTCTTTCCTCTTCCTGGAGGCCAGAACTGCCATCAGCAGTGGGATTGACGATTTCCTTGACCCACCTGCACCCTGGCATCTTGAGTGAGGTCCCCAAAAGGAGGGGCATTAAAACCTGAAGGTTTGCTGCATTTGCGGAGAGGCCTCTGACCAGCAAGCGGCATTGAGTAGAGTGAGAGCGCCCAATGTACCTCTGCTCCTCCAAATTCCACCTGAGAGATTGCCCCCACATCCCAAAATACAGCCTAAACTGCCTCCGGGGGTTCCTCACCACCTACTGGGTGACATCTATTTGTGCTTTGCAGAAAAGGCCCTTTTTATGAGCTGACCTTTCCTTTTTTTCCCCCTAATCCTCCCTGGCCATTCCTAAGTGCCTGCCTGCCCTCCTCCCACCCCAAGTTTTCCAGGGCATCTGGACCTTTGCACAGGCCGTTTCCTCTGCCTGGAGGACCACCCTCCAGTGTAGGATAAAACCACTATTGACCTGGAAGTCACGCTCAGAGCTTTGGCACAAACCTTATAGATCGAAGCCAAGCTCAGTTCTCCCACCAACCTGCCAGTGGTGACACCTCTTCTGTACTGCCATTCTGTGTCTGAGTTACAGCCCACCACAGTCCTTCCTGGGGGAAGTAGAAAGCAGCCATGGGGGATATTCCAAACTTAGACAGAACCCTAGGTTCAATTCCCAGCACCACCACCACCACCACCATCAATGTTACTACTACTAATGATGATGGTGATGATAATTAAATTTTGAGACCCACTGTCAAGCCTAAGGAAATCGGTAAACCTGCAAATGAAGATATCAACCCAAGCTGTCACCGAGGGAAAAGAATGGGAAACGGGAAAGTGGTTTATACAAGACAGGGTTGCAACACCCCTCAATTTCATTTCTAATTCCCACTTGCCTCCAGTTCCCCCATCCCTATACTTTCAAGTAGGTGGAGAGAGGTGTCCTTTGGGGGTGTAAAAGCAGCTAGCTGCAGGTACAGTCACAGACTTTCAGGACTCATGATTCATTGCTCACTTTCACCGTGGGTTTCCTGTTAGTATATTCCAAACAGCTATCAAGTACCTGGGGCTGCCTGAAGTGTCTTCATTATCTCCTGAAATTTTTGCAACTGCATGAGGTTTGTTTTATTACGCTCATTTCTGCAGATGAGCCTGAGAGTTATACTATTTGCTCAAAGCCCAAAAGCTTGCTGAGATGATCAGTCAAAGGCATGCCTGAATCCTAAACCCATCCTCTCAAAAGAAGCATTTAGTAGGGGCCCTTTGTGTCCAGGCACTGTTCGGAGCAAGGGAACATGGGGAGAAGGAGCTTCCACTTCTTGCTCTGGAGCAACTTATATTGTGCTGTGGGAGACATATCACAGAAAAGCAGTTCATACTGTAGAATATTGGGGCGGGGAGTGCATGTCTGTCACCTCAGTCTTTGGTAGACAGAGGCAGAAAGAGCCCAAGTTTGAGGCCAGGCTGGGCTACAAAGTGAAAGTCTGTCTCAAATCAACCAGCTAACCAAACAACTAAGGAAAAATACCTAAGACAAAGACCACTGCTACCGCTAGCAACAACGATTCCAAAAAACCCATTCAGCGTGAGAACAAGGGAAGGATGCTCAAACCTGCTGAGACAAAGAGCTGAACTGTAAACGCATTTACCACAGAGCAAGGAAGAGATTTGAAGATGCTTTCCAGGCAGCGGTAACCTGGAGCTTGGGGCCAGGTTCCCCACGTTGGTGCAGGCTGGGCTGTCTGCTACAACTTTGCCTCTCCCCTGCCTCCTAGGATGGAGTAGTCATTCACCTCCTCTCCAGCCACAGCCTGTGATGATGCTTAATACCCCCCCCCCCCCCGGTGCTTTTATTTGTTAGTTCTATCTCAAAGTAAAGAACATGACACATTGTCCAGGAGACGATCTAGGTACTACCCGGTAGAGGGAGGGCAGGATGGGGGATGCTATCTTCAGAGGCAAGAGATGCATTTCCTGAATCTTAGACACTGTATCCCAAGGACAGATGCCTGCTGCTCCTGTTCTCTGGCAGATCCTCAGATGCCGGGGAACACAGAGACACAGGATGAAAGTATGGGAAGCCTGGGCTAATGATCATGTGGCCATGAGAGGAAGAGGAAGGTTGTTTCTCCTCAGTAAATCTCTGCATCGCTGGACTCTGGATTGGCTCACTGATGATGAGTTTTAGAGCTAACACTTAAAGCTATAAAAAGGTTTTACTTTTGAAACTCCCATGGGACAAATGTATTTTTTTTTCTATTAAGAGGCTGAGTTTTCCTAGACCTCAGCCATTGAAGTTATTGTCCTTTTGTACCATTTGAACACAAAATGTCTTAGCTACACACACAAAATATAAGTGGAGGATCTTCACATGATAGAGCCCAGTCCTGGAATGATCCTTGTTTGGTAGGATCCATGGATACAGAATCCACCCACAGAGACAGATGTATTTTCCAGCTGTGGCACATCTGTAACTGCAGCCTGTCTTCATTGCTTTTATCTAGAAAGTTATTCCGACATACCTGTCCAGGATCCTACTTCTAAACAGTATTTAGGAAAACTATGACATATCTGTGCCTGACACTGCTTGGGTAACCAAGAACCAGAGACTAGATAGCTCAGGGACCTAGGGTAAAAGCAAACACTACTGATCTAAAAAAAAAAGTATAAATAAGATGACTCATAATGATATTCTGCTATGCTCATAGATCAGTGCCTTATCCAGTCATCATCAGAGAGCCTTCCTCCAGTAGTAGATGGGAATGCATAGAGACCCATAGCCAGATATTATACAGGGAGAGAGAGTCTAAAGGGAAGGTGTCCATCAAATTGCCCCCTCAGGGCTCAGGGAATCCTCAGAAGAGGAGAGATTGTAAGAGCCAGAGGATGCCAGGAGAATAAGGCCCTCCGAATCAACTAACCAAGGTGCGTATGAGCTCACAGAGACTGAAGCAGCAAACACAGGGCCTACATGGGTCTGTACCAGGTCCTCTGTGTATCTATTATAGCTATTAGCTTACTGTTTTTATGGGACTCCTGACTGTGAGAATGAGTGGGTCTCTGACTCTCGTGCCTGCTCTTGGGGCTCTTTTCCTCCTGTTGGGTTGCAGTGTCCAGCTTTGATATAGCAGTCTTTTGCTTCATCTTATTATATTTTATTTTGTCATGTTTGGTTGTTATCTCTTAGAATCCTGTTCTTTTCTAAGAGACAGAAAGGGAGTGGATCCAGAGGGGAGGGGAGATGGGGAGGAACTGGGAGGAGTGGAGAAAGGGCAAAGTACAATCAGAATGTATTGTATGAAAAAAGAATCCATTTTCAATAAAATAAAAAATGAAAGAAAAAGAGAAAACTGACATTGCTGGGCATAGATGACTCTAGTATTTTAATTCCTGGATGAACAATCTGAGTAAACAACAAAATAAAACTTAAAACTAACCAATCAGAAACCACCAGCTAATCTATAACTGGCCTTTCCACCAGATCATAACCCAAACCTTTTTGTTAATCCTGTAATAGGTTTTGCTTTCCAGTACCAGGGATTGAACCTACAGCCTTACACGTGTTAGGCAAATGCTCTACCACTGAACTACCTCCCCAGTCCATCTTCTCGTTTTCATTTTGAGATAAGAATCTCACTAAATTGCCAAGGCTGGTCTTGAACTCACTATGTAGCTTACCCAGGCCTTGAACTTGCTATCATCCAGCCACAACCTCCCAAGTAGCTAGAACCACAGGTCTTTTATCATCAGGTGTTGCTTCAAGGTTTAGCCTGGAAAAACTTACTGTTCTCTTTGCTAAAATGGAGCTCTGAGGAAAGTTTTTGGCTTGGAGTGCTTGTGGGGACACACTCTTCTTCCTGAGCCCTCTTCCTTGTCTGTGTTTCTTCTCTCTGTGTGACACCATGCTCCTGCACCACCTGCTCAAAGTAAATCCTACAATCAACCCTGGCCCGGCTGAAGTTTCACATCTCCTGAACATCATCAGTCAGCAGCTTCAGATGCAGCCTCAGAAGCAAAGGGTCTCTCTGACAACCCCAAAGTCCATGATGCACTGACTCTGGGCCCCGCTGAGGACTATAGGATCTATTGATTGCTTCCCTGTGGAAAATTCTGGCCTGGTGTAATGCCCCTGGAACCCTGGGGGATGGGAAGGGCTGAGATGAGGGAGGGTGAGCCTCTGGTGTGCTTGCACAATTTTAGATTCACATCGCTCATCTCTGTCCTTCATTTTTTACTCTGGCTTAAAGCTGAATCTAGAAATGGGGGTTGGTTCAGGGATTCATGAACCCATCCAAAGCTCGCTGAATGGCTCATGAGAGCTGAATCAGCCGGAAGCAACTGTTCCCAGCCCCAGAACCCATGTCTCCGTTCCACCTGGCATCACCAATTATCTGTGCCTCTGACATAGGGTGGATTTTTTTTCCTTCTTCTTCATTCCCTCGAAATAGAACTATAATTAAATCCAAAATTGTACTGGAGACTCTATCGTCATAGCAAAAGCAGAACACAATGTCTGCAGACAGAAAAACTCTCTCAATAAAAATTAATTATGTGCAGCTCATGTCCCAGTCTGATGATGGTGTGGGGAATGCATATGGAGGCGTGAGGAGGAGCTCAGCTGGGTAGCACTGCCCAGAGTGGCTCCCTCCTCCCAAAGCCCCGCTTCTCTTAGTTCTCCCGCTTAGTCCTTCTCTCCATTCAAGCAACCCCCTTCATAGCAACTGCCAATGGATGCTTTTTTCTCTTCACAGTCAGCCATAGACAGGACTAAGAGAGGTAAGAGGAAAAAGATATAGGTCAGAAAAAAAAAAGAGAGTCACTTGTGATCTGTTATTCTCATTTAATTCTTAATTTCCAGTGGAAATGTTCTCACAGTTAGTAGCATAAGAATTCAACTGGCACTGTGTGCAGCATGCTTCCGGCCTCAGGGTGGGCAGGCTAATTGAACTCTAGGGGAAGATGATGGAGCCTGGAGCTCGTGTCTCATAATACCCATGTGGCAGAACCTGTCTCTTAGGACTTGACTCTTCCTAAAATCCAGAGTCTGAGCCCAGGTACAATATAATCAGACTGCAGCTCAAGTAGACACAACCCCTAGGAAAAGTACAGTGAAAAACCAGAGAGACAAGGAGAAGTGGAATGGGAGCACCTCACTTTAGAAATTTAGCAAAGAAGAGGGAAAGAACACACAGACTGAAGGGGTGTGGGGCTGGAGGGACACTGTGTTAGGTTTCCATTGCTGTGACAGACACCCGAGATAAACAACTGAAAGGGTAGAAGATTTGCTTTGGCTCACAGTCTCAGAGCTAAGATCCCACAGTCTCTTAGCTCTATTGCTGTGGGTATATGGTGAGAAAGAGAGAGGACAGAAAGGACATAATGGAGTAGAGATGGTCACCTCTTGAAAGCCAAAAGCAGAGAGAGAAACAGGAAGGGGCCGGAACAACAAGCATCTTTCAAGGCATACTCTCTGAGACCTGCTTTCTCTATCTATCTCTCAGTTTCTACAGCTGTACTACCTCCTAATAGATTACTAAAAATTTAAATCCATCAATAGACTAAACATTGATTAAGATGCAACCCTCATGATCTAATATATCAGGAAATATCCTTACAGCAACATCCAGAACTCCTAGGAAATTTCTCAATCCAATTAAGTTGACAATCAAGGTTTTAACAATCACAGTTACCTTCTTAAGCATTTTTATTATTTGATAGTTTCATACATGTGTGTAATGTAGCTTCATTCTATCCATCACCAGAATCTCATTTCTCTTCTTCCCAGACAACCCTGACATATCCATTTATTTATCTATCTATCTATATACGTATTGCAATCCATTGGGTTTAATTTCTGCCTTTTGGAATGCTGGCTGATTTTGTTGGCCTAATCTTGTGCAGGTAATCATAGCCACAATGATTTAATGAATGTAATGGTCATGTCATGTCCTGAAGACAGTATTTCATAGCACTTCTCCCCATTCTCTGGCTTTTACATTCTTTCCACTTCCTTCTTCCATGTTCCACACACCTTGGGTGTGTGAGGTTGGGGGAGGAGGGTTGATATAAATGTCCCATTTAGGGCTGAGCACTCCACCATCACTGTCCTCGGCACTCAGACCAGTTACAAGTCACTGCATTAACTGAAGCTTCAGCAGCCAAGATAGAGAACATCAAACATACCTTCTGATTTATCCAAGGCAATGATAACAAGAAGAGGGAAGACAGTGTTGTTTTGTCAGTATCTAATGTGTCTTCTTGTAGAAGACTAAGTCTTTACCATTCACTCTGTTTGGAGGAGTATGCCACCAGGCCTCACTGGAAACTAGGTCACAGCTCAGTCCCTTGTATATTGCCAAGGGCTCATGAGTTCCATATGGCACACTCAGGGCTCTGTAAGTGGTGTGTCCAACTTTAACCCACAGAAGTACTGAAGGTTCCAGTGGAGTATGAAAGTCATCTCTAGACTGGTAAAGAGAGGAAAGACAAGCAGCCCTGTAGGATGTGAACTTCAGAAAGGGACAAGTAAGTACAGGCTATGAAAGAGCTTGTGGGATAGCACTGGAGAAGCCAATCATACTATGCTTTGCTACTCATCCTGTAAGTAGGAGATGAGATAACATGCTCCATTGGACTTGATGATTCTGTTAAGTCATCTAATACTCCCCGCTTGTGGGGACTGAGGTCTACCTACTGGATAAGTGTCTAGTCATTCCTGATGATGGCCATCTTCACTCCTAGTACCACCAATCTCAGCAAACAGGCACAGAAGTGAGAAAGAAGTACATGACAGATGGGCAAACAGAAATGGCAGTTCCACTCTCTTCTTCCTCTATTTCTGCTGAGACAAACTCTTCGTCACCAACTCCTGATGCCAAAGTTTAACAAAAGCCCAAATTTGGGGGGATGGAGAGATGGCTCAGTGAGTAAGAACACTTGCTGCTCTTGCAGAGGACCTGGTTACAATTCTCAGCACCAACATGGTGGCTCACAACCTTCTTTAACTCCGGTTCTGGGGGATCATCTGCCCTCTTCTGGTTTCTGTGGACACTGCACACACGTGCCCATATATCCATACAGGGAAAACATTCATAGGAATAAAATAAAGCAAGCAAATCTTAGGTGGTTGAAAACTCTGTTAAAGTTTCTCTGATGGCAGGAACTATACTAACACCATGGTTACAGTACAATCTAGGCAGAGAAAGAAGAGAAGAAAAGTAAGTCTAAGGATTGAAAATAAAGAGCTATAGCTATTATCAATTGCCTATGACATAACACCTTATGCAAGAAGTCTTTACATTGTCTATTTAATCTAAAGGTAATTACAGATTAACTGTACAGATCACCCATTTGAATTAATAAGTAGAACTAGCAATAACACTGGATTTGTGGTCAATATAAGATTACTTATGTTCATATTTTGCAGTTATTTTTAACAGAAAAATTTAAAACATTTAACATTTTTATGGCCTGTGTTTTATATTACTAATATTCTCTATTATTATGTTATATCTTTCTGCATGCTTTTCATTTCAGTCTATATAGTTACCTTAAGTTACTTCTTTTACAGAATGCAAGTTGGATTTTGTTTCATTCTCCTATTTGATAATTTCTGTATTTCATCTATACTGTCAAAACTCATTTATATTTTATGTAATTTAGCTATGATTGTTTTTACTTTTTCTTTCATTTTCAAGATTATAATATAATTACATTGTTCTCCCTAAGTTTTAAACTTAGAGCATTTGTTCATGTTTGTGGAATACAATGTGATAATTTAGTGTGTGTGTGAACTAAATTAGTCTAATTAATATTTCCCTTTGATTGAACATTTATAATTTCTTCATGTTTGAAGCCTATGGATTCCTCTCTTTTAGTTATTTTAAAAATTTGTATTTTTTTTTGTAAACTATAGTCACTGTACCATGCTATAAGATCAGAGAAGAGCTTTGTGAAGTGACTTCTCTCCTTCCATCTTTACATGGATTCTGGAAGTTGAGCTCAAGTCTCTAGGCTTGAATGGAAAGTACTCTTACCTGATGAGCCATCTCAGTAGCCTTGGAATTTCTTAACAGTTAAAATTTTGGAAACATCAAAACCACAAAATACTTATCAATAAATCTCACCAAATTGTGCAATTCCATACTTTTGTGCCACAAAACAATATCGAAGCAAATCAGAAAACCTTAAGAAACAAGACTAACACCATGTTCATTTACTGAGTTAGTATACCCATACAAACTCCCCTTCAGGAATCTACAGATTCAGTAAAATTCTGTGAGGGTTGTGTGTATACATGTGCTTACCAATTGGCAAGCCAGATCTAAAACTATGTGCCTATAAAAATTGACAAAGATGGACAAAACATTCTTGGAGATCAGACCTGAGCTCTGATGTGTCATACCTCACTATAAAGTAACAGTACTAGTCCCTTGTGATGGTGATGTGTGGAGAAACAGTCAACTAGAACAGAACACAGGTTGGAAGCAGGGCACACACAGGCTGTCACTTGACTTGTGCAAGTGACAATGCAGGGCTTAGTTTTCATCTGTTTCTCTTTTATTATTGTTGTTATTTTGAGATAGGGTCTCAGGTAGTCGCCCAGGTTGGCCTCCAGTTCACTAAGTAGCTTAGGATCACCTTGAACTCTTGACCCTCCATCATTTACTTCCCAAGAGTTGAGAGTATAAATTGGAACACCATGCTGGGCATGGTGATTTAAATGAGAAATGTCCCCTGTAGACACACATATTTGAGGATCCAGTTTGTGGCAGTGTTTGCAGAGGTGGTACGGTCTTTGTGGAGGAAGCATGTCATTCAGGGCAGGTTTTAAGTGTTACAGCCCACTGCTCTTTCAGTTCATCCTCTCTGCTTTCTGCATGTGGTTGGAGACATGCAGCCTATGCCTCCCCATCTATTACTGATTGTTCCTCTGGAACTGTAAGAAAAACAAGCTCTTTCTTACATAGATTGCTTTTGGTCATGGTGTTTTATCACAATAACAGCAAAGTGATTGATGCATCTGGTAAAGATAATGTGCTAAGTGGTGCTGAGTTAATTAGAAATGTACATGGGAAAATGCATTTTACTCTAACTTACACCATACACGGAGATCAGTTCCAATGGGCTATAGGTCTAAATATAAAAGGCAAGAAGAAAACGTATCTGGAAGCCACGGGAAACACCTCCATCACCATGACACTGGGAACAATTAAACAGATGCAAAATGAATGACCTTGACAGAAAAGGAAGAATTGATAAGTGGAAATTTAAAATTTAATTACTTTTATTCATCAAAAATATGACTTTGGTGGTATATTCCAAGCTCTTTGGAGGCAGAGGTAGGAGGATTTTATAAGTTAAGGTCACCCTGGTCTACATAATTCTAGTCTAGCCCAAGGTACATAGCAAGACCCTGTCTCATAAAAATACAACAATCAAAAATAAACAGAAAAACAACTAAGCGACAGAGAAGGAAACAAGAGAACATATGTACAAAGTGTTTCCATATTTTATAAACCCAGATTACACAGAAGATCCCTAAAATCAATAATAATCACAAAAAGACAGATAACAAATTACCCAGAAAAAAATGAATAAAAGCACTGGATAAGAATCTCATGGAATGTCCATGTCTTATAAGCATTTTAAAAAGGAGCTCAAGTGTGGTGGTATTGTGTTCCCCAAAATGTTGTGCACCCTAATAAACTTATCTGGGGTCAGAGACAGAAGAGCCACAATATTAAACATAAATAAGTAAAGACATAATATTAAGCATAAACGTTAGGCAGTGGTAGCACACGCCTTTAATCCTCGCATTCCAGAGGCAGAAATCCATGTGTTCAAGGATACAGCCAAGCATGGTGACTCACGCCTTTAATCCCAGAAAGCAAGCCTTTAATCCCAGGGAGTGGTGGTAGAAAGCAGAAAGGTATATAAGGCGTGAGAACCAGAAACTAGAAGCATTTGGCTGGTTAAGCATTTGACTGGTTAAGCTTTCAGGCTTTCTAGCAGCAGTTCAGCTGAGATCCATTTGGATATGAGGACACAGAGGCTTCCAGTCTGAGGAAACAAGATCAGCTGAGAAGTTGGCCAGGTGAGGTTAGCTGTGGCTTGTTCTGTCTCTCTGATCTTCTAGTATTCACCCCAATAACTGGCCTCAGGTTTGATTTTATCAATAAGAACTTTTAAGATTCATGCTATACTCAAGTGTACCTGGGAACAGTGAGGTTTTGTCTTTACATCTAGAATGGCTGAAATAGAAACTCTTGCACAATTAAGAATTATGTGAGGAGGACTGCATGTGAGACTAACCTACTCTCACTTTGGGTAGTATTAACTAGTGGTGCACCACACAGCCCAGACATTCACTCCTCACTAGGTAAGATGAACATGTCAGTCTGCAGGTACCAAGACCCTAATGTCTGTGCTTAGAGCATCTAGCTACCTCAAGCCACAATCTAAATAAAACCTGAAGCAGACAGGATAAATGTTACTATGCTCACAGAACAGGATATTGCACAAACTTGCTATTCATAGGTGAATATCAAGTGAGTGAGTATCAAACTTAAGTTTGAGCAAAAGAAGTTGTCACAATTGGAACTCTGTGCAGAGAATGGTTTATTTATTCATCTAGCTAATTATTCAAAAGGAGCCTCTAAAATATAATATGCTATACTTAGCACTTGTAAACTTTTTATAATTATATAAGACTGCCATAGCAATCTTGCTTTGGGGGTGGGTATGGAGACAGAGTCTTATTCCATAGCCCCAGCTAGCCTGGAACTGATTATGTGGTCTAGATCGATCAGTAACTTAAACTGCTCCTCCCCTGTCAAGGGCTCCTGAATACTGGGATCATAGATTATGAACATGCACCACCACTCCTGTCCTTATTTTTTTTTTAATCCAGAGAAAAGAATCCTCATGAGAATATAATCTTCACACTTAAGGAAATGAAAACCATAAAGAAATTGAGTCTGAAATTAGACAATGAGTTTCAATGAGCACCAGAGGAAAATCAAGTGGTTGGGGAGATGGCAAAGCCAGACAAGAGCACCTACTGTGCAAGCATAAGCGAGTATGAGGACCTGAGTTCAAATCCAAGGCACCTGTATAAAAAGTGTGCCTGTATGCTCGCAACCCCAGCATTTTAGTGAGCAGAGACAGGACAATTACTGCCAGCCTAGTTCTGGGTTCAGTGAGAGACGCTGTCTCAAAGGAATATGGTGGAGAGCCATAGAGGAGGACACTCAGTGTTCCCTTCTGGCTTCTGCACATGCACATCTAGGGGATCTAATGCCCTCTTCTGGTCACCACTGGTACTGCATGTACATCACACACACACACACACACACACACACACACACACACACACACACACACACACAGAGTCATATACACAAAAAAGAAAAGAAGAAAGCAAGCAGGCTAACCTAGTTGTGACTGCTTACCTGGTATGATAGAGGATCATACATAAACTGTGATCATGGTTCTGGAAGCTTCATCACTGTAAATATATTCTTGCCTTTGCTCTTTCAAGACTCTCCTACAAGGCTTATACTTTATGCACTTATGTTCTCAACTAACTTGTCAAGAAGATTTATTGATTGTTGGCTGAGAGGTAGTTCAAACTTCTCTGCCATAGCCTGGGCCCCTGAAGCTTTCTAGAAAGCAGAAGAATTCTGTGTGAGTGGGAGGTGGGAGGCTTCAGGGTGAGGGTCTGTCCTCTACTTGAGCCACTTCCTTTCAAGTCACTCATTTCTTTACTCATTTGCAGTCAGTGAATATTCAGCCAACATGTGAGAAGAGCTGTGTGGACAGTGCTGCTGCTGCTGCTGCTGCTGCTGCTGCTGCTGCTGCTGCCGCCGCCGCCATGAGGAAGAAGAGTGCATGCTCTGGGGCTACACAATCTGCTATGCAGGTTTCCACGAGACAGCTCAGCAGTGTCCTCAGCAAGAAAAGAGGCAAGCTGGTTTGGGTTTCTAATCCTCCCTGTCTTCTGCTTACTAAGATGGTCTTCAGGGGAACCTTCTAGAATGCTCCCTTCAGCCATCTGCCAAGGGAAACAGTCTTGACTTCAGGGTTCAGCTCAGAATATTAATGATTTACTGTGATATGGTGCAAGAAGACATGGGTGCTTTCATGTCTAGAAATGAATTCTAGCCAATGTTATGAAATTTTCATAATATGACTTGATATCATAGTTGCCCATACCTGCTCTTTATTATCATAAGCCAGAAGAACCTCTTATTGGTATATTTGTCATTTTAAATGTTATGTGTATAATCATGGGAATTTGTCACCAAGGCAACAGAAGGAGGAGTGATGTTTAGGAGAGATATTACCTATTACAAACCCCAGGACTGATTCTGGGAAGGACATACCTCAGACCCATAGCCTTAAAGTGCCTCTCCCAACCATGGCTTTCAAAGCCACATTACAACCTCATTGATTTGTCTTAAGATTGGGCACTGAAAAAATAACAATGTGTGTGTGTGTGTGTGTGTGTGTGTGTGTGTGTGTGTGTGTGTGTAGAGAGAGAGAGAGAGAGAGAGAGAGAGAGAGAGAGAGAGAGAGAGAGAGAGAGAGAGAGAGAGAGAAATGTTATTCATATTAATCACTGGCATCTGTGCAGTTTGGGCCGTTCGGCTTATTTTCCATGTTAAGTTTTAGTTAATAAAACTTAATCATCATTTCAACACACACACACACACACACACACACACACACACACACTCATACTTTTCTCATAAGCAGACAAGTGGGAGGGAGTTGTTTGTCTCAACATATCACGCGTGTGTCCTGGGCCTATTTGCATAGGATGGAAGGTACTGAGAGTCTGTGGTACAGCAGGGATGTGCCTCCAGTGCCATCTCACTCTCCAGGCTGACCTACTGCATTAGGAAGAAAAATGGATCAGGTATTAGCCTCATCTCAGAGACGATAGTTCTATCTACTATCATTCCTTCAACAAATGTGGAATGCATTGCCACCCTGTGTCGGACACGACACCTGGTACAGCTCTCCCCCTGGGCCCATCCTGCCATGGCACTCTCCACTGGCAATGAGATTACATATGATCCCTAACCTCTGTCTACCACTCCACCCTGTGAAATTTAAGATATTAATTCTCACTGTGAAAGAGTCTGTATCTAGCAGTGGTGCCCTCTCATTTTACCCACTCCACTTTCTTGTACACTAGTGGTTCTCAGCCTTCCTAATGCTGTGACTCTTCAATGTTGCTGGAGTTTTCCTGCCTGGCCCACAGTCAGGACAAATCTCTCTCACCTGCCAGTGCCACAGCCACTCAGACCCAACCAAGTAAACACAGAGACTTATATTGGTTACAAACTGTATGGCCATGGCAGGCTTCTTGCTAACTGTTCTTACAGCTTAAATTAATCCATTTCCATTAATCTATACCTTGCCACATGGCTCGTGGCTTACCGGCATCTTCACATGCTGTTTCTCATCGTGGCGGCTGGCAGTGTCTCTCTGACTCAGCCTTCCACTTCCCAGCTTTATTCTCCTCCTTGTCCCGCCTACACTTCCTGCCTAGCCAATGGCCAATCAGTGTTTTATTTATTGACTAATTAGCAACACATTTGCCATACAGAACATCCCACAGCACTTCAATGTTGTGGTGACCCCAACCATAACATTATTTTTGTTGCTACTTCATAACTGTGATTATTCTACTGTTATGGTTCATAATGTAAATATTTTTGGAGATACTTTACCAACAGAGTCGGAGTTGTGACCCACAGGTTGAGAACATGTGTTTTTCTAGAAGGATATTGTGTCAGAAGACTCATGATATATGTTTGCTGGTCTGTTCTTTCATTAGCAAATTGTAGTCAAGGTGACCTCCATCATGACAGCTCAGATCTCAATGTGGTGTCATTTCAGACTGTTGGCTTGTTGTCTACAATGGATTCCCTTATAACTAATGATGTTGACATGAGGCCATGCTGTGGAGCAGCCATACCTACATACACAATCTTGGGACCTTCACATTATAAATGAGTACCTTCCCAGTCATTCTCCATCCCTGAGAACACTCAGATGCATGGAGAAAGGTGATGCAGCCTGTAATTCAAAGCTCACAATGAGATGGTTTCTATTAACACTACCTGGGAGGTTTAATTGTCAAGCCTCAGGAGGTAGCTGGGTCAGAGGAGGTGCTTAGCGATCCCTAGGGTGACCTGTCCTTCTTTCACTGACAGACTCAGGGACACAATGAGGTCCAAGAAAGGATGCTGCTGTGTGAAAAAAGAAAGCAGAACCATCTCATGAAAGCAGAGAAAATCCTCCATGGAAAACCTTCTAGGTTTCTGAGAAGAGACCTGATATGTGGTATATAGGGGGTCTTATGTTAAGACAGAGTTCCCTGTGCTCAATGGGACTGCAGGGGTCTGGCTTAGTAACTATTCCCAACCTCTATAGACTCCTCGGGTGAAATTTGAGAGAAAGCCAAGAATTGAGCTATATGTGGAAATGACTAGAAAGCGTTCAGTATTAAATCTCACTGAGTCTATTAGCACAAATGAAAGGGCATGCAA
The DNA here is from genome assembly GCF_007827085.1 of Peromyscus californicus insignis. NCBI lineage: Eukaryota > Metazoa > Chordata > Mammalia > Rodentia > Cricetidae > Peromyscus > Peromyscus californicus. The sequence goes on from NW_026294584.1 coordinate 147,861,669, forward strand.
ATTCTAAGACTGGGTGAAAGAAATAGTAGGCATAATTTCAGGGAGATGGCCAAGGTCATTTAGGATGCTGGAGTCCAAGGCTGTGAACAAGTTTTGCAGACACCTCGAGTGCTACTGGAGAACCCAAGAGCATATCACTCTAATCTAAGTTCACAGAATAACCAAATACTCTTCATAGTGTTGATTGAGAATAATATTGACAAATAATGATGAGGTCCTATGGAACTGAGTCTGGCTGCCTGCCTCAAGGAGAGAATAGGAAGGCTTCTGTACTGGACCAACTAGGAGAACATTTACCCCCAACTGTCCTCCAAGATTTGGCATGGGCTGGATGCCAGTTGCCTACCCCTGGGAAATCAAGCAAACATTAAGAACCCAAAAGAAGATTCTCCAAAGCAAACATTTGGGAGATAACTGAAAGAAAGGCATTTGGCTGAGTAGGCAAGATTGAGAACAGAGAGGATGAACACACTTGAACTTCAAAAGCAGCTCTCAGCAAAGTCCTGGACAGATTGCCAAGACAGGCAGAGCCCCAAGCTCTACTGCTCTTGGCCCTAAGACTTGAAAAAAGGTGGTTGGCACTTATATGATTGATGTCTGGGAGTATTTTCAGTTTCCATGTTCAGTCTCTCCCCAGTGAGTGTATACGTGACTCTATCTATGATTTTAAACTGTATATATTATACACTTTATACTTTCTTATGACTCAAAACTCTGATTAGAATTGTGGGAAAGCTCACCTGGTGTGGGCGAAATTGTTTTAGCTGATAGTGATAATGATCCAGCTATTGGCCTCGCTCCATGTTCCCCCAGATATGTTCCACCAGGCAAAAAAACTTCCAACCCAGGCAACCAGAAGGATCCCCAGCAGGAAGTCCATTTCCCCCCAAAGGTAGTGGTTTAAATATACTTTCTATTAATTATATTATTAACTTTTTATTCATGAGTCATCTTACTTGCCACTGAGAGAAACTGGGGTGCCATGGGTACTCACTGGGAAATTTCAATCGTGGGGCATGCTAACTCTGTAATATCTTGTACCAGATGTCAAAGCTGTCTTTAAAAACTGAAGAATATTTTAAGAAAAAACATGAAAGAGGCTACTCAAAGAGGGTCAAGTTTCAGCATCATGAAAAAGACAGTGATGAGCAATAACATATTCAACAAGACAAATAATCCATGAATCCATAATATCAGGACAAAGAGAGCAAGGTGGACTCTTACAAAAGAATGCCAATGAGCTGATGTAGAAGAATGGGAGTGCTACAATGTGATCAATTCATAGTCATCTATATAATTTGGGCAAGTGTCATATGGACGCCCAGACTGCTGAGTGAATATTATTGGAACATTTTCATGCGTGCGCTGAGGTGTTCACAGATATCTGCCTGGAGGTTATGTGTTGATCACAAGGGAAAACATAATACACTGCACTAGAGAATTCAGGAGTCAACTTCTTAATCAAGCAAACTCACCTAATGTCACTAATAAGGAGATAATCCAACATTCCATGTCCACTGATTTGACACTGTAAGACATAAAGTGTCCTACTATGATTCTTGTCAAGGTTTACATGAATCTTATCATGAGAAAATGATAAAAAATTTAAATTAAGAAATAATAAAAAATATGACTGACTGGAACACTTCAATATGTCAGCATTATAAAAGACCTTCCCCCCCTTAAGATAGATATTTCTTAATTAAAAGAGATATCAGTTCAATAAAATGCATGAACTTTGATTGGATTTTAGATCAAATGAATGAAAACAATGACGTTACTTATGGAGAACTAGGAAATTTGAATATGAGATGTGGATTGTTGACTTTTGGGCAATTATCTTATTTCTCTTAGGAGACACTAACAGAAGTTGGGGACATATTGTCATCTTAATGTCTCTAGTTCACTTTCTCGTCTTCTGCTGAGGATGGAGATGGAAGATGGGGCTGGGAAAAGTGACTGGTAAAATGTTTGCTGGTGGAACCGATGAACAGAAATGAATCTCCATTGCCATATTCTCTCAATTATTAAAGAGAAAAACTTTATTTTTCAGTGGGTAAAGGCACATGCTACCTAGCTTGATGATCTGACTTTGAATTTTAGGCTCCACATAGTAGAAGGAGAACACTGACTTCAACAAGTTGTTCTCTGACTTTCACACATACAATGTGGTATGTGTATATGTGCACACACAAATTGATGAATAAATACATGCAATAAAATTTTAAAATATCAAGGAAAGTTAGGTGGTGGTAAGAGTATAGGGGAAATATTAGGATGAGCCATTTGTAGAAGTCCTTTATTGGTGACTATAATAAAACACCAGAAGCTGGGAAACTTTATAAAGAAAAGAGGTTTATTTAGCTCATAGTCTGGAAGTTCAAGGGCACAGTACCAGCAGTGACTTTGCTCTGTGAAGGTTTAATGATAAAGGATGTTATGGTAGGAGTGCCTACAGGTGAGAGAGATAGTGTGACAAGACAGAAAGCCAGTACGAGTAGAGGGGTCGTGCTTGCTCACTCGTTTATAACATCTGACAAGCAATAACACAGATTCCATGGAAACTGCATTAATCCCTTCCAAGTACTTCCAAAGACCTCCAAAGACCTCTCCATAGGTGAACATCTTTTTCCTCATGCCTGTGCTGGGGATCAATTTTTTTTGCTAGCAAAAAATTTAAACATCAGCCTGCAAACACATGGCATACATGTATGTGTACTTATATGTGTATGGGCACCCATGTGTGTGTATTTATGATGGACCCAACTTGATGATAGCTATCTTCTTCAATGGCTCTTCCATTTTATTCTTTGAGATGGAGTCTCTCAGTCAAGCCCTCATCTATATGGTTACTCTTACTAGTTGGCTTGTTCTGGGGATCCCTTGTCTCCACATTCTGAGACTGAAGTTATAGGACAGCTGCCATTTGCACCCAACATTTACATGGTTTCTGGAGATTCAAACTCTAATCTTCCTGCCTATGTGGCAAACACTTTGACCCCTGAGCCATCTTCCTAGACTTTCACCTTATTTTTTGAGAGATTCTGCCACTAAACTTGGAGCTCACTATTTGTCTAGATTAGGTGGCCAACAAGTCCCAGGGATCTTCCCGTCTTGGCTTCCCCAGTACTGGAGTTATAAGCAAACCACCAGACATGGCCTTTTCTCTCATGCAGGTGCTGGGGAGTAAACTTAGAACCCCATGCTTGTGCAGCAAGCACTTTACTGACTGAGCCGTCCTCCTGTCCCAAATATCCATTCTTAGTATTCCTAAAGTAGTAGTTCACAATTAGATCCTTGTGGCGAGCATTGCGCTAAGTGCTCTGGTATCATTGAACTGTCACAGGAACCTTATGGGGTAAGCACTGTATTGCAGCTGAGGAAACTAGGATGCAGGAAGTTTAAATGACTGGTTAATACAAGTATCAAGCATATGGACCAGGCCGGAACCATCTGCCTGACTCAAAGCTTGGCTGACCATCCTTCCTTCATTCTAACTCTGTGGCATCACCAGGCATCCCAAACCTTTGCAGAAAATGAGTGTTATGCCTGCGCGTGTGTGTGTGTGTGTGTGTGTGTGTGTGTGTGTGTGTGTGTACATATATCTATGCCTGCCTCAAAATATAAATGGATTTGCTATAAATTAGAAAGAAACTACATCAGTATGGAAATGTGCACTGCACACTATCAACCTAAAAGCTGGAGAAATTAACAAGTGATTTTAAACCCTCTGTCATTCAGACTTATCACTTAAATTCATTACTGTAATTCAGTATCTTATTCAACTCATATATATTATAGATTGCCAGTTTTGAAATGAAAATGATCATTTTGAAATCATTTATAAACTCTGCCAACTACAACAAGACCTATATTATAATAGTGTGCAGTACAGAGCAGACCCTGTCTTACTGGACTGCCCCTCTTAGCATTTCAGAATGCTTTCACAGTTATTATCGGGGTCTCCATCAGCTCAGGAAGATAATTAACATGGTTGGAGACAGGTGTGAGTGCTGCAGGATGAAGCTCTGTCTGAGCTTGTATTATCTTCACTCCAAGCTGTCTTTTTTTTTTTTTAAATAATGCACAGCTTGATTCCCATCTTGCCTGTGTCAACATGGAGGATGGAGTGTGTGTCCCTTCATTATGCTAGCAACTGGGGAATTTGGCTTTTAAAATAATCTTGATAGGTCAGGAAGCTGAAGTAAGAGGAGGAGTAAGGAAAGTCCAGCTAAGAGAAAATAAACAGAAAATGATCTTAGCAATGCTTCTAGAGTGTGCTGCTGCTGGCACTTCAGACTGAGAGTGCCTGGTCAAGCCTGGCTCGGGGGAAGCAGGGTAGCAGAATGGTTAGATCCATGGACCCAAGTCCATGCGATGAGTGTGTGAGCATGTCATGAGAAAGCCCCAGTTTTACACACCAGTAATTTAGAAGACTAGAATAAAACACTGTTTCCCATAGTAAGCGTTATGTGTGAACTAAGCTTAATTCTAAATCATTATTCAGCAATAAACTACCTCTCTTCAAAGTTTAGTAACAGAATAAAAAAAGATGCCTGAAGAGGAGCCAACCCAAATCAAGTTTGGCGGTCTCTGTGTGAACCTGGGCAGCTCACTTGACCTTGTTGATCCTCCATTTCCTTATCTGAAAAGTGAGAAAAATTTGAAAAAGTCCCCACTTTAATGTCACCTGTCTTTGATATTTGAGGAACAAGGAGCCCTAGTGACTGAATACAGATCACATCGCAGGGAACCTCAGAAGTATTTTCTTCCTCTCGGAAGTCTATTGCTGGTCATTTGATGACACCAGACAACATTCTAGAAAAAGATGGAATACTCTGAGTGACTTTATCCAGAAATGAAGTCACTTAGTCACAGCTATTTTTAAAGTTACGATTCTTTGTAGAGGTCTGCCCTAGGCCCCAGGGCCTGGACACATACATCCAAAGGCAAACTACTGGAAAAACTCTGAGTGCTGAGCCTCTGGCAATTGCTACTTCTCCCTAATAGACCAGGTACCTGCAGGCTTGTAAAAGCAAGCAAGACAGCAAGCAATAGACAGACAGACAGACAGACATGGTAAGGGGTTCCTATCCAGGATACACACCAGAGCTCACGTTGGATGACATTGAACAATAGGCAGAGTTTGGTGTTGCTGATTTCTTTTCCTTTACAACCTGCACTAATTACCTTACCTGCTGCTGTTATCAGGTGTCTGATGAAAGCCCCTTGTTTGGGCTTACATTCTGAGGGGATACATCCCGTCAGAGTAGGAAAGGCATGGTGGTGGCAGCAGCACAGCGCAGCTGGTCACATTGAGACCAAAATTAGGAAGCAGAGCATGGAGGAAGTAGGCCCAGGCTATCAAACTTCAAGTCCCACCCCCAATGAGTGGCTTCCTCCAGCAAGCCTCCACCTTAAGGGTCTATAACCTTCTAAAACAGCACTGACTTCTGAGGACATGACCCTGTGAGAGGCATTTCTCATGAACACACCAACCCACCCCAACACAAGCGCCCTGTGCTGTGTTGATATGTCGAATATCTTCAGATACCCCTGAGACCGGTCCTACTCAGCAAAACCAGATCACCCCGATATAAACAACTGTTCTCATAGGTAGCAGAGAAAGAATTAGACTGAAATTATTGATGAGAGGTTGTATGTCAGTGATGGGTTTGGATTTAATCATCAGATTGAAGAAATTTCATAAGGGAGTTCTTTTAACAAATCGACCTCTGAGAGCTGCTGTAGGCCCCAAAGCACTTTCACATGTATCCTCAGCCTAACAGGTTTGAACATCTCACATTTACCATTTCCACACTGGCTCATGGGCCACTAAATCAATGCCCAAATACACACACGACACCTTTATGCATGACAGTACTTATTGGTATAAATTGTCACAGAGGTGGAATGGCACAGAACTGGTGAGCTGTGTTGCTTGGTGTCTTTCCCTATTTCATGTTGCCAACTGGGAGGCTATGCGACGTGCCAGCAGATTCTTCATGAAGAGGTACAGGACCCAGCATATGTTATCCTGCATGCTCCTCCCTAGTACCCAATCTTTCCATGACATTAGCAATACAGAAAAAAGGGAACAGTGGAAGATGGGTCTGCCATGGCAAACGGCCAAGGAAGCTTAAGGTGGTGGGCTGACCATCAGGGAACATTGCAGCTACTTTGTCTTGGTAACAGCAGGTACATTTATAAACTGATGGCATGGAGCTGAGCCATCTTTCACGTGTGTGTACTGCATACATGTGTGTATTCCTGCACAAGTTCATCTGTTTGTTTTTTTAATATGTTGAGTGAGAAAGCCAGGTGGAGCTACATATGGAAGGAAGCCAGAGGCCAACACTGATACTGGGGTCTTTCTCTGTTTCTCTCCACTTTTTTTTTTTTTTTTTTTTTTTGAGATAAGATTTCCCACTAAAATCAGAGCTTACCTATTTGGCTAGAATAACTGGCTGGCAAGCCTGGTGATCCTCTCGCCTCTGCCTCCCCAGCACTGGCTGTTGTATACACTACTGCACTTGGCTTTCACATGGACACTGGGGATCTGAACTCAGGCCCTCACGCTGACATGGCAAACACTTCAGCAGCCGAGTCATCTCCGCATCCTCAGAGCCTTTCTCTGCTAATGCCTACATCACTCCCTTTTCTCATCACTGGGATCCATACACAACAGGAAGCAGCTGAAGAGAGGAAGATTTATCTGGATCTGGCTCGAGGTAGTCCACCCTAGTGAGGGGCACAATGGTGGGAAGGAGCAGTGGCTACGGCAGAGCAGCTTGAGGTGACTTGCTCACATCTCCAGGGATCAGGAAGTGAGGAGCAGCTAGGAAGTGAGTCTGCTCTACAAACCTCAATGTCCGCCTTATAGACAGCAACCCACTTCCTAAAAATTCTATAAATTGGGGTTCATGTGTTCAAACACATGCGCCTAGAGGGGAGAATCTTTGCATCTAAATAACTGTGATGTATCTTTGTTCCGTAGGTACTGGCTCCCTGGGTACATTTCCACTTTACAGCCCTGGCTGGAGGACATCTCCATTAGGGTCAGCCTTGATAATGACGTTGGGTGCACTGTGACAGTATCACCATCTTCGTCTGTGTTCTGGAAAGCTGGCCATGCTTGCCATTTCCTCAGCTGTGGCCCAATGTGCTTGGACTTCACCGGGATAGGCCCTTGTTGAGCATGAAAGCTAGTTTCCTTTTTCTTGCCAGGAGAGCTGGCTCTCTCATTCACCATACTTTCTGGGTCTGCTGGATCCAGTTCAAATCCGCCTCAGCAGAGTCTGTCTCTGGGGAGAAAGCAGCCCTTGAGAAAGGGCAGTTAAAGATGCTCTTTGTCTCTGATTCCTGTTGGCATCTGGGATCAGGTGAAGACAGGGATGAGGCCCAAGCCCACAGCCCCCACACAACCTGATTATGCAACTAAGTAGCTTTCCACAAGGCCTTGCATTGGCAAGAGCAGTACTTGCAGGAGGCTCCCTTGAGGCAAAAGCTGGGGGTAGAGGATATAGGTCATGTACCTATAGAATAAGCGAAAGTCCTACTTGCCAAGGCTAGAAAGGTAGGTGGTAGGAATGGTGCCTTCCAATTTTCTAAGACTACATTTATCTCTCTGGCTCATTTTATCCTTGTTGTCACCCTTAGATAGGACCAGCCTGAGATTAAAGCTCAGAAAAGTGTTTCACAGAAGGTAACCAGTAACATATTCAGTGTAGTTTTCTTAACAAACCATGATCCCAGGATCATTGATATCATTCACTTTTGCATAGTGCAGTGGCCCAAATGTTTGCATGCCACCGCCCCTGTTCAGATATAAAAACTTTTCCCAGAGTGACAGCATTAAGAGATGAGACTTGAGGGAAGAGTGGACTACATTTCCTGATGACTGGCGTTAGTGGCCTTACAATGGAGACAGAAACAAGCTGGCTAGCTACTGTCACCCAGCGAGGGTTCAACGAGAAGGTGCCATATGAGGCTGGGGAGATGGCTTGGTGGACAAGAGCTCTGGCTGTTCTTCCTGAGCACCCGGGCTTGATTCCCACACCCACATGGCAGCTCATAACCATCTGTAACTCCAGGTTGAGGGGATCTGTTGCCCTCCTCTGTCCTCCAAGGGTACTGGGCATGCATGGGGTGCACAGACATACATGCAGGCAAAACATCCATACACATTAAATGAATGAATGAATGAATGAATATCTTAAAAAGAAGGTGCTGTCCGTGAGACTTGGATCCCCACTGTACCCTGACCCTGCCACTGTCTTGCATTTTCACTTCCCACCCTCCAGTATTGTAAGGCATCAATGTGTCTCATCCCTCAGCCATAGGGTTTATGGTATTTGTGGTAAAGAAGCATGAGTGCATAAAGACAGGAACCTGGGGATGTGGACATATTCAGAAATCCCCAGAGACAGGAGGAGAAGGAATCAAATGTCCAATGCTGCTAATGCCTGAATCTTACTGGTTTACAGAGATCGCCACAGGGAAAAAACAAAACAAACAAAACACCTCTTGATGGGTTTTGCTTTACCTTTGTGGCAATGAAGATTGATCCAAGGGTCTGCTGCCTTTAACTCAAGTGCCCTACTACTGAAATACATCTCAATTCTTACATGGTTTCTTAACAGATTTTTTTTATTACTTTAGTTTCTGACAATATCATATATGCATATAATAGACCTGGCCATACTCACTGTCCCCAATCTCTTTTCCATTTCCCCCAATTCCTGCTTCTCCCCAAAAGTCCCCATCTCACTTTCATATCTTCTTGTTCTGATTTTGGTTTTAAGTCCACTGAGTTTAATCAGAGACACCCACATGGGCCTGATTTGAAGCTAACCACTGGGCCACGGGCGACTCACCAGTGGCTACACCACGGAAGACAATGATCTCCCCTTCTTTAGACACCCTTGACTGTCAATAGCTCTCCTGGGAGGAGCCTTCCCATCTGTGGCTGTTGTTTATGGGTTAAATCTTGTGCAGAAAACCACAGCTTCTGTGAGTTCATGGGCGCCACGGCTGTATCACACCCATAAGACAGCCCCTCCTCCCCATGGTGTGATTCTTACCTTCTTTTGTCCCCTGAGCCTTAGAGAGGATTATACGGGTGTACCATATAAGACTGGACACTCAATAATTACTTGTTTTCTGCATCTTGACTGGCCATGTATTGGTATTAACTGGGATTTGCTGCAAAGAAAAGCTTCTCTGACTAAGGCTGAAAGCAGTACTACACACACACACACACACACACACACACACACACACACACACACACACACATTTACACATACATATGTACATATATATATGGCAATTTGACAGTGCATTCACTTAGCAAAACAACAGTAGGTTTACCTTTGAGGCTATGTGATCCTTAGCCATTATTAACCTTTGACCTGGTCCACAGAATCAGTCATGAACTCTTTCCTATGGAAGGGGCTTCAGAGCCAATCAGAAAGCAGTTGGTTAACCCTATAGCAGCTGAACTACTGTTGTGCCAGTGGGCACATCTTACATTGCAGCATGCAATGTTCACAGCTATGTAAGGTCATTGCTGATTTTTCTCTCCTGGCTGCCTGTGTACCAGTTTGTGGCACTATGGAAGCTAGCCAACAGGAAGGAAGCTTCCAGTAAAGTTCCAGGTTGATTTCTCTGTGTTTTGTAATCAAGGTAAGTGGTGTCTTCAGCGAGAGGGTTTTACTGTTTGTTTCTCCTGGGGGGAGGGAGCAAGAGGAATGAGAGTCATCTATATTGTTTTGGAGAATCTTTGGAGTCTTCTGAATATCAACTTAAAGGGTAGTGCACCCCATCAGGCTTTGAGACTTTTGCTTGATAACCAATAGATCCTTAACAGAATATTTTGTGGCATCTTTTCATTGGCTGTTGTTGTTTACTGGAATCCAAGTAAGTAGTTCTTGGAATAACTCATGTTTCATATTCAATTTGGAAAAGATATGAAAAATCCCCATGCAGAAAAGTATATGCACCCCTTATCTTGGGAGAATGCCAGGCATCAGTTGGAAGAGTGATGTAATCTCTGACATAAAATGGGAGGCTAAATAGAGAAAAACAGCAACGCGTTCTCAGTGCTTGCAGAGCTGGCCCCTCATAATTACTTTTGTTACTCTGTAGATAGCTGATTAGCTGTCTTTAAACATTTTTGTTAATGCATTTGAATTAATAATTAATGAGCGTCAGAAGGCCAGGGAGGCTGCCCACAGGCCTTCTCTTCTCTCTTTGTTCCCCCAGACGCAATCCCCCAGTTTCACCCTTAGCTCTGCAGCAGAGCACCTGCAGCAGCCTTCCCTGCTGCCCTCTCACCCCTCCCATCCCCTGGGCTCTTCCTTTCGAACCTCCCTCCCTACATTTGTTGCTTTTTCCCAGCCTCCAACTCCAGAAGACACTCCTTGCTAACCCACCCACCACGCCCACCAGAAAACCAAGCAGGCTGCCCACAGATCTTCTCTTCTTTCTCTGTTCCTCAAGTTCCAATCCCCCAGCCTCACCCTCAGCTCTGTAGTAGAACACACATGGCAGCCTTCCCTGCTCCACTCCCATTCCCTGTGCATCCCACAGATCTTCCCCTTCTAACTTCCTCCCCCAACTTGTTGCTTTGTCCCAGACCCCAACCCCCGTGGGCCGCTCCCCCCAGGGCAACAAATAGGTTGAAGGCAGACTCATACCTCTGAGATCCAATTCCCCAATTTTGATCCCAGTTCTGCAGCAGGAAATGTGCTATGGTCTTCCTTTCTTCTCTGACCCATCCCCAAGGAATCACAAAGACCTCCTCCAACCTTCTTTCCCCCAATACAGAAAGTGTTAGAAGGAAAATTTAAACCTGAGGAGGTTAACTATACACATGAAAACAAAAGGAATAAATTGTCTCACACCAGGAGAATCGAAAGAAGGGAAACACACACCACCACCACCACCACCACCACCACCACCACCACCACCACCACCATCAACAACAAAATTACAGTAATCATCATCATTATTAGTTTCAATTCCCCAATAAAAGGATACAGACTAACAGAATGGATACAAAAACAGGATTCATCTTTCTACCATATTCAAGATATATGCCTCAACATCAAGGATATACATCACCTCAGGGTAAAGGATTGGAAAAAGATGTTCCAAGCAAATGTACCTAGGAAGCAAGCTGGTGTAGCCACTTTAATATCTAACAAAATAAACTTCAAATCAAAGCTAATCAAAAGAAGTAAGGAAGGATACTACATACTGACAAAGAAAAAATCCACCAAGATGATATTTCAATTCTTAACAAAGAAAAAATCCACCAAGATGATATTTCAATTCTTAACATGTACGACTCAAACACAAAGGCACACACTTTTGCAAAAGAAACACTACTACAGCTTAAATCACATATTGACCCCCACACACCGGTAGTGGGAGACTTTAATATCCCACTCTCACCAACAGACAGGTCATCCAGACAAAAACTAAACAGAGAAATACTGGAGCAAATAGAAGTTATAAACCAAATGGACTTAGCAGATATCTACAGAACATTTCACCTATACACAAAATAATATACCTTCTCAGCACCTCCTGGAACTTTCTCCAAAATTGACCACACATTCAAATACAAAGCAAGTCTCAACAGATATAGGAAAATTGAAGTAACTCCCTGTATCTTATCAGACTGCCATGAATTAAAGCTAGATAGAAACAACAGAAAGCTTACAAATGAATGGAAACGGAACAATTCCTTACTAAATGAAAAAGGGCCAAGACAGAAATAAAGAAAGAAATGAAAGACTTTCTGGAATTCAGTGAAAATGAATACACAGCATTCACAAACTTATGGAACACAATGAAAGTAGTGCTAAGAGGCAAGTTCACAGAATTAAGTAGCTACATAAAACATTGAAGAGATCTCATACCAGCAACTTAATTGCTCACCTGAAATCTCTAGAACAAAAAAAGAAGCAAGCACACCCAAGAGGAGTAGCTGTTGAGAATCAAACTGAGGCCTGAAATCAATAAAATAGAAACAGAACAAGGAAAAGAATCAATGAAACAAAGAGTTGATTCTTTGAGAAAAATCAACAAGATGGACAAACCCTTATCCAAACTAACTAAAAGGCAAATAGAGAATATCCAAGTTAACAAAATCAAAAATGAAAAGGGAGACATAACACAGACACAGAGAAAATCCAGAGAATCATTAAGGACATACTTTAAAAAAGTGTACTCCACAAGATTGGGAAATCTAAAAGAAATGTATAATTTTTTTCTTGCTAGCACCACTTACAAAAGTTAAGTCAAGATCAGATAAACAATTTAAATAGATCTACAACCCTATTGAAATAGAAGAAGTCATTAAAAGACTCCCGACCAAAATAAGCACAGGGCCAGATGGCTTTATCACAGAACTCTATCAGACTTTCAAAGAAGATTTAACACCAATACTCCTCGAATTATTCCACAAAATAGAAGCAGAAGGAACATTGCCTAATTCATTTTATGAGACCACAGTTACTCTGATACCCAAACCACACAAAGACTTAAAAAAGAAAGCAAATGATAGACAAATTTCCCTTATGAACATAGATGTAAAAACAGTCAATAAAATACTTGCAAACTGAATCCAAGAACACACCAAAAAGATCATCTGCCATGATCAGGTAGGCTTCATCCTAAAGATTCAGGAGTGTCAATATATGAAAATAAGTAAATGTAATCCACCACATAAACAAACTGAAAAAAAAACACACATGATAAACTCATTAGATGCAGAAAAGGCCTTTGGCAAAATCCAACACCCTTTCATGATTAAGTCCTGGAGAGATTAGGAATACAAGGGACATATCTAAACATAATAAAGGAAACTTACAGCAAGCTTATAGCCAACATCAAATTGAAAGGAGAGAAACTCAAAGTAATTCCACTAAAATCAGGAAGAAGACAAGGTTGCCCCCGCTCTCCATGTCTATTCAATATAGTACTTGATGTTTTAGCTAGAGCAGTACAACTGAAGGTGATCAAGAGGATACAAATTGGAAAGGAGGAAGTCAAAGAATTGTTATTTGTAGGTGATATGATAGTATACATAAGTGACCCTAAACATTGCACCAGGGAACTCCTACAGCCGATAAACACTTGTAGCAAAGTAGCAGGATATAAGGTTAACTCACAAAAATCAGTAGCTCTCCTATATACAAACAACAAAAGGACTGATAAAGAAATCAAGGAAACAACACCTTTCACAATAGCCTCAAATAATGTAAAATATCTTGGGGGTAGTTCTAATCAAGAAACTGAAAGACTTGTATGATTAAAAACTTGAAGTCTTTAAAGAAATAAATTGAAGAAAATATCAGAAGATGGAAAGATCTCCCATGCTTCTGGATTTGTAGGATTAACAGTAAAAATGGCCATCCTACCAAAAGCAATCTATAGATTCACTGCAATCCTAATAAAATCCTAATAAAAATTCCAACACAATTCTTTTCAGACCGTGAAAGGACAATTCTCAATTTCATATGTGTGGTGATATTGCGTTCCCTAATATATTGTGCACCCTCATAAACTTATCTGGGGTTAGAGAACAGAACAGCCACTAGATATAGAGGCCAGAGAATGGTGGCACTCACACCTTTAATCCTAGCTTTCTGAAGGCAGAGATCTATCTGGATCTCTGTGAGTTCAAAGTCACACTGGAAACAGCCAGGCATGGTGACACATGTCTTTAATTCCAGGAAGTGATGGCAGGAAGCAGAAAGGTATATAAGGTGTGAGGGCCAGGAAACTAGAATGTGGTTAAGCTTTTAGGATTTTAGCAGAAGTTCAGATCTATTCAGATGAGGATACAGAGACTTCCAGTATGAGGAAACGAGATCAGCTGAGGCATTGGCGAGGTGAGGTTAGCTGTGGCTTGTTCTGTTTCTCTGATCTTTCAGCATTCACCCCAATACCTGGCCCTGGATTTGTTTTTATTTAATAAGACCATTTAGAGATTCGTGCTACACATATGGAAAAACAAGCAAACAAAGAAACCCCATATTAGCTAAAACAATCCTGAACAATAAAAGAACTTCTAGAAGTCTCGCCATTTCTGATTTCCAGTTGTACTATAGAGCTATAGTAATAAAAACTACATGGTATTGGTATAAAAACAGACACATTGATCAATGGAATCATATTGAAGACCCAGACATAAATCTCCACGTACATAAACACCTGATTTTTGACAAAGAAGCCAGAAATACACACTGGAAAAAAAGCATCATCTGCTACAAATGGTGCTGGTCGAACTGGATGTCTTCATGTAGAAGAATGCAAATAGATCTATATTTATCACTCTGAACAAACTCAAGTCCAAGTAGATCAAAGACATCAACACAAAATCAGATACACTGAACCTGATAAAAGAGAGGGTGGGGGATAGCCTTGAATGTGTTGGTACAGGAGAAGGCTTCCTGAACAGAACACTGACAGTGCAGGCATTAAGATCAACAATTAATAAATGGGAAATTTGAAAAGATTCTGTAAGGCAAAGAATGCCATCAATTGGACAAAATGACAGCTTACAGAATGGGAAAAGATTTTTACCAACTCCATATCCAATAGAGGACTAACATCCAAATATACAAAGAACTCAAGAAACTAGGTATCAGAAAACCAAATAATTCAATTAAAAAAATGAGTACAGACCTAAACAGAGAATTCTCAACAGAGGAAACTCAACTGGCTGAGAAACACTTAAAGAAATTTTCAGTCTCTTTAGCCATCAGGGAAATGAAAATCAAAACTTCTTTGACATTCCATCTTACACCTGTCAGAATGGCTAAGATCAATAACCTAAGTGACAGCTCATGCTGGCAAGGATGTGGAGCAAGGGGAACACTCCTCCATTGCTGGTGGGAGTGCAAGGATATAGAGGGAGACAGTGTATAGATAGCTGGAATCAGTGGGCTTTGAGGGAGTGGTGTGGAAACCTAGTGCAGGTGAAACTTCCTGGAATCTAAGAAGGTGATCCTAATAAGGCCTACTAGTAATGAGGGTTATGGAGTTTCAACCAGTTAACTCCTGTTCCCAGGTGAGGCTTCCAGTGGTGGGACTAGGTTGCATTCATTTTAGTTGTTGGCCAAGAGGGTCTCATGGAAATCCCCAAACATCCCAGGCTGTTGCTAAGACAAAGGGCTGCTTGCTGTCTGCAAACTGACAGTGGGTCTCCATTGTAAGGACAACAAGCACATAACTCATTGAACATGGAGAAGCTGAGCTGGTGTCTACATGGAGCCTTCCCCTTATGTTCCAGTGTCTTTGGTGAAAGAAGGTACTCTGCATGCTACCAAAAGAGAATGTGGACACTAACCCAGCCATAAAACCTTTGTCCTATAGTCTGACTTGCCTGAAAAATATGCTAGACAATGGTGATGCAGAACTTATGGGAGCAGCCAGACAATGTCTGATTTGACTTAAGGCCCACTCCATGAGAAGAAACCCATATTCAACATTGCTTGGGTAACCAAGAACAGAGACTACAGTAAAACCAAATATTACTGGTCAAAAAAAATCAATAAAATGACTCCTAATGATATTTTTCTATATTCAGTGATCAATGCCTTATCCAATCACCAACAGAGAGGCATTCTCCAGCAGCAGATGGGAACAGATGTAGAAATCCACAGCCAGACATTATATGGAAAGGGAGTCTAATTGGGAGGTGTCTATCAATTCCCTCCCCTCAGAGCTCAGAGAATCCTGCAGAAGAGAAGACAAAAAGATTGTAAGAGCCAGAGGATACCAGAAGAATAAGGCCCTCTGAATCAACTAATCAAGGTGCATATGAGTTCACAGAGACTGAAGCAGCAAGCACAGGGCCTACATGGGTCTGTACCAGGTCCTCTGCATGTATATTACAGATATTAGATTACTATTTTTATGGGACTCTTGACCATGGGAATGAGTGGGTCTCCGGCTCTTGTGCCTGCTCTTGGGGCTCTTTTCCTCCTGTTTGGTTGTCATATCCAACTTCACTATGAACGTTTTTGCTTCATCTCATTATAGTTTATTTTGTCATATTTGGTTGTTAACTCTTAGAATCCTGTTCTTTTCTAATGAGAGACAGAAAAGGTGTGATCCTGGAGGGGAGGTGAGGTAGGGAGGAACTGGGAGGAGTAGAGAGAGGGGAACTATAATCAGGATATATTGTATGAGAAAATAATCTATTTTCAACAAAAAAAATAATTAGTGAGTTTAGGAATATTCTGTTTTTTTTAATTAAGAGATTTTCTACTCGTTTTACATATCAGCCACAGATTCCCCTGTCCTCCCTCCTCCCACCCCCAGCCTTCCCCCCATCCCACCTCCAATTCCCACCTCCTCCAAGGCAAGATCTCCCCTGGGGAGTCAGCAGAGCCTGGTACATTCAGTTGAGGCAGGTCCAATCCCCTCCTCCCTGCACCGAAGCTGAGAAAAGTGTCTTAGCATAGGCACTAGGTTCCAAAGAGCTGGCTTATTCACCAAGGACAGGTCCTGGTCCCACTGCCTGGGGGCCTCCTAAACAGTTCAAGCTAAACAACTGACTCACTTATCCAAAGGGCCTAGGCCACTTCCATGAGTGCTCTTCAAGTATTGGTTCATAGTTCATGTGTTTCCACTAGTTTGGCTAGTTGTCTCTACAGTTTTACCAATCATGGTCTTGAGGAATATTCTGTTTTTACTGAGACTTTTAAATCCCTTCATGAGTAAAGACATACAATGTCCAAAAGTGTGATTATTTGGGGGCAGGCCTGTTTTTCTTTTTGTAAATCTGGTTTTGGTTTTGGGTTTCACCTGTGAATGATGTTAAGTTGTGATGATAATCCTCATTGGCTAGATTTAGAACCAACTAGGAGAAACACCTTTGGGTGTGTCTGTGTTTCTAGAGAGATTTAACTGAGAAGGGAAGACATATTCTGCATGTGGGCAGCATCATTTCATAGAATGGACTGAATAAAAAGTGGGAAAGGAACAAAGCAATCTCAAATTTTCATCATTAGCTCCACCTCCTGAGAATGGGTACAACATGACATTCCCAGCCACCTAACATTCCCATCAACATACCTTCCTCACCATGAGAGACTATCTCTCAAAACATGAACCAAAATAAATCCTTCCATAGCTTGCCTTTTTTCAGAGCATTGTCTTAGCAATGAGAAAAAGAACTAATACAGTCCTCAAGTGGATGTAGTTGGATTTTCTTGGACCGCCAGCCTCAGAATCATGACACAGAGATTTATTATGAATGTTCAGTCTTAGCTTAGGCTTATTTCTAGTTAGCTTTTTTTAAACTTAAACTAACCCATTTCTATTAATCTATGTGCTCGTTTACCTCATCCACATACTGTCCATCCTGCTTTCCTGCTTCTTCCACACCTGGCTGGCAACCAGCTGGCTGGCTGGCTCCCTTTTTCTCTCTGCCCACCAGCCCTGCCTATACCTCTTCTGCCTAGCTATTGGCCATTCAGCTTTTTATTAGATCAATCAGGTACCTTAGGTAGGCAAGGTGAAACAGCAACACATCTTTACATAGTTAAACAAATATTCTGTTCCACAACAAATGAATTGTTGAGTGATCTGTTGCCCTTTGGGGACTGTACAAAGAAAGTGTCTTTCCAATGGGGGGGGGCAGGTGACTGCCTGTTCTCTTTTGTGTTAGAATTTTTTCACAAACAAGCCAACTTTAATAGATATTATTTTGTATTTATAAAGTACCTTCTTCAAGAGCCTTAAATGCTTTACAGACACTGTCTCTAATTAATCCCCACAACAACCCTGTGAGGTAGATATCACTCCTGTTTTACATCAGAGGGAGCCTGAGATGTACTGTGTTCTGTAGACTGAAAATCTACAGCCAATGGCAGCTCCAGCCCTAGTTCTCTTCCATCTAAGTCCTGTCTTACCCACCTTCTCCGCTAGCTGCCACATCTTTCCCTTCCCTTGGGTATCTCTGTGATTCTATCCAGGTCTTGTTGCTTCGGCTTTCCACAGGACCATCCATCTCCTGATTTACCTCACAAGCATCATCCCTCTTTGCACTCCTCCCTTTACTCCTTGCTCTGGCCAATGAGATGTGAGCAGAAGTGAGCTGTGCTCTCTTTTCTATTACTCCTCTGCTGATGACATATGTCATTCCAGAGAGGAGAGCTTGAACCAGTGGATCCCTGATGAGCAAATCAGGGTCCCTGTCAATGTCACGGGAGTGAAGGGTAGACTGTTCAGTTTAAGGCAAGGAGATTGGGGGTTTGTTTATTTTGTTATTTAGTACAAGTTGACTACTATACCCAGTCTTTTCTTCTTCCAGTTCTCTCAGTAAAACTTTCCAGGCTAATCTTAAATCTTTTACCAGGGTATCCTCTAGTAAAATGCCACCAGCACATCACCATTACCCACAAATATAGCCCTGAATTGTCTTTCCCCTTCAAATTCCTCTCTCCAGTTTCTCACCATATTTATGGTCTGGCCAAGTCGGGGAAATTTCACCATTGCCTTTAAGTGATCATGAGTTGACTTAGAATGCTACCTTGTTATACTGATCACATCAAGTTGAAACTCAGCCCTCCATTAAAGCACAGGTCTAAAAGATAAAACCTTCTTGACTAGACAAGTAGGTAATGCTTTTTGCCCTCTGTGATTGCTTACCAAGATTTATTTTATCTTTAATGCCACTTCCTATCCTATAATGTGGTTATTTGTGTCTGTAGTTCATTCTATTAGACTAAAAGGCATCTTAGGGCAGATACCACTATTATTTACTATGGGATTCTCCGCAGTACCAAGCCATGCAGCTGCTAAATAAATAATTAATGAATTAAATATTACTCTTCAGGGGAGAACCATGGAGTTCTCTTTTAAATTCCAAAGGATCATAGTTCACTAAGTGACTAGAAATACCACCGGTGAAGTGAGCATGCTTTTTCTGGTGAGCCCCCTTCTATGTTGGGAGATTTTTGCAAAACAACCCTTTAGTGAGGCAACAAAGAGAGCCTGGCTCCCAGGAAGGTCCACCTAGACTTTACGCCTATGGTAGATTAGGCATCCCTACTCCGGGAGTAAGCTAAAAACAGGAGAAAAGTCTAATGCAGTAAAGGGACTTATTTAAAGACCCAAGGATCTTGGAATGAGGAAGCAGTAGCTGTGGGCTTCAGAGGGACCGGATGCATTGAAGAAAGTTTCTCAAAATAGCATCAGCCACTGAGGTCTTATAGCTACTTTGTCACAGAAAAGAGAAAGTAAGATTTAGAAAATACTAAATGGAAAAGATACCTTAGAACAATCAAGTGTAATAAAAGGGAACAACTTAAGTTAGTGGTTCCCAACCTTCCTAATGCTGCAACCCTTTAACGCAGCTCTTCATGTTGTGGTGACCCGCAACCATAAAACTCTTTTTGTTGTATTTCCTAGCTGTAATTTTGCTAGTGTTGTGAACTGTTATGTAAATATCTGATATGCAGGATATCTGATATTTGACCCCTGCAAAAAGATTGTTTGAGCCCCCAAAGGGGGCTCACATGTTGAGAGCCCAGACTTAAGGATCATACAGGAAAGACAGTCTACTGACAGACCATTTCACATATCAAACCCCAGCAAGAGAGCTGTAAGTGGGAATTGGTGGGGTAAGGGAGGGAGAAAGGGATGGAAAGAGGAAGAGAGAGTGGGGGGAGAAAGAGAGAGAGGGAGAGAGAGACAGAGACAGAGACAGAGACAGAAAGTTTTCTCTTGGCACAGTAGGGATGGAAAGTTTGTAGTGAGGAACTGATTCATTCAGATTCCCACAAGTGTTTGGAAGTAACTCTCTACACCAAACATTGGAGAAATGATGCTGAGAATGTCAGGTGTCTACCTTCTAGAAAGACATGCAGAAATATGAGGGCCTATCTGGGAGACCCCCTGGAGCTGGAGTTACAGGCCTTTGTGAGCCTTCTAACATGGGTGCTGGGAACTGGGTTTGGGTCCTGTAGACAAACAGAACATGTTCTTAACCACTGAGCAATCTCATCAGTCTTTTCTAAAGCAATGCCACCTATTGGAAATTTCTGCAGTACTGAACATGTTCTATAGTGTTGGTATCCAGGAAGACAGCTGGTAGCTACAGGTGGTACTAGCACTTGAGATAAGTCTAGTTTGTCTGAAGAATTGAGTTCTAATTCCTGTAGGCATGCATTGCTCATGACCACTGTGGAGGCCCACAAAGGTTTCCTAGTAAGATCTGAGCTTGCTTTACCCAGAAGAGCTGCAATAGAAGATTGCTTGACCATGTGTATGGTCACCAGGTGATTGAAAGGGTCTGCATTTGGCTGTGCTGGGGGGAGGTCTTTTGCTCCACCCCTTGGCATTCCTGTAAAAGGCCCTTTAAGATACAGGAGGGGCTGGTGGATACTGTGTTTCTGTTTCTCTCCCCTCTATCTTTCTATCTAAATATTTCACACTCCTCCCTCCTCAAGAGTACCCTGGGGAAAAAGTGGGAGTGAACTTCCCAGGAGAAATGGGTAGACCCTCCCACAGACCACCAGGTTGGGTAGTGCATGCCTTCCTTAACCATTGTGGACACCTTTAGTTGTATCACTAAGAATGTGACTCTCTGTCTATCTGGCCTGCCTTAGCATCCTATGGGCTCAGCATTCCAAGTATCCGAGTCTTTGGGAGCCAAACTAAACATAAGATGAAAGGTCCAAAATCTCTGGTAGGAGGGTCTGCTAGTGTGAATCTGTGGTGGGTCTGCCGGTGTGAATCTGTGGTATTCAGGGATTAACCTTCTCTTGCTGAGTCCCACCTCCCAACAATGTTACAATGAGGTTTGTTTCTAGTATGCAGACCTTAGTGAGCGCATTCCAGTTGCAGCGGAATTCTAACATGCTGAAAGCCATCCCTTTGATGGTTTAAATGTGGGGCAGTACTCTGTCCTGACTAAGACAACTGGTTTACCAGACTACTCACGATGCTTGTGAAATTTAAATCCAGAAACAGTGAATTCTAGCATTGCCTTTGTTATGTTTTAGCATTTTGATTTGTCTTTTGTTTGTTTTGAATTTACTTTTGTGGTTTTTTTTTCCTTTGAGAGAGGGGAGAGAGAGACAGAGAGAGACAGACAGACAGATAGACAGAACAAGACAGAGAGAGCATAAAGTTGAATGGGTAGGGAAATGGGATCTGGAAGGAGTGAGGAAGGGAAAACATGAGCAAAATATATTGCATGAAAAAAATTAATTAAAAAAACAGAAAGATGGCGCACGCCTTTAATCCCAGCGAGATCCAGGAAAGGCGCAAAGCTACACAGAGAAACCCTGTCTCGAAAAACCAAAAAAAAAAAAAAAACCAGAAAGAATATAAGTCAAATATTTTATTGAAGAAGTAAACAAACAAAATGGAAGTGATAAGAATATAAAATATGGAGACTAGAGAGATGGTTCACTGGTTAAGAGCACTTGTTCTTGCAGAGAACCTAGATTCGATTCCCAGCATCCACATGGTGGCTCACAGCCACCCATAGCTCAAGTTCCACGGATTGGAAGCCCTCTTCTGAGCTCCTCAGGCAACAGGCATGAATGTGCTGCACAGACATACATGCAGGCAAAACAAACACTCATACATACAAAATAAATAAATATTAAAAATAAAGAATAGATAGCCAAATCTAGCATGCCATAAATTATGTACCAGGAAAAATGATGCTAATTACATTGGTGGCACAATGTATTATCACATTGATTTAAACATTTTTATTACATTTACTGTGTGTGTGTGCCACTGCACATGTATGGTGTTAGAGGGCAATGTGCTGGAAGTAGTTATTTTCTTCCCCATGTTGGATCCAGGGATTGAACTTAGGTTGTTAGGCTTGGCATGTTTATCCATTGAACTGTCTCACTGGCTCATACTGAATTTTTATTCAAAGCTTAAAAAAATTCTTTGTGTTTATTTAAACTTAATATTTTACAGCATCTATCTGAATGTATCAAAAAGCAGAGTTCTTAAATCTGCTACAGGCAGAAAGGTTTTTTTTTTTTTTAGTTCTTTCCAACTCAGAGTTATCAACATCTGTGTTTTTGTACATAATGCCAACTTCCGTGCCATTGGGAGCATTAAGATGTGGAGTTTCTTGAACAATTTCCTTCTGGGATTTTCTCCTAAATTGTTGACATCTTTCTGCAAACTTTGAAGATGGTGTTTTCTTGCTGGTATATGCCAGTTTTTGTGTATGGATCCGTAAACTGACACAGCAAAGCTTGTCTACTATTAGGGCCCTCCCTACAGTATGCCTTGTAAAGCATCTGGTTACTCCCTACATTATGCTGTGTAAAGCATCTGGAATCATAGTCACTGCTCCAGTATCAAACATGTGCTTCAGTGTCTTGCAGCAGCCCTGTTGAGTCTCTGTGTCTTCCTGCGTAAACACAAAAGCTTTCCGTTTCAAAGCCAAGTCATTGCCTGGTCTTTGTAGAGATACTCACAGGACATTTAGATTTACCAGTGTGGCCCAAAGAATAACAAGTAACCAACTGAAGTGGCGGAGATGTAAGCCATCAACAAGAATTTGGTGCGAAACAGTGACAAGGCCAATAATGGTTCTCGGGTTGGGAAGATACAACTTGTTTGCAGGCATCAGGAGATGTCAGTGAGGACGACCCTGTCTTAAAGCTGATGGACCACAGGACTTTGGATTCCTGTGATGGATCTTGAGCAAACTTATCCATCTTGTTTAATATAGACAGAAAAATCTCTTCTATTATGGATTCTCTAAAACAAAGACAGTAATCGCAAATTTCTCTTGTTTCTAGAAGTAATGTTCTGTGATATGAAGTAATTTGTCAAGTTTTGGGGATAAAGTAGCTGAATTTAGCCCACAGAAATGAAAGTATAATCTGGGTTTCTTCCTTTCCTCTTTTAAAAGCAGCTTCTTACCTTTGTCATCAAACACCAGTGATTTTCCAAAACCTGTAGAAAGGGCTACAGTTCTTACCGTGCTATGCTCAAAGGGGGCTGAGTTAGTTGCTTTTCTCATTGTTGTGAATATTCATTACAAGAAGTAGCAACGAAGGGAGGTTCATCTTGACTCATGGTTTGAGAGTGTCCAGCATGGTGAGGAAGGTGTGGTGGTGAGAAGGGCAAGGGCTGTGGTGTCGGGACCAGGATGCCGTTGCTTACACTGAGTCCGCAGACAGGAAGCAGAGAGTAGTGCTCAGCTCATTTTTTCTTCTTTATGTTCATCACAAGACCATAGCCCAAGGGATGATGCTTCCATATTCAGGGATGATGCTCCCATATTCCGGGGTGGTGCTCCCATATTGAGGAATAGTACTACCCATATTCAGGGATGGTGATCCCACATTCAGGGATGGTACTCCCATATTCAGGGATGGTACTCCTCTATTCAGGGATGGTGCTTCCATATTCAGAGTAGGCTGTCTCTCCTTGGACAAGTCTCCCTGTTTACTCCATTCAGAGACACCCTATGTGTTCCCTAGGTGACCCCAAATCCAGTCAAGTGACACAAAAAGATTAAAAATCACAGGTGACCTCTATTATCTCTAGATATCTTTCATTAACTCATTTAGTCTCATGTTCTAGACACATCTAGCTATATCTATGTTTGTATATTATATATTCCAGATGGTGAAATAAAATTGACCCCAAATCCTGAACATATGGACATTCCATTAGAGTTGGGGAAGGCAAATAAACTCACAAGTTCACTATGCACCGTGCTAAGTGTGCACAGGGAATTGGTAGAACTCTGAAAGACAGTGAACTTGAGTAGAATGAGTTGCATCTACAATCCCATCAACCTATCACACACTTCTTGCAGGTAAGTCAGCCTGGCTTAGTCCTACCATGAAGTCAGCCCTCTTTCTATCAGCGGGCAGGCTCTGAGTGTGGACAGGTCATCATCATCATTCAGTCTTCCTACAAGCCTTGGGGTCTGACAGGTAGGCTGGGAAGCCGACCCACTTCCTAGTCTTTGTACTGCAAAAAGTTTTTTTGCTTATCATTCACATGGACTGGATAAATCTATCTCCCCTTCAGAACCACCTGTATACACAGCTTGCACTACGGTGTCAGTCTGAACAAATTACATCAAAGGACGAAGGCAGAATTGGCGTGTTGGATGCCTTTTCTTTTTTTCCTTGAGACAAAGTCTTATGTAGCCTAGTCTAACCTTGGACGTATGGCAAGCCTCCTGCCCCAGCTTCCTAAAGGCTGGGATGACAAGCAGGAGCCATTACACCCTGAGGTTTGCTGAGATTCACTTCTCACTCAGGCAAACAATCTCCTCACATTAACGTGTTCTTTTCCTCTGGGATATTGCCCCCTTTCCCCAAGAACAAAACCCCACTCCTCTTGGTCTCTTGGAAGGATACCCTGACATTTCTAGCCTTGAGTGAGAAGATCTTGAATACTACAGGAATGACATTCATGAATGTTCCTTCCTGCCATGTCTGGCCTTTCCTGTAGGCCTTTGCTGGCTAGAGATACTGCTTCCAGGAGGAGGTGAAGGGAATCAATGTCAGGCGCACAATATCCTCTTACCCAGAGATCAAAAACAAAAACGGAAATCTAGAGGTGCCTGGCTTCCCAAGGGCAGACAGTAGCTCTGGGGCTTCTTCTCTGGGGCTTCTGAGCTGGACTTACACTAGAGTTCATGCAGTTTTAATGACAGCCCGTTGTCAGCTGCTTCTCATGCACGTCAGCTTGCTGAGCCAAGGGTAAAGGCATTCTTGGCAGTGCAAGGCTGAGCTCAGCTGGACAGCTCCCTGCGTGCTCCCTGCTCATTGCCACACAACTCCAGCAGACTCTGCTCAGACACAGGGCCTTGAGAGGTAAGGCAATGGGGCACTGAACAAGGAAGGAGTGGGCTCAGTAACTTGGTGTCTTTCAAAAACAAAGGAAAGTAAGCTCCTCAAAAAAGGAAAAAACAAAACAAAAATGCTAAAAGTAGAACCATGACCATCCACCTTTGTCACTCTAAGTCAGGGACCACACAGATATTTTCCCGTGCACATTTATTCTGCAGTATCCACAATAACTAGGGAATGGAACCATCCCAGATGCCTATCAACAGAGGAATGAGAAAAGAAAGTGAATTTTATTCTGCTGTAAAGAAAAATGGAACTGGGCCAAGGAGAGGGCTCAGTGGGTAGAAGTACTTGCTGCTGGAGCCAGACCATCTGAGTTTGGACCACTGGAACCCACACAGAAAGCTGATGCACTTGTAATCCCAGTACTCCTGTTGCCAGATGGGGGTCAGAGACAAGAGAATCTCCCAGAAGATACCAGGCCAGCTAGCCTGGAGTATACAATGAAATGGCAGGAAGAACGGGAGAGATCCTGCCTCAAAACAAGAGAGGTGTGAGAACTGACTCCTGAAAGTTGTCCTCTGATCTCTACATGCATGCAATTGCACACCTGCACCTCTCTCTCTCTCTCTCTCTCTCTCTCTCTCTCTCTCTCTGTCTCTCTCATCACACACACACACACACACACACACACACACACACACACACACACACACGACAAGAAAACAGAGAGGAATATTTGAGGGCAGGAAGAAGACCAGCAATAGGGAAAGATATGGAGGAGCAGAGTGAGATGAGACCATAACTTTCAAGAGCACAGCTCACACCTAGACCCATTTTGGACTTTCTGCTTTCTGAATCTCATGAAGTGGGTAACTTTCTCAGCCACACACTCCTGCCACCATGATGTTCTGCCTCATCTCAGGCCCACAGCAATGGTGAGAGCTGACCATGGACTGAAATCCCCAAAACCGTGAGTCAAAATAAACCTTTCCTTCATTAAGAGGCTTTCTCAGGTAGTTTGTCTCAGTTACAAGATACCAACAAACGCCTTCTGTCCAGTGCCTTTGAATCTGAGCAGAACATGCAGGAAATAGTTGGGTTTGAAGAAAACTCACTGCATCCTGACAATGATGATTAATTCTAACCATTCACTTGGCAGGATCTGGAGTCACCTAGGAGATCGCTGAGGCACCGATAACTGGTACAGAGTCTCTCCTTACCTTGGATATTAGTTATGCAGTACCAAATAACTAGCTATCCTGGAACTCAGCACCTTAAATCACTGTTGAGGACCTCATACTGGTCCTGAGACTTAGGACTTTAGGAATGGTTAGCCAGTGCCAGGCTGCAATCACCTCAGAGCCTGACTGGGGCTGGAGAATCTGCTTCCAAGATGGCTGTCCTGCCTGTTGGTCTGCTTCCGTCCCTCACCAGCTGGTGGCTGCAGGCTTCTGGTCCTCATCGTGATGGTGACTCCATAGTCTGCCCCAGTGTCCTCATGCCACGACATCTGGCTTGTTACAGACCTTGTAATTTGAGAGGACATATGTAAAAGAGCAATCTAAAGAAAAGCCAGAGTCCTTTATAATTTACCCCAGCAGTGACACCATCACTCCTGCCATTTGTTTCTGGTTACAGAGACCAACCCTAGAATAAAAAGGGAGAGACTGCATGAGTTGGATACCAGAAGACAGGGCTCTCTAGAGGCTGTAGAGGATACCATGCCCTAATATTTCCTACGTGTTCTGAGCAGTAAGTAGAGGACAGATTACTGGTGGACCCTAGGCTGGAAACCTAGCCAGTTCCTGTCCTTGTTCATACCTGCAGGATCCAAATTTCTCCATTTTCCTGAATGCCATAGCAGGTAACTGCACAGAGCTAGGAAAACAGTGCTCACTTCTATTTGGTCAGACTACATTCCTACTACCCTATTAAGTATGCAGTCTGGAGCAAGTTACTCAACTGCTCTGTTCCTCGGATATTTACTGTCTTTCTTTTTTTTCTTTCTTTTGTGTAAAGTAGAACTACAGTCCACTTCCTCAGGATTACTGTATACATTTAGTAAGATTAATGCATAAGAAATAAGTAACGCAGTATGAGTGCTCCCTAAATTATAGCTATTATGATCATTGTTGAAGTATACTGTGTTTTAGGACTCAGAATGGACACAAAAGGGATTGTGGGCAGTGGTGAAACTGTAAACAATCAAATTCTTCCTTGTCCTTGGGTTGATTTTTCCCCCTCTTTCTCTTGCTGTGATAAATACTTGAGAAAACAGCCTAAAGCAGGGGATTTTGCCGATTGTTTCAGAAGGCTGAGTGTTTGACAGCTTGTCCTCGGAACTGTGTGGTGGAGTAACGCTGTTCTCCATGGCTGCTGTGGTTTGGATGTGAAATGTCCTCCCCAGGGTCATGTGCTTAAACACTTGTCCCATGGCTGACAGTACTGGATTGGAAGGATCGGAAATCTTTTAGGAGGTGGAACCTCCCTGGAGGAGATGGGTGGCTAGGGGGCAGGCTTGGGGTTTTAGAACCTGGTTCCTGTCCTGTCTTCTCACTGTTCCTGATTATGGACAATTTGTGAACTGACGTCCCACATTCCTATTCTTATGCATTGGTGGACTCCATCCCTACCTAAGCTGTAAAACAAAATAAATTCTTTTTTCTTAAAGTTACTTCTCCCCAGGTGATTTGTCACAACAACATGAGAAGTAACTAACACAGTGGCCAGTCAGGAAGCAGGGAGGGGAGGCATGGCGGTGCTCACCTGGGGTTTTCTTTCTCCATGTCTATCCCATTTGGGCCCCAGCTTATGGGGATGATATTGTCAACAGTCAGCATGCTTGTTCTCTCTCAATTAATTCTCTCTGGAAACCCATCATGGGCACACCCAGAAGTGTGTCTTACCAGTCTCCTAGTTGACTCCAAATTGAGTCAAGTGAATAATTTAGATTAATCACCATGTTTCTCCAATGTCTTCATGTTCTGGATGGCCTCATGTCTTTCAGGTAACCATTTGTCCCCACGTTCCTCTCTCTATCTCCTTGTATACAACATGCATATGTATTTTGAGGGCCTTCCAAAGTCAGTTTTTGTCAACTTAACATGGGATACAGTCTTTTGGGAGGAGGGAATCTAAACTGAGATAGTTGCCCTAACAGATTTGCCTATGGACAAGTCTCTGAGGCCTCTTATTGGTTAATGAATGATGTGGGTGGGACCAGCCATGGGGATCAGTGACACCCCTGGACAGGTGGTCCTGAGTAATGTCAGAAATCCATGTTGGGGAAGGTCAGTAAGTGTTCTGTCATGGCATCTGCTTCAGTTCTTGCTTCTTCTCTGACTTCCCTCAGTGACAGAATGTCACCCCAGAGTTGTAAGCTGAAGCAAATCCTTTCCTCTTTCCATTGCTTTGGTTATGATGTTTTATCACAGCAGTAGAAACCCAAACTAAGACACAGTCAAAGCAAGAGAGCCTACCTCGTTGCAGGCCAATCTGTGTGTCTGCTGTTGTGAAGGTCAGGTGTCTTAATGCACAGAAAACTCTAATTAGGGCCTTTCAACTCAATAGCATTCATTTTAAAGGGAAGAAAACAAACTTTAAAGCTAATGAAGCTAATAAAAATTTGAATTAAAAAAGTAAAACTTCCTAATTGGATTCATTATTTTTTAATATCCCTTTGTTGTCTTTGGAGTGGTCACATGTGCCAAATTCCAACTAGGTCAGCCCAGATGTTTTTAGTTGCCTCCTCTGAGTTGGCATCAGTGTCATATCTCATCATTCAGAAACCCTTAGGAAAGCCCTGGGTGCTGCTGGTGTAGGCTCCTTGGTTGTCTGGTGCTGCTGGTGTAGGCTCCTTGGTTGTCTGGATGGTTCTCTAAACCAGATGGTACCAAACACTGGCCTGGACATTTTATCTTTCCTATTGGCACACTTAGAACTGGAAAGTGGAATGGACTCCAGGTTTGACACAAAGAAAGAAAGGGGTTGAAAGTGTGGCTTGTGGTGTTATTGTGTTCCCCAAAATATTGTGTACCCTAATAAACTGATCTGGGGTCAGAGAACAGAAAAGCCACTAGATACTTAGGATAGGCAGTGGTAGCACACGCCTTTAATCCTAGCATTCCAGAGGCAGAAATCCATGTGTTCAAGGATACAGCCAAGCTTGGTGACTCACACCTTTAATCCCAGAAAGCGAGCCTTTAATCCCAGGGAGTGATGGTAGAAGGCAGAAAGGTATATAAGGCATGAGGACCAGAAACTAAAAGCATTTGGCTGTTTAAGCATTTGGCTGGTTAAGCATTCAGGCTTTTGAGCAGCACAGTTCAGCTGAGAGCCATTTGGATATGAGGACACAGAGGCTTCCAGTCTGAGGAAACAAGATCAGCTGAGAAGTTGGCCAGGTGAGGTTAGCTGTGGCTTGTTCTGGTTCTCTGATCATCCAGTGTTCACCCCGATACCTGGCTCCAGGTTTGATTTTATTAGTAAGAACTTTTAAGACTCCTGCTACAGTGGCTCCCCACAGAGCATTTGTTTGGTGTCTTAAAGCATCAGAATCAAAACCAGAAATTAAAAAAAAAATCTGAACTCTACAGGGTACCAAATAGCAGTGATCACAAACGATTCTTTTTTTTCTTTCTTTCTCTCTCTCTCTGTGTTGGTTGAATAGCCTATACTGGGAATAGTTGGAGAAATATCGTGCTTTAGTGAGAAAGCAGTCCATTCTGCCATGGTTTAATTGAGACTCTGTCAACATTTCAGGGCCAGCACCCAGTCAGTCACTTCTTGGTAAACTGTGAGAACGGAGGACTGAGGTCCATGATACCTGATGTGTACAGATCAAAGCAGCGCCTCCTGGCCAGAGCTCCGGCTCTTATCATTCCCCTCAGTGCCTCACCACTCCGTGGAGAAAGCAGCAACTACTTCTTAGGAACAGGACTCACAGGGCAGGTGGCTTCGGCAATTAATGGCCAAAAGATTCAACACGCAGGTCCAAGAAACCCTGAGAATCAACAGACTTCTTTCCTAACCAGTTGTCTGCGTTACTTTTCCTTCTCTCAGCCCCAGTCCCTGCTGCCTGACACAGAGAAGTTCATAATGATGGTGGAAACTTTCCAAGCTCAGCAGACTTCTCCAAGCAAATAATGAAATTCCAGTAAAGACTGCTCAAGTTTGCAATAACAATAATGAAGACAATAATATTTTGTATACCTAAAGTGTGCCTCCTCCCCATCTATTATTTAATATGTGAACCTTATACATTTGCTTATGCCTATTGGAGAAGAGGCATAGTATATGTTAAGGACATAATAACTCTATGAATCATGGTTGGCTGTTTCATTTTCAAAATGTATTCCTCTCCACTATTTAAAAACTGTAATTCCAGATATCACATTTGCTTCCAATCAATCTTACCAATTTCTCCCATTAGCATTTTACCAGAAAAAAATTCATCTATTAATGCATTGCATATAACTAAGGAGCCACGAGCCTCTTCCTCTGAGGGCACAATTTCCCACCCAGAAAGCTAAAACATGAAAGAACCGGGGGCTTAAAGGAGGAAGAGAGAAAATACTTGGTTATTAGGATTGGGCCTGATTTCTCTGCTCATTTTCTCTGAGGTCAGGAGCTCATGACTAGGGCACACTGTTCAGGGTTTATTTGAAATAGTAGGAATAGGAAATTCGGTGGCACTGGAGCTGTGCTGACTCAGGAACACAGCAAAGGAGACACGTTTGAGTTGGCCTCTGGCCTTGAACTGTGCCACCCTCACCTCTTCTGGCCTCTCCTTGACACCAAGTGTTCCACCCACACTATCACAGACTTAGCCGCAAAGTTCCCTGAGCTTCCTTGAGGAGAAAGGTTGCTTTTGTGCAAAATAGAGGCCCTACTTACTAAGGGCACACGAGAAAAGGTAACTAGGTCCCTACAGTAACTGAGAAATGTCACTTGACTGGCTAGGTCTGTGTTACAATGGGTTCGTTGGGAGGCTTTGATTTCTTTTTTTTTTTTTTTTTTTTTTTTTGGTTTTTCAAGACAGGGTTTCTCTGTAGCTTTGCGCCTTTCCTGGAACTCACTTTGTAGACCAGGCTGGCCTTGAACTCACAGAGATCCTCCTGCCTCTGCCTCCCGAGTGCTGGGATTAAAGGCGTGCGCCACCACTGCCCGGCTTGATTTCTTTTATGAAGGTCAAATGGGCAGTGGGTATGGGGAGGGCGGGACTGTTGAAAGAAGGGTTTTCTTCAGCAAGTGTTCACCGAGGCAGGTGCTAGGGTGAAAATCCAGAAATGTTCTGCCACAGGAAGTCATGAAACAGATAATTTCAACATAATCTGTGCCCATGTGATGCCAAACTGTGGGAGTGGACCTACCTGCAGAGATTGCCATGGAGCTACCTGTCACCAGAGAGACTTCAAAGGTAAGTTCCTGGTGATAAGTGGTTGAACTTTTGGTTAGTGTGGCCAATGCTTTAGTTTGTTTTTTAGTATTGCAATTTTTTAAATTAAAAAGCAGAAGAGAGTTTTTTATTAATGGAATCTTGAAATGACAGCTAAGATACACAGAGAGGAAGCAAGGTCTAGAAAACATGACCCCTATTGTGACTTATGGTAGGACTTACGAGTCCTTTCAGTGTATACCAGGAATGACTTATCTGGTTCACAGGCTAGCCCTATTTTACACGTCCATAATGGCTGCACCAGTGTCTACCTCCAGTAGCAGTGTATAAAGGTTCCTATTTCCTCTTTTGGTCTATATTTTCCTGTATCTTTGTATGCCTTGTGATTTTGCTTCTGGTTGTTAAAATCTTCCATTTGAATCTAATAATACATGAGGGTTTTTTTTTCTCATTTTATATACTAATCCCAGTTCCTCCTCCCTCCTCTTCTCCCTCCATTCACTCCTCAGAGAGCGTAAGGCCTCCCTTGGGGAGTCTGGGTACTAAGTTGAGGCAGGACCAAGCACCTCGCCTTTGTGTCAAGGCTGAGCAAGATATTCCCACCCTAGGGAATGTGCTCCATAAAGTCATTTCATGCACCTGGAATAAGTCCTGGTCCCACTGCCAGGGCCTCCCCAAACAGATCTAGCCACATAACTGTCACCCACATTCAGAGGGCCTAGTTCCATACCATGCATGTTCCCCAGCTGACAGGCCAGAGTCCATGAGCTCCCACCAGCTTGGGTCAGCTGTCTCTGTGGTTTTCCTCATCATGATTTTGACCTCCCTTGCTCCTGTGATCGCTCCTCCCTCTCTTCAGCTGAAGACAGATGGACAATTTCACCAGCAGTGAACAGCAGAAAGACAAGCCCAGAGATGGAGCAGTGGAAAGCACAGAATTAGGGCGCTGGTGGGAGAAGACCAAGCATTCTGGAAACAAGTCAGTGAGGTCTAGTTAGGTAGTGGCTGCACGGGAGGCCAGAGTTTTAGCTTGGTTCTCAATAGGTGTGCCTGGATCACAGGGTGATAGCCACAGTGTTGAATATCATCTTAGGCCTGACCTAAAAGGAGCCACCCAGACCTTCTACATGTTACCAGTCTGCTAACAAGCTCTGAGTGATTCCTGTGGGCCTTCAAGTGAAAAAAACACAGGCGTAGAACATCCTCCAGGGTACTGCCCCGGAGTCCTGCAGTCACCACTGATGACGTGTCTTTTGCTGGGCTAAGCAGCACTCCACAGAGAGAATAAAGCTTGGGTGTTGGGGGAAGGCAGGAATTTAAGAGGAAACAAGGTGACACAGCCATAAAACAAAAAGGAAATAGAAGGGAACCATGAAGGAAGAGAGAGGTTCACAGAGCCTTGGCCAGGCTTAGCTGCTGGCTAGGGGAAAGAGTCAAAAGGGAACTTGCTCTTCCTGGGGTAACAGAAGGAGAGAGGTTAAACAGAGACCTAGCAATTTGTTTCTGAGTCACCAAAAACTCAGGGTGTCCTCAAACACCCCCTGTGTCATTGCCTGCATTTGACATCAACATTGAGCAGAAACAGGCTCTGAATATCTGAATTCTCCTCACCCTGCCATTAGTATGATTAGCATTTTCCTCAGGCAGGAGTGTGGATTTGGAACTCATACCAAGACACATGACCAAGAGACCAGGAAAGTCGCCTTCCTAAGGCTAAGACGCCCAGTTATTCACCCGCTAGATTGTTACTGTGTCAGGAACATAGCCAAGTGTTATCCTAGTGAGTTCCTAGGTCAGTGTGGGGAAACCTCAGAAAATAATGAAGATTGATGGACAAGGACAGAAGGTATGCTTTGTGGTGAAAAGTAACTGAGACATGCTACTTCAGCTATTTGAAACACAACCATGGGCAAAATGACCAAGGAGAGGGCGGAGCCAAAGCAGGGCAGGGGTCGGGGTGGGGCAGTGGTTAAAGGAGTTTCCTATAGAAAACTGGACCTGAATCCCCTGCCACAATGCCGGAAAGAAAGGTGAGATAGCACCGCCATTCCTATGAAATGGAGTGGCTCGCCCAGGATGTTCAAGTCTGAATCAGGAGATTTAGTGCTCCAAGGAGGCCACTTGCTTGGGAATGACAGATGTATGGAAGCTTTTTCGTAATATGGTGTCTGAAGACAAAAGCAGCCCAGGGTAGACACGTATTTTAAGTTCTGGCCTCCTAATGCAAATCCATCACCGGTTAGATGTGCTCTTTGACCGGCTTTTTAGCAGTGAGAATGGGTTGTGCTGATGAAGCCACATGTTGTGACCAGCACGTCCAAGCCCTTGGCTTCACAGTGCCGCACACCAACCAACTGTTCCTTTCTCAGTTCCAAGTTGTTCTATACATCACTGCCAGACTGATTTCCTAAAGAAGGTCCCGTGTCAGTCTTCTGCCCTGAATCCACAATGGCTCCCTCTTGTCTATACAATTGAAAACCAACGTTTCACCTTGGCCCAGGTATCTGGGATCCTCAACATTTACGTCTATTTCTCTTCCAATGCCACAGTCATAATGAAAGCATTATGACACCTGGGAAGAATAGCGCTTTCTCTCATTAGCATCCATTCAAAATTCAGCAGTGGGTACATTTGACAGATGGATGGAAAAGAGGCTCCTGTGGACAGAGGATGAACATTTTTAAATTAAACCTTCTTGATTCATCTGAGCTGTTTTATGATAGAGATTTCAATCTGGCCCATATTAATGGGTAGGAGAGGCAGGAGGTGTGGGGCCTTGATGAGGTTGGTGAGTGGCCATTCTTTAATGCAAAGACTCTGTACCTAGAGAAACACAGGGTGGGCCTTAGAAAGGGCCCAGCATCCCCTGCGGTGCAGTTCAGCTCCTTGTAGGCAGGTGAGTTAAAAAGTTTCTGTTTGAGCACTGTCTCTGAAATGTTGAAGGGGGCACAATTCCTGTCAACTTCAACTCACTCTCAGCTAGCTGGCTGTCTTCTGAGGGCTCCCATCACAGACAGTCTTCAAGTTTGTTTCTTTTTAAGATAATAAATTGGTAATGCCAAGAAGTTGTCAAATGTTTTCTTGGGAATAATCAAACACGAATGCATAGCCTCCTGTTCCCTGGGGGAAGAACAGCTGAAGCCAGAACTCTGAGTAGCATAGTGTGTTCTGGTTTTCCATTCCTGGCAGAGTGCTCTGTGATCCTGGCAGAGCTGCTTCAGTGTCCCCGTATGTAAACTGGAAAGGAATAATGACAGCCCCCACCTCACAAGATTCCTATAAAAATTGAGATAATATGTGCAAAATACTTAGCCTGGTGCCGTGGACCTTGCATAAAGTCTATGTCAGGGTGCTGCTCCTGTGAGTGACAGGAGAAGCTTGCTTCTGAAACTAGAGATTTAGAGATATGACCCGAGTACTTAGTGATGAGTAATTTAGATAGAGAACCAATGGACCAGACTAGCTGAAATCCAAAGCCGAGAACTATAGGAATCTAAGGAATGCGGAGAGTTGGAGGAATGTCCTTCCCCAGGCAAGAGCACACTAACTCGTTATCCAATACCAAAGGGTCAGCCCTGAAAACATGCATACAAGTAATATTACACAGACTGAGCAGGTTGTAGTAAGAAATATAGATGTATACACACACATGCATGTAACAACAATTAATGAAAAGAGGCCATGAACTTTGAAAGAGAGGGAGAAAAGGCATGTGAAAGGGTTTATAGTGAGGGAAGAGAAGGGGAAGTGATGCAATTATATTATAATCTCAAAATTGAAAAGAAATTTTAAAGAAAGACAAATTGGAGGTTGGAATAATTGCTCCGTGGCTAAAAACACTTGATGCTCTTACAGCAGACCTGAGTTCATTTCCCAGAACCTACATGTAGGCTCACGACTGTTACTCCAGTCCTCTGGGATCCAATGCTCTTCTGGTTTCCACAGGCACCCAATGCATGTAGAACACATATATATGTAACCAAGATAGTCACACACAGATATAATAAAAATAAGTATTTTTTTAATGTTAGAAAGAAGAGCCAATGAGGAGAGACTAGGCATGCCAGGCTGCACATCAAAAGCCTCCCAAGCCTCTGCTGAGGAAGTGACCAGGGAGACTTGATAAACACTCCAAACCGATTCTAGAAGAAGCTCATGTTTATGGGAGTCAAAATCATTCTGAAGTGTGCTTGACTTCAACTCAGTTGCCTGTCTTGGCACTCACTGTGGAGCCTGGCTCAGGTGTTCTCAGGTTGGGGAACAGTGAGTACCACTCGGGAGACACTGGGCACTGAGTATCAGCTATGATCGCTAAGAATTACTTGGGTTACGGAGGACAGGGAGAGATAGCTGGATGAAAAGTGGTCCAGCTGCCGGAGCAGGGTCATTCATCGTTTCTGTATCCAGAAAAAGCTTTGAGAGTCACTGTGAAGGCTTCTGTGGTTCAGGCTAAGGACTGTGAACATTATTTTGCAAGCTGTGGAAAATATATGGAGATCTGGTGCAGGGGAGCAATAGCGACAGCAGAATTTTAAGAGGATTGATGACGGTGTGTAGGATGGATTGGATCAGGGAGATAAAGACGGCAGGGACTGCCATCAGAAGGCAGCAAGTCCAGGGGCTGGGGAGATGGCTCTGCTGCTAAGGTGTTTGCTGCACAAGCATGAAGTTCTGCCCCCTCCCCCAGAGTCTGTGGAAAAAGGCCAGGTGTTATGGTGTGTGCTTCTAATCCATGAACTAGGGGTGCAGAACTAGGTGGGTCTCACTGGCTGGCCAGCCTAGCCTAATGGGCAAGACCCAGGTCACAGTGAGAGACCCTGTCTCAAAAACCGAAAATAAAAAGAAAGCCAAGGCGGATGGCTCCCGAGGACGAATGATATCCAATGTTGACTTCTGACCGCCACACTGGATGCACACATGTACCCCTCCCCCCCACCCCCCCAAAGAATGCAGCTGGCACAATCTGAGGTGAAGGGAGGCTGTGTGAAAGGACAGAGAGCCAAGTGCGGTCTGTCAGGAATAAGTTTCACAGTTGGAGAGATATTAGCCAATAGCCTCAATTATGAAGCTCCAAACCCATTGGCTCATCTTTCATTCGGCTAAGCTTATGTAAGCCACAGAATATGTCAGTTGTGGGCACCAGGGATTTCATGAACAGTGAATGGTCAGGAAAGTTTATTTAGTGTTCCGTCAAGTCACTAGAGATGACAAATGTGACATATAAATACATTAGTGTTAAGTCCTACACAGAGGATCAAAGTAAACAGAAATTACACTAAATGATGCCTGCCTGAACGGTAGCCATTGCCTGCCTGCCTCACGGAGCACACAATATTTGAGGAGAGCTGAAGACAAGAAAGAGACAACTGCTGCTGATCGCCGAAAAATCACCCCAGGCCGAGGAGCAGCAAGAGTGAAGATGGCCATGAGCTCAAAAACCCACAGAGAGAGGTGGGAAGCAGGACAACAGAGCATGCAAGATGGCTGAAGAGAGGTCCTGGTGAGGTCTTAGGAGATACAAGGCCAGATCAGCGAGGGGTTTGAAAGTCAGGCTAAGGGTAGAGCACACATGTTCCTCCAAATGAGAGAAGGGCGGGGGGCCATTTGGAAATCACTGGCTGCCTTATGGAGGACAAATCGTAGGCAAGACAGGAGAGAAGAATGAAGCGGCTTAAGTTGTGGTGGGAATAGTTTATAGAGTTGACTTGGGGTTGATTTGATGGTAGAAACGGCAATGTTTGGTTGCTATCTCTGGGAGGCCGGCTCTTTTCTGAAGGGAGAAGGAGGAGCAGTGGATCTCAGGGAGAAGGGAGGTGGTGGGGGAACTGGAAGGTGGAGGGAAGGAAGGCTGCAGTCAGGATGTGTTGTTCGAGAGAAGAATAAATTAAAAGAAAAGGGAGAAGGAAAGAAAGGAAGGAAGGAAGGAAGGAAGAGAAGAAAGGAAAGGAAAGGAAAGAAAAAGAAGAAAAGAGAAGAGAAAAGAAAAGAAAAAAGGCAGGACTTACTTGATGCCTTAGTGAACAATAAAGAGAAATAAGCAGTCCTTATTCCTTCTTGGTCTGCGAATCTATACACAACTTGTTAAGATGGGGATGTTTCCAAACTAGCAGGTCCTTGGGGTGAGTCACTCAAGTTCACTTCCTAGCATGCTTATTTACATAGTTATTAAACTTTCAAATGAAGAAGTGGGGGCTACGGAGGATGCAGTGGTTAGGAGCACATACTCTTCTTGCTGAGGACCAGTTTGCTTCCCAGCTCCCATGTTAGATGGCTCCCGAGCTTCTGCCATTTCAGCTTTCAGGAATTGGATGCCCTCTTCTGGCCTTGGCAGACAGTAACACACACACACACACACACACACACACACACACACACACACACACACACACACATGCTCCATAATTTTAAAATAAAAGAAACTTTGGAAAAGAGAGAGGTTTAGGTTGGAAGGAGAAGTTTAGGAGAGAGAATTCATTGGTAGAGCACTGAGGTCTTTAAGGGTAGGAGCCAATAAGCCCCTGAGCACAAGACGAAGTTTCATTCTAGTTACAGCGTGGCTGGAGAAAGGCAGTGTGTGAACAGAGAACCAATTCACAAGGAGGGTGGACAGTGGGAGGAAAATGGGGCTGCAGTCTGATTGTTTTATTAGTTCACTTTTTATTGCAGTGTAATATATTTAATATAAAATTCACCATCTTAGCCTTTTTATGATACATCTCAATAGTAAAACATGCACTCCTAATAGTTTGCCTCTTCCCTTAGTTACATTTGTGTAACACTGAAACTGTGTGTGCATCAAAAACACTCCCCAGTTTTCCCTCTACTCAGACCTTACAGCTCCACTGCGACCACTTCTGCCTTCCTACTTTCTGTCCTCTGACTTTTGGGCCACTTTAAGTGTCTCAAATAAGCAGAGTCTTACAGTGCTCATCTTTTTCTGTGACAGACTTATTTCCCTTGGTACAATGCCCTCCAGGTTCACCCATGTTGTAGCGTATTGTACAATTTCCCTCCTTTAAAAGTTGAATAATTTTGCACTGTGTGCACATGCAACTCAGGCCTGGCCATCCAGCAGCTGACAAGCAGGTGAGTGTTCTTGACTTCCGCTGTCATGAACAAGGTTGCTGTACACAAACAGTGCCTTCAGACTGTGCTTCCGGTTCTCGTGGCTATATGCACACACCAGTTCTGCATTTACTATTTTTCATGCAGTGCAGCAATATTTTCCACAGTGGCAGTAGTATGTTATATTTCCAACAATAGTGCCCAAAGGTTCCAACATCCCATCTTTACCAACCCTGCTTATTCGCTGGCAGCCATCTTGATGGTCCTAACATGCTGTTTCCCGAGTGATTAGCAATGGCGAGCATCTTCTCATGAGTTCTTTGTTGATTTGTGTATCTTCTTTAGAGAAATGTCTATTGAAGGCTTTTAGCCAGTTTTTAATTTGGCTGTTGTTGCTGCTACTGCATCTAGGAGTTCCTGTGTATTCTTGGTATTGGTCTTTTTGGATATGTGATTTTCAAATATTTTCTCCCATTCTTTGTGTTGCCTTTTTACTCATCAATATAGCAGTGTTAAATTTCTCCTTTCATGATTTTTATCCAATGCATTTTTATTTTTAATTTAATTTTTATTAAAAATAATTTTTGTATAATATATTCTGGCCATACTTTCTTCTCCCCCAATCCCCTCTAATTCCTCCCCACTCTTCCAAATCCACCCCTTCTATCTCTCTCTCATAAGAAGACAAACAGCAAGTAAAAGAGACAAACAAAGAAGGATAAAACAAAATGAACAAGCTAACAATAAAAAAAGAAAAAAAACAAGAAAGAGCACAAGAAATGCATACAAAGACAGACACACAGACATACAAACATAACTCATAAAAACTCAAAATCAGAAACCATAATATATAAGCAAATGACCAGTAAGGTTTTAAAAATGCCCAAATAAAGCAATATAGGGAAAAAAAGCCTTCAAAAATACCTTTGTGTTTTGTGTTGGTCATCTACTGCTGAGCATGGAGCCTGCCCTTACGTGTGGTTTGTATACCCAGTGAGACTCCACTGGAAATGGATTTTTCCTTTCCAAGCAGTCATTAATTGGTGACAGCTTCTTGGTCGGGGATGAGAGCTCATGTCTACATCCCCTGTCAGCACTGGGACTCTGTCTAGTTTGGACCTGTGCAGGCCCTGTGCATGCTGCCACAGTCTCTGTGAATTCATGTGCATCAATCCTGTTGAGTCTGGAAGACATGGAAGTGCTGTGGGATGTTCTGTATGGCAAATGTTTTGCTGATTGGTCAATAAATAAAACACTGATTGGCCATTGGCTAGGCAGGAAGTATAGGCGGGACAAGGAGAAGAATTCTGGGAAGTGCAAGGCTGAGAGAGAGACACTGCCAGCCGCCATGATGAGAAACAGCATGTGAAGATGCCGGTAAGCCACGAGCCATGTGGCAAGGTATAGATTTATAGAAATGGATTAATTTAAGATGTAAGAACAGTTAGCAAGAAGCCTGCCATGGCCATACAGCTTGTAACCAATATAAGTCTCTGTGTTTACTTGGTCGGGTCTGAGCGGCTGTGGGACTGGCAGGTGAGAGACATTTGTCCTGATTGTGGACCAAGCAGGATAACTCTAGCTACATGGAAGACATGTTTCCTTGGTGTTCGCCTTCCCCTTTGGCTCTTAAAACCTTTCTGCATTCTCTTCTGCCTGGTTCTCTGAGCCCTGAGGGGAGAGATTTGGTGGAGGTATCCTTCTAGAACTGAGTGTTGCAAGGTCTCAATGTATCTTTAAAAGATCAGTTCACAGCAAAGTTCACAGCAGAGGTAAGATACAAAGATGTCCTCTACATCCTCTGTTCCTGCAAATGCATATCTTCCTTAAACACTTTCTTGCTGCATTTGAAAATGTTTTTTATGAGGCTCCATTTGTCTACTTTTCATTTTGATACCCACATCTTTATCTTCCAGAAACCACTACCAAACTCAATGTAATGAGCTACACACACACACACACACACACACACACACACACACACACACACCTCACCCTATCACCATCTGGTCTCCAGAGTTTCTGATGATAATCTGGTGGTAAACTTATAAAGAGTCATTTATATGTGACACGTTGATTCTCTGCTTTTTCTCTGTTTTAGCCTTTTTAACACTGGCCTCATTGTGACTCTCAATGTTCATGTTATCTGGAATTCGTTAAGCTTCTTAGATGTTTATATTCATGTGTTTTATCCAATGTATGGCATTTTCAACTATTTTTTTCTTCAAATATTCTCTCTACCCTTGTAGGCCTCTCTTGATTTAGATTTCATCCAATGTGTTTACAAACCTGTCCATTCAGTGGTACCCTGTAGCTCTTTATGGTATTCTGATTTCTTCAAACATTTCTTTATGCTCCTCTCAAAAATGTTATCTTCCCATCTTATTTCTTATGCTCACTAAAACCCACCTTTAAATTTCTTTAGTAAATTCATTTCAGTTATTGTCTTTTTTAGTTGAGTGATTTTATTTATATGTCTCTCATTTTGTCAGTACTTTAATCCTATTTGTGAATTATTTTCTTTACTTCTCTGTTTTCTTTTTGTTCTCTGAACATGTTTAATGCAGCTGTTTTTAATGATATCTATCAGATCTGCAGTCAGAGCTTTGGGTTTTGGGGGATGGTGTCTGCTTATTTTTTTCCCCTCTTTTGGTCTATATTTTTCTGTATCTTTGTATGCTTTGTGATTTTGTTTCTAGTTGTTAAAATCTTTCATTTGAATCTAATAATGCATGAGCTCTAGAAGTCAGTTCTCTCTTGCCTCTGGGGGTTTCTGGGTTTTATTTATTTATTTATTTATTTATTTTGTCGTTATAGGCTGTTTCTACAAGGATCAGTGTGAGGTGTGAACTGAAGTCACCTTGTCTGAGCCTGTGCCTTTCCTTGGTTGGTCATGAGTGTTCACATCCTGCTCCCCCAACCCCCCGACTTGTGCTCTTGAATGTCTTAATCTTAAAGGTTGGGCTTGGGCCCCAAAGTGGGGAAAAGCAAACAAACAATGGGAAGGGAGGGAAGCAATGTTAGTTCCTCAGATCTCCAGGAAGCTGCTACCTCAGCCAGAGAGGGAATGACTTGCAACAATGAGAACAGTTCCAACAAAAACGGCCAAAGATCTTGAGATCACCATGAAGGACAGGGCCAGTTAAAAACCCTTTTTTTTTTTTTTTTTTTACATCTGTGTGTATTTTGCCTGTATGCATGTCTGTGTACCATGTGCCTGCCTGGTGCCCAGCAAGGTCAGAAGAAGGCATCAGATCCCTTGGCACTGGAGTTACAGGTGGTTTTAAGCTGATCTGTGTGCTGAAAATCGAACCCAGGTCCTCTAAGAGAGTAGTCAGTGCTCTTAACCCCTGAGCCACCTCTCCAAGACAGAGCAGGAGCCAATTCTGCTCACTCTTGCTCCCACAACCCATGTATAGGCTACTTCTGGAAAATGTATGTAGTTGCTTGTCAGGGTGAGAAGAGGGTGGGTAGTTTCTACTTCAATAATTTTTTAAGTTTAATTAGAACTGAGGAAGGTCAACTGCAGTGAACTATGCAAGCCTTTCCCTGGAAGTTGTGCCCAAAGATGACAGATTCCAAAACATTTTCATTGGGAAAATTCTGCAAATGCAGTTGTCTAGGTCATGAGCAGTGTCTCGGTGGGGTGCTTCTTAGTCATTTCCTTCTACTGCTTTTACCTCCAAATCAAGTGTGGTAGAAGGTCATTAATTAAGAAAAAGAGAAAGGCACAGAAAATAAAGTTACAGAGAAGAAGTGGTTCTCATTGCTGGTGGAGTTAGGCATAAAACACTGTCCCCATGCTCACCTCTTGGAGTCCTCAATGAAGACTGTGCTCCTGTGACAACCTCTTCGAACTTCCGTGGCTGTACCTTCGACTGCATCCTCTCAGTGTGTAAGGGCCTCATGTCTTCTCTCTTCAAGCCATTTCACAAAGGGACCTCCTCTCTTGCCCACTTTCCCACATGTTGATGGCTTTGTTCAGAAGTTATTTTCTGAACTCCCTGATGACCCAATTTATACCTTTATGTAATATATATTATAGGTCGCCCTTTAATGAGACATTTCTTCTTGTGTCTTAGCCACTTAGCTGGATTTTTAAGTTCTCAAGGGCAAGGGCCACAGCCTTACAATTTGCTGTCTTGGGAGAAGCTTTCTGCCAATAGGAGCAGGAAAAAGAAAGAATCCAATCTCCTAAATACAGGAACTGTGTAGTAAAAGCCCAATAAATGTCTCCCAGATACAATAAATGACTGAATAGATTAGGAGTATCCTTCTAGAGCTATCACTGGACTTGTGCTCATCTATGAACCACTATTCCAGTATTCTAGAAAATCTTTTCTTTCTTTATTATGAGATTAGAGTTCAATTACAGTGAAGAGTATCCTCAGAGAGTCTGATGGTGATACATAACATTTTATGTATTAAACATCATTATTAATATAGAAATATAACATTAAAGTATAAGAATAATATTAAAACCCCATACCACTTACTCTATGAAGACACTGTTCTAGGTACTTGTCATGTTTAATGCATCAAACCATGAAGACCCTGAACGATCTTGTATGTTTATTAGAAGAGTTAATGCCATGGACAGACAGATAGACAATAGAATGTTAGAGACCCTTAGGAGTTCAGGTCCAGGGTCACAAGCAAGTATCATGGGGGAAGAGGGTGGGAGGGGACTCCTATCAGGCAAAATAGGAGCCATTTCTCACAGGGTCTCACAGGAGCCTGCAGCCAGACTGTCTGTGATTCACCAGCAGGTCTCAGGGAAGGGAGTGTAGGGGGATGTGTGGCAGTCACTGGTACCTTACCTGCAGACTCTCGGTCTCTCGGTCAGGGTTGACAGTAGCTGTGATTCTGGAAGAGGGGGAAGGTTGCCATAGGCATCATTGTCCATACAGCAGTCTGGACTGCATTC
The DNA here is from genome assembly GCF_007827085.1 of Peromyscus californicus insignis. NCBI lineage: Eukaryota > Metazoa > Chordata > Mammalia > Rodentia > Cricetidae > Peromyscus > Peromyscus californicus. The sequence continues at coordinate 147,904,891 of NW_026294584.1, forward strand.
TAGCAGACTCTCAGAAAGTGTTGATATTATTCCTACTCAGGAGAATAGAAAACTAAATTTTAGAGAAGGCAAACAAAATCACACAGTCAATTCACAGAATAGTCAACAATTTCAAAATGCAGTAAATTCTCTTAAATCAGTATTCCCTAAATTCTACCTATTATATATATATATATATATACACACACACACACACACACACACACACACACACACACACACACACACACATATATATTCCACAGACAAACATGTTGCTCATGCATTTACCTTTGGTATTTTTTATTTGATGTGACCTTGTCAGTTTCCAGTAGAAATGCTGGTTGGACTTCCCTGCACTGATTTCACAGTCTGCTGATGAGATTTACAGGCTGCTAAGTGCTGGCCAGAAGATGCATGATTTATAATCCTTCTTCTGCTCTCCCAAGCCACTGGTTTAGGTTTCACTTATTTAAAAAAGAAGTATCCTAATAGGCAGCGGAGCTGCTGTTAATTACACAGTGTTGAACTTAAGTTAAATGACATATTCCCTCCTGAGTTACAAGTAACCTAACTACAGAATTGCTGAAGGATTAGTTAAGACAATTGTAATTGAAAAAGAAATATAATTAAGTTCAGAGAAGTCAACTGTCTCTGGGGCAAATCCCTCTCCTAGCAAAAGATTTCATCTCTGTTGTGCTACACCAAGCATCTTTCTGACAGGAGGAAAGTGAATTTAGTGTACGTCATTCATGCCTTCACCAGGTTATGAATCTACCAACGTATTTATTTGCAAAAGAATGGTTAAATGTGAAAGCCAAGCACCGTGCTTAGTTTCCACTGATGGGCCTTGTCTTCAGTTTGAAATTCAGGGTCATTTTATCCTAAAGGAAAATTGTCTCAGCTATGCAGGAGAATGAGGAGAGAAGACATTCACCATGTCTAAAGGGAATGGACCAGGAGGAGCACAGGTGAGTTGTATGGTTTTTATCGAGGGGGGAGGGGGAGGGGGAGGGGAAAGGCAGGCGTGGGAGGAAGAGAGAATGACCTCAGTGGAAGGAAGCAAAGGCATGTTCTCAAGATGTGGTGACTTAAGTTGACCATGTCGGGCCAAAGATAGACAAGCAGAGAAAGGGGACAGAGGTTGATGATGTACTCATGCTTGGGGGCCAGGGAACCATGAAGCATTTCACCCGCTGACTGAAACAGAAGAGGCTGCCACTGCCCAGGAGTCCTGGTGAAGGGCCATAGCAGGGAGTGAGTGCAATAGGAGGTGAGGGGTGGACAGAGGTGTGTGGGCAGTGGAAAGAACGGGAGTCAGTGACCACCGTGTGCACCATGGTGCCCTGTGCTGCCATAGGACCCAGGAAGATGTTAGTGCAACTTGCCAAGAAGAACCCAAGAGAAGTGAGTGGAGAAGGAAGACAAACCAGTAAGGTGGAGTTTAGAAAGTTACATTGGCTGTCACCAGGAGACCTCTGGTGGCATACTGTCAGGGATGAATCTGGAATGACGGCCCAGGCCTCGTTACTGGTATAGATCTGCAATCATAAGCTCCAGGAGACAGTTACAACAGCGTAAACAAATGGATATGCAGCAAAATCAGAGGACTGAATGACCGAGAACCTCCCCTACTCCAGTTCCTTCTATACCTACCAATTCTCAACAGACGTGATGAGGAAAACGAGGTGCAGACATTTTGAAGATAAGGAACTTATCCCCTAAAAGTGACATGACCCAGTCATTTACTTAATGATTCCTCATCTATAGGCTGGACATCTTTGTGTTTATTTTGACCAGTGTCATTATGAAGGCAAATAGGAAATGGCAGAGGAATAGGAAATGGAGCAGGGATAGAGCATATGACAGATGGGAACAGGAAATGCAGCAGAAGGTGCAGGAAATGCATCAGACAGAGGTGAACAGCAGATACAACAGGTGGCCCCTGGAAATGCAGCACGGGGGAACAGATGAGGGAATGCAGAAAGGAAGCAACATTAAAAGGGCTGACGTAGGCAGTTCAGCATCATGATGAGGGGGAGACACTCATGACAGTTTCATTTACTCAACTAATATTGATTGAACACTTGCCCTGTCTTGAACATTTGTCTAAGTCCCAGGGAGAAATCAGTGAACAAAACGAGATAAATACTCCCCACTTCTAAGACATACATTCACAGATGCCATGGGATTGAGTTCTGAATCTGCCACTTGGTTGTGCGGCCCTGAGAAGTTATTTAATGGAAGCAAGTAGTAGTTTACTAGTCCATCAACTGTTGTGATAATGGTCTGTGTGTCACCGTGTAGCTTGGAGCTACAGAAACATAATGTGAATCACTTGGCTCAGTGGACGGCACCTAATTATCCTCAATAAATGTTAACTACACTAAGTAGACTGTGGGCTACTTTTTCCAGAGACATGCATATGATGGTAATTAAAAGAGATCTGATTACAATTAAAAATGGGTCTGTGGTTAAGGTGGGGGGGGCAGCATTTCTCAGGATGGAAGAGGCCTGGCTTGTTTGTGTGTGTTTGAAAAGTGAGGAGAAACAGACTGAGTGTGTGGACCTGGGGCAGAGCGGAGGGTCTGTAGGTCAGCATGGGAGCTGCTGGCCAGACTCATCTCACCTGGAGGCTCAGTCAGGTGAAGAAGCACCTTGACCATGACCTCCACACTTTTTTATTATATTCTTTAAATAACTTGTTTTTGCAATCAGGCTGCCTCACCCACTGAGGGAAAAAGTCCTTAGCGGTCAGCTCTACTACAAGGGTAACCATTCTCCCAATAGTTCCAATACCATTTTCCCCTTCAAAGCAGAATTTCGCTGCTTTGCATATCACAAGTCTCTTTGTTTTCTGCAGGTTCAGGTGCAGTGGGTGGTGCAGGATCGTGGGAACTGAACAGTCAGGCAGGTTCAGATCCCATTTCTGCTCCCAGCTACTTGTGCAGCTTTGGTAGTGTTCTCTCCCTGACTCCTTACCCCCTTGGTGAACATGAGACCGACACCTGCTTTGTAGTGTTATTCTCACATTCAGTCGGAAAGAAGATCTTTCTCACTATATCACCTGCCAAGGAGAAGGTGCTGGACAAGGTTTTCCCATTACCTGAAAATGACAAACACTGAGGACCACAGAGTATCACACTGTCGTTTACTTAATGATTCCTCATCCATAGGATGGACTGGCAATGCTACCCTTTGCCCCAAGCATGGTGAGGATTTAATGAATTAAGAGTGGTGCCACATCTTTGTGAGACACTTTTGACCACCGCCGTGTAAGCAGACAGGAGCAGGCTAAAGACCAACTCAGGACCAAAATCCCTGTAATGTGAGAAATCTTGGTCCTCTATGTTGCAGTGAGGTAGGAAACTGAGGTATGTTTCTCTGTTGAGAGCCAGATAAGGGTCTTTAAAACCAAGGGGCAGTGATTAAAGGTCAAGTGAGTCCACATATAGTCCAGACAGCATGTGAACAAGTGATGTAGAGACACTGAGACAGAATGATCCAGTAGCCTGGGGCTCTGAAGATAGTTCTCATCTCTGTGCAGACTGGATCACACAGTGATGTAAAGCTTTGAACCCAAGCTGGTATCATGGAAAATGGAAAATTAAATCCATCCAGACATATCAAAAGTTAAAGAAACATTGTAGTAGGAAAATTTCCTGTGTCCTGGCCTGCCAGGCAACTGGGACATCTCTCCCACTTGCATCCCACAAGTAAACATACAGAGGCTTATATTAATTATAATTTCATGGTCATGGCTCAGGCCTTTTGCTAGCTAGCTCTTATATCTTTAATTAGCCCATACTATTCATCTATGTATCGCCACATGTTCTGTGGCTTTACCTGCGTCCCATTACATGTTGCTCCTTGGGTGGTTCGCTGGCGTCTCCCCCACTCCCCCCACCTTCTTCCTGTCTCTCTCTCTTTGAATTCCTGCCTGCCTCTAAGCTGCCTTGCCATAGGCCAAACGGCTTTATTTATCAACCAATCAGAGCAACACATATTCACAGGTTACAGAAAGATTCCCTCATCAAAACATGGACAGAATAGTTCACCAGTGAAATCCTCCCTCACAATGCCAGCAGGACCCTGAGACTTAGCCCCTGGCAGGTGTCAACATGAGAATCCAGCATGGTTGTTGTTGGCATGGTCACCCTCACTAGATACAGCTGTGCCATGTTCTTTTAGGGTTATAGGTGAGCACACTACCTACCCTTCACTAGATTACAGGGCTTCTGGCTCTCCCAGCTCAGGTTTAGCCACTCTATACCCACTGATACTGATGGTATTGATGTGTCTGCCATGATGGTGAGCCTTGAAAATGAAGGCAAAGGGAAAAAAGAAAATATACACATATGGTTTCTACTTTTACCCTTCTTGCCTAGATTTCTCCAACACACCATTGCTCTATCCATGGAGGCTTTGCTCTGGCTATCCCATAGAACGTTCTTCCCCAAGTTGTTCGCATGGCTTGCTCTATGCATCTACGGCACTTTATTTCGGCGTCCTCTCTGGCTACTCATGCTGGGCTTTCCTCCTTTTGTCCTATTTGGCTTTTCATCATAATCTTAGTTACCATCCAACATGTCAAATCTTACATGCTTGTCTTCCCTCTTGTTATGATTTGGATATGAAGTGTCCCTCACAGTCTTGTGTGTTTGATTATTCATCCATTGCTGTTAGTTCTGTTTGGGGAGGTTATGGAACTATTGGGAGGTGGGAGTGAGATGGAGGAAATGAATCTCTAAAAAGTCTGTTGAGGTTTACAGCCCAACCCTGCTTACAAACTATCCTCTCTGCTTCCTGGTCCACAGAGATGTGAACAAGCAGCCTCAGGCTTCTGCCACCACAGCCTTGAGCTGCTGCTTCTGCTGTCTTCCCCACCAGGAGGTACTGTACCACCAAACCTGAGCCAAATAGCACCTTGTCAGGATTTGGTCACAATGATGAGGAAAGTGACTAATGGAGCTTCAGGTCCACTGCAAAGGGGGTTGTATCAGCTCTGCCCACTGCTGTGTTGTTAGCATAAGACATTGTAGAGCCCCCAATATTTGTTGAAAAGAAGAAAAGGAAGAGATGAGAGGAAAAAGTGAAGACATAAAGAAAGGTGAAATTGCATTGTTTGCTCAAAATTTAGTTTAGTGAATTTGGTTTCATCACGTACTCTGTGCTAACTGGCTGCATACATGAGCACAGAGTAGTCATTCCTGGAGGGCTCTTTCACTCAGGACCTTTCTATCTAGTGGCACTCTAGTACCAGGTAGAAATCATGTGCCATAAGAGAGATGTGCACATGAAGGAAAAAATGATTTGTATCGTTGAGGTGACTTGAAAAGGCTCTAAAGAGAAGGTGATTCTTAAAATGACATTTAGAAAGGTAATGGGAGTGTTGGCAGTACTAGGATGCTCGGAAAGTGTTCACAGGTACTGAGTAGTCATGGGTGACAGGATATCAACAGCCAGAATGCTATGGCGGGGTAGGCCCGTCTTGCAGATTTGAAGGGCAGATGGGCATGAAGAACTCTGAGGACAAGAAGAAACTTCAGGAGACCATGGCCTTTGCTATTGCATTGCTTCTGACAGAGTAAAGAAGGGCCTGACCTAGGCATATTTCAGAAAGTGATTTGACTGAGCTTTGCAACTGCCACACAATTAGATGGGAAACTGAGGGAAGTCAAATCTGATGCAGCCTTCTGTTGCTGTGACAGAATACCTGAGACAACCAGTTTATAAGAAGGGAAGCTTTAGTCTGGCCTACTGTTTCAGTCCATGGTTGGCTGATTCCATGGCTTCAAGCCTGCAGCAAAGGGAACATCATGGAAAGAACTGTGTGTTCATTCCCTCTGCCTCAGAGGCAGTTAGTTTCGTCATCACCCGTTGCCAGGTACCTTTCCACTGTCAGCTCTGTGACGTGTGCACTCCTTAAAACTGCATGCCAGGCACAGCTCTCATTCTTGCCTCTTGCTCCTCTCCTGCTTCTCTTGCCTCTCTTCTTCCTCTTGTCTCTTCCCTGTTCTGTCTGTCTGCCTGTCTGCCGGCCTCTCTCATGTCCCCACTCTGACACGGCCTTTCCCTCTTTCACACTCCCCCACCCCCCAATCAAGCTCTTACACTAATTCTGTTTGTTGCACACGGCGTGTTTGCTCAGTGGCATACCTTGGAAGGACCTGCTGAAAGGTACCCACTTTGCCTTTCTTTTTTTATCCCTTCAGCTTGTCGTCTAGAAAAGCCATTCAGCCCACAGTGTCTTAGAAACAGAGAAGAGATGGGGAAACATTCCCAATGACCTACTTCCTTCCACTGAGCTTTATTTTTAAGGTCTCCCCACTTCCTGTATGTCACCAGTTGGGCCCAAGTCCTCATCACTGGAACTTTAGCAAGACTTTCTCTATCCCGACCACAACAAGCTCAAATGCACAAGAGAATGGCAGTGGCTTTATAAGGAAAGAGAGTTCACAGGGGCAAAGGAGGATGTGCCTATTGCTTCTCCTTCGTGCTCTATAAGTGCGATTTTGCAGTAAACATCTGCCTGTATCTTCCTCATCCCTTCTGGGGTCTCATTGAACACGGGGGTATTGGTCCACCCCGAATGGGATGCTTGGGCACATCAGGTTTCTTATTTACCTCGGACAGTCCTGTATCAATGAGTGCCTCAGTTTCTCCTTTCTGCTAGAATTAGATAATAATATCAGCAGCCTGCTTTGTGGTATGGAAGTCCAATGGCAGAGTTTGGCCTGTGTGAACTGGCCTGAAAGAGACTGTGGTGAGAACACGATTGGTTTGTCCACATCAAATTCTTCTTATGCCTGCACTGTTATTAAGAACCTGGCATGCTATTCCTAATGTGATGGAGGTGGGGGTATCTCAGAATGAGGCTGGATTCCAGCTGATGGAATTGCACTCCCCATGGAGCACTTTCCCCTGCTCTCCTGTTCTTTCCTCGAACCCCCTCTTCTCTGCTGGCCCTCTTCACTCTGTGGTGTTCCTGTGTAGATGGTACACCCTTTCCCGGCTCCCCGTGGGAAAGAGCCACATTTGGGAGAGGAGAGAAAGAGCACTAAGTGGGTTTGAGAGACACAGGCTGTGACACTCCAGGAGACCAGGACACAGCAGGCTGCAAGGGTATTAATTTTCTTTTCTCTGCCTTCCAAACATGGAGCTACCTGTGGCATCTGAATTACATAGGCTATGCCTCTGTGCTGGGTCCACTGACTTTGGATGACTGGGGAAAGGACAAAGAATTCTTATGGCTTGCCTGGGACCCCTGTGGACAAAGTCTCCAAATGGATGTGGTTGCTACTGGGATAGGAAGCTTCTCGCAGAGGGCGCCTACGGTGTCTCCTTGTGATGAGACTAGAAAGCTTTCTGTTATGGAGCTAGAACAAGAACGGCAAACATTTCATGACCCTCACCCCAGAAAGGCAGGTTATAATTTAACCAGAAGGATGCTGGAAGAAGTTAGTATAGATGGGAGAACAGGGCTCCCACTTCCCAGGCATAAGAAGTTGCCGTATATGAGGCACCTGTGGTGAGTTCTGAAACACTAGCTTGCTTGACTCAAACTACAGGCCACACAGGGCTCTCAGAGTTCAGGAGCCTACACACCAAGGATCCAAAGTCCAAGGGAGAGAGTCGAGGTGGTGTCATTGAAGGCTGCCATGAGTGACAGGTTGCTCTCCTGTCAGCGTTCCCTCAGGGTCCTGATGTCTGCCTGGTTATGCTTCCAAGGAGAGCACCTGTCAGCTTCTGCGCTGTTCTGAGGCTTCCTGTCACAAGGTGGATGAAGTTAAGCCTGAAGCAAGTTAGAGAGGAAAGCGGAGAGGTTTAGGGCTGGATCCGTGGGTGACACCGAGCTCCACGTGGGAGGGAAGAGAAAGATCGGAGTTTCTTCTGTTTTTGCAGTGTTTTGTTTTGTTACTGGGAAAGAGGACAGCGCGTAACCACAGGAAGGATGTGTCTGTGTCTATATTCAGTTTAATCCTACCCACCCTTCTGTTTGTTCTTCTAAAATCCTGCCTTGGTGCATTCTGCCCCTTTGGTAGACTCCCGAGGAGGGAGCTTCCCCCCAGTAACTTGTTGCCTATAGTTTCTCCTTTGATCACTTTTTTTAAATTTAATTGTTTTTATTTTTATTTTGCAATACAATTCAGTTCTACATATCAGCCACAGATTCCCTTGTTCTCCCCCCCTCCCGCCCTCCTTACCTTCCCCCCAGCCCACCCCCCATTCCCACCTCCTCCAGGGCAAAGCCTTCCCTGCGGACTGAAATCAACCTGGTAGACTCAGTCCAGGTAGGTCCAGTCCCCTCCTCCCAGGTCGAGCCAAGCGATCCTGCATAGGCCCCAGGTGACGGGATGGCCAAACACCCTAATTGTTGTACTAGAAACCCCATCCAACTACTGAGGGATCTGGATGCAGAGATCCATGGCTAGGCCCCGGGTGGATCTCCTTGATCACTTTGACTGTCTTTCTTTTGAACCACATTTGCCTGATGGCCAGCTTCAAGAGAAAAGGGCACTAGGGTTACAGCCTCTGAAAGAACTTCATGGTCAAGAGCAATGGTACTGGAGGGATCCAGAACGTTCACTTCTGATAATTAGTATTCAAGTGCTGGTCAGTCATAGGAGCATTCCTGGGGCCACAGTTGGCCTTGGGGAGGGTGACATGAGTACCAGGAAGGGCGGTATAGGGTTTCCTTTCTTCAGTTTTTTTTTTGTCTTGCTTACATAGAAATTGTATGAGCTGTGGAATAATATGGGAGACATTGCTATGACATGCTACAGACCTGAGAGCCAGGGACAGAGACCGAGATAGTTTAGAGCCTGAATTGTCAAGTTACAGACATGAAGTGCCTCGGCCAAGAATCTGGTCCATCTTCCTGTCCATAAGAGAACATCTGTATTTCCTTGTTGCCATGATTAAAAACCTCACAAGTAGCAACCTAAGAGAGAAAAACTTACTTATTTGGGCTCGTGGGTTGAGGATACAGTCCATCATGGTATGAAAGGCATGGTTGCAGAAACTGTTCTTGGTTGTAATGAGGGAGCTTACTTATACCTGGGTGAATGCTGAAGCAGACAGGAGAGAGGAAGTGAGGCAGGCTGCAATCTTCAAGAGCATCCTCATCTCCCAGGAACTTATTTCCTCCACATAGACCCACCTCCTAAAGATTCTACCATCTCCCAAAACAGAAGCACTAGCTATGGACCAAGTGTTCAAACACATGAACCTACGGGGATAGTTTACAATAAACCATGACAGCATCTGTTCTTGTTAACATAGCAGTAGGGCTAAGGAGAGCTGCAAGGTGACCACTGGCTCCAGTGCCGGTTCTTCTCTGTGGGTCAGCCTGGGGCCAGCAGAAATGGGGATGAAATCTAGTTCCCACACAGGAGTTACCCCCCATGCAACTTGATGTTCTATGCCCAAGTGAGGAGAGAGCTCAGGCTGGTTTTGTGGGCTCATGCCATTCATTTCTTGCTTGCAAATGTTGAGAAAGGATCTTCCAAGCTGTTTTCTTCAAGGGAAGGTTTTGTGATAATGATGGTGTCGAAGTCAGAGGGAGGGGTTTGCTCTACATTTGTTTCTGGATTTGTTTCCTTACTTTAACTTCTGTTTCATTATTCTCACCACCTTATGCCACATTTTTCTTCTGTGAGTTCTTGCAATTACCCATGTCAGTCATGAAGGGAGCATGACTTCTCAATTACTGAATGATCTTGGAAAATTCACACATACCCAACAATACTTTTGTCTGTAACATGGTGACATTAGCTGCCTACCTACCTGTCAGGGATGCTGTGGGACTCACAGACAAGTTTTCAGGAGCCATTTCTGTTTCTAAGTCACCCACTGTTTTCCCTCACTCTACTTCAAACTCTGCATTCCACAGTGTTCTAGATTGTTCTTGATAATAGTATCTGGTTTTCACTGCAATTCAGGCATGGCTTTCACAAGCTTCGTAATTTGTGTCTGTCGAAAAACATCATCCCCCTTTTAGAGGGTAGTCAATATGTCTGTTCCCCTCAGCAGCTGTACTGAGTTGTTATAGTTGTTATACTGTTATACTGGAGTTGGTACCAAATAAGTGAGGGAGGGGGCTGGGGTCACCCAAATGAGTGTGTGTGTGTGTGTGTGTGTGTGTGGTCACCCAAATGAGTGTGTGTGTGTGCGTGTGTGTGTGTGTGTGCGTGTGTGTGGAGTGTCACCCAAATGAATGTGTGCATGTAGGGTCACCCGAATGAATGTGTGTGGGGTCATCCAAACGAGTATGTGTGTGTGGTCACCCAAATCAGTGGTGGGGGGATCGCCCAAGCGAGTGTGTGGGGGGTAGGTGGGGCATAGGTGTCCAGCCTCGAACCTGAGTCAATCTGAAGGTTTGACTGGGGTCATATTTCCAGGTCTTTTTCCAAGAAGGCCTAAGCATGAATCTTTTTTGGGGCTAGGATTTCTTGTGTTTTACAAATTATATTATAATCTCCTTAACCTCTAGAGTAATGCAGGACACACATAGAGAATGAATATTTGAATGAATGAACAAACAGATAAATGAAAAGAAATTATTACAAATAGAAACTCTAGCCCTAAAATCTCACAGAGATCATTTCTGTAAGCTGCACCAAGGTTTTTGTGATCATTGTTAACTTGGAGGAGGCTGCCTCAATAATTATTTGCCAGTGTTTATCTTAAGAAAAATGAGAGACTAGCAAAATAAAATCTCCTTAATCCTCTCCCCTTGTCAAAACCAAACAAAATAAAACTCTTTTTTTTTTTTTTTTGCCTTTAGTGTGCTGGATATTGGAATCCAGGGCCTTGCATATGCTGTGCAAGAACTCCACCCTTGAAATAGGTCCCTATGTCTTCTCCTTTACAGTCACCACAACCACGAGAATAAACATGTAAGAATCTACTTACATGAATTGTTATTAAATATATAAAATAGAGATTAAGTTGTGCATTGTATATTGCTTATTGTGCACTAACCTAACGTAAATATAATCATCTATGTACATCTATGGAAAGTCAGCAGGGAGCAATGTGTCCTCATTACATGCAGTTTGCTAATTAATTTATTCTAGCTTACCTGCTGAGGTGACAGAGCAAATCCAGTGTTAGCTGTCACAGAGCAAAGAAGCCTGAAGCTCATGGAGCCTTTTCTAAAGTCATGAATTGATAAATGAATGCCATTGTTCCTGTTACACCTCCAAGATGTGTTTGTCAGGAAAACTATGCTGTTGGTTGAAAGAGGGAGGTTGGACAAAACTTCCTCCATCCCCACACCGTGCTTTGATGCCTGGGCTGACAAGAAGTTCTCTTTGAGGTAATCCAGTGTTTACCCAGTGAAGACCCAGGTTACAGGTGTAACCTGAACAGGGGAATTTTCACTTATAGCCTTGTTTACAGGGCAATTGTTTCCTGAAAAGATGGAAGGAAACTCTGAGCACATCAGGGGCAATTGTGGAAGGCACTTGAGGCCTGTGCTGAGATCCCACACTCTGGTGTGGGCATGTGTGGTGGTCTGAATAAGAATGGCCCCTATAGGCTCATATATTTGAATGCTTAGTCATCGGGGAGAGGCACTATTTGAGAAGGATTCGAGGGACCAGGTACGACCTTGTTGGAGTAGATGTGGCCTTGTTAGAAGAGGTATGTCACACCAGGCCCAAGTTCTCTCTCTGCCTGTGGATCAAGATGTAGTTCTCAGCTACTACTCCAGTGCCATGTTCCTGCCATGCTCCCCACATGATAATGAATTAAGCTTCTGAAACTGTAAGGAAGCCTCCAATTAAATGCTTTGTTTTGTAAGAGTTGCCTTGGTCATGGTGTCTCTTCACAGCAATAGAATGTGGGTATGTATCAAGAGTTGGGGATATCATGGGTTCAAGAGTCGTAGACACTTCAGGATCTAGCTTCCTGAGGGGGGGGGGGGTGCTTCTGGGTAAGTAACAAATCACTGCTCCTGGGAGGTGTCCCAGGATTCTCTAGCACCCTCTGTTGGTAGAGCTAGTGTGAGTGCCTGGGAGCCCAGAGACAGAGCTGCTCAAAGCTGGGAAAAGAGCCATCCATGGGGCAGCTCCCAGATCAAAGACATTGAAAAATAATCTCTTCATTTGTGTGTACGTGCATGTGTGTGCATGTGCGAGTGCTTGTACAGGCCATGGCACATGTGTGATGATCAGAGGACAAAGTTTCTGGAATTCCTTCTCTCCTTCTACTCTTCTGTGGGTATTGGGGATTAAACTCCAGCCCCTGGGTTTGAGCAGCAAGCCTTTTACCCTCCGCGCAGTCTTCCCAGGTCAGTTATTATCATCTGGCACACCTCGGAAGGCAGCAATAGGCGAAAAGATTTCCGGGCTTTATCACTGCATTCACAAGGCTGTGGGAATCTGTACCAGTCTTTTGCCCACCATGTGGTTCTAATTCTGTGGGTTGGCATTAAATGACACCATTCATGCCCAGTCATGACTCCATGTCAGCATCACCTAGTGAATTGTCACAACATACTGAGTATTTAGCTCCCGTCCTTTCAAAGTGTCCTAGCATGCAGCCATAATTAATGACTGATAGTAAAGAACAGCAAGAAAGAAGGCTGCCAGAAGATATGTTTAGGAGCAGTGCGGGTCTTCAGTGAGGACTTGGGCCGGAAGAGGTCTGGGGTAAGACCGATCTCTGCTGGCTGCACAACCTCATGCCACCAGTCATCTAGTCATAGCTTGGTTTCCATCTATGTAAATGAGGAAAGGTGACGATGATCTGTCCTGGCATTATTATAAATTACTAATAAAAGGACATGTGGACTATTTAAAACAGTGCTGGTAATTAGTAAGTACCCAATAGATAATATCTGTGGTGACAAACGGTTATTTTCACTTGCATAGATCATTTCTATGTGTCTTTCTCAGACTTGCTAACCAATGTGGACATAGGAAATGTTATGGGGTACAAAGGAAACAAGTTTATCCAAGAGTTGATACCAAGTAGAAGTAGTTAATTATGGAGCACCAGAACAGGCAAGCCAATGCCAAGGCCTTGCTGGACAGAATGGTATACGTTACACTGTCCGAAGTACTTTGGAGTTTGCAGAGTAACTTCTAATTCATTGTGTAATTGACCCTTCACAATCTACCTAGGAGGCATTGGCTTAGTGGTAAGAGGGTGGCGCAGGGACCGTCTCACTGTTTTGAACTGGTCTTTCATCTGAAGGTCTCGTGATTTTGAGTAAGCTGGTGGCTTTTCAAACCTCAGATATAACAATGCTATTAAGAGAATTCCATGAGTAATGAATGAAAAAGCCAAGAATTCAGTAGTTGTTTGTTAAGTGACAGTGTCCTTCAGATATAACTTGAAGGAAAAGATGTCCTCTCCTCTGATTTCCAAGACTCTTTTCAGATGGAATAAACAGTTACAGTACTGTGTGTTCAGGAATGAGGGAAGGATCTGTGCAAACCTCATCCGATCTCAACACAATGGAAACATGGTGACATTCAGAGCTTGGACACCATGTGTGGTTGAGTGGTGGAGGCAGCTGCATTCAGGGGCTGCCTTGGTAGTCAGTGGTGGAATGGTGGGATCTCAGGATCCTGACTGAGGACAGAAAGAATAGCAAAAGCTGGGGCTGCTTTGCTCTGAAACATAAATAACATTGGGTGGAAGCACACTGTTTGTGAGTGTGTGGCCGGGCAGGAGGTGGTGTGTGCTCCTCGCACACTGTTTGTGAGTGTGTGGCCAGGCAGGAGGTGGTGTGGGCTCCTCGCACACTGTTTGTGAGTGTGTGGCCAGGCAGGAGGCAATGTGGGCTCCTCTCAGGACAAGGAAGATTCAAACACCTTCGAGGGGTCATGGGAAACTGTGGTGAGAGGTCACAGGAAAGTTCAGGGACCGCATTAACAGACATTACCCGAGACATTCAGCTTTAAAGCCACAAAAACTGCACCAAAATGTGTCCCTTTACTATGGTGAGGACAGCTTACAGAAACTGAATGCGGAGTGTTTTGTAGCTATGTCCTCTGGATTTAAATTCCCTCCTGGAGCTAGCAAAGAGGCTGACAGGACTCAAGAAGCTTAGAAAGCTACAAGATTCACAAGCCCTATCTCCATGGTTATAAAAACAGCAAACAATTGCTTCAAAGGGGAGACTTTCAATGGAGCCCCAGGAACACAGCTTTGTGAGTTGTTACCCATGTGATACACAGTTTTCTGTCTTTGAGTCACTAGTGCTACTGTAGGTAACCATTCATCCATATTGCTAAGCAACTCCAATAAAGTCGCTGAGTTCCCAAGGACTCCTGTGGAATCCTTTCTTTGGTCTGTTGTCAGTGCCCTATCTGAGGAGAGCAGACTTTGGTTACATCTCCCTGAGAAAAGTCATAAAACCTTGGAGAGTCCAAACCCACAATTGGTTGTTCTGATAAAGTTCCCTGTGATGTCAGACTAGTTTAAACCATTCAGATAATGGTCTGTGTTTTGCCTGGAAGAGAGGAAAGCACTAATTTCCTTAGGAGAAAAGGCAGATAATTAGCCCTGTGGATAGATACGGCCAAATACAGAGCATGGAGATAAAGACTCTGATAATAGAGGCTCAAAAGTGGTCCATACGCCAAGTATGGTGGCATACTCCTATAATCTCAGTCCTTGGGATGCTGAGACAGGAGCATCATGATTTCCAGGCCTGCCTGAGCTGCACAGTGAAACTCTGGCAAAACAAACAAACAAACAACCTTCTAAAACAAACAAACAAACAAGCAAGGCCAATGAGATGATTCAGTGGGCAAAGATGCCTTCAAGCCTATGACTGGACCCATGTGGTGAAAGGAGAGAACTGACTCTTGCAAGTTGTCCTCTGACCTCCACATGCACTCGTGTGTGTGTGTGTGTGTGTGTGTGTGTGTGTGTGTGTGTGTGCACTAATGTACACACAATTGAGGACACTCACTCACAAAATAGTAAATGTAAAAAAAATTAATGAATAAACAATGAAAAAATAGATGCACCCTTAAAAGAATACACATTCTCAATTGGGAAGTTCAGAAGTCGTTCCTATGAAGCATTTCTGTTTTTCTTCCATGGTCATGAAAGTAGTCATATTTAATATTTATTTTGAACTTTAAATTTGTGTAGAGAATTTCTGTTATATAGTTTAGCTTTGTGGTATATCCATCTAACTAGGTACTGTGGTAATAAAAAGAATTACAGAACTGGGCTATAGCAGTCAATCATGTCTATTCTGTGTTTATTCTGTGGCTCCTAATGGAGGAGAAACAAGGTTTAGAAGTTCTCAAAGGTACCTATCCTTGAGCTGAGAGGCAGTCTACAGAGAGCTCAACAACCACACGATCACAAGCATTGCACCATAGAAACAAATTCATAGTAATTAATCCCAGTTTTCCCAAGTATGCTGATGCAGGGTAGTGTTTATCCTGCATATTATAAAAGTCATTTGGGGGGGTGTGAAGCCCCTTTTGTACAGATATACCCTGGAACAATTATATTAGAATATTTTAATGATACCAACATTTTATAAGTACTCAGATGACTCCAAAGTGCAATTGTGAATTGAAGTTATACATACATACATACATACATACATACATGCATACATATATGAGTATGAAGTTAACTTCTGTGATTGTAGAGATCTGGAATGCTGCAGATTAAGAGCCTAAATTATGTTGAATTATCTTTAGTCCCCTTACTAGCCACACATACACATCCATATCTAACCTAACATTTTTTCAAATATCAGGCAAAATCTTTGGCTGTATAGCTTGGTAGACTATTAGCTTCTATCAACCCCAAAACTAAGAAAAACTAAGAATGTCACCAGGTAGCAGAGATTTCCTATTTTGCTGTAATCCATCTATGTGATGTCTACACCAATGGTGTATTCACTAAATGTTTATTTGTTCTGTGGCTGTAAAAGCTCATGAAACCACTTCTGTAGTGGCGCATATCATTCCAGGGAAACCTGAACCCATGTTTCTGGGACACAGTCATTCATATTTGGCTCAGAATAAACTACTCCTTATTCCCTTTGGGGTGACAGCTGTGTGTTAGTTAAATCAGCACAACCAGAGTTGAGAAGGACTTGTCTGACAGCAGGATGGCAAGCTCGCTTCTGAGGTTAGAACTAAGAAAACTGCAATTAATTGGCATTAAATAAGTCACTGAAGATCACTAATGATAACTTTGACATAACTATTTTCCTTCTTTCCAAATATTTTTTAAAGTGTGTGTGTGTGTGTGTGTGTGTGTGTGTGTGTGTGTGTGTGTGTGTCTACATATGGGTGCAGTGCCTACAGAGGCCAGAAGTGTCAGATTATAAACTGCCTGTGTAGGTATTGGGAACAGCACTCAGATTTTCTGGAAGATCAGCAAGCATTCTCCAGCACCAATGTAACTTTTTGACAGGCTCCCCACAGTGTTTCAGAACCTTCTGTATAATGGTTTTCCCCTTCCTTTTGGTCATTCTAGAGGTTTTACAAGGAAGTTGCTCCCAGAAAATAATTTGTATTTTCTAATCATTTTGAAAGGAATATTTTAGGTTTGAATTTGGAGGAATAGATATGCAGCCATCCATATGTATCTGTGGGTTCCACATCCATTAATCCAACGAGTTGAAGATCAGAATAACTTTTTACAAAATTGCATCTGTAATGAACATAGACAGAGCTTTAAAAAATCACTATCCCTTAAACAGTACAGCATAACAAGTATTTACATAGTACTGACATTGTGTGGGGTGGTTTGACTAGGAATGGGCCCACAGACTCATGTGTTTGAATGTTTGGCCCATAGAGAGTGGCACTATTAAGAGGCATGGCCTTGTTGGAGGAAGTGTGTCACTGTAGGGGTGGACTTTGAGGTCTCATATGCTCAAGCTATGCCCAGTGTTTTATGTAGTCTCCTTCTGCTGCCTGCCGATGAAGATATAGAACTCTCAGCTCCTTCTACAGCACCATGTCTGGCTGCAGGCTGCCATGTCCCACCATGATTATAATGGACTAAACCTCTGAAACTGTAAGCTAGCCCCAATGAAATGTTTTCCTTTATCAGAGTTGCTGTGGTCATGGTGTCTCTTCACAGCAACAGAAACACTAACTAAGACAGTGTGTTAGGGATTGTAAGCTATCTAGACATGATTTGTAGTTTATGGGAGGGTGTGCATAGATTCTCTGCAAATACTGTGTATTTTTATAGAAGACTAAGTTTAGGGATCCATAAGGAGGCCCTGGAGTCAATTCTCCAAGGATACTGAGGGCTGACTGGTTTCAAATCAAATCACCATAGTGTCCTTACTTTTTGAGTATTGTTATGGAAGGGAAGCATGCTGATCCTGGAGCAGCCTGGGGAGACTGCTGTTATGGTTTAGATGTAAAATGTCCCCCATAGGCTTATGTGTTTTAACACTTGGTTTACAGATGGTGGTGCAGTTGAGGAGGTTGTGGACTGGTTTAGGAGGTGAGGCTTAACTGGAGGAAGTGAGTTGCTGGGATGGGGGCATGTCTTGAGAATCATAGGCTGGCCCTATCTCAGGTCAGCTTCCTGGCTCTGTCAGCTTCCTGGTCACAGCTGTCAGTGGCTGCCATGGTCATGCCTTCCCATGGTGAACTCCAGCGTCCAGCTGTGAGTCACAGTGAATTCTTCCGTATGGTGCTTCTTGTCAGGTATGTGGTCAAAGAATGAAGAAATTAACCAAGTCAGCCGCCTTCCCAAGACAGTTGGTGCACAGTATGTGACTGGTTCTTCCCTTGGTCTTGCTGGTGGCCTCTTACAGTGTAACTGGGGATGGCAGAGATTCACAGAATAGAAACTCTGAGCTAATTGATTTAAGAAGTCCCACATGGTGTGTGAGTCAGGCAATATGAAGAAAAGATCGCTGCTACAGTACTGGGAATCACAACATATTATCCAGTCACTTGAGTCTTTTGTTTTATTTAAAGTGTCATAATTGTTACCAAAGGTTCAATTACATCTTTGTTTTCTCTGGCATTCAGATTTCTACTTCCAAGTTTTCTTGTTTAAGACCAGCACAAGTCAATGGTGAAGTGTTCCCTCTGACTTTAGAAACACAAAACATTTCAGGTTTTCCAAATCATGCCAGCTGTAACCCTGAGAATCTTGTTAAAGCCTCAGGACAATTTAGGCTTTGAGGATGTCTTTCCAGTAGTAAAGAGGACTACTATACCCAGAAACAACTCTGACTTCATGTTAGAGCTTCCTTCTTCCTAGAATATTCAAGGTGAATGAACTCTTTTGCTTCCGTGTAGAGAAAAATGCAGGAGGAACCGAGAGAGAGAATCTCTCTGAGACAGTGGCCAAAGACAGAGTTGTCTTGGAAGATACACTGCAGCAGAGATTAGCAGGACTGGCTTCTAGTCCTGACTGCTATGTTTGAACTTATGAAAGTCATAAGCCGGCTATCTACTAATTGGCGCCCCATATGATCCTTTCCGATACTAGGATGAGAGGTAGAGCATATGGCCTTTAATAAGTGATGCTGGGATGTGTCCCATGATTGCATTTTGAAACACTAACTCTATTTGGTATTTTACTTCATCACTAGAAACAGCTAAAGAGAGACTATTAACATGAATAAATTAGAAATTTAGGTATAGGAAAGAATCATGTAACATCTACATATAAAGCCAGTGGCAGGACAGCAACAAGATGGGGAAACACCACTGTGGAGAAATGCAGAAGCAGACGGGGTCCTGCTCTCTCTCTTGACTATGGGAAGCAGTCAGATATATTTATAGCTAAACCACTGTTACTGCTGGTAACCTGGGTGACACTTGTACCTCTGGTTATCTAATTCCAACAAATACACTTTACATTGGCCAAAATGAAGGCCAGATGACTTTTCTGATGTTTCCAAGGAATGAGACTATACATCAAAAGGCATATCAATTATTAGTTTGTAAAAAAATACAAAGGACAAAGCACACATTGGTCATTAATATGAGAATGTAAGCATCAAGATCAAAGTAAGGGAGTCCCACATAGGAAAAATGCAGCAGTTGCATAACACATACATTCCCAAAAAAAAAAAAAAAAAAGTCAGGAGGTGAACTACAGATGCAAAATAAACTTGAGAAAGCTGTGGAATCTGAGGATTGTATTTGACTTACAATGTTAAACAAAACAAAACAAAAACAACCTTGGAAAGTGACATTATATTTATACACTAAAATTTCTGAGCAGTAGATATGTGCTGTGGAAGAATTATTATGGCACTTTTGTGCCATGATGACACTGTGAACACTAAGAATTCTTCCTCTTTAGGGGTACCCCATTGAAAAGCAGATAAAAATAATCAAATCATGGCACTTGTTTTAGGATGTTGAAAGAGGAGGACCTGAATAAGGGTCTGATTGTTTTTAGTGGAATCTATTACATTTTTATTTATTTGTTATGTGTGTATGATTGTGTATGTGCACATAAACATGACCTGGATTGTCACAATATTTGTGCAGATTAGAGGACCACTTGCGGGAGTCCATTTTCTCCTTCTACCCTGTAGGTTCCCGTGATGAACTCAGGTCTTCAGACTTAGCAGCAAGCACCTTTACCTCTTGAGCCATCTCACAGGCCTTGGAGTAGAGATATGATTAAAAACTCAGTAAACACATTAGCGTAACTCAATGATTATAGGAGCTGTGTGTTGATACCTGCAGGTTTATCATGCCATTCTTGTCTACTTTTGAATATATTTGAAGTTATTGTTTTCATATTCCAAAGAAAACAAAATATGGTTGACAGTGATGAAATAAAGACCCTTTAAGAAGCTAGAAGATTAGTTTTGGACCATGAGTATTTAAACTCCTCTAACTCACAACCCAGAGATCTTAGCATCAGTGGGCAGATTCACAGTGCAGTGGAATGCTGATAGCCAGAAACCCCCCAGGGAAAGGTACCTTTCTTTCCTTAACACAGATTTAAAAAGGTTTTCTCAAAAAACCATGAAGTCCAAGAAAAAACACTGATTCTGAATTTTTTTTTACCCTGATAATTTGTGGTAGGTTTCTTTATTTTTTGAATATAAAGTGACAGAAATAATTTGCCATTAGAAAAGAGAAAGGATCTTTGACTATGTACAGCTTTTATACATCACAAAGGTTTTTCTTGTTTTTATGTTGTCTTTTTTTAAATTCATTTTAATTTTTGTTCCTGCATCATTTGAACAAGTCCAAACTGGAAATCTATACAGCTCACAAAAAAGCCCTCCACCCGAAAGACCCCCCCACCCCCACCCTACCCCAATGAGAAACAAGATAAAACAAAAGAATGAAATCAACTTATTTTGCTTGTTAAAGGTAAGTCATTTGCTTATATATATACTTGTAAGTATTTTTTTTCAAGTTCAAACACCAAAATCCAAGAGAGAAAGAAAAAAATAAAAGACCCAGTCATCCGCCCCTCCCCCCACTCCAGAATCTCAATTGATCCCTGCATGTCCAAAATAAGAAATCGATATTTACAGAAAACAAAATCAAAACAAAACAAACAACCTAAAAGAACTTGGAAGTGAATGGGCTGGGGATCTGAGAGTCAAGAGGAAGGAGAGCTGGCCTAGAGGAGGAACGTGGGATCTGGCCTCACAGAGTCCAGGCAAGCCTGAGGGCTTTCCTTGTGCAGAGGGGACACCACACTAGGGGAGCTGTGACCATCACCCCTAGCCAGAATGACTCTGGGAGCGGTGTGGTTCTGCGACTGCAGCCCAAGCCACTGTGTGTGTATACAGTGTTTCACCCCTTCATACGCCCGCTCAAACTCACATGCACACCCACAGTCACACACGGACATGCTTCTGTCATTGTGGCTAAGTGTACTTATGACACTGTTAGAGCACTGGAAGAAAAGAGATTTTTTTTTTTTCCCACAGGTAAGAGTTCATTGCCCTATCCTTTGTCTTCTCTGGTCCCATGCTAACATTCCAGCTAGCTCCCTGGACATGTTTCCACAAGTGTTATGGCTACTCTAAAGTATGAATGCTGGGATGGTCACTGTGTCACAAAGCTCCCACTTAAGATCCCCTCTCCTTTATTTAACCTCTCTCCTCACGTCCCACAGATGCTTGCACAGTCATACCTGATTACTACGTTGGTATAACAACCAGAAACAGGGGAAATCTTGGGCAGATGGAAGTCATGCTCTGTTCAGTTGACCTTTGAAAGGCTGGATTCCTGCTGGGCAGGAAGTCAAGCAGTCAGGACACACACCCCTGCAGCTTTTGCTTCCCTATTCTTTGCTAAAGGAGTTGTAGCCAGCACTGGTGCATAAAGCATGGAATAAGCCCTTGAGTTGGCTGTAATACTCTTCCAACACAGACCCGAAGACAGGCATTAGATGAGCCTGGGTGAACACCAGCTAATCTTTGAGAGGAGTGGCAGGAAGGCTAAGACAGAGCTGGAGGGTGTGTGTTCACTGGTGAACAGTGAAGCTGAACTGGCAGTGACGATTTCACCTGCCCCTGTTCAAGATTTTGTTGGGTCAGGAGAACTAGCTCAGTAGAAAGGCCTACTGTCTCTACCAAATCAAGTTATGATTTCCTAAAGGCCCCAGGAAATAAAATAAGACCAGTCTATCATTGGTGTTGGATATGCGGAATGTTGTGGAGAAGGCAGGATCTAGTTTATACTTGCCAAATCTCCAGATGCTCCAGATGCCCCACCCCCCACCCCCTGCCACCTCCTTTAGTCAAAGTTTTAATTTTTCCAGTGTTATCTTCAATGTACACTCCTCCCCCCTCCTCTCCCCCAGGCAGCCCCACTAAAACCTTCCTTCTCTAACCCCATCTTAATCATCCAGAATGTTCCTCCCTCCAAAGCTTTCAAAGATGCCCAATCATTTCCTAATGCTCCTGGCCCATTGTTCTCTGTCACAAAAGAAAATACTGAATAAAAATGATCAGTCAGAGGAAACCGTCATTTGCTAGAATTGGGCAGAAGCAAAGCTGTTTGTTCTTCTTCTAGATTTCTTTTAAAAGATGAACAAAGAGTAAGATAAATAAGAAGAAAGAATTCTGAATTTCTCCAAGGAGAGCAACTTAGTTGGAAGCTTTTAAAGCAGAGAGGGCAAGACGTATGGTGAAATGCGGTCTTTTTGGAGGTAAAGCGTTGCAATGCCGTTTCCATCCAGGAGAATTGAACTTGGTCTCCAAGCAAATAAATAAGCAAAAGCAGAATTTGGCAGTGGAAATTAAAAGGTGGGGGTGGGGTGGGTGGGTACTGATGAACCATGAGAGTGCCCCATGCTGCTGGCAAGGCCTTGACCAGCACATGCAGCCTTGACACTTCAACCTGATAAAGACTACCAGTACCAACCTCAACTACCCATGAACCCAGCTCAGGAGAGCCACTGTGAGGAGCCCACTCTCACCTTCATCCACAGGTGAGCTAGTCCATCTCCTACTGCAGTCCATCTTCTATCCTTGGCTCCCATTCCTTCCTATGAATCCACGGTCCTCCACTGTCACACACCCTGGCAACTTCTGTCACATTCTTGTCTTCCTGGAGACTCCAGCAGCCCTACTGAGTAGCATGCATTCCAGTCACACGTTTGTCACAGCACCAGTCTAGAGGTGGCTCAATTGCTCAGCAGTGCCATTTTCAGACCATTTCAGCTCTCTTCCATAAAAAACCACATATAGTGACCAAATCTAGCATGAAGTACATCAGGGAATACTAGTTCTTCTCCTCTGCCTGGCTCGATCATTGAAACA
Source organism: Peromyscus californicus insignis (assembly GCF_007827085.1). Taxonomy (NCBI): domain Eukaryota; kingdom Metazoa; phylum Chordata; class Mammalia; order Rodentia; family Cricetidae; genus Peromyscus; species Peromyscus californicus. The sequence goes on from NW_026294584.1 coordinate 147,927,593, forward strand.
GTCTTGAATTACCACTCTTAGCTGATGAATTAATCTCTTTGTATTTCACTGAATAATTCCAATCCAAACAGACATGTTCCCAGATCTGTCTACCTCCTTGCATCTGGGCCCAATACCACAGCCTCTCTATTATGAAGCACCAGTAGCTCCTACATCCAGCCTTCTATTTGTGCAGTGGATTCCATCCCCTTTCGCTCATCATCGCCATTACTCCTCTCACCATCTCCTCTTTCTAAGCACCATCAGCTTCCTGACTCTACCGGGTCATTCTGGTCATCACAAAATGGGTTATTAAAAAAAAAAATCCCTCCCTGGGCCCTCAACTTCAAGCTTGGATACCCAGTTGCCTAGTCTGCTTTCCACCTGGATGTTTGGTAAGCATCTTAAAGTTACTATCACATGAAAAACTTCCTCTCAGTGACACATGAACCTCAAGAGACACTGCCTCTGTTGTGTTGACTCCCAGCACCTAGACCACCCTGGCACAGGGTTTCCATTCAATAAACAACCTTGCAAGGACAGACATGCCCAAGAACTGCAGACAAGTGTTTTCCAAATACAATTTCCAATAAAAAGTAAAATAAGACAGAATCACCAAGACCCCTCTTCCAAGAAAATAATAAACTTTGAACCTTGGATATCTGTTATTTCAGCAAACATTGAAATGGCACAGGCAGGGCTCATTTTGGACCTGAGAATTGACCTTGGGTTTATTATTATTTTTAATAATAAAAAAAATGACCCCAAGTCTCATTAGCCATTTCTCTGTCTCTGTTGTCCCCTCTAGTGTTCCTCCTCTGTTGCCTAATTCCCAAATGCCTTCTGCTAGAGTAGAATGAACAGACTGAATTGTGGGAGCATTACTTCATCATTTTAACCAAGTTGATTCAGAACACATGATCTATTTCCCTTTAATGAGGTTTTACAGCTTAAAGGATCATGTCTGAGTCAATAAATTTCATGCTAATATGTGTAAGAATCAGGATTAAAGCAATCTGCAAAATGCCTGTTTGTAATTGAATCCACCAATTTCCTTCCTGGAGTAAACAGTAATCAGATTAGAAAACTTGGTGTTTTCACTGGGATGGGAAGATACAATTTTATTTAAAGGATTTTCTCTCTCAAAGGTGACCTAACTTTGTGATGCCAAACCACACTAAAACTGAAGAAGATGAAGAAATAAAAAAGCTTAAGCTAACTGCATTCTCTTGATATATTCTCCTCTTCTCTGTGTCCTTTGGCTTCCCAAGTTGAGTAATTGCCATCCCAATGAGCATGAGGCTCTTCTGCTCAGAATATTCTAGACTGGAGAACGGAGATAGTCAGTGAGGAGCTGCTCTAAGGTCTGAAGATGAGTTCTTGAAGAGCCAAGGTGCACTGCTTATTAGTAGTTCCCTGCCAGAAAGCCTGTGCCTGTTTCTAAAGTGAATCCACCTCTGTCTGAGTGGTCAGTGGTAGCAGGTTTCTCCTTCCACTAGAGCTTGTGGGTGGGTGGGAGTGATGGACAATACTTTTAGTGGGGTTAATCAGAGCATGTTGAACATTATGAACATTGTGAACAATATGAACATTATCCTCTCTGTCCTCTAAACCATCAGCCCCTCTTTACCCTTTTCTTTTGCTTCTGGAATTTGGCTTACCTTGGTGAAGACCATTATTTCAGAACCATGCTCTGGTCTACTTGTCACTGAATTTATTTCCCACTTTAGTTTTCTCTCATTTTAACAGCATGTGCTACGAACAACTCAGAACTGACATGCAACAACTCATTGGCTGAGAGACTTAGAGGCACTGGCTTTCTCTGTGCCTAGGGCAAAGGAAAGCTGGGGATAGTGTAACATCATCAGTGTCTTTAAACTAAAGCATTCTCCATCATAGATCTTGTGCCTTGAAATGACAGAGAAAGGGAGGCAAGTGGGAAGGAGAGCTAGGGTGAGAGATTAATGGCTTCATGCACACAGAAATCATCTTGACCAAAGCCCATGTGTACCTGCTCAGTGGCTGCTTAATATTCTGGAGCACGTCCCTCTCCTTTAGCAGATCCTCGGCTCTCACTTGAGGACACTCAGTTTCCTGGCACTTGACCTTGAGTTGAAGCATCTGAGGACAAGGCCGTGTTTGCTTTCTTGCTTACTATTTTTTTCCAACTCTTTCTTTCCAAATTAAGGAATAACAAGAAAACCAATGAGAAATTATTCTCAGATCTTTTTCTGAATAACCTGTTTAAATAAGAATTCAGTTTAAGGGGCATTTTTTTTTTTTATAACAGGAGAATAAGGTAGAGAGGGAATCGCAGATCAAGAAGTAGGATCTGGAGATATATCAAGAGGCAGAGAAGTCAAGAAGGATTTCTATGGAAAGAACTGGAAAAGTTATTGTCAATATAAAACCCACTTTTCAATGGCTATAAAAATAAGTATTTGGGGTCAATTTCCTAGCATAGCTATCATTCCTTTTGTCAACTTTGAAACAGTGAATTCCTGTTGTAATAATGGCTTCAAGAAGAGGAGAGAGTCTCAGAGGAGAGATGAATTACAGACAGGATAAGATTCCCCAAAGATCATTGGGATTAAATGAAATATGCTGATTCTACTCATTCCTAATGAATTTCTGTATGTATTTGCTGGTATGTCTGACTAGTGATGGCCATGCATATTTCTTCATCATGTGGGAAAAGAAACAAAGACATGCAGAAGACAGTCACAGCTGTCTGAGAAGGTTGGAGTTTTGTTCTTGGCCCCATTTATCTTGCTGGGAAGAGAAACAGATTTAGCATCCCAGGGAATGAACAGAGAATGGAGAGAATAGTAATACTCTATCTTGTTTCATTGAAAGAAAGATGCTCCACATCTTCAAAAGCTCTCCAACTTTCTGATTAGATTAGAAATTAGTAGGCATGTTTGTTTTCCTAGGAGGCATCTCTTCTTGGTATTGAAACTGCCTATTTTCACCTCCACCCAGGTAACCAGCTTCATCCAACAGGACTTACCCAAACAGGCTTTAAGAATTGTTCTTTAATAGAAGTGACAGAGGGCATGAGGACAAGGAAAGGTTGTGAGTTACCTCAGGGCTCAATGTCCAGTGGGCAAGCCTGGCTTAGGAAGAAATCAATCTGCAATATGAGAGGAATTACGTTCTGCCCATAAGGTCAGTGGCAAGGGGATTCGGTTCATGTGGACGCTGCTCTGAGGAGAGAGTCCTAAGCTCCAAAACTGACTTTTACCTACTTCAGTCTTTGCACAGGAAGCATCCATATCAGCTACAATATCCTCAAAATATGAAGCTACCCTGATTCTGTATATACTTTCAGTTTGATTGCTCCAGCCTTGGGTAGATGGGGACTTGCTTTCTAAAACTTTTCCCATAATGCTTTCCCAATCTGCACTGTGGGCAGCTGTGCTTGAGGGTTGCCTTTTTAATTTCCACTTTAATATTTAATATTAAGCACAAGAGCTTTGTGGTTTCAATTAAGTAATTCTCCATCCATGCCCTTAGGGTCCTATGAATCTTATTTCTATCCTGTCCCACAATGAATATGAGTATAGCACCAGAGAAGGAATGGTCATCTCAGGGGAATAGGATGTTCCAACACCCATCAGATCTTGGCTCTGTGATGTTAGTAAGGAGTATCATGATAGAGGTAATGAAATTCCTAAGCAAGATGAAGCAATCATGGCATCAAGGTAGAATAGGCTGCCCTCTTTCTCGGCTTTCCATGCTTACCAACATGATCTTACACCAGCTCTCAGGAGGCAAAAGGGTGAGAGAGAACCGCTTTTTGTCACCAACTTGATTCTAAGCTAAGTTTGAGGAGCATTCATTTGCTGTTCTCAATTCCTCCCCGCACACACGGGAATGAGTAATTTCTTCCTCTCCCTACACTTTGCAGCATCCTCTCTGGGACAGGATAGACTGATTAAATTGGTCAAAGCCGATGTGAAGGTAGAGCATTTCACTGTTCTTGGTATAAGCAGACTGTTCTGCATAAGGAGTAAACTCTCTTGAGATATAAATTCAAGATGCTATCCTCTGGAAAGGCAGGATTCCCCCCTCCCAAGCTTGGTCCCATTCATCAGCCAGCAGATACGTTGCAGGAGAAGGTAGCTACGGGAGTCCATCAGCTGTGGTTGTTGAACAATTTACCACTATAAACTTGGGGCAAAATCAAAGTCTCACAACTATTTGCTGCAGATGGCACTATTCTCCTAAATAATGATTTAGGCAGAGAATCATTATTTATTAGTGTTCTGGGGGACACAAGGTCTTTTGTCAGAAATTCATTGCATTACATGTCTACATAACATTTCTAGAACTGACTCATGTCTTAATATTAGGACTAGGCTAAATTAGATTCAAGTACCCTGGAAAAGAATATAAAGGATTCTGTCTTGAAGTTGCCTTCCCTGTGGGCTAGCCCAAACTACTGACACCTTCAACATTTCATGACCACCTCACACACACTTTTAAAAGGCCTCCTTCCTAGGATACCAGTCTGGGAGATTTGGGCTGCTCACACGCTGTATAAAAATTTTGAATAATAAAAGTTATTCCCCCATGTCTTACCTTAAAAAATTCAAACACCTTGATTTGCTCTTCAAATTTCCTTCATTACAGAGACTTTTATATCTTTGTTTTGCAGATTCCTGCTTTGTTCCACCATTTGATTGGTTTCTGTAGACTGATGCATTATGGGAGATGGGCAGGGTGGGAATCTGGGAAGATGAATTTTGTGCAAACGATTTGGTTAAACAAGTTGCCTGGATTTCATGACTTTCCTCCACTATTAGGTATTAAAAACTTGGGATGGGAGAGCAGTTCATGCAGTATGACTTTCTGAGATAGCCTAGGGTACATGAGATAGCCTGTGGTACAAAGTGCAGACAGTTTGCAATGGAAGCTTTGACTTTACTAGTGCATCTGCGCTTCTGTGTGTTCATCTGTACAACCAAAACCATCACGTGACCCTGTCAAAGAGGCTGTGGGGAGAAACGGTGGTGGTAAATTAGCCCATATCCACACCAGGAGCCAAAAATGGTAAAGATCCAAGTGAGTTATTTTTGACTTCACAAACACCATCCTTCTCCAAAAAGACAAGTGGCATCATCCTAGGAACTGCAAGTGCTCTGGACTTTCTTTGTGGCATGAACTAAGAATGCTGAAGTGTTAGCCCTTCACCTGTCTTAGTGATCCATTACTTTTGCCTGAGACATAACTGAACTCATTGCCCTGGGCATTTAAAATGTCTATGATTCTCAAGGACTGTGACAAAATGATTTTTTTCTGCTGGTCCAAGATGCCCAGTACATCTTGGTCATCAATGTACAGAGTGGGGGTGTTAATAGAATTATACTGGTCAGGCTCTTGTTTAGAAAAATTCACTATCATGTACACATTAATGTTCTGTATGTATCTCAACTTCTCATCATAATATTGTGTGTGTGTGCGTGTGTGTGTGTGTGTGTGTGTGTGTGTGTGTGTGCATGTGTGTACATATGTGTGTGTTTGAGGGGTGGTGGATAGAAACACAAATGTGAGGATACTCATGGTGAAGGGATCATTTAATACACGGAACTGTGTGAAGAACATGATATCTATTTATATGACTGAAAACACAACTCAGACCGAGACAACAAAGTGGCGTAGTCTCTTGTTTGCCATTGCTTCTTAGCATATCCAAAGGGAACATTAAAATGGCCCTGATTTAAAAAGAAAATGGTTATTGATAATTTAATTAAATAATTACAATTAAAATGTGGTGATGGCAGCTATATAGACTATTCTGAAGTTTCAGGAAGACATAGCTTTTTGTTTCTTTGTTTTGTTTTTAAAGAAAAAAGAATCCCTTTTGGAAACAAGTGATATCATTGTCTGAAGGAAGTAAGTCACTACACACTTTCACATTCCTGGGACCACATTCCCTGCAGCTCTGATCCTATCCGATGCTAGCACTGTGAGCCTCCTCCTGCAGAGAGTGGATGGATTCATGAAGGTTAACATTCTACAGCTAGGCTGGTAGGACAAGCTGTGCCCTCTGTGCCCAGGGTGGTGATCAACAGCTCCCTGGGTGTCTTCCAAGGGACTAAGACGCTGACTCAGGGATGCCGTGTGACCAGACTTTCTGTAAGCATTTAGAACCTCAAAGATGAGGCTGGGTCCAGCTCCCTCACTGCAGGGTCAGCGTTCTTTCTGGACACCTCCCCTGGAATTTCTAGCACTTGATCAAACAGCCTAAAGTCCCCAAGCACTTTGAAATGGGCCCTTGAAAAATGCTCTGTAATGCCCCTCATTTCTAATCTACCTTGCTTCTGCCTCTCAGGTTACAACCAAAGGGGGTAAGCAAAAAGGACAATTCTATCCTCATCTGGAAGACACCTGGAAATCATGCTCCAATGTTAAGGTGAGTTTTTTCAAATTGTCTGTGGCCAAAGGAATGGGACTCTGGGAGGCTATCAGCCTCAAGTCTGGTCCTTCGGGGGTTTTCTTCTTCCTGAAGGGGCCCTCAAAGTCAGGGACTAGTAAGCCCCCAGCTCTACTTGTGACATAAAGGGAAGTCTTAGTGTGGGCCTCTTATTCTTTGCCTTTATCATCTTTTACAGGTACTGGTAAGTTAAAAAATAGAGTAGAATAAGATATAAAAGAAAATAACCATGTAAAACCATATGATGTTGGTCCATTCATGGTCCATCAGAATTTCATGGATGCCTTCTTTGAAAGAACAGTGTCCTCTCGACACGTCCACTAGTTAGTGCCAGTCTGTTTCACTGTTTAAAATAAGTGTCTCATATTATCATAAGATGGACTTTGCTCTAAAATGTTAATTATCCCCATTACTAGGATCAATACTATCTACAACTATTAAAACTGAAGAAAAACCCATCCCTTTAGACTTAACACTTTAATGCTTACTAGATATCTCCTAAATTGTCACAAGTTTCACCCCAGCTTGCCAATAATAATCTCCCACACCTTCCTGTCTTGATAAAGAATGAACTCGGCCTGCAATTTTGAAAAGCAGACTTGGCATTGCCTGTAGCATATTTGAGTTAGGTTCACTACAGTATGCTTTAAATTAGCACTCAGTGGCAGAAGATGCCTCCCAAAGGAGAATAATTCATTACCAATGACATCATGAGATGTATAGAGGAGGTTGGCCAGGAGAAAGGAAGAGAGCATTATCTGGTACTCGAGCAGCTTAAGTAAAAGGACAGGACCAGCCCAAGATTTTCTCCAGAGATGAAGATAGACACTAACTAGAACAAATAGGTGAGACGTGTTAAGAGAACCAAGGAACCAAGGGAAAAAGTGAAGGCTGCATGAAGAACAGAGAGCAAGAGGCCATCAGGCCAGAAGCGATAATGTTTCCTCTAGGGCAATGAGTCCAATCATAATTACAGAGAAAAGAGAGTTGAGACATTACAATTCTCTTTCAACCAAGTCATTGAAACTTTGGTGTATTTTCACTTGAGGTATATGTCAGAGGTGATCTGTTTAATAACTCAGTGTCATAAAGCATCAGAAAGGGTGAGGAAAGAAACACCATTAAGACAAGGGCGTAAGCAGAACATACAGCCCCTGACCCAACATCTGGCCTACAAAGGTGTAAACTTAGAGCATTCAGTGAAATCCACTGGTCCTGTTGGATCACTTCCTGAGATTCACAAGACTGTGTGATTAGTAAGCTTGCATTGCAATTGCAACAAGACCCTTTTGTTAGTGAAAATATCTAAATGACCCAAACTGCCTAACTCTTGGAATAAAGAACTGTCATCTGAGCATAGGTCATGCTAGACTCGTTCAGGATAGCAATGTGTCTAGAATCATCTCTGCTCACAGCATCTGGATAATCCCTATACCTCACATTTGATGAATATCCTTCACAGTTGATCCTCCTACCATTTACCTTGTGTGCACTCATCACTGTGGGGGACACAGAAATACCCATAAAGTAGTCAAAGAAGGACTTCAGAGAATGAAGTATAACTTGTAAAAATACAAATTCACATTGGAAATGACAACATGAAAATGCACACATGCCCTGTTAGTGCAATACTGAATCTGTGTCTGGAGAAAAAGAGAAACATGGGGCTGGTAGGGGGAAGAGCTCATCCTTAGGTATTCCTGCAGATTTAAGAATCTTGTGGGTAAAATAAGTGAACTCCTTTTCTATTTTTATTTATAATATCAAATATTCACTAGTGCCCTTCATGCACAAGACACCCTGTTAGGTGATGGAGGAAATAAAGATTAGTAAATGTATGGCCTGTTTTGAATCTAAGAAGGAAGATAACATGCACAATCAAATAATTATGAAGATGATCTCTGACAGTTGCTACCCAGGAGATAAGATTAAAGTGTCATGGACATTTGTAAAATGCCTGATTTTTTTTTCCTGCACAGATTGTGAAGGGAAATAGATGCTGTAGTTATGTTGTTGTCTTTGAAGACTGTATAGAGGGAGTGGATTATGCAAGAAAGTTGGGAGATGAAAGTTCAGAGCAGGACATTTTGGGAAAAGAGAAAAATTTTAGACACAAGTAAATCTAGCTGGGTAAGGAATGTTAAGGGAAAAGTATGTAATTTAACTGCCCTGTGACAAAGAGCATGAACTAAGGTTCTACTTTCTAGAAAGCCATGGCAAGGGGAGCTCATTAAAGACTTGTCTTCTGGGGTTAGGGATGCCCTGAAGTAACTACAGTTAGGAAACAAGCTGATGAGAGTAGACTGAAATATGAACTCTTGGAACAATGATATGCAACATTGAAATAATCAATGGGAGGGAAGAGCCTGAATGAAAAGGGAGGCCGAGAAACTTTAGAGTGACAATAAATAGGTTTTCCAAATGATTATATGTGCAAAATCAGGGATATGCAGGAGGCAAAAATTCCTGGTAAAACTTTAGTGTGGTGACAGGAGAGTAATGGATCCACCAGTCAGAAGGAGAATTTGCTAATTATGTCAATTTGCAGAGGCAGATGGGGGTATTCAGGTTAAGCTGAAGTGATCAGAGGTGATCAGAAATATATGCATTAAGCTGAAGAGAAAATTAGGGTCTAAGAGTGAAGATTTGAAATTCATCTTCACTCAGAGCCATTAATGTTGTGGAAGTCAGAAAGATCATGAGGAGTTAACATGGACAGTTGCAAAAGCAGAAGCCAGTGAGGTCATTGGGAACCTGAGAGCTAAGATCCAAATCAGTATGTACCACCTCCCAAAAGTTAGCTCAGGTGGACATCTAAGGGTGAATATCAGGGAAACAAAAATGCTGTTGGATTTGTAGCAAGACACTCATTGAAGTTTGGAGTTTGTAGGTGAGTAGCAGATTAGACTCATTGCAAAGCTGTAAGCATTGGGTATGGATGTGAAGAAATTCTATCCACTTGAGAAGGCTGGGAGAGCAAAGATAAACAGAGATAGACAGGCATTCAAGGGTCTAGTTGAATGGAGAAATTTGTTCCTACAGATGTTGCCAGATTTTGTTTGGAGAGGAACACGGACAGCTGTGTGCAAGGGAGTAAAGTTGAGACAGAGAGGTCCTATTGTCTGAAGTGTACCTCAGAAGATCTCAAAGGGATGTTTGGCACACAGAGACAAAGAGCACTCGGCTGAGAAGCTAGCAAAGATGAGTGAAGGAAATGCAAGGCTGTGACCTGAGAGGGAATCTTTGAGTGTTAGCTTAGAATGTGTAATAATTCCAGAAGTGGCCAAGGCTTGGCTATGATGTGGAGAGTTGAATGTCTGTGGTATTCTTCAATAACATAATGTATATCTTTGATTCAAACCCTGAAACCTGAAAATATTAAACCTGTATGAGGAATCACAGAAATTTATGTAAGCCTATTTATATATACATAATACATAGATTTAAATATTTTATATTTATGCATTTGCATATCCTACATGAGTATAACATACTCCATTTTAAAATCTTTAATATATTTCTCAGTACTAACTCAAGGACATAGTAAATGCTCAACAGATATTGGTTTAATTGAACTAACATATTTATGTAGAGCTTTTAAATTTATACCACCCTTTAACTCACAACCTTAAAATAATTATTGATTGATAAACAGAGTTCAGGATGGAAGTCATAGCTTTAAAATAATAGTTTTGTAATGGGCTTAGAATTGTGCTTCTTCATTGTAACTTGATCCTTGCACCAAGTGCCACTTTTTGCCAAAGAGGATTCTGTACACCAGCATCCCAAGGCTGTGAGGAACTCTATACACCAGCATCCCAAGGCTGTGAGGAACTCTATACACCAGCATCCCAAGGCTGTGAGGAACTCTCCCATCCACTCTACTTTCCATTCTCAGTTCCCATTGGCATTGCCAGCCCCAGTCACACCAGCAGATGCAGGATATGGAACATCACCAGCAGCTCACAATGATTAGCTCTGACATCACTGAACAAGGACACCGCGGCAGCGAAATACACCAGGTTCCTACCATTTTCCACTCATTTCCAGTATTGCTAGGGTAACCCAACACTCTCTGAGCAAAGTTCTTCCTCCTTGCTTCTGTACTGCTGCCTAGAGCACCTGAACGTCACCAGTCTCTTCAAGGCATGGGAAAAGCACGGACTTTCACTCAAAGCTTGGACAGAAGCTGTCTTGTGGGAGCAGATAGCTTACATCCAGGCCACAGAACTCACAGGGACCTCATGGGACTGAGCAAATGTGAGAATGGGATGAGGGTAGGATGTGTTCATTCAGCCTGTGATCTTGCATATGGCTACCTCCCCAAACTTGATGGAATTCTAGACTCAGATCAATGTTACAAGTTCTCAGGATGACAAATGAGCATTTTAACATTGACCCAACCATAACATAGGCCCACAGGTTAAACAGTACCTGAGGGTCAACTGGCTCCTTCACAGAGAATATGAGAAAGGAAGCTAGGCATGTTTAGATTGCAGGCAAATCAGTTAACTGGCAGATTATTTTACCTAGAACAGAGAACAGATAATGCATGCTTTTTATAACATACTAACAGATTATATACTAAATATGAATGAACATTTTTCTTTGCCACTCTCTGCTCAGCATCTTGCATTTGAGGAAAGGTGCCTGTCTTTTGTTTCCTGGGTCACAATTCTTACCTGCCCTATACAGTGTAGAATTTAGCTATCTATAAACTATGCATGTGACTGTGTGCTGAAAATAAATCACAGGTACAACTCCTAATCCAGGGTCCCCATGGGCCTTAACTAAACAGGTAGAGATGGAGCATGGCTTAAATGACAAGTTTTCTGGACCCTTTATCCTTTCTCCCTGTCCTGTTGCTTATGATGCTCATGTTGCTTTCTCCTGCTGCTTTATTGTACTTATTCCCAGGAAAAGGAATGAAAATCCTAATGTAGATTAGGTGTTTAAATGTACAAATCCCTAATATGGCTTAGTGTGTCACTCTTCCTGGGAATGATTTCATTTCAACAGCAGATGGACAGCTCAGCCCTAATGGAGTAAATCTGCCTGGGAAGCTGACAGTTGGCGGGCTCTTCCAGGATCTTGAAAGCAAGTCATAGGCCATTTGCCATTGGTGAGGCCAGAGCCACTCCAGTGTGACAGAGCTCCCCAGGATGCTTCTTGCCCCTAAAGAATTCCTTAGACAGCAAGAATGCTCTCTGATATCAAGGTGAAGAAAGCGAAGGCAACAATACCATAGTGTTTTAGCAGCCTCCAGATCACACATTTTCTATATGGCTTTGGGAACAGATAGTATGGCCACAATGCCCAGAAACACCGACCACATTCACCAAAAAACTGCCATTGCATCATTTATGCGCACATCTGAATCATTCCTAGCACACCAAAGCAGACTCACACAGGGTGCTAAGCAAGGACAGGGCCTTTTCAGAGATGGCAATCAAAAAAAAAAACAATAATAAAGTGAGTTCAGGAATAGCTTTTCCAAAGGCTTTTGCCCAAACATTCCAGTTAATCTTTCTCTAAATCTTGAACTAATTAAAAACAAAAAACAAAAGAAACCCTAGCTCTTAAATGAGAGGTGCAGGTGACCAGCACTCTGCAGAGAAATCTCCCTGGGGCAATTCCTGATGGCCATGGAAGACTGGGCAAGTGATATTCACGTCACTGTATAGAGGACTCCTATTTTACACATGCGTTTGGGCACTACTGACACCACCAACATTTAATGGGATCATCTGGGATTTTTTTTCCCCAATCACAAAATGGCTGTGGCCAGTACCAGGGAATACACATGAAGGATGTTCTCCCAAGTTCTGGCTGAGGATACACAGTGACAACTTGGAAATAACAAGGTCCATGTACATGCAGCACTCTGAAAGGGTGTGCACATCTTCATTCAGGCAAATTCAAGGGTCAGATTGTTGAGGTCACTGGACATGCTGACATGTCAGCCTTGCCACTAAGAAGGGTGATGTGGGACCACATCCATCAACCCACCTCCACAATGGAAGGGAGCACTCGTGAAAGAAAGCATGGATTCTGAAGGACACCGTGGAACACAAGATGCTCCTCAGGGCTCTGCAGAACCTCACAGTTTTGGATGGATTGGGTCTTGGTCCAGATCCATCAGTGATGGAGATGGGAACAGCTGCTGGATTCTTCCTTATGTATTCAACTGACTTGCTATTATGGAATTTCACATATAAAACTTGACAAACTTCATATCCTTATTCTTTCTAGAGCAGGCCTTGAATATCTTACTTTGGTCCCAATTCAAGAACCCAGTTGGAGAAAGATGGTCAATTGAGGCCAAATGAGGGATTTAGGATAGTTAAGTTATCTGACAGCCTCTGGGGGTGGGAAGATGGGGGGAAATATCAATTTAAGAATGAGAGAGTGAGAGTGAACAAGAGAGAGAGAGAGAGAGAGAGAGAGAGAGAGCAAGAGAGGGAGGGAGGGAAGGAGGGAAGGAGAGAGAGAGAGAGAGAGAGAGAGAGAGAGAGAGAGAGAGAGAGAGAGAGAGAGAGGCTGCTATCTTTCACAAAGCCAACAATTCAGTGAGAGAGATTTTATTTGTCTGGTTAATCTCAAATCAGATTTGAGACACCTAACTTGAACAAAATAGCACCCTCCTGATGGCAGTAAGAAGAACAAGGCAACTATAAAGCCACCATTGGTACTGTCCTCACATAGCCACTTTCCTACCTCTGAAACTAATTTTAGCTTCCTTGCTAGGCTAATGAGCTTTGAGGGGATCTGGTGACCTTTCCTAGAAAAGCATGTAAATCTCTAAGACCTCTTGTATCCATTGCTATCCCTGTACAGCCTGAAACCACATGCTGAGGCAGAATTAGTGTTATTTCTTGGGTGTGCCTGAAGTGGTCGTTTCTATAGGTGGGCACAGATAGGGGGATGGGGTGGTCAGGTACCAGAACAGGATGTATCCGAACGGTAGGATGATGTTTAAGCATCAGAGAAGGCTGCTGTGAGATTTCTCAGAATCAAGCTTCTGGAAACCTCTCAGCCATGTCAAGAATGGGAGGTAACTGGACCTCAATTCTTTTTCAAGCCCTTTGGGGAACCTTTGCAAGCCCAGGTACTGACAAGGAAAAATCGTATGCCACCAGTTGGTCTTTGACAGAGTGATGGTGTCCTATGGTCTCCCTAGAAGACAAGAGGCAGGCCAAGCTTTGCTTAGTGCTGATTTGGACCCTGCAAAACTCAGGCCAAAGTACATGATCACTTCTCACAAACCAGCAGGAAGACAGGTTTTGGAGATGGGGCATGGACATAAATGACTTTCCCCTGGCTTGTTCACCATTGTGGCTTCTGTTCCCATTAACTTTTTCCAGACACTCTGAAGCAAAGGCCATACAAACAATTCCTCCCAACAGAAAATGAAAACCCGTAACGAAATAATTCCCCCCTCATTCCCATCCCCACCCCGCTCCCTCCAGCTCAACACCCTGAATACTCACAGGAGAACACTTTATCTATACAAAATTAATTATAAAACAAAATATTTACATCTGAAATAAACACCATCTTGATTTCTGTGGCCCGTGGAGACCACCAGAGCCCCCTGCTTTCTAGATTGCTGTTCGCTAGGTTAGTTGGTTTGGTTTTTTTTTTTTTCTTTTTTTAATTTTAAAGGGGTGAGGTAAGAGGAAGGGTGAGGGATGAGCCCCTGGCCCTTGGACAGAGCCAGAGTGAAGCAATGTTTCTATGACCCTTCTCCTTCCTCCGGGAGTTGCCTCACGCCCTTGGTCCTCTCTCAGAGTCTTTCCTGGAACCTAAAGTAAAGCACTCCACGCTCCTGTCTCCAAACTGTTGAGAGGTTCAGCCCCTTGCCCCCACGTTCATTTTAGAAAGAAAACAAGGCCTCCAGTTGACTTTTAAATGAAAGATACTGAGGTAAAAAAATCAAGGAGGGAGGTGGGAGACAGCAGTCAAGGATGGGAGATGAGGGAAGGTCGTGAGGCAGGGCGACCAGGAAGGCAAAGAGCAGCCCTGGAGGGTGTGGCGTGAAGAGACATGGCAGCTTCGTTCCAGAGGAGGATGAGCACCTTTCTGGTTTATGTGTCCTGTGTGCGACAAGGCGGTCCTGCAGTCAAGCTTCCAATCAGACCCAGGGCTCTTTGGATGCCACCGTGTGTGAGGGGACGGCAGGACAGTGGAACTGACCCATAGAACACCCCTACCCCAAGTTTCAGGCAGCAACACAAATATTCATTTCCCTTCTTAAATTTCCAACTTAAAGTGAGGGGGCATCACACCTGCCAGCACCCCCATCCCTGGAGTTTTTCACACACATACACACACATACTCACACACACACACTCACTCACACACACACACTCACACACACACCCATGCACACACACATTTACTGTTGAGTGGTATAATCTGAGAGGGAACTGGGGCTTGCAGAAGAGAAAGGTTCTGTCAGGAGTGATCACATTAGTTCAAGTCATAGTCCAAAGCTCCTTCATTCTCTCCGGCTTCCCTTGAGGACAAGCTCACTTCTCTCCTTCGTCTGTCCCCTGTCACTCATCACCGGTTCTGGGGGAATCTGCCTACTCTTTCAGCTCTAGGTTAAGTAAGAAGGGATCAAAGCATTGAAAACATCCCCCTCTCTCACTTACCCCACCGTAAATGATTCTCTCCTTCAAAGCCTTCTGTGGAGAGTTCTTCCTCAAACCTTAGCCAGGCAAGGGGCTAAATGCCTAAAAGAGTTTTCTAGAATGTTCTGCTCTGAGTCTGGATAAAAGATTCATGGCTGCTTCGATTTCCCTTAAGCCTTACTGGAAAGTTCTTTGTCCCCGGTGATAGAAACTGCAGGCAACACTGACAATCTAGTTTGTAGGGTTGTCTCAGTGCCTATCATTTTCTTCTATCATTTCCCCTCCTACAATATAGACTCTTCTTTGTCAAGGACCTCCGTCCTCTCTCAAGAAGGGAAAAGGAAGAGACAGCCCAAAGTCAGGTCACTTATGACATCAGTTTATATATAAGCCAAAGCAAGCACATTACGTAAGCACGTGGACGGAGGTGGTGCGTCAAGGCTCCCTTCTGTGTGTTCAGAGGCACTGACTACAGGAGAGGGCAGGTGCACATGGACCTCTGTGCACACACAATGCCCTCTTCTTGCCTCCAATGCAAAGGGCAGGTGCACATGGACCTCTGTGCACACACAATGCCCTCTTCTTGCCTCCAATGCACCATAGGGCACTATTGCAGTGCACTCTCCAATTTGCTCAGGAATCCCTCCTCTTCCAATGGCCTTCCCCACTTGGTTTACCATCAAAGAGTTTGATGGAGCTGAAGCAAACTTTTTATTTGGCTTATATATAAGCACAGAAGAACTTCCTGCCCTCTGCTTGTTACAGGGCCCCTAGGCAGCTGCCAACCATGCAGCAAGAATTCAGCAAAAAGCCTCTTTCTCTCTTACGAGCAGGAGGCCCAATGGCCTTCCTTAGGATACCTTCACTTCCTCGCCTGAACAAAGAGCAGTTTCAGGAAAGCCTCCCTCATAGTGCTCAGAGAACTTCCACACTAGGAAGAAGCACACAGGTAGCACTTCCTGTCGCCTCTCCATCCTCCCACACTGAGGCCAGTTCTATCCTCTCATGGGAACAGGGATGGTGGACAGATGCGGGGAGAAGAGAACTGTGCGAAGGAGGAGAAATGGTGCTGGCCACGAGGGTTGCCTTCAGTAGGAACCAGAACTCCAGGATCCCATAGAGAAATTAAAAGAACAAGAAAAAGCAAATGGGAGCCAAGTTCATCCCCAACTCTTTCCATGACATGCGCACCACGCGGCCCACAGCCCTATCCCTCCCATACCCACCTTAACCTCTCTCTCTTCCCTCACTCAGACATCAGACTCAATACTAGAAAGTTTCTCATAAACATGTCCATTGCTGGAGCCATTGAAAGCCCTGGGGTTTTTGTTGTTAGGCACACAGGGGTTGGACTGGTTCCCTATACAAATGTCCTTCTGGAAACGAGCAGGCACAGCCCCATGAAGGGCCGACACCACTGGCTTATTGGTGACAAGGGCCCGGAAGTCCGGCCTTGTTTTCGATGCCCCTGCCACCGTGGGCTGCCTGAAGAAGTAGGATTTGCTGCCGTGAAGCAAGCACTGGTCATCCCCAAAAGTGGGGATGAAAGGGTTTTGCGTGACCCGGTCAGGGTAGAGCGACTTGCTGAGCATGTAGCCGCCGCCAGGGTTGTTGTGGTGGTGTCCGGCAGTGGGCACTGAGGACTTGTTGTTGGCAAAGGAACTCTCACCAGCTGGCATCTCAAACATGTGGGCGTAGGGGCTCCCATCCAGGAATCGGCCCTTGTCTTTGAGGCTCACGCTGCGCGGGGCCAAGGCGGCCTCCTCCTTCTGCAGGTCCACAAAGGTGTCGTAAGAGTGCTGCCGGCGTAGTTTGTTCCGATTCTTCTTCTGGGCCTTGGAATTAGTCGGGCTTTGAGGGTACTTGGTGGTGGAGGCATTGGATGTCACAGCCACGGGGGCAGCCGGCTGGTCCAGTTCCTGCAGGGAGTTGTCCTCGCTGATGTCATACAGGTTACCAGCCTTCTTGCAGGCCTCACACCTGATGCAGGCCTGCCGTCCCGAGTTTTGCCCTGCCACTGTAGAGGAATAATTGTGCAGCTTGGAGGGACAGCTGCGGCAGAAGTTGCCCCCAGACCGGTCCTCCCAATCTACATTGGTCAGATTCTTCTCCCAAGGAGCTGGCACCCCACCTACCACGCCATGTTTATCGCCTGTTCCATGTTTGAGGTGAGACCTGTTGGTACAGGGCCCACCTCCACTGACCGAATCTCGCTTGAAGTCATCGCTCCGTTCTTTGTAAATGTCGGTCAAGTCCACATGCTCCCAGTGAGGCGAGTTCTCCTTTGTTCGGAACTGGTCCAGGTAGAAGTCTCGCAGCCCTTCTTTGTCCCTGAAATAGCGCTTGTGGTCCGGGGAGCGGGGTGGTCGGCGTCGGTAGGCCAGCTCAATTTCATCAAACTCCCGCCTAGACTTGGCTGAGGCTGGCCGCTTCTTCAGACTGTCCTTATATTGCTGCTTCCTCCTCTTGGCTGCGTTACCCTCAATGTTTCCATAGGTGACAGTGTGTGTGGAGATGTCCGAGACATCCGATCGAATCAAATCATCATGGCCACTGTAGCGGTCACTCTTGAAGGAGAATTTGCCATACAGGTCACTGAGCTGGCTGTGTTTGGAGGAGGGCAGGCCGATGTCCAGGGGTTTCTTGCTGATTGACCTGGGCTGGGTGGTAAAGGGTGGGTTGTCACAGTCGTAGAGCCCGTCAATGGAGCTGGTGCTGCCAATGCTGTGTGGTCGGTGGTGATGGTGATAGTGGTCTTGGTACACGTTGCTGTCCTTCAGCTGCAGGTTACCAAATGTCCTCTCTACCTCGCTAATGTAGTCACTGAACAGGTTTTCCTCACAGGGCGGGTTGTTGTAAGACTTGCAATCTGAATGTGTGAAGCTGCGGCGATGCTCAGAGATGTCATAGACAGAGGACTCTCGTCGGATGAAGTCCAGGGCACTCTGAGGGGAGCCGTTTACTCCAGACAGGTTGGCCATATTCTTGGCTGTGCGGAGCAGGCGCAGGATGTTGGAGTGTGTGTTGTTCATGGTAGCGGTGGGGGAGTTCATCACAGATTGGCGCTCCTCTATAGCTACTCCATGGATGCAGCTGTAGATACCCTGAGGGGACATAGGATGGTACACATTGAGTTCAGAGAAATGGAACACAGCATAGACAACAGTGCCCCACCACTGATGGTCTAATGCGAAAAGACAGATAGGAGAATCATGAGACAGGCAGTGTGCTACAGTCACAGAAAATGTGCCTCGGAGCTTGGCTGAAGTAACCCCTTGAATTGAGCAAATTCCTGTCATGAGGACAGTAATCTGTCCATCAGAGAGGAGAATGGTCATACCAAGGGACTTGAACAAACAGATAACATGGCATTTGTGCTTCAACTCCAAACATGATCTATCTTGGTTTTCCTTCCTATACCCAGATTTTTGCATTTTATAAAAGAATCCGTGCCGTAAACATGTGGCAAATTATGAGTAGATTCTTGTAAGCACAAGGCATCTCGGCGCAGATGCTGGGGCCCTTTTGCTCTGTTTGGTCACTTCTGGCTGATGTTGCTCACGATTGCCTCTTAGTTCTAGCTCTGACCATTTTGAGCAGCTTTTAGAATTTTGGTCAGCAAATAACGAGGGAACAATACTGTTTTGTAGCTAAGCATGAACTAAATTCACACAGAGAATTAGAAAGCCCTGGGGTCAAAGGATTTGCTACTGCTGTGGCCTACACTGTGGGAGGGAAGAACTGGGACAAATATCAAGAGCTTGATATGAATAAATAACTCCCTTGTTGAGGTCTCTCCTCTATTCACTCTTTAACTCTTGGTTTCCTTCTTATATTAAATATTATCAGAATTAATTAATGTTCTATCAAGTTAGTATTGATGAAGAATACCCTGTGTACAGGTATATAGCTACTTGTTCAGGGCACTGGAGGACATCATCCATGAGAAAAGATGGGTTTTTTTTCCTGGGTCACCAGTCTCCCCATGTCTAAAGTCAGGTCACCCAACAGCCCACCTCTCCTGTGCTGCTGTGAAAGGGGAGCAGACTTGGGGTTTTGTTCCTGACAAGGGAAGGAATATGGAGAAGCGGCTCTAAACTGCATCCTTACCTCTAAAAAGGTTAATTTGGAAAGGAATCTTATCTGGATGGGCAGGGCGGAGAGAAGAAGGTGAGAAGGAAAATGGCCGTTATGTGGCAAAGAGGCGTCAGAGTTTGTGAGACAAGACCTGGGGATTCCACTCTCTTTCTGCTTCTCACTTCTGACCTCTTGACAGTGGCCAGGAGGAAATGCTAAGTGTCCTCCTTGGTGAAGACAGTGGTCCTGTCAGAGGGCCACGGATGAGATTTCTCTTTCCTGTTGCTGCTGTGGCCTCTGGGAAGGGCTGCACAGTGGACCCGGGGGACCCAGGGACCAAGAGTCCCACAAGTTCCCTTCTCCTGTTCTTGTGTGACTAAATGACCTGAATTAACTGACAGCTAGAGAGGAAGTAGATAATTGTTCCCTATCACTAAAACACTACAGGAAAAAGACCAGAAAATGAAACAATTTAATGAGAAATCCATTTCTTTCATAACTCCATTTGAGTCAAGGTTGGTCATATATGGAACACACAATCCTCAACTTTAAAGGGTCATTTGAGTTCACTACTCATGTGAGAGTCCTACAACTGCATTAATAATGTCAGAGAATCCTACTCTTTAAAAAATTCCCCTCTGTGACCTGAGGTTCATATACTCAACTATTTTCCCAACATCCCACTCTGAACTCAAAATGAAGATCTCTAAACCCAATTATTTCCCCAGTACCTCACTCTGACCTGGAGATGAAGACGATCTCTAACCTAGCCTGAAGTCTTGCCCCAGTTAAGTAAGTTTTTGGAATATAAGTTTCTTATGAGTCAAGACTTGGATTCTGTTAGGCTCTTTTAAATGTTATATATCTGTAACACACACACACGCACACGCACACGCACACGCACACGCACGCACACACACACACACACACACACACACACACACACACACAATCCTCTTGTCTCAGTCTCCCAGTGTTGGTATTATAGGTATGTGCCACCACATCCAACCTTTAGGTTCTTTAATTCCCTACACCTCACATGTGGTTAAAATATGAGAACAGTAAAACCACCAGTAATACGCCTTTGTGTGTTAGAATAAGAGATATTACACCCTATTATTTAAGGATCAAGAGATTAATGCAGCCTATACAGAATCAATTAATGGTGATGTAAAAGCCAAATGGGGAAAAGTCAAATTTTCTATTTTGAGAGATCTACCCTTTTTTAAAATTGAGAATCAAATGTCTGAGTCTCAAATGGAAGGAAACATGGCATCACCCATCTTAGAAACACTTGAATTTCTTTCCCACAGATTCCTGGAGAAGTGCACATGATGTGGTTTCAGGCTTTAGCTACGTAAGGCTGGAGCTAGCACTCTCTTGGGTCTCTCTGCTTGGCACAGAACAAGGCTAAACCATCCTTAACAAGCTCTGGGTACTTAAATCAAAACACTTACTCTGCTGATGGAGAAGACCATGCCAGGCTTGCCAGAACAGACACCCATGAAACAATGTCGGAACTGCCAATAGAACAGATGTTCACAGATGAAGGTGATGAGGCTGAGAGCCATAGCTGCCCCCAGCATATAGAAGACGCCTGCCATGTTGTCGATGTCCAGCTGGCTGCTCATAACCTCATTCTTCTCGTTGTGGCAAATGCCAGTGAGCCAGAGAGCTTCCAGTTCTTCCATCTCCCCTAGAAAAAGGGCAGAGATGGAGACAGATAAAGGAGGGAAAGAAGGAGGAGAGAAGAGGCAAAGTAGGAAGAAAGTTGAAGGGCATAAAAATATGACAGAAAGAGACAAACACAAAGAGAGAAAATTAATACTTTTTATTAATACCATTACATCTCAACTCACCAACATATCCCTAAGTATTCAGTGAAAATGTAATGAATGAACTATGGGTGACACAAACACATGGAACTTCCCTGTGGCTCTCCTTTATCCAGTGTAAAACGGCAGCTCAATGCTGGTTATCATGTGCAATATGCTATGCAAAGAACAAGAGTTCCAGTTAGTAACAACGGTTCATGGACAAAGTGGTCAAGAGGAGAAAGAACAGGGTGGGGGGAGAACTTGAGAGTGGGAATGGATTTTAATTTTTATTGTACATAAAAGCATTCCAGAATGTAGGAATAGCATACTCAATGGGGAAGGGGTGGGGAAACAGAGACTCATTTAAGGAGAAGCAAGAAAAACAGTTCAAACAGAATGACCCTCAGTAAGAAAGCTTAATAAAACAATTAATGCAAGAATTCTGAGGTTAAACACTCTGTCCTTTATTTTATAGATACTGGAGATAACATGATCAATGGGTAAGAATGTTGGAATTATACAGAGCAGATTAGATTGGGGAAGAAGTTGAAAGAGATTGGAGAAGGGTTGAATCCCTATGGTCTCTCAGAATTACAGATCTCTTATAGAGAAAATATGAAAAGCAAAAGAGGAGTAAGCTGAAATGAAGCAAGACCACTCCAGTGGAACCTGCTTCCTCTCCACCCTGCTGAAGGGGGCATTGATTACTTCAGTTCTGTCAGATCTCAATGACTTTTATCTACTATCACTGAAAATTAGTCAGTAGAAATGTAGAAATCTTAGACTAAATAAATAAATAAATAAATAAAATCATGTACCCTAGAATGTCACTAATTCCACACACATGAAATTCTAGAAATCTCATGAAGGAAACTGGTCTGTCAATTCAGGTTTGGACAAAAGTTTGAACTTTGCATGGCCCAGTGAAGGCCAAAGTCCTCTCTACTGATGCACTCGGTCATAGAATAAGGATCCATTTGGCTGTGACTACTAGTTATACCAACATGGTTTGTCAAAGTTGCAGCCATAAAACCTTTACTCTTCCTGATGAGACTCCACTCACTTTTATTTCTTTCTTCTTCAATTCAACAATGCTTTTCCTAAGTAGTGCAGCAGCCAGATGCAGCTGGAGTCTGGAAACCTATCTCTGGGATTGTCTCTGATGTCTTTCCCAACAGAAAAGGTCCTACAGCCATGACAAACCCACATGGCTGATGGGCAGGGGGACCATGCAGAGTGAGGCTCGTCTGTATCTGGATTAGCTGTGTGTGAGGGCTGGTGGAAAGAGTCACCACTGGAAAGACACAGTAAAGCACCTTTTGGTATCTACACCTCCCTCTGCCTCTTCAGCCATAATGGTCAAGTCAGGACAGAGTGAAGGATGAGGAAACAGCCACACACTCACTTCTCTGGGAACAGAAAGAGCACCTCCCTACAGTCCTGTTTCGGGCCACTCATGGGGTGATATCTGAAACATCTAACTGTAACCTACTCCATCCCTGAGTGGTTTCATTACACCACACAATCTTCAAATGTACACTTGTCACCAACCACTTTAATCTCTTCCTTCATCTTTTACCCCATGCAGATGAAAGTGAGTCTCCTTGCAATTCATTTATTGAACTCCTAACTTCTGGTAGCTTAGGATGTGGCTTTATTTGGAAATAAGGTCATTGCAGATGTAATTGATCATGGTGAGGTCACACTGGAACACAGTCTCATATGATTGGCTTTAAGGAAAGTGTGAATTCAGAGAGGGATGAATACAGAACAAAAACATGTACCCAGGCAGAATGAATGTAAAGGTCTGAGTGGTGCTTTCACAGGTCAAGGAATACCAAGTAGAACCAGCAAGGCAACAAAAGTCATGGGACAAGCATAAGGAGGATTCTCCTTCCCCACTTCCAAGTGAAGACAGCTGTATTGACACCTACAGCGCCCAAAACTTCAGCACAGTGAATCCTACTGTTTATGCCTTTTCATTCATGTCATTTGTTATGGCAACCCCAGGAATCTAAAAAGTGCTCTCCAATCTTATCATGTCCTGGGACAAGCTGTTTTGGATATGCAGAGAAGAGAGGTTGCTATTTCAGAATGGCCATTGGTTGAGACCAAGCGAACACTTGCCCTTTCTTTAACTCACCATCTCCAAAGAGCTGCAGAATAGCAAGGTCCACCTGGCGCTTCCACCCAGAATCTTTCTGGATGGCAATGCCATAGCCAGTAGATGCAAAGACCTTGCCACTGCCAATGGTCACCAGCTTGCAGCCTTCATCTCTTCCGGCCATGTAGTTGAGCACTGCTGCATCATAGATGAAAGCATCGAGCTTCCTGCACAGGAAAGAAACAAACCGACAAATACCAAGGAGGAAGTGACACACCAAAACTACCTATTGGGCCATTAGTATGAAGTGCTGGGGTTCCAGAAGCTATGTGGAGGACTGGCTCACAGTGAGGCTCAAGACTATTGTCAGAGCCTAAAGCCTGCATCCCGGGGTGGTGCTCTTGATGGGACTTCAGGTTGAAAAGAGTTGTTTATTTTTTCCCCTCCCACTAGGAATGGTAAGAATGTAAGTTGGGCCTGAGGCCAACTCATAAGCTGGGTCTGAAAAGGAGAAAGAGTAAAAAGGAATCGATAAAAATAATAACACAAATAATGAAAAGTAAGCACCACAATGATAACAAATAGCATGGGTAAGACTTATATGATGTTTTTCATTTCTCAGTTCATTACAGTCCGGAGTGGGGGAAAGTGTAGGTGTACATGTTTCTGGAGGTGTTTGGCTATTTTGGCAGTCAGAAAGATTTCACTATTCTCTTGTCTTATAAGACTTTGCTTCGAGGGGCCAGAGTGGTGACAACCAAAGCAAATGTGCAACACTGAAGGAGAAGGTGACATACAGAAGAACCCAGGTCATTCATACCCCTAAGTGTACATGCACATCATGTGAGACACCGGGCTTTGCAGAGAAGGGACATGTAGAGAAAAGATCTGGGCTGAGAGCAGGAAGGCATGCAACACTGTTTCAAACCAGCATTTCCACATGTTAAAGGTAGAGGAAGCAGCTTGCATGAAGCCATGCAAGTAACAGGCCTGAAAGGAAGCAGACCATGCAACCCCCACTCCTGCCCGAACATTTACAAGTTAGGAATCTTTGTCCCTCTTCAAGAAAAACAATCTCTTTCTGACATGACAAGCCACAGGACATTTTATAAAGTGCATCTTAACAAGTTAAGGTTGGCAGTATGCCCAAATACCAACATTCTGGTATAATTGGGAACTCTGGGTGTCCCATGGTTTGGACTATCCAGAGTACTCCTACCCTAACTTCAGATCCCAACTTCTGAAATCTGTTGTGACTTTGTTTACAGCAGTAAGATCGAATCTCACAGTATTTTAAATGTCCACATGTCTGGGTGGTGCTTGGAGACCTTGAGGTGCAAGGGTGACCAGACAAGGTCCACAGGCTGGTAGTCATCATAGAACAAAGTGAAACAGTTGTATGACCCATTAGCCTCCAAATCTCAACATTTATAATGTCCAGTGTTGACCATTTTTCACAACTCTGGCTTTCAAATAAAAGGACAATGTGCCCGGGGAGCTACATGACAGTATATCGACAGTTTGTGAACAAATACATCCAGGGTACAGAGAAGGGCTATGAGGAATGATAATCAAAGCTGGAATTAATGCTCAATCAGCACATTTTTGTTGTTAACTAAAAACATTTGCACGCTTCCTCTTTTATTTCTCCCTTGTCCATAGACCCCGGAACTCTCTTTTCCACCTCTTAGACTATAGCACATGTGTAACGTGTGTGAGCTCTCTCCTTGATCCCTCCTTCTGCGTTTTGATCTGTTTCATTTCCACTCCATGGCCACAATCATGCAAGCAGAAAATGGTTTGCAGGATAGTACATAGAAGCAAGTCACAGCATACAAATTTTTGTACAATGGTTGCAATGTCGCTGTCCAGTTTAACTTGGAAACAGTCTTTGATTTAATGATTATGGTACCAGTTCAATCTGTGACTAACGGATGTGAGAAACATATCGCTCTGAGCTTGGAGGCCATTCTTACCCCGTTTTCAGGGAGAGCAATGCATCATCTACACCCCTTTGGTTGAACTTTCCCATGTAGGCATGCATTTCTGCATAGTTATTGCGGATATTCCTCTCTGTGCTGCCATTGGGCACAGTCCCAAAGCGGAAAGGGGGTGAAAAGTCATTAGGCCTCTGGAACTGGAGAGAGAAAGAAAGAGAGAGAGAGAGAGACAGGCAGAGACAGAGAAAGGAAGAAATGCTTTAGAAAAATGTGAAGAGACATTTAGTCAGCATTAGTGAGTTTATAATGGAAAAGAACCAACTATAATTCACCAAACACATTAGCCCTCACTCAGGAGCAGTAATTGCCTTCTGAAGTGGACTTCAGTTCAACTCAATTTAATACATATTGTTAAGAGATTTTTATTTGTCCAACCCTGAGTTTAATCTCTAACCTGTGGGTTCCTTCTCTGCACACAGCACAATACCAGTGATGATGAGGCTGGAAGTGGTATGATACAGTTCGACTGTGGCAGATTAGTTACCTTTATTTCCAAAAATTGTCTAAAATCTGCACTCAGGCCTCTTAATACACTGTCATTGTACAATTAAGGCCACACAGCATTATGTTCATGAAGATAATGTTTGAATATCAAATATATTTTGCTGAGAAATTTTCCCTTGACCTTCAAAGTACTCAAAATTCCATTGATCCTATACCAGCTATTGGATAACTTGCAAATCCCATGTCACTTTGACTATGTTCTGTAGATGTAATTCAGTGGTCTTATTAAACAAGAAACACAGAGCCAATTCAGAGAAGAAAGCCAAGAGGTCAGAGCCAAGAGCCTCACCCTTCCTGATTCAGGGATCCTCCTCAGCCCAGAGAGCTCTCCGAAAGAGGAGCCCTACTTCCTGTGTGTCTGTCTCTATAGTCTCCTTGTTCTGGCTTCTGATTGGTTGTAAACCCAATCATGTGACTGCCTCGTCACTGCCTGTATGTACCGCCCTCCAGGTCTTTAAAGGCATACGCCACCACTGCCACGCACTTGCTATGGCTCTAATAGCTCTGACCCCAGGCAACTTTATTTATACCACCACAATGTTCCCCTCTTGCTTAAATTCTGAGAGAGTATCTCCAGCGCTTAGCGCTAGAATTGAAATTTCTTGGATTCTATCCCTATGACGTCAGCTTTATTCCTAGCTATTACCCTGCAATGAGTTACGTCTTAATGTTGCTTCCAGAGCACATAATTTGACCATTTGTATTTTCACAGCCTCATCGAATCCATCTCTTTAACACAAACTCACCTTTCTCTTCAGGGCAATTCATATCCTTCATTTCAATATATAGCTCAAAGCAACTGCTTTGGGAAACCTCCTGTGAATTCTTCCTTCTATCAAATTGACCCCAAAGTGATCCATCAGTACTTGTTATTCTGGTTTAGAGGACTATGGTTCATACCATAAATTCAACAATTCCCTAAAAGTACTGGCTAAGTACTGAGAACTAGTCTTTGATGTGGCCATGAATAGGTTAAGCTTGAGGTTGAGACAGACATGAAGACCAGCCTTGCCACTTGCTATTTCATCACTCTGGTCATTAACAGAAATTGTGCAGCATCTCCTCCTCCTCCATAACAAGGAGTTGATGATGTCCAGCTTTCAAGACCACGGCATCCTTAACACAGGGCAAGAGAAGTTGGCTCAGCACCTGACACACAGTAGGGCTGCTTGACACAAACCAGGTCACCTGGTTAGAGGGACTTCAATTGAGAAAACGCCTACAACATATTGTCCTGTAGGCAGGTCTTTAAGGTATTTTCTTGATTAGTGATTGATGTGGGAGGGCCTAGTCCACTGTGGGCGGTGCCACCCTTGCACAGATAGAAATAGAATAGAAAGCAAACTGAGACAGTAGGCGCTCAGTCATGGTCCCATATTGTTTTAAACTCATGTACATTTCAATTGTGTTGGCTGATAAGCAGGCTGATTAGGCTGTCTAATCTTCTTGTCCTGTAAATATGGCTAAGATGACACAGAATGCAGGCATAAAGCTGTACCTTAGCATAGAGGGGACAGTGAAGGTGTTTAAAGTGCTCTTGGTTTCAATACTGTACCTGTTACCTCGGAGACGTATTTGAAAACCTAGCCCATCCCTGAGGGACCACTAAGCTTTTTAAATGGTCTAGGTTCAGTGGCCATTCTTATCCTTCTCAGAATGTGAGGGCTTCCTGGGCCATAGATTCTCATAGCACAAGGCACCATCACAGCCACTCTAGCTACTCAGTGTTGGCCATAATTAAGAGTCAGAGACTCACGCTGTGGTGGCGGGATGTTTGAGTGCCTCAAAAGACCAGACATCCCAACTGGAAAACTTCCCTTTTGTGATCACCATGATTTATACCATTAATAGCCTTTGTTTATTTTTTATAAAGGTTCCAATTTTAAGTGAATAAAGATAGTAGAGGAGTCAGACTTTAGAGTCAAGTCGTTTACTCAACGCTAACTAGCTTGAGCCTTTCATTGGACAAAAGATGAAACAGGGAACAATGAGGGTAATTTTCTCAGTAGCACCCAGTGGCAGTGGTGGCCAATATCATCAGTGTTACCCGGGCCTAATTAAGAATGACTCCTCACTGTGCCCCGCAGATAGTGAGCTTACAGTAAACAAGACTATGCTTTAGTAAAAGAGACAGATACCAGAATACTTCACACACTACTGTCAACTATAACTCCCCACAAATCTGAAGAAAACCATCCCCCAAATCCAAAGCAGACTGGATAGCACGGGAGATGCAGTCAGTGTAGTCAGCTACCCCCCCCCCACCTGCAAATCGGCACTTTGCTAGGGCAACGACAATAGACACAAACACTGACTAGGAGACTGCTCCACAACAGTTTCTGAAGTATTAGTGAATATTGGAGTTACAGCCAATTCAGATCTAATATAAATTATTATCATCGAGGAGGTATTTTTTAAAAAAACAGCATATGCAGGGTACACACAACTTTTGATTAACTAAATGGGATCCTCTGCCCAATGTTCCTACTTCCTGAGGAGTCGCAAAGCTAAGATGTTTCTAACTTTGTAACATGATCTTTTCATGTGAAATGATCTTTAAGTTTTCTATGTTATTTTTACAATCACATCCATAGCCAAATAAAACATAAAAAATGAAGACCTGGAGTAGCAAACGCCATTTTCAAGGAGAAGAGCAACACGGAAGGATTTGAAGACACACTGAAGGGCGACAGAGCTGTTACAGCACTGGTGTGAAGATGATGAAGGGGAAGGCTGACAGAAGAGAGCGGCTATCAACAGACAGGCACCGCCACAGTGTGAAGGCGGCTCAGCGGAGATGAGCCAGCTCTCAACAAATGGCGTGAAGATAATTAGGTGTTCCTGCACAAAACAAGCCTTATTCCTCACCTCACAAGATCAATAGCAATTACCTAGAAGTTGTAAAAATTTTCAAGAGAAAATATATGAGAACATTTTTGTAACCTAGAATTAGACGAAGACTATATATCACGTGTACAACCCACCAACAGAGGGAGTAAAGATAAATGAAAGTTCATCCAGATTCAGAACGTCTCTTTAAAAGATGCAGTTGTGATCATGAAAAGATAAGCCACCAACTGGGATGAAGAATCTGAAAATGAATTAAAGCTATTTAAAACACAAATTAGATAATAGCAGAACAAGACTTACATCATTTAGGCATCTTCCATGAGCACATAACCAGAGAAACAACCTAGACTACAATGGGAAGGATGGGAGGGGGTCGTCCTCTGGACACAGTTTAGCTTGGAGGCAATTTGGATTTAAATTCAGTCATGGCTCATGCCTATTATAGGAACAGGAACACGGGTAAGTTCCTTAATCTGGCAACATTCCATTTTTTTTCCTGGAAATATTTTTTTAATAACTAAGGTAATACATAGGAAAGCACTTAATAATGTATGAAACTCAAAACTATTAGCTGCTTCTGTGGCAATGAAGTTCCAGTATCTAAAATTGCCTTGTATGAGGCAGTGTTTGTGCAGACTGATAAGTCTTATTCTCTAATCTGTCCCTTAAACTAGGCCAGTCCGGGGCCATCAGGGGAGACACAGGCTCAGAATCAGCCAGAGCAGATGTAGAGGTAAGCTTGCCTTCTCCTGTGAAAATTCTTATTCAGCTTGATAGTAGGTTTAAATAAAGCAGCTCTTTCAAAACTGTCATTGGACATTGAACTTAACTAAAATTCACATTTATGGGAAACAGTATGCTTAAGGAGACCCATGGGGAAGAAAAAAAAGGAAAAATCCCAAATGCCTGGATGTTTCAATAAATGCCCTTATAATAAAACTCACTCCAAGATGCAGAGCCTTGTGGTTTAACCTCCATGACAGTTGATGGTCTCTGGGGTATAAAGGAGGAATAAATATGTCTACTGTGAAGAATCTGAATCAAAAGAGGGAGGACCTTGACAAATAATTTAAAAAATTGTAACATCAATAACAATTAGATTTTAAAACTCTATTTTAAAATAGTGAATTAAAACAACAACAACAAAACAAAACAACCCAGCATTCCTTGCTAATGACGTTTGTCACTGTAAGGCTTCTAGGCTTACAATTCAGTCAATTCAGTCTTCTAGGCTCCACCCAGTTTGGGATTGCTAAAACACAGATCCAGCTAGTGAGATAACAGTAAAGACTGGGAGGAGCCTCAGGCATCAGGCCCATTTCACAGATGTAGATGAGATGTCAAGGATATTGCTCAAAGCTGTGTGAAGGAGAATGATAAGCTGAGATTTTCCACAGCCAGCTGGGATCAGCCGAGTCATTTTGCCTTGGCTTCCTGGGAAGCGAGGCCATATGCTGTTAAGTGGGGTCACCTGGGAGGCTACCCTTCCCTTTCTGGTATCACAGTTGCTTGCTCCCACCCTCTCCACTGGATCCAAGGCTTTCTCCCGGCAATCACTGATGCTCACCCCACAGAAGGTAACACCAAGGCACAATGTTAGGAGAATCGTGATCTCACTGGCTCTTCCAGTGATTCAGCACCCTGAGCCTTTCACATCAGCATTTCAGCCTCTGTCTTAACGACTTTTAAGTGAGTTTGTGTCGGCAGTCAGTCATGCAAGGAGAAAGATGCCTGAGGACCAGGAGCAAAGGTCCTCACTCTCACCCCAAATGATCAGCCTGTGGGTCCCTGGGGCTGTTCGGCTGCCACTACCCCATGAAGGAGTCTCTCACAGAGCTTGTGGCAATGAAAAGGAAAGAGGAACAAGGAGAGCAGGTCCGGTCTAGTCCAGTTTTTTTTCTTACAGTCAAATAAATATGAAATTTGATTTTCCAAAGTTCAGGACTCTGTTAATCCATTAATAATAGTCACATTCATTTAACACCTATGTATGTGCTGGGAATTACCACATCATCTTCTTTATATATGATAATTAGAATACATCCGTTCATTTGGCAAATATTTACCAAGCCTCTATTAGTGGAGAGGACTATGTTAAGATATGAAGACGGAAAACATCAGGCCCTATTTCCAGGAGCTAACCTCCCAGGAGAGTCAGAAATGTAAGTGTTCATCCAAGTGTTTGTTTATTCTGCCGTTCACTTCTTCTTGCACACACTCTTCCATTTATGTTTGTATCCAGGAAGTATTTATTCTGCGTAGACAAGGTTCTAGGTGCAAAGGATGTGGCAGTGCCAAATAAGGTCGAGAAGCTCATGTCAAGGAAGGGTGGTAGGTAAACGTATGCAAACATACAGAGGTACATATGTGTGTGTTCATATCAACATGCACATATATGTGCATGCATGTATTTTAAATATGTGGTAAGCTAAAGTTAGACACGCATATTTTGCCATTCACATCATATCTCTATGTTCCTTCTCTTTGATTCTAGGCTGTGGGGTTTGAAGGAAAGTTCTACTAGGAGGTGTGGCCTTGCTGGAGTAGGTGTGGTCTTGTTGGGGGAGTGTGTCACTGTGGGGGTGGGCTTTGAGGCTTCCTATGCTCAAGCTTTGCTCAGTCTGACACTGAGACCACTTCCTGTTGCCTTCGAGATGTAGGACCCCCAGCTCCAGCTCTAGCACCATGTCTGCCAGTACTCTGCCATGTCCCACCGTGATGATGATGGACTGAACCTCTGAACTGTGAGCAAGACAGCCACAGTGTTTTCCTTTATAAGAGTTGCCATGGTCATGGTGTCTTTTCATAGCAATAAGACTCTAACTAAGACACAAATGACCAGGTGACTTGATGTAGAAAAGTCCAGAGGTACTACCCTGAGACTTCTGAGATCAGGAAATAGAAACCCTAACTAAAACATACAGTGACCAGGGTGACTTGATGCAGAAAAGTCCAGAGGTACTGCTCTGAGACTTCTGAGATCAGGAAGTAAGTATGCTTCTTTGTAGCTTCTTCACTGGCCTCTTGAACCTTGTTCCAAGGGAACTTTTTTAGTATATAAGGAGTCCAACATATCTAGTCTTGGACCCAGGCCTAGTCCCAGTCCTGAAGCTACCAAACTGGAGACAGTTATCTGTGGGAGCTCCTGACTATCCTCTGATGGACTCTCTGCTCTACCCATTCCAGCCAGTACATCAGAGATAGCAATAAAGCCATTCTGGACCCTCAAGCCCAGCCAGGTTCAGTTTAGCCTCTGGATGAAGATCAGGGGACTTTATCCATGCCACATAAGGTAGAAGACACACTCAGCCAAGCTTTACCCAGATATCTGATCTCCAAGACAGTACAATACAGTGAAGCAGTTCTTGCTTTGAGCCTCTAAGCACTAGGGTAGCATCACTGCAAGGAATTACCGGTTTCTGACAGTGAAAATAAAGTGTTCCATGACAAGAGAAACCAGGTAATGATACAGACTGACTTTGACTGGTAGTCATCAAAAGGCCTCTCTGAGAAGGTAGTGTTCGAACTGAGACCGGAAAAAGAAGGACTGGGTTTCCAAAAAGCATGCGGGACATACAAGAGGCCCAGGAATTGCCAAGAGGAAGGCCTGGACTGGTGAGTCAGGGTAACGCACAAAGTGATGGGAGCTCCAGAGAAGCTAGGCCTTGTGGGAATACACAGCAAACGGCAACTCCAAGGGTGACACACAAGAGCTTTTTACTTGGCCAGAAGAAGCAAAGCCCTGTCTAGACAAAATGAGCTGCTCAAAGACCCAGGGCAGACATACTAGCCACTCTCAGTACCTACAGAGTGAGAAAGCTCAGGCACTATCACTGACCATGAGTATCCTCTCCTTCGCTAGAGCCTCATAGATAAGGCTGAAGGCTGATACAGATAAAGAGGGAAGCATGGCCTGGCTCTCAAAGGGAGCTGACATCTATGCACTAGAGATCTCGCCCTAAGGCAGTGGTTATCAACCTGTGGGTCACAACCCCTTTGGGGGGGGTCAGAAAGCATAGACATTTACATTATGATTCATAACAGTAGCAAAATTACAGTTATGAAGTAGCAATGAACATAATTTTATGGTTGGGGGTCACCACAACATGATGAACGGTATTAAAGGGTAATGGCGTTTGGAAGGTTGAGAATCACTGCACTAAGGTATGCTAAACAGGGGGGCCTCTCCCCTAGTACATGTCCCAGCTCTGACACGTGATAGCTGTGAGTCCTTACACAACTCATGTAACTTCTCTGTGCCCGTGCCCCACTTCCCAAACTTGTAGAATGTGTCTATGCACCAAGTACGAACGTTCAGCTAGCTCTCCTGAATGAGCCATGTCATAGGACAGCGCCTGGCACATGCGAAGCATGCTGAATTAGCTGTTATTGTTAACATGGTTCCTGCTATCATTATCATCACACCCATTGTCATCGGAGGCAATTGGAGGATTCTGTCAGGATGACAGAACCAGGCCTTTGTGTTAGAAAGAGTCCTCTGGAGCCAGCACACTCCACCAGGCTGGGAGCAACAAACTGAGGAGCAGGAGCTGGAGAGGACCTGAGCTTTGAGGGGAGTGCAGGCGAGGCACACAGGGAGGGGGTGGGGATGAGAACAATGTGAGGCTTTCGGATGTTTTGTTGTGGATTGAATGAGAATGTCCCCCATAGGTTCCTGCATTTGAATACTTAGTCCTCAGTGGTTTGGGGGAGGTGGAGTCGCTGTGGCCCCCCTGAAGTATGTCACTGCGGGTAGGTTTCAGAGGTAAAAATCCACCTGCCTCTGCAGTTCCCTCCCTCTCTGCCTTGTGCTTGTGGTTCAAGTGTAAGCTCTCAGCATCCTGGTCCAATTTCCATGCCTGCCTGCTTCCTCTGCCTTGCTATTATGCACTCTAACCCTCTGGAAACGTAAGCCAAAATGAACTTTTTCTTCTCTAAGTTGCCTTGGTCATGGTGTTTTATCACAGCAACAGAAATGTTACACTATCCCCCATGACCATGAAGGACAGTGCCTGCACCACACCTAACACGGGAGACCTTGGAGGTGCTGTGACCATAAAAATTCCAAATGAGAACAGCTGCCACCAGGCCAGGATTCGTGGAAGGCTTCCTGAAGGGGGCAGACTGAAGCCGCAAAGATGGAAGTGGAGTTTGGAATGGTAGGGGTGGGGATGGAATGCTGTTTCCACACTCCCCTCTAACCTGGTTAGTTTCTTGACTTGAGAGTGAAAACTCATTTGTGAAGTGTTCGAGGCCACCAGAAAGACAACAAATGACGCCCCATATCTCCTCAGTGCAGAAGCCTCTGGTGCCCAGGCTTCTGTTCTGACCCCTAGACCTCTAGCTCAGTGACCTGTCGCCTGTCCTTAGGAGGTTAACTGGAGATTAACCGCAGTTAGTTCTGGTGAGTGATGTCACACACAGAGATAGTGGCTCTACTGCGATGGAGGGGTTGAGAAAGTGCCTTTCAGTGTGAAGACTAGCCTGGAAAAAGCTCTTCTCCTCCAGTCTGTCCCATCAGCATATGCAGATTAGTACAAACCAGAGCTGTGACCTTGCAGAGCTGCAGACTGGACACTCTGCACAAGGCTATCCTGCTTGCGATGAGGGACCTGGGGGGTTTTGTTTCCAGAGCGTGAAAATCCCACACATAAATAATTCATCCCATTACTTCTGATTCTGCATTTGAATAACAAAGAGAATCAATGCCCAAATGCCACTCAGCCCTTCTAGGCCCTCAGGAGAAAAGATGGGTGGGTTCTGCCTGCAGTGTGTATACTGATAAAAATTCTACAGTGACCCTCTTTACCTATCCTGAACTCTCCTCTTACCATTTCTATTATCGTCGTTACCGTCCACCTTCACAGTACTTCCAAACTACTGACTTTGGGTGTCATTATCACTGTCTTAGTGAGGGCTTCTATTGATGCAACGAAACACCATGACCAAAAAGCAAATTAAGGAGAAGAGGGTTTATTTGGCTTACCCTACCACATCACTGTTCATCACTGAAGGAAGTCAGGACAGAAACTCAAGCAGGACAGGATCCTGGAGGCAGGAGCTGATGCAGAAGCCATGGAGGGGTGCTTCTTATTGGCTTCCTTCCCCTGGCTTGCTCAGCCTGCTTTCTTACAGAACCCAGGACCACCAGCCCAGCGATGGCACCACCTACAATGAGCTGGGCCCTGCCCCATTGATCACTAGTTAAGAAAATGCCTTATAGCTGGATCCCATGGAGGCACTTCCTCAACTAAGGCATCTTCCTCTCTGATAACTCTAGCTCATGTCAAGTTGACACAAAACCAGCTAGTACAATTGATGAACATGTCAATGAATTTTAACCATACAGATCTTGTCACCAGTAATGTTAAGATACAATACAATTCCATTACCTGAAAAGCTCCCTCATGATATTCCTATATAGACCTCCCCCAGTCCCTGACACACAATGACCTGCTTTCTATCCCCACAGACTAGAGACTTTGGACTTTTACAGTGAGACAACAACTCTCATTCTTCATTACCCAGGAGTATTAATGCAAATGACCACGCTGCTTACTCCTGTGTCTTCCCATTAACCAAGGACATCTGCATAGCAAGACTCTGTTTTAAGAACCAGGGTGGGGGAACCCACAAAACCCCCCAAAAATTAAAGAAAGGGGGTCTAGATGACAGCATGGCAAACTTGGGAAAGATGCGACAAGTACATGGTCTGCTAACAGTGGAGGACAGTTGAATTCTAAAACGCTAAGTGTATGTATTGCTTCAGGGATCAAGAATCTATGTTCAAATTTGAATTCTTCTATCTTGAAATGTGGGTTTCAGAGAGGGCCCTCAAGACCCCACCCATGGGTCAGCCTGGCTGTGGAGACGATGCTGGATGATGCAGTCAGATTCCTCACCATCCTGAAAGTGACAATATGGAATGGAGGTAGGAGAAACAAAAGATTATTTGATGCTTTAGAGAGAGACCAGTAGGTAAAGTGCCTGATGTGCAAGCAGAAAGATCCAAGTTCTGATTCCCAGAATCCATGTGAAAACCTGGGGTGGTGGTGATGGGCTCCTGAACCTCAGTACTGGGGGCAGGGGTGAGCAGAGATAGGCATATCCCTGAAGCTCATTGCTGAGCCAGACTAGCCGAGTCCTTGAGCTTCATGTTAATGAGAGATCCTCTCTCAAAAAAATCAAAGCCATCAGCAATGGAACAAAGACAGCCCATATCAACCTCAGGGCCTCAACACATACATGCACCCATGTGCATGTACACCCACACGAACACATGTGCACACCTGCACACACCAAGTAAGTTTTGCATTTTATTTTAAAGCATTCATTGCAGAAAATATAGTTCAAATCTACTCAAAGGTAGTGACTAAACCACTATAACAGCCCATAGAGAATGTAGCAAGAAGACACATGCATATTTAAAAGTGACAGCATGAGCTCAGTTCTGTTCCCGGGCTTAGGTGAGCCCAACAATGTTTTGCTGCTACCATATTGTAGCACTCAGTGAACACTGGGCACTCCATTGTTCTTCTCTTTACCCAGTGTGGCACACACACACATGCACACACACCTTGCACATGTATCCCTGTACTTGAATGTGAGAAGGCTGGTGAACTGGCCCTTCTGCCTGCCCCTGGCCACACCATCATTCTAGAAGCCTCCTTCAGAGTTCTACATGCCATGCTACTGGGGAGGAAGAGCTCTGCCTCTCTGAGATCAGTGCCACCCAAAAGGCTCCAGAAGGAGGTGGAAGGGACTGGAATTCTCTTTCTTCCTATCATCATTCTCCTGCTGGGGTTTATAGGAAACAAAATCCCAGCTCTTCAGGTTTCTAGAGATTAGTTAATTGCCAGGTTTCTTCACAAAGAGGGCCTTGATGCAGCAAAGCAATGATTTCTTTTGAATTTGATAAATATTTAGATAAACAAGCCTTAATATGTGATTTCTTGGATTATTTCATAAAACCAAAGAATGCCAGCGTAGTGCCCAGGAGCCAGCTTGGTCCCTCAGCTAGGGAAGCCAGGTGAAAGGGTTTATTCCTGTACTAACCATTAACAATTATATTGACTATGTCTTCACCTGTTCCCTGAGGTTTAAGTGTTTGGCATATTCTGGTGGTTTGCCATAAAATACCATCATCGATGTACATGAGGTGGCCATAGCCACAAGTAAGTGGCGGAGCTCTGAAGTGGAACAAGGCAACGGGGATGAGCTCTACATTACAGCTTAGCTTGGAATAATGACAGTTTAGTGCCAGCAACAGCTAACACTTCTCCAAGTACACATTATGTGCTCCACAACTTGTATGTAGCAAGCCATTAATCCTCTCTTTAATCCCATGAGGTAGGCATTCTTATTCCTGCTTAATGGGTAAGGCCACTAATACTCTGATAGATAATTTGGGTCAACCCTTACAGCTAGGTGGGAGCAGAGAAAGAATTAAAACAGTCATCACACATAACTGCAAGCCACACCACCCCACCCCATGCAGACAGAATACAGGCTCAGAAAACAGGCTGTCTGAAGAACCCAAAGAACAGATGTGCATACCAACTTCGCAATGGGAAGTAGGGAAAGGAAGGTTGATAAAAGCTTAGAGCATACAGGGAATGTCATAATGGGGGTGGAGCTGGGGTGGAGTAACCCTTACACACTTGCCATGATTGACTATTGGCTTGTGGAGGACATCAGAGCAAGTAGGTTATCATGAGCAAGGACATCAATGCTCATGAGTACAGTGTGAACCCTGAAGGTGGGAGGAAAGCCTGAGTATGTAAACACGGTGCATAAAGGTTGGAAGCCATAGCTTGAGCACACTGACTGACAAACCAAGGGAGGACACGGGATTTGAGTGAATTAGGACTCAGCATGAGTGTATAGCTGGGATAACAGAGGGACACATAAGAAACGTCTACTAGAAACTGCTGAGACCGTGGGCTGTGGTATCACAGTGGGAAGAGAAAGGAAAAGGGCCCGAGAATGGAAGCATGTTCAGAGTGAGGGAGGTGAGGAAGTCTGAACCGACTCTTGTCCTTGCCCTCCAATGCCCAGGTTTCTCTCCTGACTGCCTAGTAGTTGCCAGAACACACCAGGTGGTTCCTGCCCAAGCATCCTCTTCTCTCAAGACTTTCTCAAGAAAGTCCTAGGTAACTCAGATAGTGTCCCTCATTTGTACCAGCCCAGACTCCCCGGCCCCCGCTGACCTGCTGAGGGAGAACTGTGACTCCCCTGCAACGGCTTCCTCTGCTTTGGTTTTTCTCTCTGTGCAGTTGAGACCTGCGAACGCTGTACATCATTCGCTTTTCTTTTTTCTCTGCCCTCCTTCCCCTTATATTGTGCTGTTGGACTGTTGTACTTACTGTTAAAATTCCAGTGCCCAGAACAGTCCCTGACCCTAAACAGAGTCTCCATGTGCATGATCTGATAAGCGAATGAACTGAATCCTGTGTATTCTGAAAGTGCTTGCTGGTTAATGCAGAATCGTGCAGCACAGCCGCGTGTGACGTTGCTCAGATGTCGTGCTGGGCTGTCATCCCCAGGGACGAGGAGTTAATTTGTCTTCATGTCAGCTGAGGACATCTTTCTTGGCACCTTCATTTTCCTTCAAAAACTGTATCGGAGCCGAGTTCCCCCAAGAGCTTGTCAAACCTAGGGCTTGACAGTGTGTAGAGATATTTCTTTGGCATCACAAATGTGACAGAGTTGGGGATGATTACGATAACATGAGGACGAAGTGAGCCAGAGGCACGAGGACAGACGGTTTGTGTGTTATCCTTCAGCAGTCCTGGGTCACAGCTGGCCTCTGCTGCGCTCCTCCAACCTACTTTCGGGAAGGACTATTGGAAAGTGTTTTCCTGCATTCCACAGCACTCCACCTCCCAGATGGCCTGGGAGACATGAGAGATGTTTCCAGATTTTGTTTGAAGCTATGGGTACCAGCAGAGACCAACGGCCCTTAAGGAAGGTTTTAGGTGGAGGATGTAAAGGATTCACCACAGAGTGAGGTTCTGAAGTTGTTGCCCCAGGAGTCTCAGTGGATTGGATACTGGGCGGGGGGAGGGGTTATTAGAGGTTCCTACCAGGATGTCTCACTGGAAGACGCCTCACTGATGTCATCTGCAAATCAACCCAATGCTCCTCACAGCACTGATGTCTTCAGAGTCATGAAGTTGGG
This sequence comes from Peromyscus californicus insignis, assembly GCF_007827085.1. NCBI lineage: Eukaryota > Metazoa > Chordata > Mammalia > Rodentia > Cricetidae > Peromyscus > Peromyscus californicus. The sequence continues at coordinate 147,966,179 of NW_026294584.1, forward strand.
GTGGGGCTTAGACTGTCAAAAGACTCTGCCAGGTGAGGTCTCCGGCCAGTGGTGGAAAGAGGAGGGGACAGGTCAGGGGACAAGCACATATATGCTGTCCTGGCAATCCATCTGGTCAAAGGGTTATAAACTGACAAATGGGAAGAAAAGCATTTGCATCCACTGTCACATTGTGACCCATCCAAAGCTCAGCAGGACTTCTTCCTTTGGTCAATAAGGTTGGCTCTACACAGAGACACCACAGCTGAAAGAATGTCAGAGCCACAAGGTGGCCTGGTGCCCTATCCCACCAGGCACACTGTCTTTCTAGGGCTCGTAATGGGCCTCGAAGGACAGGGCTCTGAATGCAAACCCTTTGGTAGAGAAACTGGTTTAACTTTGACACACTCTTTCCTGAACTTACTCTGCCCTGGGTTTATTTTCCAGACTACCCATTTATTTCTCCCTATAGACTTGTGAACTGGGAAACAGAGTTGGAGAAGTGGATATTGAATAGCTTCTGTATGGCAAAGAGGAGGAGAGAAAAGCCAGGAAGTCATTACCTGTCGGAGATCAAAAGGCTGCCCCCATTTGTGAACCCTCAACCCTTTTCTATTGCCTTGGCACATGTCTTGGGTTCCTGAGCTGCTCAAGAAATGAAGACAGTCCATGGTAAAGACAGGCAGAGACTTCTGCTCCTTGGGCCTTGAGGACTCAGGAAAGTCCCTGTGCCTAAGTCACCCATGAGGGACCTACAATTATAAGGTGTTAGAAGATTACTGCTGCAAAGTATCATCAGCCAGGTTGTTAGAGGAATGGAATTCAACATTCCAAAGTGACTAAGGGTAGAAAGTCATTCTAAACTATTAATTCATAATTAATATTCTACTTTAATATCATTTATTCAAATACATTCAGTAAACACCTGCCACGTTATCAGAATATATAGCTATGGAAGCTATGTTGGAATTTAGATACAAAAAACCATGGATAATTTAAGAAATAATATTTGGTATGTACTTATTCTAGAAAAATCTAAGGTGCTATTACCTTTAATAATCCCTGTATATGAGCCTGTTGTCAGCTGTCCCTCATCCCCGCTTAAGGTGGAAAGCGTTAATAGTTCATTTGGTTTGGCTGACTTTTGCTTTTGGAGCTGCACAGGACAATGGCAGGTGCTCTGCAAACACTTGGTGATTGAGAAGGGGGATCTTTCCACGCAGGGGGCAAAGCAGGCTCAATGCTGGCATGCCAGAGGGACCCACTCTACTAGTGATAAATGGGAGACGTGATACTCAGGGGCTCCGAAGAGGTCTAATATCTCCCAGATACGTCTTGAAAGAACACTGTGATTTAAAATCTGACAAGTCAAAATAGTAGCACAGTTGGAGACCCCATTTATTCAGTGTTCTTCTTAAATGTCTGCCCAATTTAGGTGGCTTGACAGGAGGAAAAACTAAAAGGTGTGAAAATTCTATCTGGCACTGTAAATGTCAAATATTTCTCATCTGCATTACCTTCCCGTTCTCTGGGGCATTTGTTATGAAAATATCTCTCTCATATTCAAATAACTACAAAGACCATCCGGCTTTGTCTTACGTCATGAACACTATATGAGTTTAAGAATTTCCTTCTCATTCACTCATTCATTCATTCATTCACTGGACCATTCATTCACTCATCCAATGAGCTCTTGCAATCACTGAAGTTATAGCATAGAACACAGGGAAAGTGTGGAGACATCTTAAATATTAGTATATCATGCTTCATATCATGAGATTTCTATGATATATAAAGAAATGAGGACCAATAAATTTAAATAAGTTTAGAGCTTCTCCTAGATTTTAAATACCACTCCCCACAGAAGAGGAGATTGTACCTTGAGCCTGCTAGGTAAGCATTCTACCACTGGGCTACATCTCCAGCATCTCTCAAACTGTATACCACTTGGTGACCTGAGGTCTGGCTTCTGCACTCATGGAAACTTGATGATGAGAATATGCCACCTGGAAATACTCTACTCTTACATCTAGCCCACAGCCTGAAGTAGCTCAGAAAAACTTCCAGTTCACATCAGAGAAACACCTTCAAATGTATTAACTTTTTTCCATACAACACTCAAATTCTGCATCATCCCAGGCTTGGGGAAGATACTTTGTTTAGAAGAAGCATATGGACTGAAGGGATTGGATTGCTGGCAGAGCAGATCACTCTGAATGGCAAGTCATTCTTGGGAAGATTATTTAGATGAGTCCATCTTACACCTGTAATTTAAAGATTTGACTGAGAGGGAAATAGCCTTATTAATGAGGTTATTTCTTTATCCTCATTAATGAGGATATTTCTTGATCAAACTCCATGATATGATAATTCTATTAAAAGATCAACAGTGAGATCCCTTTCATAAATCCAAGCATTGTGTGTCATGTTTCCCTGTCAATGGACTGCAGAGAAGCTGGACTTGAATTGTAAACCTGCAAGTCAGAAGCTAATTAATAGAACGGGAGACAGTGTCAAGATAGGCTGTGAAGAGAGATGCTTTTCCAGTTGGAGAAATAGCTCAGTGATGAGTGCTGGGTTCTAATCCCAGAACTCAAAAAAACAAACAAACAAACAAACAAACCACAGAAGTATCCTTATGAAATAAGGGACATGTATCTCCAGGCAAGCAGGCAGGTTAATCAAAGGGTAGCGATGAACAGTTGAGTTGGGTCTGTGGAGTAACTTCTCAAACACACAAGAAAGCATTTTGTTTTCTGAAATATCTCAGAGGATGGATAGAAAGTGCTCTCTAAATTTCAATGACTGCTGACAACATCAGCTCGGATTGGAGTGCTAGGCAAGTGCTCTGTCATCAAGGCATATCCCAGACAGAAAAGCATCCCTCTTCATGGCCTCGTCCAGCATGCTCCCCCATTCTATTAATTGGCTTCTTGTTTTCAGTTTCATAAAAAATTGTAAAGCAGACTGTCTCCTCCACCATCCACTGACAAAGAAACACGATACTTGCAAAAGAGAACTACCTCCCGTTAGTCACTTTCCTTATCACTGTGAACCAATACCCCACAAAAGCTACTTAAAGAGGAAAGGGTTTGCTTTGGCTCATGGCTTAAGAAGGGGTGCAGAAGGCAGGGTGTTGGCCGCGTAAGATGGCAGGAGCGGAGAAAAGGAAGTGGAGCCCACACTACTAAACCTCAAAGCCCACCGCCAGGAAGTCATTTCCTTCAGTAAAACTGCACTTCTAAGGGTTACACAGCCTTCCAAAACAGTGCTGCCAGCTGGTGACCCAGGGTGAAACACATGAACTTTTGGCGGGGGGTGGGGTGGGGAGTGGGGGGTGGGAGGCTGGGGAGTATTTTACTTTCAAATTACAACTCACATGAAAACAGAAGGTCAGGATGAGGAGAGAGAATATTAAAGGGATGACGTTCATCTAGAAAGCATGCAAAAGAGTTCTCACCGGGGTACCATGGCAAGGAGGAACAGGAACTATGTTTGCCAAAAGCCGAGTCAAGAAAGATAGTAGAGCCCTAGTGGACCCCAAGTCGCATTTGGAAAGTTGGAATGCTGTTTTTTTGTTTGTTTGTTTTGTCTCTTTGTTTTTGGAGACAGAGTTTCTCTGTGTAGCCCTAGGTGTCCTGGAACTACCTCTGTAGACCAGGCTGGCTTAAAACTCACAGAGATCTGCCTATCTCTGCCTCCCACCAGCCAGAAGGCTACATTTTAGTGGAAAGCTAAAGACCAAAGTAGGATAAGGCAAGGATGAAGTTGGGCCATCTTTGATGCTGGTGCAAGGGTGTTAGGACCAAGTGAAATCTGAGGCATAGAAAACTATTAAAGGTTAGTTCATTAAACAATTAAAGGTGAGGAGAACAAGGCTGAGGGTGAAAGGTGAACTATTTTTGCTTTTTTAACAAGGAAAGGAACATTCACGGAAACGCCTCTGACATTACATTTGTGATTCTGTCTAGTGCTCCAAAGTGCAAGATGTGATTGAACTCATGGTGTAGCCAAGACTGACCTTGAACTCCATCCTCCTGCCTCCAATCTCCTAAGTGCCAGCACACCTGATTCATTCTGTGCCTTGGAACTCAATTTCTCCCTTTCTCATTGGTCTTTTGTTCTGAGACTGTTTCTCCATGTCTTTGCTACCCCACAATAGGGTTCCCATGCACTGTTGGATTACACTTGTACTAAAATCATGTTGAGTACCTCGTTTGCTCACTTAGGCAGCTCCACTCAAGGTGACTAGTAACCATCTAATATGCATCTGGTAAGTGAGTTGCTTCTATATCCTAGGTATTAGCTATATCCAAATATCATTACTATCCTAGGTATCATCTATATTCTAGGTATCATCTATATATTGGGTATCATCCTTACATACTAGATAATACGTTAAATGCAGAGAATTCACGGTTTTAAACAAAATATCCAGGTAAATCATACAAAGAGAGGTCAACCAATCTACAAAGGTGAGGAGGAGGCAGGGCTCCAGACTGAGCAAAGGGCTTATGAAGGTTAGGACCAGTTTCCAGAGGGACACTAAGATGAACACAGCAACAGTGGGTATGCATAGCTGGGAGCCTGGGGCTCTTTTGGAGAGGCAGGATCAGCCAGGGGTTTAGGAACAGAGCAAGACCATACGGCCCCTTGTCATGTTTTTCTCCTTGGTGTAGCATCTGCCTAAAAAAGTTTTGGTGCAAAGTCAACAAAATGAAATGATGTGAAGCACTTAGCTGAGAGAGTGTCACCCAGGGGTCATGAATGACTGGTGAGCTCTCTGGAGTTGTTGTCAAGGCAGTTTTATAACAGTGGTTATCATGGATGGGGGCCATGATTGCTCATATTGAAAAAGAGCACACCATACAAATGCTAATTCATTTGTGGCTTTGGAATGCATTTTTCCACAGGCTCCAAGCTAAGGACATACCATTCTCAATAGTTCATTTCTAAATCAGCTGTTGAAAAACACTAACACACTTCCTCAGTGAAACAACACTGCAAATGGGTAGCTAATTAAGGGCAATTTAATCCACCGGAGAGCAGAACTTCAGTGTTAGTAGCAGCTTGTGTTCTAGGAGCATTCATCCTTTAGTAAGTGTAAACAGTCACTGAGAGCAGTCTGTTGCCTTCCAAAGGGGCAGCCCATGAACTTCCGCTGTCAGTACTTATGCCCATTTCCTGGGCTATTGTGATGCTTTATTCAGTTCTGGATTCCAAGCCTAACAGTCCCGATTTTCCTACACAGGTGTATCTACAAGATCAAGATTCCTGTTCTTTTCAGCTACAGGATCTTGGGCTTAACAGGGAGCTGATCTGAAAAGATGTCTTACTGACAGAGGAGTAAACGATAATTCCATTTTCCCAACATAAGTAGTCTGTGAAATGTATTTCAAGAGACAGCTTAAAGTTGCTTTGTTTTTATATAAAGATTTAAACCAGAATTATAAGCACATAAAAGCATTTGTGATGGTGATTTTGGCTGTCAGCATGGCTGGATTTAGAAGCACCCAGAAGAGTCTTAAAGCACCTTAAGGTGTGCTTATACAGAGAGGACTAACCAAAAGAGGAAGAGCCACTCTGAGCCCCATACCCTCTCTCCTGTCCACCATGAGATGAACCTTACCACATGCTCCTGCTACCATTATGTTCTGCTGTTAATCACATAGGTCCAACCAACTACAGATGGAATGATGTGGATATCACTCTATATGCTGTAAATGTGAGGCTCTGATTGGTTAATAAATAAAATGCTGATTGGCCAGTAGCCAGGCAGGAAGTATAGGCAGGACAAGCAGAGAAGAGAATTCTGGGAAGGGTCAGGAGTCGCAAGCCAGACACAGAGGAAGCAAGATGTGAAGGCAGAACTGAGAAAAGGTACCAAGCCATGTGGCTAAACACAAATAAGAATTATGGGTTAGTTTAAATGTAAGAGAGAGTCAGTGGTAGGCCTGAGCTAATGGCCAAGCAGTTTTAATTAATATAAGCCTCTGTGTGTTTACATTGGTCCAAGCTGCTGCAGGACTGGCGGGTGAGAGGGATTTGTCCTGATCATGGGCCAGGCGGGACACACAGGAAAACTTCAGCTACAATGGAGTCCTCTAAAACCAGACATTTTGGTCCCAGCTAGCATAAGTAACCATCAAAGAATTCCAGGAAAAAGGCTGTCACTCAGACCAGTCAGCCCAGATGATAGATTGCTTTGGGAGCCACTTTCCTTCAATGACTCCTGCTTTTCACTGAATCCTGGACCACGTAAGTAGCCAGTACCATCATGAGTGAGTGCAAGTGAAAAGGTTTCTCAACTGGGTCACTTATTACCTTGAGAGACACTTTCTGGTACATGGGCCTACGGATAATGAGTGCTTTCAGAACACCTCCAATGAGGAGCTGAAGCCACCTTACAGGCAGGGCCTGTGCCCAACACCAAATCCCCACCCCACCCCCACACCACTGAGACAGCAGCCTTTTCACAGGAATGCCCCTCACTGCCCTGCAGAATACCTAGCTTACAACATTGACAGGCAAGACCACAATTCTAACTCAAGAGGAGCCTGTGAATGCTAGGACAAGGTAAGGCAATCAAAGTAGAAATAAGTCTTCATCAGGTGACTACTGGGGAATAAGTCACCCTTCTTATGCATAGAGCATATTCCAAATGAATGACTGAATGGTATAGGCTCTCTGCTGGTTAATCTCATGAGGGGAGAATCTGTGGTTCCTTGGGTTTTGTTTGTTTTTTTTCCTTATGTTTTGATCATGCTTCTGTATATGGCATAGTGAGCCATGCTTGCCCTTGACTACAGCTATTCTGCAGTTGGATGTTATTATGTCATGGCTGATCCAGTGTGAGTCTGCCCACCATATACTGAAAAATGCATTTGTGGTTGTCAGACTGGAAGGGCATGTCAAAAATAAATATTCCTGTCCACATTGTTTACATTCCAAACTATCCCAAATTTTGTCCAACCCTGGGATGACTTACTAGGTCAGGGCTTAAATATTGCCAGGGTGATGCTACACCTGTCTGGTGCTGGGAGCCCACTGAATCTGACTATGCCTCTGAATCTTCTCAGCTTTCTCAAAGGTGCATCAGAGGGCCAAAGCAACCAGTCTGGCAGCAGCCTTTGCTCAGTAGCTGCCTAGAGTTACTGGTGAGCCAAAGGTTGTATTGTTCTTCAGGTGTGAGAACAGCTCTTGCCTGCTCAGCAGGGCCTGATTGGCAGAGAGAAAAATTTGTACATAATTTGCTGCAATTAATCTGATGTGCCTCTATAAGAATAAAGGGACAGGCAGAATGTTGTTCAATACTCAGAGTCAAAGCCACCTGCGTACTCTCTGCAGTGTGTGTGAGTGAGGGTTTGCAGTGATGGGTGGTGTGTCTCCTGAGGGTGTTTGAGACTGAATAACTTTGTTTCACTGCCCACCCCTCAAGAAAGAAGAAACACATTGCCCAGAGGTTCCTCCACCAGGAGGGTTCTGGGCTGCAGTGTCCTGCATAACACCATACTGTCAGCCATCGTGTTCACTCTGTATGAAACCACTAGGAGACATCATTAGAAATTACAGCCTTCTTTCTTCAGCACCAAGTTAACACCCAGCTCAACACCTCTTTTTTGTCTAGTCCAAAATGGCGGAGTCTCGGCTGTCTCAGGGTCTCTTGGCAATCAGTTCTCGGGAAATACTTCAGCAGCTTGTACAGCTTGACTAGAAATGGTCAGCTGGGAGATGTGTGAGGAGCTTTTACAGAATTAAGCTTTAGGGACTTTACTATCAGGGTGGTCCTCAGCTTTAAGTAATTAGGGGTCCTGTCACAGCACTGCAGGGAAAGTGTCACTAGCTCTTCCTTTAGTCTTTACTCCTCAGATACGGATGGGAGAGGAGAGCAGGAACATGGCTTTTCTCCCCACTTCTTCCTCTCTTTCGTTTCCATTAAAGGGATCGTTCCCGAGAGTGAGCTCTTCTTCCAGCTGGATTAAGAACAGGAGTCATTAAGTAGAAGAGAGAAAGTGTGGCCCTCCTTGGCATTCAGTCTGTCTCTGATCCATGTATTCAGGGCACTTCATAAAATAAGAAACACAGGAAGAGCCAAGATGCTGTGCACACACAGATGACGATGACCAGGGCTGTCTGGGAAGACTCCTAGACTAGAATAATCGAATGCCAAACAAGCTTGCTGCTCACCTAAGCCTGGTGAAGAGCCATCTCTGTTATGGGTGTTAGAATCATTGCTTGGAGACTCAGAGAAGTCAGGCCAGGGAGGCTGTGCTAATTGGCCTTGTGTAGTGTATGTTTGCTAGCTGTGATCGTAAGGGCAGAGAAAGCTCAGTTGGTTTTGCCCAGCTGATTGTATTCAATAGCTATAAATGCACACGGATTCTGCTATGACAGATCCTATATTCTGATGGTTTGCTCACTCTCTGAGATGTGTGTCAGGCAGTGGTGACAGAAGATGAAGGTGATAGGAAAATTGCTTTCCTGTGAGCAGTATAGATGTCTGACATTTATTTACTCCCTGGCCGGAAAGTTCATGGGCTCCCCAGGGATACTCTCAGTGGGACGATTAGACTATGGACCCCTCAGTACAGCGGGGTCATACCCAGTGTTTCTCTATTGAATGACAATCCTCCCTCTATTGAATGTGAGTGCCTCATGCTGGCCTGGGAGCACTTGAGGAGGGTGCCCTGAAAAGAACCTCCCTATGGCAATTTTCTCCCCCAAAGTAGCTTTGGTTTTCTGGCTTTCTCATTGACAGATGTTACTTAAAAGGAGCTTGGGGTTCCTGGATCCAGACAGTGGCACAGAGTCCCCATCTAGTGAGAAAAGGCCCCTGATGATTGTACTGTGGTGTTCTGTTGGGATGCCTGCTTTCCTGTGACACCATTTCCTGGTACATGTGTATGAGTATATGCACACGGGTTAGAGGAAAACTCACATGTTTCTTGGGTGCTGTTCAAATATTAGTCACTCAATGACCGGTGGCTTAGAGCTCACCAAGCATTTTAGGCTGGCCAGCCAGTAAACCACAGAGATCGCCCTATGTCTGCCTTCCCAGTGCTGGGATTACAAGCACATGTCACTGTGTCTGACTTTTACAGGTAGGTTTGGGGGATTGAACACAGGTCCTCATGGTTGCAAGGAAATATTTCAACACATGAGCCACCTCTCCAGTGTAAGTACTGTGACTTTCAAGAGAGAAACCGAGACCCAACATTTTGGCTCCTGCTTCCTCTGAAAACTGGAGCTGCCTCCTCTGCCAGGAAGCCTGCCTGCTCCCTTTCTTCTCCTCCCTTGATGCTGTTAGGATCAGACTGGCCTGGAGTCAAGTGCCCTTGAAGCTGTGAATGAAGGGTCCTGCCCAAATCGGACTTGATTAAAATGCATGAGGGGGAAAGGTCTGAGACTCTGGTGTTTACAGAGCATGAGCAGTCTTTCATTGACTCTCCGTGATCCACACTGGAAAGGAACTCTCAACATGGAATTGTAAATGAAGTGGCTGGGCTCTCCCAGTCCCAGGCATTCTTGGGCCCCCATTGGCCCTTGCACATGCCCAGCTAGGCAGAAAGGCTCCATAAACTAACAGGCTGCACACAGTTCTCTGAGAACTTTTCCACTCTTGCTGCCATTGCATCTGGGAACTTTGGAAGGTGATGAGGCTGAAACATCCACAAGAACCCAGGACCTGCCCAGGAGCTAACTCTGACCGTGAATATAATTCTGACATCTCTAAAGCCTGATTCATTGTAGGATTCTTGCCCTGGGCCATGTATAAATTTTCATACTGCATTAATTTGTCTCAGAGGACTCCAGCTTAGTTCTCGGAAGGGAGAAGGGAGAAGGGAAACACTACTTTTTTAATTTTTTTTGAGACAGGGTTTCTCTGCGTAGTCCTGACTGTCTTGGAGCTCGCTCTGTAGACCAGGCTGGCCTCGAACTCAGAACTCTACCTACCTCTGCCTCCAGAGTGAGTGCTGGGATTAAAGGTGTGCACCACCACTGCCTGTGATACCCTGATTCTTAATACATTTTTATCCATGAGCTGAGATGTAGGAAGCTCAGTCTCCTTGAGACTAAAACACTTATTTTTAATTTTTGTTTTTAGTGAGAGAGAAAAGGATGTTGGAGAACAGGCTTCTTTCTCTTTCATGTAAATAAACTTCAGACTGAAGAAACTGTCTCTAATGGCTAGCTAAACGGAATAACTCTGTTCTCTGAGAATAAGAGTCATGTCTATACAGAGGTCCAAATTCAAACAGAGGCCCCGGTGTACTTGGTCATTCTAAGCTGGGCCCAGAACCCACTCCACGTAGAAATCACAGATACACCCAGTGACCCCAGCGGGTGGGAACAGCACTTCCAGTGTCTGCCACCAAGACTAGTGCCACTCACATGGGCTCTGAGTCGTCTAACTAGAAGCGGGAGCTGCCCGCTGCTCCTTTGCATTTTGGCCTCAGTTCAATTCAGTTCAGATGGGAAAAGAGTGAGCGCATGCTAATGCTACTTTACATAATAACATTTAAAAAAGTCTGGCTCCAGGGGCCCTCTGGTCATCTAGTGTCTTGCATAAGGATACCTTTCTGAAGAAAACTCCACAGATCTAGCCCAAGATGAGGTCCAGATGGTTTTCCTCCCCAGTCTCTTCCTTCCTCCTCCTCTGGTAGCACAACCACTTTCTCTCCCTCTCTCCCTCTTCCTCTCCCTCCTTCTTTCCCTCCCCCCCCTTTTTTTTTCCTTCTTTAGCTTCCTTAAACTTCACTTTGCAAAACCATGCCTCCACTAATGTCAGCTTGGTGAAACAAAGCCGTGTTCCTTTTGTTCGGGGTGAGAAAGACCACTGACCTGAGATGACATGCTTCAACTTACATTCTATATACATAGGAGACTCGCATTCTTTACACAGCTTTGTGACCACCCAGGTGGGGTGTGTGAGTGTGTGTGTGTGTGTGTGTGTGTGTGTGTGTGTGTGTGTGTGTGGGTACCTGTGCTTTTGATAAGGAGGGAGTTATCTGCACTTAATAAACAAATAAAGTTCCCTCCAGGTCTGTGACATGAACTACATGCCATAAACCAGAGTATGAGGAAAGTACATTAATAATGGTTTTTACCTCAACGGAACTGTGAAGGTGATATGTCTTAGAGAAACAAGCCTTCACCCACTTGTGACAATGACCTCACAACAGGCCTTGCAAAAGATTGTGCACAGATGGGGAGAAAATGGCATTAATCAGGCTCAAGGACCCAGCAAAAGGGAGCACACAATGCCACTTAGGTTCCTTCCTGTTGCCCTAAGATTTACCAGCAAAGAGAAAGAGCTCCGTGTAACACATCTCCCTGAAGATCTCCAGTGCAAAGTGGGTGAATTCTACACAAAGAGAATCCAATCCTTCTGTGAGAAATGCTGGTTTCATAAGGACAGGGCCAAGTGGCTGAGTGTAGGAGATGAGGCAAGAAGGAGAAGACCGGAAGTCCAAAGGGCAGAACCAGCTCAAAGTTCAGACTCTAGAAGAAGCCATCGTGGTCCTGTGTTAGGTTCCTGTGGCTGCCACACAGGTGGTCACAGGCACAAATGTCTTCCTTTAAGTTCTGCAGACTGTTAACTGTGCCGTAACACTTCTAGAGTCCAGGGGAGGGTCCTCCCTCACCTCTTTCGGCTTCTGGCGACTCCATCGCCTGCCTACGTTTGCCCCTTCCATCTCAATTACATCTGAAGTGGCCTTTTCCTCCTCCTCTGTGCCACACAGCTCTGAATGTTGCTTTGTCATCCATTTGAACACCCACCTTGATGACCCAGGATGGTCTCACCTCAAGTCCCTCTCCCTCCCAAACTGGGTCAGCATTCACTGGATCTAAAGATTGGGTTGTGGCTATGTCTTTGTGGTAGCACCTTCTGGCATCCTTGGTGCCACAATGGGGTAGCAGGATTAGGAGATGAGGAATCCAGGGTGAGACGTCATTGGGTGCCAGAAGGAAGGCAGCCACCAGGGTGATGTGTGGAGGGGATAGAAAAAGAGAAAGGAGTCTTGGGAGCCCCCATGGCAGTCCAATAGTGAACATTGGGTTATCTGCAGCCTGGGACTTGAATGTGACCATTCCTAAATCCCAATGGATCTTAGGGACTTCCTGTCTGAATGAAGATAGGCCCTGGAATTAGGGCCTATCTTAAGAGCCTGAAACATGCAGATTCAGACTTGGGCAAAATCCTGGAAGTGGTAAGTTGCTGACTCTGATGGGCAGCCCTGAGGTTATCTAAGGGCTTTAGGTTTTTTCCTAGACCCACCTGAACAGGGGTTACCCTGGCAGGACTAAGGAGGGCTTTCAGTGAGATGATGGTCCATGTAAACATTAGATTGCTTCTGACACTTAAGAGGAAGAAAAGGCAGAAGTCCATTCCCTGACCCCTGCGCTGCACACGCTCCTAGGATATGAGGACTTCTAGTCTCCTGCCATTTCCAAAAGACCTGCTCTCTATCATCTTTTCCAAGAGTACACATTTCTGGGTGTGGTGGAACACATCTGTAATCCTAGCATTTGGGAGGTGGAAGAAGGAGGGACCACAAGTTCAAGGCCAGTCTCAGAAACATCATGAGCTGGAAGCCAGACACATAAGATGCTGACTCAAAATCAATCAATCAGTCAACCAATCAATCAATCAAAACTTTATTAAACATTTTAAGAGAGTTGAAAATCAAACAGACAGCATGCTGCTTGACAGCTCCAGAGAGCTTGTGTGCATGGCTCATACCCTTGCATTTTGCTCAACTCCCTAGATGTCCAACCTGGGCCCTTATTGCTAGAGATCTGCCTCATTACTCATGACTGATGCCCCTACTAAGCTATTTCTAGCCTAGAATTCCATGATTTGACCAAAATGGTCTTAGCCAGGACCAGGGTGTGCCAGATCTTGTGTGAAGTTAGCTGTCTCCTGCTGGCTTGCAGCCTGAAGTTAATAGAGCAAGGAAAATACATTTGTAGAGTAGAAATCATGGCCCCATTTCTTCACATAAGCTCACTGATATCCAACTGTTTCAGGATAGGAGCCTGAACACGCACATCACCAAACTACTTTTCCTCAGGTTTACATGTTTATTTATTTGTTTGCATGTTGACTTGAAAGTCATACCCTACTGTCTTCATCCATTATATGTTACTATAACAGAATATTACAGACTTGGTGATTTGTAAAGAAAAGAAACTTATTCTTCACTGTTCTAGAGGCTGACAAGTTTAGGATATGGCATCAGTGTCTGGCAAAGGCCTTCTCACTGTGCCAAAGCATGACAGAGAGCAACACATTGTGAGGAAGCCTAGCACATGACAGAGAGATCGAGAAGGCCAGAGCAAGCGAGCTGAGGAAATTGAACTCACATTCACAACAAAGCCAGGTTGACAGCAACTAACCCACTTCTAAGATACTGACATTAGTCCATTCACAGGGCAGAGCCCTCCTAACCTAATCTCATTTCAATACTGCTACAATGTCAATTAAATTTCAACCTGAGTTTGGCAGAGGACATTCAAATCATATTACCTGCTTCCTATATGCCAAAAAGAGAAACAGTAACTTTCAGACCCTATGAAATTTCTCAGAAACCCAGAATTAGCATTTATCTATAAGAGCCAAGGGGTCTTCATTTATGCATTATATGGCCATCCTTATTGTTTGTCCATTATTGAAGGCAAGTCTGAGGGCACTGCACAGTAGTAGAATACTTGCTTATGAATGTTGAGTACCAAAGACTGTTGTGGTCTGCATAGATGAGCAGGTTGTCAATAAAGCTTTATAGTTCCTTCAGGAGATAAACTACAAAATGTAATTTAAGGATATCATCATGGTGGTAGGTATTCTACCAACCTCATCTCCACTTCCTTCATCAGTGACCCTTCTCTCTCCTGGAATCTCTACTTCCTATCATCCAACAATGGCTTAAAGGTCAGGGTCACTTTATGCCCAGGCTAAAGTCAAATTGAAAGCCATTAGCCTTCCCAAGTACTAGAAATAACTGTTATTGTCTATTTAAATAATACCTCTGAAAGACCTATCAAACCAAGTACAAATTTTAGAATACTATCTAATTATCATGGCTTAATTAATTAGATAGCTTAATTTTTAGTACAGGGAAATGATTTAGCTTGTTAAACTTTGACAAGGTATATGGAGGATGTAGGAAAAGGGTGATTAACCAGAAAAAGCATCATGGTCTAAATAGTGTGGCACACTGGTGGGGGGTGACAGTCAGCCAAGAATATCGTAAGGGCAAGTTATTTAACCTCTAAGCTCCAATTGCTTCATCTGCAAATAAAGATATTAATGACACCATTACGCAAGACTGTCTCTGCAATGTGTTTGGCATTATGCCTGGCTTAAAAGGAGCTTAAAAAAAAGTGTTAGCCAAGATATTGCCGGAGTATCATCAGTAATAATAACAATGATGATCTTTATCAGCAGTAGTAAGAACAGTGGTGGATATAATGTATCCCTAGGAAAGCTGGATTAAGTGGACCCAAAACAGCTAGTTAATGAAAGGGTAGAGAACTAAATTACAATTAACTAGAGTAGAAGCAGGGGTGGCCACATGAACTGCTGTGTTTAGAATGTAAAATGGTTCCCACAGGATCCCTTGTTTCAACATATACCCCTGCTGCTGGTGGCAGTGTTTGGGGACCCTTAGCATATGGTGCCTTGCTGGCAGAAGAGAGTTATTGAGGGCGGGGATGGAGGCGCCACAGCTCCGCCCCACTTCCTGTCTGCCCTCTGCTCCTGAGTGCGGAAATAATGTGACAAGCTATCTTATACTCCTAATGCTGTGCTTCCCTACCATGATGGACTGCATCTCTTCCCATGAGCCAGAATAAAGCCTTCCTTGAGGTCCTTTTGTTAACTGTTTTGTCACTACTGTAAAAAAAAAAAAAAACTAATATATTAATCTTAATCCGTGTTATAACTTTGCCTGGGATTCCCTACAAGGGAAACATCCTAGGAGATGGTTTTAGAATGAGATATGCAGGGCTTCAACCTTGGCTCTGTCACACTTGATATGTGTGACTTCAGGGAGTTTCAGCTCATCTCAGAGTTGCCGTGTCTTCATGGGAAATGGGAGTAATCACACTAGACGCAAGATTATACAAACAGCACACACAGATGCGGTAAAGATAATGTACCTAGTACCCAGCAAATACTGGTGGGTGGAGATCTTTCCCCTTCGTACTATGTTTGGCAGACAGCAAAATGGAACGTCCATCTGGATAGGTGAGAGACATAAGAACAAGTACCGTGGGCTCACTGTTCAGGGACAAAGATGCCACTAACTGCCTTACACTCCATTCCCACCTCTGCATCTGAAGGAATGTACAGTAGGGCACCCACACTTCATTACATCATGTGGTCATTCAGGGTTCACTGCAGTGTACCCTAATCAAAGGGAAGGCATGCAGCAAGAACATCACAGGAGCAGGTGTCCTTATCAATAACAAATGAAATCTCAGTGCACTTTTTTCTGCCCAAATATTGATGACTATTTTTTAGCTATAAATGTCAGAGCTAAAGATATCTTCCCATCGTTGCCCTGAGATGTCCACCATTTGATTTGAGTGACACAGATGATATGTCATCAGATAGTCCGAACAAGCTTCAGAACCCTTCTCTACTGTAAATGTTACTTTCCCTGATGGAAAGATCATTTCTGCTCTCAATAATATTGTTTCAATATGTATATTATTTTTCTTTTTCTAAATTCAAATAATATGCTTCCCCACATGCATTTCCATGCTAGTCCAAGATTCTGTTTTCTTTAGGTGTTTTGAAGTAAAGCTAATATGAATTTTGACATTTTAAGTACACTTTCAAAACACTCTCCTATGATTTTTACAACTGTTCCTGACACTAATATGCAGTCATGTGTCATTAGTCACTTAAATGTTTTCTATAATTATGTAGATTATGTTGACACTTTCTGGTAGGATGCTTGTAATTTACTATTTTGTCACTTGCAACGTTCTGAAATACATCAGATAACCATTTTCAATCATTTCCAGATTAAGCAGCTGTTAAAAGCTCCTGCTGTGTTGTGGCTCTTTTTTCTATAGTGTCATGTCCACTGTGGGCACAGGAGGCTCATAAATACACAGACTCTCTCTCTACTCTCACGTGGACCTATTTTTTTTATACTAGTAATGACCAAGTAATGTCACTGATGGTAGGATTCACAGTCAAAGAGAAATACTATTGTGCACAAGTCTTCAGATTAGCATATAGAACATGGAAGATGTGTTATAATAAAGGCCTGAATAATTGTCTTGGAAGGGGGAGACTGATGAGCTGCCCAGATGAGCCTAGGGAGAGTTCTACAAGTGAAGGATCTCTAATCTCTAATCTGAACCAGTTTAAGTAGGAGTTTAGTAAGTGAGAACTGGGAAGAAAAATTTCCTAGGCAGATGACTGGATCAAGCCATGGTCAAGAATGGTGAGGAGTTAAGGATGTCAGTGATGCAGGATACAAGCATTGGCCAGAGATACTGGAGAGCTGGTGGTCATTAATAAAGGGCATGGAAGCCACATTAGTGGGGAGAGGCAAACAGCTGTGTTTATTATATGTAAAAGAAGTGATGTGATTCAATGTCTTAGACTAGGATGGCCATAAGGGAAGGAAACCTCCCCATGTCAACTATTTTTAGTTCAAATATAAACACATTCCAAGTTGCCTCTGGGTAAAATGAAGGTATTAGAGAGATAAATACAGTGTTGGGAGCTATTTTCAGATACATTTGAAGAAAACAATAAGACAAATATGGTAGAGTATTATCACATATCAACTGACAGTCTCAAAAAGACTGAGGTCCACCACTCTGTTGCCATGGTGATGCACATGAACTTGTTAGACATAAACAATTTATGCTTGGGAACTTAATTCACTACACCTTTTCCAAATCAATGCAAGGTGACATGTTCCCATGATTTGGCCAACTTTTTGGTGACACTGACAGAGTACCATACCTCTGACAAATCTACACATGGCAGCAGAGCCCTGAGAGATTCTGGTACACCCATGGTTTTTGGTAGGCATGGCCTACCTGATCTGTACCAAGTCCAAGTGAAGGCAGTGATGGAGGTTGGTAGCAAGGAGTGATGAAAGCTGTCTAATTCAAATTCTACTTAGTTCCTTAATGACTGTACTGGTACTGGCTGGTTTGGTGTCAACTTGACACAAACTAGAGTCATCAGAGAGGAAGGAGTTTCAGTTGAGGAAATGCCTCCATGAGATCCAGCCATAACGCATTTTCTCAATTAGTGATCAATATGGAAGGGCCCAGCCCATGGTGGGTAGTGCTATCTATCCCTGGGCTGGTGGCCCTGGGTTCTATAAGAAAGAAGGCTGAGCAAGCCAGGTGAAGCAAGCCAGTAAGCCCCACCTTTCCATGGCTTCTGCATCAGCTCCTGTCTCCAGGATCCTGCCTTGCTTGAGTTCCTGGCCTGACTTTCCTCTGATGTTTGATGATGAATAGCAATGTAGAACTATAAGTCGAATAAGCCCTTTCCTTCCCAACTTGCTTTTTGGTCATGGTGTTTCACCGCAGCAAGAGAAAGCCTAACTAAGACAGTGGCAACAGATGCTGCTGATAGAATCACGTGCAAGGGAACGGTCTAAAAATGAATCAGGTAGTAAATGGATTAATAAATAAATGCACAATAAATTATGAGTTAGAGTAATATGTGATGCTTTAAGAAGAGAGATAAATATACATGAAAGAGAAATCATTTTTAAGTTTAAATAAAAATAAAGCAAAATAATTTAATAATTAAAAGAAAAATAAAGCAAAAAGGAAGAAAAATTCGACAAACTAAAAACATTTAATATATCACATATAAACAGTGAATATAGTGTATTAGTATGTCTTTCACACACAGACACATATGCACATGTACTCACATACAGACATGCATATGCACAGGCACACACACACACAAAACAAAACAAAAACAAACAAACAAACAAACAAACAAAAAACACCATACAATTCCCTTAAGGAACTGTTCCTCTTTCTCACACGGTTCTGAGAATTCTTGGTGAATGAAGAGGAGTGGATGGAGGAACTGGCCCCTGAGTCAAGACAGTAACTTCTCACAGGGATCCCCACCCATGTGATAAACCATTACCCATAGGTCTGAAAACACATCTGCCTTTTATCTCAGGGCTTCATCCTGGAAGTGGGAATGGAAAGTGACACTTTCTAAATGTTAAAGAACTAAAGAATAGGAAAAGTTTTGTAAGTGAAAGAATGTAAAATGCTCTGGTCTTCAACTTCCCCAGACACTCTGCAAATACAGCCTTTCTAGTCTCAGACCGTCATGGTTGTTGCATTTCTAGGGGACAAATCTCCCATGGAAACTGACATGCTTCAGGGTGACCTACATGATCCCATGCATTAGCAGGTTTCTTTTTTCTTTTTTTTTTTTGGTATTCCTCAGCTAGGAAAGATGGAAAGTACCAGATACCTCCCTTCCCCTTCCCACTGCCAGGTGGGTGGGGAGGACTGCATTGGTAAGGGGGCAACCCACTCATCTGTGCCACACAGGGGCAATCATGCGCTAAATAGCACTTCTCTTCAGGCTACAATGTGAAAAACCTTCCCGCCCAGGCCTAGGAACATGAGAGTATGCAGAGGAACAAAGGGAGAGCCCACAGCCCAACACCATCGGGAAGAAAATGAGGTGTAAAGCTCTAGTATCCCCAGTGTGGGTACACAGGGGCAGCCCTCTAATAACACAGCAAACAGGCAGCCCTGAGCTGAGAGGCTACCCAACTGCATCCAACAAGAGCAACTATGTACTCAGAGAACCTGCTAGCATACCAAGCCCCTTATTTTGCAGCCCAGGGCGCCCTTGTGACAGCCTTTTACGAATCAGAAGGCAAGTGTGAAGGAGTATTAATTCAGTAGGGAATCCAGCTTCTGTGCCTATGTCCCAGTTGAAGAAAACACAGGAAAGAGCTATTGATTCTAAACATTTAGAAAATTACCAGGTTCATGAGAACTTTGAGTATGGCTAAGGACAGGATAGAGAACAATGCAAGTTTTAAATGGGTCTCTTACCTTCTTGTCACTCAGGCCAGAAACCTGGTCCACATACTCCTCTTGGATCATGAAGGCTGCTAAGTTGGCAGTGTAGCTGGCCAGGAAAATGACAGCAAAGAAGGCCCACACTGACACCATAATCTTGGAGGTGGTCCCCTTTGGGTTCTGCACAGGTACGGAGTTGTTGAACACCAGACCCCAGAGTAACCAAATTGCTTTGCCAATGGTGAAAGATGGGCCGCCTGGCTCTGGTGTGACACAAAAGACAGGGAGAAAAATTTAAGTCTGAATAATTGGATCTATTTCAGTCTATAAGAGCTGGAAATTCCCTGGCAAGAGCCGGAAACCCCTTTAATGACAGTTTCACAATTCAAGAGCATGTGTCTCCCCTGGGGGCCTGAGGAAGCCAGAAGAGGGTTTCTTAGAAGAAAATCCAGAGCGCTAGGGTGTGGGGAGAGCTTTCTCCAAATAAAATGCTTTCCACCTTCATACAATAGGCCATCAAGATCTTTTGGGTGAAAGTTGGGTAACAATGGCCAACTATGCCAATACGGTCACATTGACCATTTTTCTTAAAATTTACCATTATATCTATCAAGGAAGTATTTTAACTTCCAAGATATCAGCAAGAATTGTGTGAATCCCTTTCTACCATTGTCATAGAAATCCATGTTGAATTTCACCAGTGCTGGATGACTGAATGCACTTTTGGCTAAGTGTTTTTTAGCTTCTATTCCTTAGTAGCTGATATCTTAAAAATGACCTCGATTCTCCTAACTCATCCAATGCCAACCCTTCCCAACTAGCCTAATGCAGCCACAGCTTCTGTACAAGGAAGCCCAGCTAAGAGACCATTGACTCTTGGCCTGGCCATGTACATCAAGAATGTAGCTGTTCTTGACATATGTCCCTCTATCTGATCTTAGGGCTTCTGCCCATAAGTGATTGGTGACTTGGCTATTGTCCCTGCTTGATGAGGGAGAGACCTTGTGTGTTAGCTGAATCTTTGTGCACACTTCCACTACAGAAATGAATCTCTACCCACAGAGTTTTCCAATCTATTAACAAAGGCCTTGGAATGTTTGCTGTGATGCTGACAGCATGTGCTCATGTTGAACTTATCTATCTGTGCACATACATCTGTGCGTATGGACTTGACTTCATACAATAGATGTGCAAGTAGAAAGTTGTTTACCAAGCAAAATTTTGCAAACTGTGCAATGGTCTAAGGAGACTTGATACTTAGAGTGGAACAGAGCTGGATTCCTCTGTAAAGAGAAGCATTCTAAAGTAACATGTTTGTAAATCTGAATTTTTGTGTTCTGGTTTTCTATTTTTTTTCCAGGGGGAAAGGTCTACCCTATTTTTGGCTCTTAACAATGTTGACCTTTGTCTACACTTCTGGGATCCTCATATGGTTCACCCACTAGAACCTCTCAGGTTAGAATATAGGTCACTGCAGCTAGCTAGCCTTTAGCATAGGTGGGAAGTCAATGACCACACCATATTGTGGAGACATGGAGAACTCCACCTCAGAAAACATACCAAACTTGGAAGTCCACTGGTGAAGCAATAGTTCTGAAGTTTGGACTTTGAATCCCACCAAAGCCTGAATGGCATGTTTACTGAACACTGTTGCCAGGTGACCACCCTAGAGGTTCTTATTAAACAGATACCAGGGGAATCTGGCTATTCTAATAAGACCAAGGTAAATAACCACTACTTTGAAACATACAATGTCTAAGCCTCATCCTAGGTTTAGTAAATCAGCAGACTAGGTCCAAGCACCTTTGTCTTTTAAGTGCCCATTTTGCAATTCTTATTAATACCTAAGATGAAGAACCTGTCCTCTTGGAAGTACATTCCAGGATAACTAGAATTCTAGAAGGAAAAGATTTAGAAGAAGCAGCATATTTATTAATCCTGGGGCTTCTATGAAGTTCTAAAGGAGCTATTTCTCAGATTCTCATGACTGCTTCAGAGTTCAACGAAGTTTTCAAAAGTATCAAAAGTGCTTCGAACAGAGACCAGTTTCCCCCTATTGATGCCTACCTACTCAGGAAATGAGACCCATTCTATAGTAGCTACAAGTGAGAACTGGCCTTCTGTGGCCTTTTTATTTCAAGCATGCTACTTCTATACTCCCTGGGAGGGGGGTTGGGCCAAAGACACAGGTTGTGGAGACCCTGTAACTCTGTAGTAACCCTTCAGCTATGGGAAGCTCCAATGGCCACAATAATTTTCATATACCCTCTGTGCAGTCTAATTTTTCTTAATCTTACTCTTTGTATATAGCCTGCCTTTTCCCTCATATTTCTCCCAATAAATTGCCCATAACTTACAGTTTACAAATAGTGTCCAGACACATATTAACCATCTCCATGATCAATCTTTCTTCTCACTGCTTTCTTCTTACTGTACTTACTGCTACACTGACATGCTAATGGTCCCCAGCCTCACAGAAAGTAGAGAGATTACAGGTAACAAACAATGAGTATAATGGGTCTGAGTTGTGAAGTAGGGGCAGGGCAGAGATGCAGGAGTCCCACGTAGCCTTACCTCTGCCATCAGCAAGGCACCTGTTGTAACCCACAGGGCTGAAGTATTCAAAGACAAAGACAGCCACAGCAGAGACAATGAGCAGCATCACAAACATCATTACCCACACGTCAGCACTGAATGGCTCTGGGAAGGAAAGCAAAACAGTGCTCAGGGTCAAAACAGAACAAGCAGCTCATCACTTCCATAATCATCTGCTCATGCAAACACCTCTTTGGGGAGGAGCGAGCCACAAGTGTGCTGTGTGCCCTCAGAGAGCCAGGGTTCAATTTGGGAGACATAAGATACACTCAAGCAACTGCTTTTCCACCTGGGCATGTAAAGATCACTGTTATCAAATACATAAAGGCCCCATCTGATTTGTGAGCCTTTCTTGGCTTTATTGGGGGCAATTTCTTTCACTCTCTGACCAAATTTTGATCTTTCAATGAATGGTGCAGTTGGAAGAAGTGGATATGCTATGAGTAAATGATATTAAACTGACTTGCTTTACATCCTCCTCAACACGGCCATACTGTGAAGGGAGCCTTCCCCAGTGTTTGGGAGTCTTGTGGACAAATTCTTGACAAATGCAGGTACTACGTTAGAGCTGAGTTGGTTTGGCAATACTGTCATACAATGAATAGCCATTCCCCTTCACTTTTGTGTCCACACACTTCTCTTAATGTCCAGCCTGTAGTTACTTTTTCAGCCTACTTTGTTGTGGTAAATCGTAGTAGATATCATTAAGATATGAGAGTATGCATTAATTGGTTAAAAAAAACTGCATTGACTCTCAGTGTCTACAATGGTGGACATTTCTTAGGGAACAAGGGAACAGGCATCATTTGTGAATCACAGAGCAGCTACAATCTGTCTCTTATTACTAAGCAATGCATTGATGGGCTAAGGCTAGACGAGAGAACAAGACTGTCCTGTGCATGCTTTCTTCAGTATCTCATCGTATTTGCTACATCTATTCCATCTGAGCCAAATCTCTCTGGTTTAGAGGGACCCATAAGCTGAACACTACATTCCAATAAGCCATCTCTATGATGCCTTAGATGCAAAAGGATGATGGTAATTCTGTCCCATGATACAGTGCCGATCAATTGTGTCCCAAAATAGTTCTGGCCTTTTTAGCTGTCACATCACATTGTAAACTCATAATAAGTGAATTAACATGCTGTTTTCCCCTTCTTCCAAGTCATTAATAAAGATGAAGTTGAGAGAGGGGGAAGTTGGCTGAAAATTAGAAAATACGTTTCCCACTCTGAAACCTACTTTATTATTGAACTTCCAATGGGATTATAAAAGCCTGGTCACTTAATCAATTTAAAAATACTTTAACAAATCCCCAGAGCTTAACACACCACTGTGAAATACAAAGCTTTCAGTGGCAGCAGGAGTTTAAACCTACAGGGTACATTTGAGTCTGCTTCAACTGGGGCAGGGAAAACCTCCTCCACCCTTGACTATAATGGATGAAAATCCACCCTGGTTTCACGCTTTTCTATGATTGGCCAAGAATTGAAAGAATGCTTCATATCTGTGATTTCTCTCTCCTCCTACCTATTCCTGCCTCATCTAGCTTAGGGCAACTTTCTGCAAACAAATGTACCAAACATCTTTATTGGTTTTTACAACTTATAAAGGACTTCCCCATGTACCATTATTTATAATCTTTCTAATAGGCTTCTCATTATTGGGTGGCTATATTTATTTTACAGTAAATTAAGTGTGAGAGGGCAAGGTTCTTTCTACAGTCATGCTCAGAAAGTGGCAGTCAGGTTATGAGCTGAGGGTACCCGGAAACATTGCCTATGTTTCCCACAATATTATGTTGCATATTTATCTCTGTCCACTACAATGGCTACAGGTTGTGGAGTGAACTAGAACACAGGCTAGGATGACAACCATTTCTGGGCTTTATCATAAAACTCCTGGAAAATGCTTCACCATGGGTAAGAAGATTGGCTAAGAAATGTAAGTAACTTATAGTAAAGTTTTATAGACTCTATAATCCCATTTAGTGGTACATTAATTGAATTAATCCCATCACAGACAGAATTTAAATAAAGACTAGTCATCATCTCTTCTAATATTTTCATTTAAAAAATGTTCTTCCCCTTATAGTGATTGTGACTAATCCAAAGGCTTATAACTTGTTTATGACCAGACAAGGTTTGCTTTCTCGTAGCCCAATGTTCTGTTTTCAAGGTGACATTTTATTTTTCAACCCCTGGCTCCATAGCCCCAACCAAAAAACCAAAAACAAAAAACAAAAAAATATACACATATGGTATATGAGCTCACAAAAGACCTCATCTAATTGAAGTTGTGGCCTTATCTCACCCAGTCTTAAATCATATCTAATGCCTTTTTACATTTGAGTGATGCTGGAGAGTGGGCAAGTAGAGAAGGTTACTAGGGACGAAGGTGAGAAAGGGGGTAGGAAGAAGCCAGATGAGCTCTGGCTAGCAAAATCTCAGAAAACTCATGTGAAAACAGAAAATGTTTAGGTGTTCATATGTATGTTAGCCCTGAGCTCAATTCTTGAAGATAATTAAAAAATAAATAGGTCTTTCAGTTAGGTGATGGTTTGAATGAAAATGGTCCCCACAGAATCATGTATTTGCCTGCTTAGTCCCCAGTTGATAAACTGTTTAAAAAGGATTAAGATGTAGCCTTGTTAGAGGGGGTGTGTCACTGGGAGTGGGCTTTAAGGTTTCAAAAACCCATTCCAAGCCCAGTGTCTCTCTCTTTCAATACCTGCTGTCCATGGATCAGGATGTAACGCACTCAGCTACTGCTCCAGCTCCATGACTGTCTGCTTACTGCCATGATGATAACGGATTAACTCTGAATTTATAAGCAAGACCTCAATCAAAGACTTTGTTTCATATGAGTTGCCTTGGTCATGGTGTCTCTCTACACCAATAGAATAGTAAGTAAGACAGAAGATATCTAGACTTAGAAATTATTAATGCAGAAAGAAGTCTTATAGGTCAACTGATTGAGATGCCATATTCTGTGGATGAGGAAAATGGAGTCCCAGGATAGAGCACATTTTCTTAAAGCCAAATGAACATTAAGTGATAAAAAAGGGACTATATGGGACTTCTCCTTACCATTCTCCAAGTATTTTCTTGTAGGGCAACATACCGCCTTGATTTCTAGGTGTTCTTAATTTTTGTGTTTAAGAATAACCATGTATACCCAAATGAATTTCCTGTCTGAATTAAACTCTCAACAAATCATGTCCTGCAATTGTTTCTCATTCCAGCTACTTGTCCTTGAGTCCATTTCCTGTCATCAGTAAACATGTGATTTACCTAAGAAGGCAGAAGGTGACACAGTCCCATTGCTGCGTGATACCATGACACTGATGCCAGTCTCTATGAAGGGCACAGAGAAGTCAACAACCTCTGATCGTTCTTCATTGATAGTTAGTGACCCCACTGCCATGTAGGCCCTCTTCATGACCACCTGAAAAAAAAGGTACAATGCTCCAATTAGAATGTTATAGAAGGCAGGTCTACCACAAGCAAAATTATCATGGCTCAGCAGTCATTTGGGCACCATCCCTAGAATACCATTCCCCTCCTCTGTGGGTCTGTTGTTGGCCTGGAGCTCACCCATTTAGCTAGCCTGGGTGGCCACCATGCCCCAGGAATCCTTCCCGGCACTGGGATTATAAGCACATATTATTGTACTTGAAATTTCATTCGGGTTCTAGGGATCAAAGTCAGGTCCTCATGACTATGAGACAAGCACACTACTGGCTGAGCTTTTTCTCCTCCTCTCTAGTTACTCTTTTACATCTTGTTAAGTTCACAAGATAAACCTTTAACAGTGTTTAAGCGAAACGTAAGTGCACAATGGAAATGACTCTGTCATGCCCCTGCCCCTGATACTGACCTCACCAATCATGCCATTCCAGGTCCCATTGATTTTCTTCCCATGCTTGCCGTTGGTCACCAGGTACAGGTCATAGGTGAACTTCACAGACTTAGAAATTTTCTTCAGGATATCAATACAGAACCCCTTGCAGCATTTTTTGATGTAGCCTGGCTCCTCATCTGTTTTATTCCTGCCCAGTTAAAGAAAAAAAAAAACAAATAATCAAAGCAAGACTTTGTATAGGAAGGAAAATTACTTTTTCATTAAAACTCCAACCTCAACCTCCTCTCTCACGGTACAGTTTATTCCTGAGTAAGGAAAGAGATCAGACCTAGAACTGTGGTATTTTTTATTATCTCGGGATCCTGAGCCATATCACGGCACACTTTTTAATGTTCCTTTGAAGTACAACATAGACGAGGAAAAGGCATGTACCCTACAGGTTCAGCTGAATGGATTTTTCATTGAGTTCATGGTTTTCATCAAAACCTGAACTCAGGTACAAAGTGCCTACCAGATCCTGAGGGACTTGCAGTTGGCCCTCTGAGATGCTTCTTCCCACCCTCATCTGAGAATACTCCAAACCCAACTTTTGACAGCATAAATCAAATGGAATTATTTCAAAAATAGGTCTAATTCTCAAAATGATAGCTTAGATAGAACATATTTCCGCACCCAAAGAAACCTAAAACTCAGCAGACTTGAGGTCCCAGGCACTGGGGCTGAGCAAGGTCAAAGGAACCTTAACAGAGAAGTCATTGTCTCAGGTCAGGGTTTTAGATGGAGCCACACATCCAATCAAAGCTCCCATTGATCTGACAGCCTAATGGCAGCTGAGAATTTCACAGGGTGCCTAACTCCAGGTCAGCAAACAGCACATCTGACTCTCTCCCAGGCCACCTATAACCACCCATCTAGGGAGGCGTCATACTCAGAGATGATGCGCTTCTGGCATGGGACTGTATTCCTCATACAGGTTCCACTGAGAGGGTCCACACTTTCCACAATGACAAATGGAGCCTCCTCCAAGGTCACGATGCTCAGATGGTCATCCTCCTGCTCTTCGGTCTCAGGACACATTCGAGGCCACACATAATATTTCATCTGAAGAGACTTGTCTTTCCATTTCCCCACCTGCACAAGAGATGGAAAAGGGCTCAGCCACCGCAGACCACTGTCTCCTAGCCTCCCCCAGTCTTCTCTGAACGGTCTCGGAAGCTACTAAACAAAGGCAAACCAATACCAGCATAGCACACAATGGAGAGAATGCTTTCTAAAACAGATGCTGAAAATGAAATGACTGTTCATTCAAGAGAAGTAATCCTTTCATTCACTTACCCTCTCAATTAGTATTGAATGAGGACCTACAATGGTCTGGGGACCCTCCAAAACCCTATAGCTTCTGTATCAAGAGCTATGAAATTCTTCACTTTCCTGGGTCATGTGGCTGTGGGGTTTGTTTGTTTGTTTGTTTGTTTTACTCAACTATAATAACAAACATAATCCTGAGATTAGCAAAGAGTATTAGGAAAGATAAGAGAGTGCCTGTAGCAAATGAGGTAGCTGGATGTGCTCTGAGTTATAACAGAGGTTCGCTGGGGAATTGTTCATAGAACTATAAATCTCTGATTTACAATAAAATAAGGTTACATTGTGATGAAGGAATATAGACATCACTTGCTTGGAGAAGAGTGTGTGGTTGAGTTGGTGACAATTGCATGTGTCAATGCAGAGTTGCACCTGCTGAACTAAGAAGACACCCTGGGATGAAGCAGATTTCTCTGTGAGCAGCCGTGTGGGGCCACAAAGACTGTGCTACCCATCACTAGGAAAAACCATCGTCATGACTCTAATGGGAAAGGTGTGCATTCCTAATGCCAACTCAAACTCCCTCTCATCTTTGGTCCCTCTTCTGTCTTCACTTAAGTGTGATTAGTTCCCCCCTCTAGCTTGTCCCACAAAGCTGATCACTTTACTTCCATGGCCAAATTAGGACCCCATAGCCACCACCTTGCTTAGTACATCTTTATAACATGGGCACTGATTTTGTGTCTTAGACTGCCTTGTTTGGCATTTGCACAGTTTTCCTCTGGCATTAACTCTGGTGCTAGCTGTTTTGCTTTTATCCCCAAAGCTCTTTTGCTTCTAGGTTCAGAATTAAGCATGGAACCCAATGTTTTCGTTCCTTTATATGTATAGATGCACCATGACCTCTGATGGGATTATGACCTAATAAGCCCATAATAACTTGAAAATGTAATATGAAAATGTATTGAACACTTTTGACCTACCATATATCACCAGTACCAAATTGAAAATATAGACACACACACACACACACACACACACACACACACACACACACACACACACACGAAAACAGGGTCTAGGGAGATGGCTCAGCCGATTGGCAAAGAGCTTGTTGAGCACTTCCCTTAATGCCAGGTGTGGTGTCATGCACTTGTCATTTGGATGCTGGGGAGAAAATGAAAGGAAAATCTTAGGGACTTGTGGGCCAGCCAGCCTAGCCTAATCAATGAGCCCAGGTCCCAGTGAGAGATCGTGTCTCAAAGTACAAGGTGGATATCCCTTGAGGAACAACAGGCAAGGTTGACCTCTACCATACCATTCATACCCAAACACAGATACACACACACACACACACACACACACACACACACACACACACACACACACAGACCTTTGCACACATAGAGAAGATAAGTAAAATAAAATGAAACATGGTTTCTATTGGGCGCAAATCACTTTCATGTCATCACAAAGTTGAAAAATCACAAGCTGTCCTAAGGTGGAGACTGCTCACTCTTCAATAAACTATTGATCTTGATTTTGTTGCAAATCTGTTCCCCTCATGTTGCTAAGGCTATCTCCAAATGACTTCCCAGATGCATGGAGAGCCTTGGAGAGAAAAGACACAGCCCTGGAGACCCACTGAATCACATCCATTCCCAAGCAAGAATATTTACTCCAGGGGCCAAAGCAATATTAGTTTATGCATGTTTGATTATGTGGGAATGGTTGAAAAGCTTTACAAGGCCTATTTTTATTTATTTTTAAGTCCTATCATCTTCCCTCAATACATCCTTTGACCTTTTTTCTTTTAAATACAATTGTATTGTTGTGTCTTTATAACAACTAGCCTGTACTAGAGAGGTCTAGCCTTGTGACTCCTGCAGGACTTCTGAGCTCACATGGTATCCCCGAGACACTGCTTCCAGGTGGCTTTCTGAAATCACAACTTTGAACGTTGGTGATTAGATTAGCTGTAGAATGCTTTCAGCACAAACATGAAGACCTAAGTTAGATCGCTAGCATGCATGTGTAATCTCAACTCAGGGGCAGCAGAAAGAGGTGCATCCTCAGAGTTCACTGGCCAGACAGCCTAGGCTAATTTGAGCACTTCAGATACAGTGAAAGAGTCTGTCTCAAAAATAATGTGGCAAGAAAATAAAGTAAGCACTCACTGTCCACTGACAGCCTCCATACATATACATGTACATGGGCACACACACATTACACACACACACACACACACACACACACACACACACACACACCTCATGACTTTGTCATACATGTCCATTCAAAAATTTCAACAACTTCTCTCAGTCCTTAGCATTGTGTCCAAACGTCTCACCTACATGTTCAAGTCCTGTGTGTTAGCCTAGCCTACCTCTATCTAATCAATGTCAGTGCCATGGATCATGAGACTCAGAAAAGGAAGTCATTTGATTTAGGGATGCTCAACATAGGTCAGCCAGGGACAGATGGTAAAAAATAACAGTGGTAATTTCTTTACTAATAGACTTAATGCATCTGTGGGAGACAATGCTGTGGAGAGAGCTTTTTGGCAAAGTTTCCCCTGACATTCCTGTGAACAAGATGAACTACAACATGGATTACTGCATACTTTGACAGATTGAAAAGTAGTTTAAAAAAATCTATATCCCAAAAGAAAAGAAGAGATTGTTTAATGAATCAATGCCAACAAAGAGAGAGGTTTTTGGTGACATGTCACGGGACTCTGCTCTTAAAAGTGACCTATATAGCATTTTAGAGAACAAAACTGAAGTTGTGTTCAAGAAACTGCAGACAATAATAACCTAGTGAGGACAGATGATATCACATAAATTGCTGAATCAAGTTTGGAAGAAACGCAAATCAATTGGAATGACGGATTGAAACAAATGGAATAAAATGCAATGTTATTTACTCTGAAACTCCAACATTCATATTTTTTTCCAAAAGCAACTGTTCTGAAAAGAAGATATTTCAATCAATGGCAGTCTATAAAAGCTATTGTGATAACAGATGATTATATTTATAGATGTACAGTGTCTAGCACATGGGGTGAAGGGGGGCACAGATGATCCTCCTCTGTGTTCACAACACCCCAGCAGGGAAACTCAGTTCTGATCCTATAATTCTATGATCTCCTGGCTTTTATTAAATATGCCATTCTTATTTCCCCAACAATAAGTTGTTCACGGATTTTTCTCACATACCCTTTCCCACACCAGCAGGATCATGTCTGTTTCACATTAATTCATTTCAACAATAATTACACACCAGTATGTGGCAGGCACTGGGTTGCATGCTAGTAGACAACAGGACCACATGATGTTTATTGGGGGCAGAAATGTGTCAGGTTCTGAACTCGTCTAATGATTGCATTCATCATCACAGCTAATCTGTGACTTAGCCTCCCCATTGATATCTAAGTCTATAAAAAGATTTGCTGACTTCTAAGATACTACCAAGCAGGATAAGTGATGTTGCATGCAACATCAGGACTTGAAGCCAAGCAGTATGACTCGAAAGGTTGAGCTCCTATCATGAAAGATCTCCCAACTCTGTGACAGTAAAGGAGTAAGACATAGACACACCTTCCAGAGGGGACCAACTTGACTGACAATACCAAGTGAGGCTTTGACAATTGCTTCCATGGAAGGTATTAATAAATACTTTGGCATTGAGGGTAGAAGTGACCATTTGGGGAAGAGTCACAGAGACGCCTCACAGTGACCCCCTCCTCCTTTTTGAACTGTACTTTCAAACATAATCGTTAGCCCCTGAAGTAGAGAGGGCTCCATTCTCTGAACTAGCTTTATTCTTTTCCTCCTAAAGTCCTAACGATCATTACAATCCAAGCTCTGCCACTTTCAAGAGGCATCTCAACTGTGCTCATCTCGTCCCACACCCTTGCTCAGTGGCACTGGTTGGGTGGCTTAGGCTGAGTATGGACACCATGAAATTGTTAAATACTACAGATCAGGGCTTCCTCTGCTCACCCTGCTCTTGTTGCCAGCTCCCCTCTCAACAGAATAACCAAGCCACTCTATTTCATGCTAGTTCCTTCCTTCTTGAATAGCTTTTATTTTGAAGCTTTGCTGGTGTCCTGTCCTCTTAAGCTAAGTTCCAAATCCTAAGGATTCCAGTGGCCATGGACAAGTTTCTAAAACTCTCAGAGCTTGCTCTGCATATCCAGAAAAAAACAGGTGACTTGATTTCTGTGTCTCACACATAATTTCGTGATCCCATGACCCACTCTGGATGATGGTTTCCACAGCATTGTCTGCGGACTGTTTAAGGAAGAGGTGTTCTTAGCAGACACTTCCTCAAACAAAGGCAATATCTGAGATTTTGGTACAAAAGACTCTCCTATCTTAACCACGATTTTTTCCCTTGTTTCTTTAAGGAACAAACTAATGGAGGATTGAAGGAAGAGTCCTTTGTAGACAATTCTCCACATATCAACTCAGATGTTTGGACAGACATCTTAAATTAGTTATCTTCTGTGCTGGGAAGCAAACCCAGGGCTTTGCACATTTTGAGGAGTTTGCTCTACCAGTGAGCTACACCTTCAACCCCATCTCACATTCTTTTTAGAGCAAGGCAGGTTATTTTAAATGATAAATACCCAAAATTAAAAATAAAAGGATGCATCTAAGTAGAAAACATGGGGTATGTTTCACTCAGCTCTTCCTTCAGCAGGAGAGACATGTGGTGAAAATACTACAAACAAAAGTGGTTGAAAGAGACGAGAAGGATGTAAACAGAGAAGCCTGCCTCTGAAAGAACGTTCTCGAAACCTTCTCCAGGAGTCTGAAAATTCGTAAGTGTATAATCCTGGGGATGCAGAGTGCAGTAAGAAATGCCATTAACTGGAGCTATTTTAGAAAATAACCGGAGTAAAAACTGAACGAAGTGTTTATAGTCAGGATTAAAGTATGATCAGGAAAAATGAAATCTTGAAAAACACCTATGAGAATCTGTATAAAGCACTTGGAATTCCTCAGCAGTAAACATTAAACAAACATCATTACTTCAAGCTCGTTTCATAGTGACAGATGTCTTTAAAATTTCAGTTATCTTCCATAACGGCTGTTAAAAAGATCTCCAGAGAACTCAGAGCATCTTCCTTATGTGAGAAACAAACAAACAAACAAACAAGCCATAAAACCAAAAACCAAACCCAAAACAAAGCAAAAAATCTTTGCTTGATTTTCTCAAGAACAGACATGGAGCCATGACGTTAGGGTCTTGGTCTGGTTTCTTTGGTAGTCACTGAGCCAAACGTACAGCACACAGCAGACATGGCTCCTGACATTCTTCTAGGGGATGCAGCCTGTGGTGACTTAAGACTTCAAAGTCCTCCTTTGGTCAACACATCAACAGATTTCTGCCATTGCTACCAGTGAAATGCACACCACTGAGCACCCAGACAAGGCCACATACAAGGTGACATCACTGGAGCATGCTCCTCTCTGAAAGCTGTGAGTCTGTCCCTCCAGCATGAAGCACGACAGTGTCATTGAGGGAATGGACAGGGGACAGGGCGGGCTCTGCTGGCAGGGCTTTCCTAACACACAGAAGCAAAGGACATCAGTTTCTCTGGGTCACTGCTCTTGCTACCCCAGAAAGTCACCATTTAGGAAGATCTCGAACGAAGGAGCTCATTAGAACCACTTTAGGCGTCAAAGGTTATTTTTCAAAAACGAAAGAATTTTTTTTCTTACTTGAAATGATGTCTGGATCTCACACAAAGCACTTATTTTAAGCCTCTCACTATGACTGAGTTTTTACATGAGAAATCTGAAGCTGTGGGCTATCTCTCTGAGCAAGCTTGAGAGATGGGAGGAACCTCCGCAAGGTGGCTGAATTCTGAATTTTCTTCCTTCCCAAAGAGGTGTCAGATTCAGCCCCCTCACCTTGCAGCCCTTAGGCAGGACTGAGGCCCCAACAGAGGATAGTCAAACACAGGGAACTTCAATTTATCCAGCAATACATTTTAATGCCAGGACTTTTAAAGTTTGACACTACAACAGAACTCCATTTTCTTCAGTACTTTTCTGTATCCAGTCCCAGTGAGCTCTGTCTCTTGTAACAAATGAACATGTATATAGACATCTACTTCTTGCATCCATCCAAAATATTACTTCCCATTAATTATCTAAATACATTCATGTACGCACAAGTAAGGGATATATGTGAGTGGGTGTGCGCTTCCTAAATCAGACAATCATGCACACATTCGTCTACTGCTTGCTTTTCCCATTTTTTTCTACACACTTCTTCCAACTTAATGCACTTCAGAGCTAGCTCTTTGTATATGTTGTGTGTGTGCACAAGTGTGTGTGTGTGTGTGTGTGTGACATGTATGTGTTAAGTGTATTGGTGTGTGAGTATGGATGTGAGATGTTGATGTGACATATCTTTTTCAGTTACTCTTCACTTTCTGTTTTGAGACATCACTTCTTGCTGGGTCTTGGGGCTCCCTGATTAGACCAGGCTGGCTGTCCAATGAACTCAGGGATCTGCCCATGCCTTTCTCCCCAGGCTGGGGTTACAAATGTACAGGGCAACACTCTTCTTTTTATTAGGGTGCTAAACACCTAAATTTAGGTCTTCATGGTGACCTGGGAAACAGTTTACTGACTGAGCTGTCTCCTTACCTCTTTAGTTCTTATTAAAGCAGCACAGCAGTAGCTCTAACATGAATGTAATTTGATTTATTCCACCGTATCTCTATGGACAAATATTTAGGATATTTAAAAGACACACACCACCACCACCACCACCACCACCACCACCACCACCACCACCACCACCACGGTATTTTTAAAGCATCTATTTCCAGCAGTGAAAAGGCAGACTGAGAACATACACTTCCTTTTCATTTTTTTTTTTTAATATTCTGGATGTTGCTAGAACACAGAAGTTTGCAGCACTCAACAGTTATCAGCAGAGGCTGACAGGGCCCCCTTCACCCAGCTGCCGCCAACACCAACTTTTGCTCCCTCTGAAACACCTGCCACTCTGAGGAACGGTCTCCAGCCGCTGGGGTTTCCATCCCCTTGCCTCACACTGAGTGCCTGTGAGACATTTGGATTAGCTTCTTTCCTCTCTGGCCTCATCCTTCCGCATATCCCACTGCGCCGCTGCCACCAGCACCACCATTTGTCTTCCTTATCCACTCCTAGAGAACAGCCCTGGTGTACTAGAACAGGGCCTGTATGCCCCGACACTCTGGAAATGCTGTTGCCCATCTCAAATTTGTTGGGGCGCTTTTGTCTATGCCACAACATTTCATTTTTCCTCCTTTTGAAATAAAATCTTTCTGTCTCCCTCCCCTTCCCCCACCCCACCTCTCTCTCCCACCTCACTGTGTAGCTCAGAGGTTTCTGGAACTAACAACCTTCCCCTAAGGATTGCAGGTGTGGGCCATTGGACCTGCCTCTAGAAACTGTCTGTTAGAATAGGGTCTTTGGGCTCTGTTTCTCTCTCTCTCTCTCTCTCTCTCTCTCTCTCTCTCTCTCTCTCTCTCTCTCTCTTTCTGTGTGTGTGTGTGTGTGTGTGTTATGTGTGTGGTTTTTTGAGACAGGGTTTCATGTAACTCAGGCTGGTCTCAAACTTCTGATCACCCTGTTGATACTTTCTCAAGTGCTGGGATCACAGGCATATGCCACCATGCCCAACAGGTATATGCCACCATGCCCACTTCTTTTTTTTAAGTCTCCTATGGGGATCTGCTGTTTGCTCTTATGCAGTCTTCTCTCTGCTAAGTCCCTTTGCCAGCATAGCGACTGTGCCCTTCCATGTTTCCAGATGTTCTACCATCTTCTCTGCCCTTCTCCAGCATTACCACTCCTGTAATCATTCATTCCAAAACTAGAAAAGGGGGTCGGGTGGCTGTTGTGTTTATATTCCACAGCAGGTTTTGTGAATCAACCCCTGCCTTTGGATATCCTATAAAACGTGAGCTTTATTGTGATGTGCAAGTCCGTGTTTAAGGGTGAGTCTTTCAGTGCTTCCAAGGTGGGACGGCTCCATCACTTCCGTTTTCTTCTCTTGTGTGCTGCCTCACACTTGTTCACTGTCAGTCCGTGACTGGTGGAATAGCATGTCAGGCTCTCCATCAAGTCTCCACTAGACTTCCCTCCAGTGTCCTTGCATGAGAAGGGCAGCGCCTCACAGAATCTCTCCCTTCTTCTCTTCTTCAGCCTTCCTGAACAGAACTTTCTTTGGCCTTGGCAGCCCCAGTTGTGTGTGAGCCACTGTAAGCTCAGCAGCATGATCCGCCACAGTGAGCATCTAACGAGGCCGCGGGCACAGCTTGATGTGCCTCCTCCCCATCATTTGCATATCCAGTCACGTCTAGGTTTAGGAATCTAGACTTTGAAAAATGTGTTTGAAAATAATTTCCATATTTATATTTAATCCATGACTGCCTTTGGCCTGTTATTGCTTTGTCATTTACTAAGCTGTAGCCTAGTGGCTCCAGGTTCTCCATCAGAAGGGAGGTGTATTGGGACATTCCTGCCCAGACCTCAGTTGCCATCTCTGGTCTCAGATGCTGATCCTGCCTCTCCAAGGGAGCGCCAGGCTCCCAGCTGTGCACATCCACTGTCGCTGTGGGCCCAGCAACCAGGCTCCACGTGATCCTTGCTGTCTACCACTCCTTCCAATCTTTCTCCTCTGGAATCCTGGAGATGAAGGTGGAGTAGGAGCAGGTACCAATAACAAAAGTTGTTGATTCCTTGGGCACCAGGCAGCAACTGTGGCCATTCCAGATAACACCAGCAACAGCATGTGATCCTATTGGAATACTTGCAGCTGTTAGGGTTCCAGCTTGGTGCCAGCCAGCTCCCTTGGAGACATGTCAAATCACCGTCACCAACTCCCCCAGAGACTGCCACTGCTACCTGGCCAGTTGCTTGCAATATAGACTGAAAAACTTGGTGTTCATTGTGTGTTTATATGTGTGTGTGTGTGTGTGTGTGTGTGTGTGTGTGTGTGTGTGTGTGTGTGTGTGTGTTATGCATGAGTGTATTCATACTTTCATGCGTGGGTGCACATGTGCATGGGTCGATGTTTGGTATTGTCCTGAGTCATTCTCCACCTTATGCATTGAGACTCTTGCTTAATATTGAGCTCACTGCTAGCTTGTCTAGCCAACCAGCTTGCTCTGGGATCCCTTGGTTCCGCCTCCCTCAAGCTGGGATGACAGGTAGACATCACACCCATCTGGCTTTTTCATAAATTCTGAGGACTGAAACTCAGGTCATCGTACTTGGCATGGCAAGCTTTAACTGCTGAGTCGTCTCTCAGACCTGTGACCAAGACTTAGTCAGTTTGACTCTAGAAACCTATTATGTCTTTCAGTGTGCCACGATTCTCCGAGAACATTCTTGACTTTTCTAGTCCTTATAACTGAAAAATGATCTGAGAAAGTCGAAGTGTTTATTTCAGGCCCCCTGATTTCCACCTTCACACCAGCCCTGGTGGTGGTGTGAAAAGGATCATGGCAAGTGGCAGCTGAAGTTCATGGTGGGGTCACACAGGCAGAATGGTGGCAGGTGGTAGAGTACTGACGTGCTGTGTGACCCTTGGTGAGGTATTCAACTTCTCCGCGCCACTCATTAGTTTTTGCAAGTATTTGATGTTTTTTCCTCAGCCCCCACCTTCTCCTAATTATTGTTATTAAAAAAATAACCACCCTCTAAATTCACCTAACTGCTTCCTAGAAAAATAATTTTTGTTTCCAAGTAGCAAGGGGAAAACAAACTCTAATAACCAAGGTTACAAATGTTTCACAATGCCAAGGTAACTTCCCCACAATTCTTTTGGTTTTATTCCATACTCTTATTCAAGCAAATAAAAGCAGAATCACAGGACAGAAGTGTGACTAGCCTTTTTGGCTTTGAATCTAGAGAATACCATTGGCTCAGTACTCTTGCCTCATAATCCCCTTCCCAGGGGAAAGTGGGTATCAGTAGAGAAGGCTTTAATCCCTTTATTTACTGAGCATTCTGTAAATAGTTTGTTAAACGGACTCAAAGAGGCTGAGGGAGTCAATACAGCTTCCTTCCACGTCCAAGGGCTCTCAAACGCCCATGCCTCACTTTGCCGTCTTCAGAGACCCAATCTTCAGAGTTCCCTTCTGGAAAGCAGAGGAGCTAAGGACAGCACTCAGCTTTACCTTCTCCATCGGTGTGTTTCTGTCCAAGGCCCCCTTTGTCACACCTGCATTGATCCCAAGCCGTCTCGTGGGACATGGCAGGATACTCTGAGGGACCTTTCTACCTATGCACCAACTTTCTGGGCATCAATTCCTTCCTGTAGAATGCTACCATGGAGCTCATAGGCACCATCCAAGGCTGCTGCTGGCTGACT
Source organism: Peromyscus californicus insignis (assembly GCF_007827085.1). Lineage (NCBI taxonomy): Eukaryota > Metazoa > Chordata > Mammalia > Rodentia > Cricetidae > Peromyscus > Peromyscus californicus. Next base: position 148,003,367 of record NW_026294584.1, read on the forward strand.
GCTGCATGCTGGGTGGGCCTTGAGATGCTGGTTTAGCGTGCTTTGGCAACTAGGCTACAGGCTTCAGTCACTGATGCTATTTGTCACCAGATCTCCTTGTCAGCACTTTCTACCTTCATCCTCAGGTGACAGCTGTAAGGGGGAATAAAGCTGTGCAATGTCAGAACACTATGAACAGTGACTTCCCACATAGCCTTGCCAAGGGGTTCCCACTAATTTATGTCTACACGTATGAATGGGACAGATGCAAGCACATCTGTATTCACTGCCCTTCATTCATTCATTCGTGATCATGTGAGTTAGGGACAGAGGCTATGAAGCTCGAATAGCCTTATTGGAACTCTGGCTCTTTCATTGCTAACTTCCAGAAAGTCACTTAAAGTTTCAGATTCTGCGCTGTGATTAACTATTATTTGTCTCCAATAAGCCCACCACCTGCCTCTCTCCCGAAACCCACTCTTTTCCTTTTATCCAGGGTCTTTTTTCCTTGGGAACTGCTCTTTTGTCAATTGCAGCCACGGGACCCTGTGAAAGTCCTTATGTGATCACATATCCAGGTATACCCTGAATCCACTTATAAAGGAGTGGTTGAGAGGTGAGGCACCTGACTGGGTGGGTGGAATCTTTTGAATTTGGGGCTTTAGAGATAAGAATAGTGTTCCCTGTGTCACTCTGAAACATAAGTTGTGGAAGCCCTGAGCAGCTATGCCGCATGGACTGTGGAGAAACCATCCACCTACCCTATGGAGAGACAAGAATAAAGCCAGTGGCCAGAGAAAGTAAACACCAGAGAGAGAAAGGGACAAGATAAATGACAGACTTGAAGTCTTCTCTCCCCACCCGGGTCTGTTGATACTATCTAATATCTATGGTTCCCATAGTAAGTTGAATATGCGTCCTCTACTGGCCCCGACCTTGAAGCAGTGACTAATCTCACTCAGCGGATCATGCAGCATCTCCTTCCACTTGACCCAGAAGCCGAACCCTGCTGCCAGGCCTAGCCTTTTGTGGTCTTACCACATTTCTTTCTACTCCCCACTGAACTCCTCCGCAAATCCTTCCCTGGGACCAAAATCTCATGACGAGAAGCTTCTTATGAGACCCTGCGCTGCCTGCTCTTTATGTCAGCTTAGCACAGTCTACGGGGCTCTGGGAAGAGGAACCTCAATTGAAGGTTTGCCTGGATCAGACTGGTCTGGGCGGTCATGTCTGTGAGGAACTGTGTCAACTACTGATTGATGTAGGAGGCCTGGCCCACTGGGGATGTTACAGTTCCTTGGGCAAATGGTGCTGGGCTGTGTAAAAATACTAGCAATGAGTAAGCCAGGAAGGAGCATTTCTCTTTGGTTTCTGCCCCAGATTCCTGCCGAGAGCTCCTGCCCTGATTTCTCCCAGTGATGGATTATGACCTGGAAGTTGCTGTGGTCATGGCATTTATCATAACAACAGGAAGGCAAACTAGAACAGACCCCTACCTAAGGGTTTCCTGGCCAAGGAATTGGCAAGAACAGGGCTTGAGTTTAGGCAGTCGGACACTAAAGCCTTTGCCTTTTGGTTTTCCTCTTCGCCACGTCAACTGTCAGTTAGGCACATAGAGTTCCGAGAAGAGCATACAGTGTATAGTAACGACGACCCCCGTGTGGCCTTGAGCTCATCGGCCCTGCTCTCTGCAGTAGCTATGATGTGCCTGGGACCTGTTGGAGCTCTGGATCTCCTAGGTATCTGACACAGCAGGAGGATGAACGGCACCAGTGAAAAACAGCACTGCCATGCAGAAGGTACTGAGACTCCCCCTCCCCCGAGGCCTCCTAGAGCCAGAGGTGAATCTCCAGGTTTCCAAAGGATGCTGACTCCCATCCTGCTCTGCCTCTGGCTTCCTGATCCATCTCATTACATCATTACACCCTCCTTCACAGTCCTCCTCCAAATTCCAAATGCTTTCAGTGTCTTTAAAGAAAACATTATTTAAAAATATGCATAATTCTGTCCAGACACATTAGACCAGCAGGACTTTCAAGTATGTCTCCAGACACTAATGGAAAGTGAGGCAAATTGTCTCACATTTAATAAGCTGACCAGACCAGCAAGATCAGCTTCTCATGCAAAATTTTCAGAGTTAGAAAAATCCAGCTAGACCTGAGCAGGACCGCCTTGCCACATGAGTCTGCAGAGAGCCGTCCTTATCATTGCAGGGCGCTCATGCTCATGCGCAAGTGTCAGACAGAAAGTAATGGGGTGAATTCTGGAGAAGAGACATATTGCATAAGTATAATGACAATTTTCCAGACCACGCGTCTGAACGTAAACTCTGGTAATTATGAATGTGCTTTGCGGGGCAATGGAGTGACTTCATTGCAAGCATGATCATACAGGAAATCCAAGGCAGAAGGGTGTGAGCATATGTGAAAATAAGCCAGACCTGTGCATGACAAGGACATGTGGGATGACTGAGGAATTAATAGAGCACAAATGGAAGAGGTCAAAACTGTCAGGGATGCCTGCAAGACCCCAGATCTGAAGGGGAGGGGAAAGAACACTGAAAGAGCTGTCTGTGTACAGGAAGGGATTCACTCTGCCTCTCAGTTACCGTGCAGATTCAGGGAACACCGTTTGCTCACACACTGCACTAGCAGTATCAAAACAGTTCAAAGGGCTAGTGAGACAGCTTAATGGGTAGAAGCACCCACACGGTAGAGGGAGAGCACTGACTCTCACAGGTTGTCCTCTGAGTTATCGATGTGTTTGACGGCACAAAACCCCTCTCCCACGCATAAACATACAGACTAAACTAATAAGTAAATGGTAAATGTAAAAAAGAAGTTCAAAATCCATGGTCCACCACCTCTCTTGTCAATTTAGGGGTTGAGGGTGCTTATTAATTATGTCCAAAATAGTTCTGCTCAGATATTCTAGACAATGCTAGGCTAAACTGGGATTCCAACACCCTCCCTCCTTGCACTGAAATGCCTCCCCCAGCTTTGGAAGGCAGAAATGGTAGAAAAGGATCCCACACTGGATCCATTCTCTCACACTCTGCTTCTTGCCTGCTTTTCTCCGTTACATCTGTTTTCCCCACCTCTAGCCTTATCTTCCTCCTTCATTCTCTATTTAGTTCCCAAAGCGATCTCCCTAAATGCAGACTTCCCCCGTCTGTAGGATGGCTTCTCCCAGGCCACCAGAGCCTCGTGGTTCACTTTCTTCTGACCTCCTTGGAAAAGTATGCATCTCTTCCTCACCTTTGGTCCTTTCTCTTCCCTCTCTCCTCTTCCTTGTCTGCCTCCCCCCAACACTCCTGCCTTTGCTGTTTTGTTTAGTTTTGTTTTTCACTTCCATACTTCCATACCTCCGGCCTTCTCCTAGCCTTTGATAGCAACACCCTCTGTTTTCACTGACTAGAAAGTCTCCCCTCATGCCGGGTTGCTCTACCCTCATCCCTGAGTGCTCTGGATGACATTCACTCCACTCTTAGGATTCAGCTCAGACAGTACCCACAGCCCCCCAAGAAGCCTTTGCTTATCACAGCCCTGGGTTGGACTTAAGCTTGAGATCCTCTTTTTTGGCACTCTCAAAATTCCTTGTGTGTAGCTCAGTAACCAAACTAGCCAAAGAGCGTCACTACGTGCCTGGTCTTCTCCAGAAGACTACGAGATGTTGGCAAGACTGATTTTGTTTTCTTATATCCATAATGCCTGACACAGGGAGAGAAGACTCCCATAGTTGGCACTGAATAAATATTAGCTAAACAAATGAGTGAACCTCACTCCTAAAAGGAAACTTTCTCCTAATGCTTTCATATAATCTTTGCCACATTGACTTTGGGTATCAAAAAGGTGTGACATGTGTGAAGATTCGATGAGCAGTGGTGAAACAGGACTTGTCCTCATAGAATGCTGCTAACAGGGCTGAGCGCTTGGTGGCCCCCTTTGAGGATGAGCAAACAGCAGGAGCGGGGCCCTTCTGAGATCCAGGGTCAACATCAGTGAGGCCATTTTGATTATTCAGACTTGGTTAACTGTCAGGTGACTAGCTGGATGTGTGACGCTCTGTAAGACTGTTCCAGGAACCATACATCTAATCCCAACTCAAACCAACCACCCACTTAAAGGAAACAGGATGGGAAAATGGTGGTTATTTTAAGCCATCAAATTTTTGGGTAGTGGCCAAGGAGTAGAAATTGATTAAAATATATCATCTAAGGGAAAGGTTATACATACCAGGCAGAACCAAGAAATGAGAAGAGGGGTTGGGGAGACAGCCCATTCATCAAAAGGCTGGCCTTGCAAACACAAGAGTCTGAGTTCCATGCCCACCTTTAAAAGGCCTGGCATGGTAGCACACACTTAGAATAGCAGTGCTTCAAAGCTGGAGACAAGTAGATCCCAGGGCTACTAGCCAGGCAGTGTAGCTTACATTGTGAGGTACAGACCAGTGAGAGACCCATCTCAATAAAAGGTGAACTGTGCCTGAGAAAAAGCATTAAGATTGTCCTGTGTCCTCCAAATGCAAATACACATATGTGTACACATATGTGCAATACACACATGTGAGAAAAGAGGGAAAAGGAAGCAGAACTAAAAGACAGAAATAGCAAAAAGTTCTTCAGCATTCATCACTGTAAGTTACAATGCTGACGTAAATCTTTTTTTAATTGTAGTCCATTGAAACAGTACTAACCATACCATAGGGAGTTCTGGAATCAGTCCCACCTCTACCACTGATGAGCCCCATGAATATGACAGTTTTAACCTCTGGGACTCTTGGATGCTTATCATCAAATGGGAGATTGTAATTTTATGTCTATCTGTCTATATGCACACACGTGTCTTGCTCCTTCCAACCTCACAAGGCTGTTAAAAGAATTGGTCGTATATCTAACTGCAGAAGTGTAAGTGCTAATGCTACTGAAATTAGTTCGTAACTCTGAGTTACGACACTTGCTGACAACACACTTATCATTCAGCCAAAGCAGGTGCTCCAGAAAGCGACTGAGCGGCGTGTTCCTTCCTATTGGGTAATGTGTTGCTAACAGGTGTTTCGCCACCATGAGCATCACTGATTAGCATTGATTTCTTTAATGAGGTGCTATTTTAGGCAGCACTCCTATAACTCTCCTCCTATCCCACTCCCAGTTTTTAACTCCTAATTTCACATTCCAATGAAGGTCAGGGGGAAAGGTGGTCTCAAAGGAAAACCTCAAGACCCAGGAGTATGAAGACACGAGCAAGCTCCACCCCTGGCTAGCCCTGGGACCTAGCTCATTTCCTCTACAGAGATTGATTCTCTCTCTCTGTAAAGTGTAAAGGTGACAACAGCTGCCAGATTATCAACCAGGTGTTGGAAAGAGGCCATCATAATAATGTAAGCAGAAGTAGCTTGAAGTTAGCCACCTCTTATAGCCCACACAAAGCAAAGTGTGGCTGCTCCTTCAGAAAAGCATGCCTAGCATATAGAGAGTGTCAACAATGTTCAAGGTATTGGACTAAATGGTAGGGGTTTGCAGGAGGAAATGGGGGAAACTGATATTTTGAGGCATGAAGCAATTTGCCTGTAGCTACATAATTAATAAATGGCTTAATTGAATCCTTACTGACCTCCTTCCAATGCCTAGACTTGCCCAGTGCTGGGCAGCCTCCAAAAGAACTGTCCAGAGCCTGTAGGAGAGTAGAATTATTGGCTAGGTAGTTTGCCATTAAGTAGGGTCACCAGCTTGTAGCTAAAGAAACAGATGATCAAAAAAGTGCTGGGGGAGAAAATGCCTGTTTACAAACACAGCTTAATTAATTAGTCAACTCAGAGCAGGCGGAAGAGGCAGCTTTCCAGATGTCTGACATGGAGAATTAATTAACAGAAAGGCACCAGTCCCCAGGCCTTAGGTTCATGTCCAGGCCACATGGTGGAATTAAATTACTAAATTGCCTCAGTGCCCCTCACCTTAAAACTGAATTGTCCCTCAACTTAACTAAAGCCATTTGACTGAAAAAAAAGTTCATTGAAAATGACAGCTGAATTGAAAAGTCTCCATCAATTTCAAGCTTTAAATGAAGCTCAGAAAGGAAAGCCGAGAAGTTTCTAGTGCTTTTAGTTTAATGTTAGAAGGTTCCAGAATAAAATTAAGGTGAAGTTAGGTTGAGCTGCACAGATAGCATTCCATGTCTATCCTTACTGTTGTGGTTTGAATATGAAATACGCTCCACAGACTTCTGTGTTGAGTCACTTGTCCCAAGCTGGCAGTGATATTTTGGGAGATCCTGGGAGCTGTAGATGGTGGAGACTAGCTTGAGGAATTAGATCACTGAGGGTGGGTCCTTGGAGGCTGAGTTTTGTCTCATGTTTCTGTCCCTCCCCGTTATGAAATTTAAGTGTCCCTCCACAGACTCAATGTGCTTGAACCCAGATCCCCAGTTGAGGACACACTCTACGGGAGTGAGTAGAATCTTTAGATGGAGGAAGTGAGTCACTGGGATGGTGGGTTGTGAGCAGTACAGACTAGCCTTGGCTCTGGACGGAGCCCTCTGTTTTTCATCCTCTGCCATGTGAGCAAGAGTCCCCATGCTCCCTCCGTCATGGACAAAGGCCATGCCCACCACCATGATGCCACCATGCCTTTCCTGCCCTGAAACCATGAGCTGAAAGGAATCCTTCATCCTTTTAGGTGCTTCTATCAGCTGTCTCATCAAAGTGAGGAGAAAAGGAACTAAAACACGTCCCCTCTGCTCCCTGTCTCCAGGAAGTGAACCACTCCTCCTTCAACAGCTTCTCGTGGCAATGATATTCTCCTTCAACTGTGGACTATCACATTTCTGCAACCACAGACAGTTAAAACCTTTCTTCCTTAAGTCGTGACAGGTACAACGTCACTACAATGAGAAAAGTAACTACTGAGGTCAACAAGACGAGAAACTGAGGCAAACACTGCCACCCCATTAGGAAGAGACACTGCCATGCTTCCATCAGCTTTCAAGCCACAATCCTGGTGTGCTAGGGCAAGGTGGAGCATTTGGGTGCCTCAATTTTCAAAGTCATTTTGCTTGTATAAGATAAAAGATTTCTTAGGAAGGAGACATAAATCCTCTTATCTGCGTCACTTGTAAGTAGAAAGTACATGTGAGTCTGTAGGAATCACAGCAAAATGGGGCTGGGCTGGTCCTGCAGAGTAAATGCCGTGGAGGCGATCTCCAGTGAAGCGTGTACCTCTCCAACCCTGTGTGAGTTTTTAAGTCACTTTCCAGGAATGCTTCTGCTTCCACGGTTAACGTTTTCTGGGGGCTTCTAACAGTGTTCTTAGTCTGTTGTTTATATTTTTGCCAGTTAATCTCCATGAATTCTGCAGTTTGTTTGGGTCTCATCTTCTGTCTAATTAAGCAGAGGGAGTTAGTGAAGTATGAAGTGATTCTGTGCCACACACTAAATAGTGTAATATGCATGTGGGTGAGAGTGGAGGGCACACAGAGTCCGGTGGGGCTGGAGGGTTGAGGGCTGGTGAAGGGGAAAATGGGCAATATAGAGTTCAAGGAAGAGGGAGGGCATGGCATGCCTACCAACTGTTTGATCTAGCTCTGCCAGCAGACTAGAGAATGCCAGGCTTGTATCAGAATCACTTATTCACTGTTAAAATTCTTCATTTTCTCCTTTAACCCAGAACAACTGTAATGGGATTTCCAAGCAGGATATCATCTAAACAACAGTATCATCCTGTGGGGTACCAGAATTGAGAGCACTCATCTATAGCAAGCTCTTCGTTTTACTACTGGGAAGTGAGGGAATACATCATGATTCAAAATCTAAGATGATCTCAAATCTATGCACTGACATGGTTTTTGGATAAAGGATACTTGGTCTCTCTGTCAGGAAAGAGCAAGGGGAGAGGCAGGGAGAGGCAGGGAGAGGCAAGAGTCCACTGACTGCCTGGGGCATCTGTGTGACCCATCATCCACAGCTTCAACCTGTCTTGAGGGGAAAGGAGCCCCCTCTTCCGGGAGCCTTGACCTTAGAAGGCTGTGGCTTTGTGCAAGTTTGCAGATTTCTTCATCAATGGGGAGTGAGGCTGAATGGTTTGGACCAGAGGCTTTCAAAGTGTGACCCTCAGCCACCCCTACCCCAGCATCGCCATCAGGATCATCACCACCACCACCAGCAGCACCTCCCCTTGGGCATTTTCTGGAAATGAAAACAGCCAGGCCTGGCTCCAGATGTGCTCAATTAGCAGTCATGGAGGGGTGGGACCCACATCTGAGTTCCAACCAGCTTCACAAATGCTAAGTTTTGAGAACAATGGGTTCATTCAATTATTTTTTAAAAGTGAATTCATGGAGGAAAGTGCCTGTGTGTGTGTGTGTGTGTGTGCGTGTGCGTGTGCGTGTGCGTGTGCGCGCATGCCCATGCCCACAGGGTGGCCGTGGGGTTCATGAGGACACTGCCCCAAGCGGAAGATGGAAGCTGGCAATGGACACTCTTGCATCATCAAGAACTGCAGGGTAAAACTCATTTGTTTCTCTAATGAGGATTTTAATATTTACCATGCGTCCCCTGCCTGGCCTGCTGCAAGCTGTGGAAAAAAAAAATGCCTTTTCTTTATTTAAGAGATCTGAGATGAACAGATAAATTCCCGTTTTTAAAGTTTTCTTTGCTCCTGGGATCGGGCTTAGCACCCTGCCTTGTCTTAACTGACACACTTCGATTGTTAACAGCTGATCATGGATGAAAATAAACCAATAGGAAGATGCACATAGCAGTGAAGAAAACAAGATGATCACCGTTGTATTCGACTTTCGGAATACATTCATCACTCCCTCCGAGCTAGCGGAACACGCACCACCCCCACTGTCGCTGAGTTTTTCCTTGGCTCTGGGCCCCTTCTCAGCACCCATGACACAGCTGGTGTCAGGAGGAAGGTGCTGAAATGATGGAAGAGCTGGGTCACAGCAGATAATCCATTTATAGATAATAAAAAATGTGTGTCACACTTCAGTGACCATGTCAGCCCTGAGCTGTGTACCTACATTACAGATCTTTCAGGCCCAAGATGGGTTTCAAAGTGAAACAAAAACCCCTGTGATTTGGCCGTGTTACTAGCAGTTTTACCTCACCCGAGAATAAAGGCAGACTCAAACTCTCTGAGCAACGATTGTTTACTGAGCCCATGTCCCATGCTAGCTTCTGAGGGAGATCCTGTCAGTGATGCAGAGAGGATAGATGGACCCTGCTTTCAAGGAGCCTATAAGAAAATGGAGAAGGAAGAAATACATACACAGAAGAATACGGTAGCCTAACTACTGTAGCAGTCTGTGAAATGTGTAATTATAGCACAGTACAATTCTATATCTACTTCATGAAGCTGGATTGCAGTTGGCAGGATAGACACCTTTGGCAGCCATTCTGAGAACTCACACCAACGGAGATTCTGCCATCTTTAACACAGGGCTGCCAAGGTCCCTGGGAGGTGCCCACATTCCAGACAGACACGAAGGCAGTGTAAAGCCTGGTTGAACATGCATGGGAAAGATTTTATGATTCAAGCCGGAAAGTGACACCATAACAGCTGCTAACCTGGCACTCGCCATCACAGTCACACAGGGTAACAACATGTGTCAGTCAGACGACCATATCTCACTGGAAGAGAGGCTGGGAGAGAGATTCCATCTGTCTACTGGGAAGAAAGAAAAACCTATTTTGGTGAGAATATACTATTTTGGCCATGTAAAACCTGACTGGGGGTGAACTACGAGGCTGGGGATGTCAGTGACTCTGCCTACACAGAATCATCTGGTTTTGCTGCCTTGAATTTTCCTCTATTGCTGAGGATCCCATCATCTGAATCCTTCCTTAACTTCTCTTAGAGCCTCAGGGAACAGTGGACAGGGCCTCAGTCGCCTCTGAGGATGGATGTTGCTGGAGGCTGTGGGAAAGTTTAGCAGGACTGGGAAAACAATCTCCAGGTGACATTCCTGTTATCTTTGAGTCCCCTTCAATCAGCGAGTCACTGCTCCAAGCCTACTCATGGAAGTCACTTCAGTGCTGGTCCTCCTTGGAAAACGCTGTTTTGCTCAGGTATCTGGGCTAAAGGGGGCCAGTCAGGCAGGACACTAACTGTTCACTCAGCATAAATGTCTGTCCTAGAATCGGCTGGGATGTTTAGAAGAGGTTTAGAATTATAGAATGTCAAGGGATATGTGGGTAAAGAGGGGAGAAGATGGGCAAAGTAAGCCATTGGGGAATGGAGAGGGGCCAATAGGATTTCCTCCCAGGTTTACAAGGAAAGGACACAGGTAATCGACCACCTTTAAGAGCTCCCCTGGATGAGGAACAGATGTTTACTGACCTGCCTGCCTTGCCATCCTCCCCTAACTGGACCAGTCAGTGATTTATCAGCTGAAGATAGAGGAGGAGCAGAGGAGTATGGGAATGTGGTAGGCAGCTTTGTGTATGTCCCTTGCAGCTCTTCGGCAAGGAAACTTTCCAAATTGGAATCAACAGATACCTAGTGTCTGCAACGTCTGTTGAAAGAGCGAGCCGGCCGTGGTGGTGCACGCCTTTAATCCCAGCACGCGGGAGGCTGAGGCAGGTGGATCTCTGTGAGTTAGAGGCCAGCTTGGTCTCCAAAGCAAGTCCAGGAAAGGCGCAAAGCTACACAGTGAAACCCTGTCTTGAAAAAAAAAAAAAAGAAACATTTTGGCCGGGCGGTGGTGGCGCATGCCTTTAATCCCAGCACTTGGGAGGCAGAGCCAGGTGGATCGCTGTGAGTTCGAGGCCAGCCTGGACTACCAAGTGAGTTCCAGGAAGGCGCAAAGCTACACAGAGAAACCCTGTCTCGAAAAACCAAAAAAAAAAAAGCCTTTAAAAAAGAAAGAGCAGACAGAAGTAGCCATGAAAAGGTACAGGATGTGTGCAGAAGGGGGGGAACAGGTATGTGAACATGGGCTTCATCACTTGCTGCCCTGTAATCAGCCATTCATTCAATTTAAATGGCATGCTGCTTCATTTAGGCAGGTAGCAGCAGTGAGGAGGTAAATGCTTCCTGGATTCCCACACATTGTGCTGGGAGGTATTTTGCATCTCTGCTATTTTGTGGTGGAGAAAGAAACTCAAAGAGGATTTGTGTATAACCTAGACCTGTCATTTGAATATTGGCCAGCCCAGATATCTTTCTTTCATTCAGCAAAGTCTGCTACACAGCTGCTGAGATTTGAATGTTCCCACCAAGATCCATGCTGAAATTAACCCCCACTGTGAAGTATTAGGTGGACAGGAGTGTAATCCAACATATATTTAACGTTAAGTCAATCTATAAGGATGGGGCCCTGATCCAATGGAACTGTGGCTTTATGAGAAAGGACACTAAACCTAAGCTAGAATGCTTAGTTCCCTTTCAACATGTGATGACCTACTACTACCTGTGGACTCTGCAGAGTCTTTAGTAACAAGAAGGACCCCACCAGAATCAGCCACGCAGTCCTGAACTTGCCATCTTTAAGAATCATGGATTGAATAAAGTTCTTTTCCCTGTGAATTACCCAGCCTGTGACATTCAGTTGTAACAACAGAGAAGAGCTACCAGGCGACAGGCCCTTTACTTGGTGAAGGGGATGGTGATGACAAATTATTTCCCATCCTCTAGAGTAGGGAAGAGTTAGGAAGCCAACATAAAGTCTTCCATCACTTAATAACGTGGATGACTTCTGATAGTGTCTTGTTGGGTGATTTTATCATTATACAGACATCATTAGGTGTAATGACAAGAACCAAGGTGGTGAAGATGTCAGGAGGCAATAAAATCTTATGAGACCAGTGTCATACACGTGGCTCTATTGAGACCTCAAGGGTACTATGAAAGTTTAAAGGGTCAGCAAGAAAGAGCCGCAATCAAGATAAAGGTGGGAAAGAAAATGGTGAGTGGTGAGATTGAAATGAGGGGACTCTGAAAGAATTACCATCTTGTGATGATCAGGGGGCTGCAGAAACTCAGCCAGTACAGCTGGGACTCAAAAGAGAGTGTTGGGCACTGAGTCTGGCAAGATTAGGAGGTGCCACAAAGTCTGACAGCTGTCAACTTGACACAGCCCAGAGTCCTGAGAGAGTCTCAGCTGGGGGACTGAACCTTTCAGACTGGCCTAAGGCCATGTCTGTGAGGAATTTGTCTTGATTGATTGATGATTGGTGTGGAAGAGCCCAGACATTATGGGAAACCGTCCCTAGCATGAGCCAAAGAAAGCAAGCCAAGCAACAGCATTCTTCCATGGTACCTGTTTCAGTTCTTTCTAAAGCAGAGTTCCCTCCCTGGCTTCCTTTAACAATAGACTGTTACCTGGAAGTTAAAGCTAAAACAAACCATTTTGCTTTTGGTCATAGTATTCATCAAGGCAACAGAAAGCAAATTAGGACAGAGGGGCCTTTGTGATGACAACTAAAGAGGGGTGCAATATATTCTTGGAAGCTAAAGACAACGGGGTTGACAATAAATCTGATGTAGAAGAGGAGAGGAGAGGAGAGGAGGGGAGGGGAGGGGAGGGGAGGGGAGGGGAGGGGGGGAGGGGAGGGGAGAGGAGGGGAGGAGAGGAAAGGAGAGGAGAGGACAGGAGAGGACAGGAGAGGACAGGAGAGGAGAGGAGAGGAGAGGAGAGGAGAGGAGAGGAGAGGAGAGGAGAGGAGAGGAGAGGGAAAATACCCGGGTGCCTGCTGTTTACCAAGGTAGAGTCTGCACAGTAAAGGAATTCTGCTGGAGCCACTGTAGACATTGACACCATATGATCTAAGATTACCATCCAGATCTGCCACTTACGAACCTTGTAAACTCAGTCGAGTATTCTCTGTAGCTCAGTATCATTCTCATGGACTAAAGCTGATTAAAAGCGTCTACTCATAAGTTTACTGTGAACATTAAAAGTTAATATCTACAAAGTACTTAGAATAATATTTGGTGTATAGAAAGCTCTCAATAAATATCAACTAAAATGAGACATAGACTTGCAGAGAAACGTCAAACTTAGAGAAAAAAAACAAGTTTGAGATTTCTATCTTCTAACCCAGCAGAAATATCCAAAAGCAGGTAAGAGGAAGAAAGAGTTCAGGACTCAAGTGAAAGATCTGGGATAGAAATACACTTGAGAGACACAGACATTCAGATGTAACCCACAGCATAGGATATAGAATCTTGTCCTTGGTGAGAAATTCACTCATCTGATAAGAAATTACCTGGCTTCTAAAAGTGAAAAGAATACTAGACAGAGTTGTAGGACAGTGTGCAAGAAGGGGAACTAACTTCAATTTTAGTGAAAGATGGCTAAATTGAACTCTGAAGGATGTGTCTCTGTTCAAATGACATCTATTATTACCGCTTACATATTTTCACTCACAACACTTGGCCCACACCTAACAGGTTAAAATAGGACTACTAAGTAATGAGAAAATGGGAGAATGACCTAGCTATGCCATTTATGGCTATGGAAGCCAAAGGTTCTAAGTCCTAATACAGAGAAACTCGCATGCCCATATTTATTGCTGCACTATTCACAACGAGCAAGATACAGAAGCAGCCCAAGTGTCCATCAACAAATGTACGGAAAAAAAAAAAAACAAAAAAAATGTGGCACCTGAACACACAATGGAGTTTTATTCGCCAAAGAAAAATAACATCTTGACATTGATGGGAAAGTGAATGGAACAGAAGATGTTAAGTGAAATAAGCTACACTCACATAACAAAACTACGTTTTTTTTCCCCTCAGATACAGATCCTAGACTTTAGTTTTGTATGCTCATATATGTGTATGGGGGTATAATGAGCATAGGTTATGGGAACTAGAAAACAGAGAAAAGATCTTAAGTGGGGAGATGGAAACAAAAGAGGTTTATGGACTATGTGTGACATGAAGACAGAAGGTGCTGTTAGGGGGAGGGGTGCTAACAAGAACAAAATATGTATGTGCATGTCACAGTGCAATCTATTACTTTGTATACTAATCTTTAAAAACTAATAAAAATAAAATAAAGACAATTAATTACACTGGTGTAGCTTAAGAAAAATATCCTTTGGTCTTAGAGATAATCTGTCACCAGCAAATGCAAAAGTCACAATTTCCATATAGCTTACAATTCCAGCAAGGAAGAGTTCACACCTTAGTCAGCATTTTCTCAAAATGATAGTGATGATCACAACACAAAGCCTTCCCTGCTGTGGGATGGTCTGTATGTCAAATGTGTTGCTGATTGGTCAATGAATAAATCACTGATTGGTCAGTGGCCAGGCAGGAAGTATAGGCGGGACTAACAGAGAGGCGAATTGAGAGAACAGGAAGCTGGGTAGAGGAGACACTGCCAGCCGCCATCAGGACAAGGAAGATGTAAAGTACCGGTAAGCCACAAGCCACGTGGCAAGGTATAGATTAATAGAAATGGATTAATTTAAGCTGTAAGAACAGTTAGCAAAAAGCCTGCCACGGCCATACAGTTTGTAACCAATATAAGTCTCTGTGTTTATTTGGTTGGGTCTGAGCGCCTGTGGGACTGGCAGGTGTCAGAGATTTGTCCTGACTGTGGGCCAGGCAGGAAAACTCTAGCTACACTTCCCTAAACCAACAGTTTGTTATCCTTCATAACCAAAGAGTAAAGAGCACCTTGATGAAAAGACTTACTAGATTTCTTCATTGCTTAGGGCATTAGAACTCTGTGTATAGCTGGGCAGCGGTGGCACACGCCTTTAATCCCAGCACTCAGGAGGCAGAGCCAGGTGGATCTCTGTGAGTTCGAGGCCAGTCTGGTCTATAGAGTGAGATCCAGGACAGGCACCAAAACTACACAGAGAATCCCTGTCTCGAAAAACCAAAAACCAAACAAACAAACAAACAAACTCTGTGTACAAAGATGCTATAAAGACTCAGTAGCCTATTTAAACAGCTCACCGATGATGTTAAGAACTTCTCCATTTCTTTCTACCTGGCATATAAGTCCAGGCTTTACTTATTAATAATCAGTACACTGTTTCTCTAACTCAGACAGAGCTTGGTGAAGAGTTTAGACCAAAATGATGCCACTGACCTGGAAATAAATATGTGTATCTAAATGGCACAGGGACTTTTAAAGGAACAAGACAAGATCTTCACTGAAGTGGAAAGGAAGGTTTCTACTCTTGGGAGGAGACCTGCTGTCATCTTCTCGCTGTCCCAGATGGTGAAAGTTGTGCACTCCTTTACTTGAGCCAAAGAAGACGAAAACATAACAGGGCAACAAACAAGTCCAGCTCAACGACCCTGGCCAGAATCTCCACCGTCTACAACCACTCAAGAGAGCTGTTTCCAGACAAGGACACCTTCTGATCGTGCTCTCCACACTTTGCTTCACAAGGTAACTGAAAGAAGTCCTGTGAGATACTCTGAGGACTCCCACAATACCTGGAAATGGTGATGATACATTTAAAGGTTTGCAAGAAGTAAGGTCAAAGCCAAGTTATGTCCATGTGCATTCAGGACTCCCTGATGACCAAGTGTCATAGACATGCACACAGGCAGAAGGAGTCATTGGCAGAAATACCACCAGGCAACTCTAGGGGAAAGCCAGGCCATGGCTCCACAGAGAGTCTGCGCTGGGCCTCCTAGTTTTTAGTCTGGGCCCCAGTCACAAACACACGTCTTCTTAACTTGCAAAACTAATGCACACATGGTCAAGTGCAAATCCAGAAGATTTCTGTTTGAACTTCCATTTCAAAATGTCTCTGTGTTAAAATGTAAATTCTAGGACACAGATGTCCACTTGTAACAGTGACAGACCTGCTCAGCAATGGAGGGTGGAAGAAACTTGTGGAAAACCACATCATCCTTTCAACTGGGAATTCCTGGTAAGCTTAGCCAGCCCAGCCCTACTCTTCTATAGATATGGGATTGTTCTAAATCCCCTGCATATCACTCCACTGGGACTACAAGTACCCTACTTTAAGTTCCTCAGTTATAACAACTCATTGATGTGTCTAATTCTGTTCTGTGCCTCGTACCTCAAGGGTGAAAAGAAATGGAAAGTGACATTCATGGAATACCTCTTATTCCCTAAGGAGAGAAAGTCTGCATTCCAGAGACATAACTTATATTCTCTCTATTAACTTAGAAGGGGAATGGTGGTGGTTTGAAGGAAAATGGCCCCCAAAGAGAGTGGCACTATTAGGAGGTGTGGCCATGCTGGAGTAGGTGTAGTCTTGATGGAGCAAATACGCTATTGTGGAGGCAGGCTTTGAGATTTTACATATGTTCAAGCCACGCCCATTGAGACAGACTACTTCCTGTTGCCTGCAAGCCAAGATGTAGGACACTCAGCTACTTCTCCAGCACCATGTATGCCTGCATGCCACCATGTTGCACCATGATGATAATGTAAGTCACCCAAATTAAATGTTTTTCCTTTATAAGAGTTGCCATGGTCCTGGTGTCTCTTCACAACAATATAAACCCTAACTAATTAATGCAGTGTTCAGAAAAGTGTGAAGTTTGTAACTTGATCATTGATTCAATACATTGCAGTGTAACAATTCATATCTTTTCATCTCTCCTGAAGCCATTGTGTTTCCAGGAAAGGTATTCCATGTTGCATTGTGCCTGTTCTACTAAAGATTCTGGCAGACTGTTGCAGGCAATGTTTGATTCACAGGCTGAGGCAACTGGTGGGCAGAAGCCCCTCATGCCATACAGTTTAGGACAGACCATAAAACCCACAAGATTCTGCAGAGATAAAGTTTCATGTCTAGACATGGATAAGGCTGGCTCTAATATCTACGCATCTGTCTCTGTCAGCAGTCACTGTGCTAATAGGTATTTCATACCTGACAACCATCAATGGGTCCCTGCTTTCTGTCCAATGTCCCACTTTCTTTTCAGTTGTCACAGCTATTCAAGTTACTTCCCTTTGGATTCTTCTCTCTTTTTCCAAAGGACATTCACAAAGTTCTTTTGATTCCCATGAATTCTATAGTTTTTGACAGGACCAAATACTGGAGGAAGATTAGGAAAAGACTGTGCCACAGCAGAAGGCTGCCCAGCCAACATCCAGATGGCTCTTTGCAGCACCTACCACACCCTGTGTTCTGGGTTCCTCTTCCTCTTCCTTTCACTGAAGCCTTGGTTACCTCTGGTTCTTCAATTGATCTTCACACTGCTCCTCTTCTTTCCTTCTTCTATTCTTTCTACTTTTCCTTCCTGAATCTCTCCTTTTCTAGATTTGCAATATTCCCTTCCTTCACTGTTTCTGTTTCTCCCTTGCTTTTTCTTGAGGCAAATAACTTGAGCTGAAAAAGCAAAGATGTTGCAGGCAATAAACTATGTTCAAATGCCACTTCTTCCACTTACAGAGTCCCTGGACAAGTAAGCAGTGTGCCCCTTCCCTCAGTATTCTGCTTAGGTGTAGGCATGAATAGTTAGAAAGAGAACCTGTGGGAATTCAGCCTAGGACTTTAAACAGAAATAGGACACCCATGAGTGACAGGCAAAATCCTTCCCTTTGCCATATCTCTTGCCTATGATCTTCTCTTTGCTACTCCCCAGAGCTGCTGTTTCTGGTCCTGACTTCACACTCACATCTCCTCATGGCTGATGGTTCTCTATGCTGAACCCACTTTTAAGAGGAAGTAACGACATTGTAGGGTATTGTATATCAATGAAAAGCTAAGTTTTCAGAGGTGGTAACACCAACATTAAGTACTCTGAACTCTCCATTGAGAATGAGGAAGCTTGGGGTCAAGGAGTGACCAGGTGCCTGTGCTCTGGGAACAAAATGTGGGAGTAAAAAGGAATCTACCTAGACAGCAGATAGAGTAGTTAGGGACCAAACTCCTTACTTCTCCAGGTCAAAATAAATCACTGAAAAACACTTATTTGGATATTATTTTAATTGAGTAACAACACTAGCCTATTGCTATAGCTTGGTTTCTATTGTCCTGATAAAGCACATTGACCAAAAACAATGTGAGGAGAAAAGAGTTTATTTTAACTTATAAATTATAGTCCATTATTGAGGGAAGCCAAAGCAGGAATTCAACAGGAGCTTGAAGCAAAAACT
This sequence comes from Peromyscus californicus insignis, assembly GCF_007827085.1. Classification (NCBI taxonomy): domain Eukaryota; kingdom Metazoa; phylum Chordata; class Mammalia; order Rodentia; family Cricetidae; genus Peromyscus; species Peromyscus californicus. The sequence continues at coordinate 148,021,396 of NW_026294584.1, forward strand.
AAAGGAAGAATACTGTTTACTAGTTTACTCCCTATAGCTTGCTCAGATAACTTACACAGCTCTGACCCACTGGCATAGGGATGGTACCACCCATAGTGGGCTAGGCCTTTCTACCTCAATTTCCAAGTAAAATATTCCCCCACAGACATGGCCTCAGGCCAAAATGATGGAGGCAATTTTGTGTCGAGGTTCCCTCTTCCAGGTGGCTCTAGGGTTATGTCAAGTTGACAGCTAATAACCATGAGTTTTTATACTAGGGTACTTTTTGGTGGAGACAATTCTATTATAAGGAGAAACATTTAGGTTGAACAGTCCACAGATGTTTCATGGTTTTGTCTTACCAGGAAACACAGGACCCCCCCCCAACACTAACACCAAATTGTACCTCGGCAAATGCTGACTCACTGTACATAATTACACATGTTAATTTGAGGCTCATGATTACTCACGGATCTTTGGTAGTTCTCAGCCCGACCTACCATTTCTGTGCCTCAGACTTCTCTTTATCTTCTCTGAGATCTTAACTTCCCTTTTGTCCTTGTCTTGACCGAACTTTGTCTTGTTACTTCCTGATTACTTGTCCAATTTGTTGAGGCTGTTCTCAATTCTAATCTCATCCCCCAAGGCATTAGCCTCCAGTTTAAACTCAGTTGCATCTTCGAACTCTTGAACTTAATGAGCGTACTGTTGCAGCATCCAAGCCATGGATGACAGTCTTAACTAGAAGTGGATCCAGGACTGAGCCCCGTGCATGCCACTTTTAGGTATTTGCTTGTCAAAAAGAATATGTGTACAAGTGCTTTAATGAAGTTCACTCTAGAAAATGTAAAGAATCTCTCTAGAATCTGAGATGATTTCAACAGAAACTGTGACACTTTTGGCAATTCAGAGCTGCCTCTCCACATTAGTGAAATTAAATAATCAAAGTCATTGTTCAAAGCATAGTTTTATTTCTTTAAAAAACTCAACTCATTATTTTGACTATAAAAGCTGGTACCTATTGTCCCCAACATTTTCTGGGAATAAGTTCTGCTCACACTTTCTCCTGTTCAAGGAGATAAAGGCCCTGCTACCTGCTCCTTCTCTGTCATTTAGCGTATGACCTTGGGTGAGTTACCTAATATTTCTCAGCCTAGACTTGATCTTCATCAGTACATGATAGACTTATATTTGATGACCACTAATGCATCTCCCAGTTTCAAGATGTTGTGATTTTTCTCTTAATTAAAGCAGTAAGAATTTCCAGTGGCACATTTTCATACAAATTTCTTAATTGCATGCTTTCCCGTGGCTGTTATATATTTTATTACAATTGTGAACACACTTAGGCAAGGGATGGGCTAGACTTGTAAATAATTCAGCATTAACTGAGAGCCAGGCACAGTGGTTCATACCTGGAATTTGAACACTCAGGAGGCTGAGGCTGGAGGATCATCATAAGTTTCAGGCCAATCTGGTCTATCTTACTAGCTCTGGGCCATGCCAAGCTGTAGAGTGAGACCCTCTCTCAAAAATAATATTTCTTCATGTACTTTTTTCTATGCATTCTTGAATATCTGAAAGCTTATTATACTAGATTATGTGATGGCTCTCATTTTCTTATGATATTATAAGCAGCCAATATTTTATTAACATTTCTCACATGAAAAAAAAAAGCAATCTGAAGCATAAGCTGGCTTGGGACTGCCTAATTCAGTGGTTCTCAACCCTCCTAACGCTGCAACCCTCTAACACAGTTCATGTTGTGTGACCCCAAAACCATAACTGTAGTTTTGCTTCTGTTAGGAACTGTCTTGTAAACATCTGATATGCAGGATATCTGATACGCAACATTGAGAACCACTGGTCCAGGAGTCAGGCAACGTGCTTATGTCCAAGTGGCAGCTTGAAGTCGGGTGTCTGGACACAGAGTTCTGCATTCCTTCCACACGGTAGCCACTTAACTTATTAAAACTCAGTCTAGGTTACAAAACGTTTTCTCTCTAGCAGCACTAAATGGACATGCCTTACTGCACAAGGGAGGCTCTCTTTCCCGGTGATGGCTAACCATCAAATTAGCCTCTGGAGAGAAAATAAAATCACTCTAAATTTTCTTACATCAGGCATATACAAATGATACTTTTTAGGAAGTACACAAAGACTATTTTATAGAAGGTATCTGGCCCTGGGCTTGGTAAAGATTCACAGTTTCTAAAAGGTCAGGCCCTCCTGCCCTCTCTTAACCTCAGTTTTTCATTTCCTTCTGACTGGATTCATCCTCCATAGAGGGAAAAGATGTCCACAGCTCCTTCCCCAACTTCCCCAATGTCTCTCCTCTCCAGTTCACTGGTTTCCTGGAATTGTCCTGCAAGGTAGTTCCTAAAGAAATAAATGCTTATCAAACAGGGGAAATAGAGGGAATTTGAGGGATTTAATGTAGATTATGGGGATGAGTAAAAAGGAAGAGATATATGAAGGATATATTGAAAGGAATGATTAGAAGAAACTCAACAACATCCTTCACTTCAAAAATATGTATTCTTCTAGTTAGTCACCACAGGACATCAAAAGGATTAAAAACGCTCACCAGACGACAGTGACTCTGATATAAGAAAAGGAACGGCCTGCTGCAGCTGCTGCATGTGCCAACAAACAAGGGCTGGACACAAGTCATGGGGCTGGAGAGACGACTCAGCAGTTAACAGCACGTGATGTTCCTGCAGAGGACACAAGTTTGATTCCCAGCATCCACACAGTGCCTCATAATAGTCTGTAACTCCAGTTTCAGGGGATCCAAAGCCATCCTCTTCCTCTGCAGGCACCAGGAACACACATGGCACATATGTATACATGCAATCAAAATATTCATACACATTAAAAAAAATCTTCAAAAGTTTCAAAAAAGTGTTTTCTATACTCAGGTGCATATGCACATGCACATACACATTTTTTTTAAAAAATAATATAAATCTAAAAAATTAAAAGCAAGTCACAAGAGGCCAAAACTAAGAGGATTATCTTCAACTCACAAAAGACAAACTCAGAGAAAGACACAGTATTTGTGACGGTGGGCTCAGAGCGCAAGCACCTGGCTGTTCCTAGCTCATCTTCCTGCACTACAACGCCCCCCACCCACCATCATCTTGTTTGCCTTTGGTCCTCTTCTTTAAGACTCTCAGCACTTTTGCCTCATAAATATATGGGAAAGAACCAAAGTTCTACTATGTGGTTTACATAGACTGGCTCATTAAACCCTTAGTCACTCAAAGCGGTGGAAATACCATCGTAGATAATCCCTAAGATGACTCATTGAGTTCCCACCTGTGTAATCCCCTCCCCTGGACTTCCTCTAACCAACAGAAGATGGCAGATATGACAAGACACCACTCTCTTAACTAGGTTGCATGTTAATGGCAAAGGTTTACAATGTCCCATATGATTATATTATGTTATATAAACTTTCTTAATAAACTGAGGGAACCAGTCTCCCCACACTGACCTCAGCAAAGAGCACGCTCTTAGCTGCCTATGGAGAAGACCACATGACCAGAGTCTATGCATGGGCCTTTGAAAGCTGAGGGGTACCTCCATCCAACATCCAATAAGAATACCAGTCAAGGAACCATAGCAACGTGTACCCTGCTGACCATGTGTGTGTGTGTGTGTGTGTGTGTGTGTGTGTGTGTGTGTGTGTGTGTGTGTGTGTGTGTACGTAAGGAAATCTTCACTCAAGCCTTCATATGAGGATGTAGCATGGCTGATAATCAGGTCGCACTGTCATAAGATCCTAAGCAGATGATCCAGCTAAAGACATACCTGGGCTCCTGGGCTCTTGATTCTCAAAAACTGAACCACTGTGTGCTCTTATTTCTACTGGATCTGTTGTGCAGCAATTGAGCAGTATGCAAGAGTAGGGCAAGTTTTAGAGACATTGGTTAACTGTATTCTAGATGACACAAGCATTAAACAACAGGACTCATCTTTATACTTAAGTTCCTCTAAAGCTCAGAAGGCCAAATGTTCTCCAATACGTGCTTGCCTTCCAGATTTCCTGTCTCATTGTTCTTGTTGATGCATTATTGCCAACAGGGGCTATGAAATTGCTCTGGACAGTAGTGAACCTGTTATGTTTATGATCTTAAAGTTACAAATTAAAGGTGGGCGTCGTCTGTTTCTTTTCCTGTGTCCTACTTCTCATCCCTAAAGGGAACAAAAGAGGAGACAGAGATAGAGAGATAGAGAGACAGAGAGATAGAGAGATAGTAGGGGACAATGGAGGAGTCTCACACCCATTTGAGCACTTGGAGGGGGATTGGATAACTGTCCTTGTATTAGTTAATTTTCTTTTTGCTGTAGTAAAGTACCTGAAAGAAGTAACTTAAGTGAGGAAGGACTTATTTGGGTTCCTGGTTTAGGAGATGCAGTCCATCATGGCAGGGGAAGCATGGCAGCTGGAGCTGCTTAGCCCTGGCTTAATCTGATCTTGGTTTGGAGTGGCAGAAGCTTGCAAGGCCATTTCCTCCCCTCTCCAGAGTCTGGACCAGAAGTGGGACAGCACATTACCCTCAAGCCTGACCTCTATGACTCTGTCAGCTAAGCTCCACATCTGAAAACTTACAACCTCCCCCAACAGCGCCACCAGCTGGAGACTCATTCAAACCATAATCAGGGAATCAGATGAATATCCTCCAAAGAGAATCGCCCCACCAGGGAAAGAGCCCTGAGAACTGCAGTAAGGAACCTCTGTCCAGGAATACCCCTGAGACAAAAGCCCGGGGTTTGTGGATAAGCTTCCATGCTTCTGGGTTAATGCCTGGTTATGATGAATGCCACAGCTTTACTTCAGTGCTATTGGTTTGGGTCAGATGAAAGGATGATGGCATAGGACTGACTTTGAGCTTGACAAGTCAGGGAACATTGGTTCAGATATCTAAGGGGTTGTTTGTTTGATGCGGATTATAAAGGCTGAAATTTCATTGGTCAAGCTTGGCTGGGCCTGTCTGCTGTTGGACTGAGTTGGACTGTATTTTATATGTGCCACCGTTAAAGCACTGGAACAGTCATAAACTAGGTGTATCAAAATTTTGACATGCCAAATTACATGGGCGCACACAGGGAGCAGTATAAAGCCCAGCTTGGGCTAGTTCATCAGAGTGCTCTATCTCTGAAGTTCTGTTTCAGAAAGAGCTTGGCGGTTGAGGCCCAGGGCCGAGTGTTGTATGGGAAACTGGGTGAGTTCCATGCAGTTTTACCAGCTTGGAGTCCACAACCCAGTGGCATAGGGATGCCTCAGCAACCAAATAGTCTCACAGACATTTGGAATTTGCCTCTGGAGCAGGTGACAGTGAAGGTCACAGCCAGCACTAGTCTCAGCATAGTCAGTTAGGTGACAGCAAGTCACCTAGAAGACCCATCACCAGATGTGAAAGGCTTAAGGGACAGGCTGTCATTTGCTATCAGAATTTTTAGACTCTCAAGGGAAGCAGTCTGTCTTTAGATGAAAGATCTTAGCTATTGCAACTACATCCCAGTGACATCGGCAGGGTCTAGTTGCAAAGCATGAGGCCACTGAACATTTCTAGATTTGATCATATTCACCTTCCAAGGGGGTAAAAAGAAAAGCATCCCTAGTCAATACAGAATGAGGACAACAGAATATGGACAGAAAATCGTAGCCCTGGAGGCTCTGTGATCTAGTTAAAGAAAACTACATTACACGTGAAATTAAATAACTAAGGGGCACACAGCCTTCGGAGCTTTATTGAAACATCTGGAGAGTTCAGTGCCTCCTTTAATTTATGACAATATTAATTGCAACGTATGCCCTGGGTGATAATATTACAAGGGAGAGAAGACAAAGAGGGATAAGAAGAAATAACCTATAGAAAAGGCACACTAGAAAGAAACACTTTAATCACACACTGGTTTGAACGTGGGCTTTCCCACTAATTTAAGCATGTGACTTGGGGAGTCTGCCATCTCAGGCTCACTTAGCTCATATTTAGACAATGCTGCTACCGCCTCTGAAGTGGCCATTAAGAATATGCGGAATACTGCTTGTCAAACCTACAGCAGTATAAACTGCATGCAGTCAAAGCTCAAAACACAGTGTTCTTAAGTCTAGCATGGTGGTCTACACCTGCAGTTCCAACACTTAGGTGATGGGGGAATTGGGGGTAAGAGTTCAAAGTCAACCCTGGCTATGTAGTGACTGGACTCCCTGAACTCCATGAGGCCCCATCTCAAAACAAAAACTTATTAACTCTTTAAGAGGAAGAAATTAGTACAATAAAACAGGTGGAAAATATGAAAGATAAAAGGCAAAAAATCCCTAGTTGAAGCTCCTTGATCTTAACAATATTATCATTGTTGGCCAATGTCTTATCATTCTTGGCCACCTGTCAACCCCCCTTTTCCTACAGCACCATTTTCCTTCTACACATCTCTTTTTAAAAACAATTTATTTGTTTTTATTTTATGTGCATTGGTACTTTGCCTGCATGTGTGTCTGTGTGAGGGTGTCAGATCCCCTGGAACTGGAGTTACAGTTGTGAGCTGCCGTGTGGGTGCTGGGGATTGAACCCAGGTCCTCTGGAAGAGCAATCAGTGCTCTTAACCACAGAGCCATCTCCCCAGTTGCTCCCCCATACATCTCTTACCAGCTAAAATCCACTCTTCTCTTATGATACCATCAGGTTAAAGTCTCCCCCCAATCCTGGAGGAGGGGTTCTGTCTCAGTAAAACCAGCAAACCTTGGTGGGATGCTTTCATGAAGAAAACAGAACATCCCATGTATGTTACCTTTGCAATCAAATCCTAAGAGCCACAGATAGAAAACAACCAGTCAGCCTTTCCCCTCTGTGCTCTAAATAAAGAATTACATTCCATAATTAGCAACAGGCGTGGTGGTTAATCTTTATTACCAACTTGACTAGATTTAGAATCCCCATGGAAGCACACCTTTTGGGTTCTGTCTGTGAGAGCATTTCTGGGAAGGTTTACGTGAGAAGGGAAGGTCTGCCCAGAAGCACTAGGACCCAGAACTAAACACCAGTGAGACAGTGAGCCAAGCACTATTTCTCTCCTCCTGACTACAGATGCCATGTGACCAGTTGCCTCACACTCCTGCTCCTGCGACATCCCCACCATATGGACTGCACTTCATCTGGGAGCCAAAGCAACCCATCCTTCCTCAAGTTGCTTTTCTTGAGTATTTTGTTACAGCAGTGAGACACAGGATTAATACAATAGACAAAGGGGGTGTTACTCCATTCAGTAATTCCCAATCCATCTCAATGAGGTCTCCCTCTGCTTACCTTATCTACAATGTTGACAGCCTCTCCACAATCCCGGGTCGCCCTCCTCATCTTACTTTCTCTCTTTAGCACTTATCTCTAGCTATGATGCTACATGATTTACTCAGCTCTGGTATTTTCTGCTTCCTGAGAGACATTGGGTACTCCATGTAGCAAAAACCTTCGTCTTCTTTGGTGCTATTACTAAGTTATAGTGCTAAAGTACTTGGTACATAGTAGGTACAGAGTAGTTTTTGAGAGAATAAAAATATGTGGAACTCTTTGATAAAAGCTGTTAAGAAAATGTTATTTAACCTAAAGAGTTAAGAAGACCTCTTACTTCCTGTTGTTTAATTCCCTGAAGATCCATATAGAGAGTTTTTCCCCTAAATGAGAGTGATGTTCAGTTTGAACTCTCCACCAGGGCTAAAAGAAAGGGAATGTGAGAGTCGGCAAGAACACACTTTTACTTCAAAAGTCAATACTTGAACTGGCCTAGATTTCCTAACCTGAAGTACCGAAAGTGTGCCAGATAATGCTGTTCTGTGCTAGGAGAGGGAAAAGATGGAAAGAAGTCACTTCCTCATGCGAAGATAAGGGATAAGGTGGACCCAGCAGTGTGCAAAAGGAACTATGAAGGAGTCAGGCAGAAACAATGGGTGAGTCCTGTGATCAACCACCAGTCACCAACCTGTGTGAACAGGTTAAGTGTCCAGCATCCTTCTCTCAACCCAGTGGAGAAAGAAACATGGGAGGTATAACCACTCTGCAGAAAGAGCCATAAATTAAAAGGCAGTGGACAGGAGAGGCGGGGAGAGGGAAAGCTTGATCCAAAAAGAATTGCTTGAAAAATGTTCTCCAATAAGCAAAGCATAAACAGAGGTTCAGTGAATGTTAATCAGTGGGTTGGCTGGTAATGGTTTTACATTGGTTGAAATACAGGGACCAATACAGAGCCTGTCCATCACTGGGCTTTCAGATCTATAGCTGATTTCACTGTTTAATTCAAGTCTCACCCTAAGTTCCTTGACAGGAGTTCTTCCTTAACATTCTTATAACCAAGCTGGCACCATGCAGCATCAGTTGTTGTGGAGTGTCAGGAGACAGAAGCTAGGCCAGGGCTCATGAGAAGTCTGCACAAAGCTCGGACAGACTCCAGTGGCTTGGTATTTTATAATGTTAAGCCAGCTATTTAAGCTCTTCAAATCTCAGTGTTCCCATCCACAAAGTGGGAACATGCTACATTGAGAGGATCTTGCGGGGATTAGTGAAATATTCCAGGATTTTCTGTATGTGTTTATTCAATGGTTTTGAAAATTTTCCCATGTCCTGGCTGTGCTACATATGAGGTATCTAAAGACAGACCACTCACTCTTCTACTGTTCTGAAACTCAGTCTAGAGAAGAGAAGCAGGTGAGAAATGAGCAGTGTGGCACAGCAATAATCCCTTAGTCTTTGTGAGAAACTGTTTCCAAGGCCTCCTTGGATCCAAACACAAGCAGATTTATAAATCCCTTATAGAAAACCAAATAACACATGCATGGAATGTTATTACTATATTCTTTTGTAAAGATGTATTTATTCTTATTTTATGCATGTGGGGGTTTTGCCTGCATGTATGTCTGTGTACCATGTGGGAACCTGGTTCCCACAGGGACTTGAAGAAGAACTTGGATGCCCTGGAACTGAAGGAATCAGCCCTGGGGCCTCTGCAAGAGCAACTAGTACTTTTAACCACTGAGCCATCTCTTCAGTGCCCTCCTGTATTCTTAAAGAACCTCTGGATTACTTATAATATCCAACACAAGGTTAGTGGTATGTAAATAGTTGGTTACTATACTGTTGAAGGAAGAGAGAAAAGAAAAAAGCTTGTAGATGCTCAGTTCAGTTGCAGCATCCTTTTCTAGATGTTTCTGATCTGTTTGGTTGGACCACTGGACATGGAACCTGGAGGGATGGAGGGCTGACTATATGATAACCTGAAGGGATGGAGGGTTGACTATATGATAACCTGGAGGGATGGAGGGCTGACTATATGATAACCTGGAGGGATGGAGGGCTGACTATATGATAACCTGGAGGGATGGAGGGCTGATTATATGATAACCTGGAGGGATGGAGGGCTGATTATATGATAACCTGGAGGGATGGAGGGCTGACTATATGCTACATGTACAGGTGCAGTGTGTGTTGGTTTGAGAACACACATAATTGGTTCCTAATGGGGCCTTGGGAGAGGTCAAACTTACCAGAGAAGGCAACATTTGCACTGGCCCTCGAGGAGTCATTAAGTTAGCCAAGCAGAACAAGTCTGAGGGGAAGGAAAAAACATGACCCCGCTAAATAAAGTGGAAGACACATGTCTGTAGAAGAGAGCCAAAGAACTGAATTCAGTTTCTAATGGTTAGAATTCGGGGTCTAAGCTGAGAAATTATAGAAAATGAGAATGAAGGGACAAACAGAGGCAGAAGAAGGTTGAAGCTCCTTAGTGAGGCTTTGTGTTTTTGTCTCGACGCCACTGGAGTGCTATCACAGTCTTAGTCGGGGGATTGACCTGAGTAATTTTGTGTTTGGGGAGGATCCATCTGACACTTCCTGAAGGCTAGATTAGAGTAGGGAGAACTCAGACTTAGGGAAGAGACAGTTGCAGGAATTCATGCAATAAGTGTCAAAGGCAGCAAGAGAGGAAATAGGGAGAAAGAGACAGCTCTAAGAGACGAGGAAGAGGAAGCATCGAACGACTTCTAGCCTTCTGCTTCTGATGGTCAGATGGACTGTGGAGCCAGGGTAAGGTCAAAAGAAGCAAAATCATGGGGCTAGTGTCTCTGTGGGACATGAAAGAAAACGCTTAAAAGACAGTGGTGGGAGAGCTAGGGTAACTTCTCAGGCAGCAAAGTACTTGTTGTGCTCCCCAGAACCTGTGTAAGAAAGCGAGGCATTGTGGCGCCCCATACCTAAAACCCTAACCTAAAATAGAAAGTAGATCCCTGGGGCTCACTGGCCAGCCAGCCTAGCCTACAGGATGGGCTCCTGGTCAGTGAGAGACTTTGTCTCAAAAATTAAGGTGGGTGGTTTTTGAGGAATACTATATAAGGTTTGTTCTTTGGCTTCTAATGCTCATAAAAATCTATATATGCATGTATACTTGAAAGAACATGCATTCGTTCACGTGTGCACACACACACAGAGACAGAGAGACACATACAGAGAGACACACACATACACACAGAGAGAGACATACACAGACAGAGACACAGAGAGAGAGACACACAGAGAGAGACAGAGAGACAGACAGAGGAAAGAGAGAGAAAGAGAGAGAAAGAGAGAGAAAGAGAGAGAGAGAGACTAGGCTACAGACTCAGGAGAAGAATCTGGGTGTATCTATTGGAAGTTTTAGGCATGTGTTATTCCTAAAGTCTATGTCGATGGCATTGCAGAGCCCTTCAGCACACTAAGAACGAAGAGAAGGTGGAATGAGGGTGGAGATGAAAGGGCAGGGATGGAAGAAAGGAAGCAGAGGTCAGAGAGATTCCAAGACGAGAGATGGACTGGGAGGTAGAGGGAGAGACTGAGAGAAAGAGGTCACCAGGGCCAAGTATTAAAGAGATCAATTAATATTCCACTGACTGACTGGATGCCAGAACTCATAGGTGGCCTTCAGGAGGAGAGTTAAAATGAAAATAATAAACATTGCAATGTTAACCTAATAGGTAGTGTCCATCTGGTTCATCAGCATGTATGGTGGAATCTGATAGAACATTGAGTTCACATCTTCAGCCATTTTCACTGCAAGTCTTATCTAGACCCAATAGCCGGTGACATTCACTGTCCATCTTCCACTTTTTCTGCAGTGTAGACCGTGATTTCTTTATACACAACTTTCTGACTGCTAAGCCAAAGGACTAAATATCTAAATTTTTGGCCAAAAATTGTACACAAGAAAGGGGTTATACAACCATGTCCCTCCTTTCTGTGCTTCCCTGCTTCTCAAAAAACCCAAAAGGGATGCAGCTTTGCTTCCCCCGTTCCCCTCTGTGACCCAGAGCACAGGGATGCTGAGCTAGATGCGGGCTGCTGAATAGCTGGCTCTCCAGAGGAGCACCATAGGACATCCTCAGATGAAAGGCAGATAGAGACGGTAGATGTTATTTCTAGAATTATCACCATAAGAGATGGAATGAGGAGCTCACTGCAGGGCAGGGATGGACAGAGGAAAGGAGAGGCAGCAAGGGAAAGAAAGGAGCCCCTGGTTTCCATGAAAAGCCGTTCTGGGAAAATACAATGCACATACTGAGAAGTAAACAGAAAACAAGAAAGACAGCCCCCGAGGATGGTCAGCTCACTCCATTGGCTTGTTTGTGTGTGAAAGACCAAAACGAAAACCTTGGCAGGGTGTATGTATACCTCAGAAGAAACCCTTGATCAATCTACAGCCCATGGTCTCTGGTTAAGCTCTAGCATAACGCAGAACAGCCTGGCAGGGAGATGCCAAGGTGAAGACGAACAAAGTATTTGTACCATTAGCTCGTTGGACCACTTGCTGCCATGAGTTAAGTGGGTTCTGTGTCTGAGTTCATTTCCATCTGAATTCTGCTGTACCTGCCAGATGCTCTCTTTCTTAATCGAAACTACTAAAGGCTGTAGAGTCGGGTTCTCACTGCCCTGCTGGTGCGTGGATCTCAGAGCTGGTATTGTTCAGAACCAGAGTCCTAGTATCCTTACCAGGTATGATGTGATTACAATAGAGAAAAGTGATCTTCCCAGTCCACAAAGGCCACTTTGGAAAGATGTCTTATCCCAAGTTCTAGATGCCTCCCTGAAGGTCTCACAAGTGGAAGAAGCTGTCAGTGAAGCCAGGAACCCAGGGTAAAAACAAAACACTTCAACTGAGGAAATGGGTGTGATAGTGTGCATCTTCACATTGAAGAAAAGAAATCAATAACATTCTCACTCGGATTTGTTGTTTTGACATGTCTGGTTGGGCCTCACTTCTTAAGATCCAGAGACATTAGTTATGAAGGAGGGTGGGAACTGCCAATCATTTTGAAGGATTTACCATTGAAACAAGAAAAATCTTGAATCACCAAGATGTATCATTGTCATTGTCCTTTCTATGCACAGGGACATCAGTGGGACAGATGTTTTCTTGGTCTTTTGAAACTGCCTCAGCCTAGAACAGAGCCACACAATTCAGCCATTAGGATTGAGCTTTAGCTGCTTGAATTGTTAGCAAACATACCAGCTAACCACACTCTGCAAATGTGGCTCATTGTGGCTTGGATTTCAGAGCTACCAGAAACAGGTATAGAGACTTCTGGGAAGCTACTGTCTATGTGTCCATGCTGTGCTGCTCAGAGCACATGAACAGGAACTAGTTTTTCTGTGATATTCAGTGCGTGTATGTTGGGAGGGAGGAGACTCATTACAGACTGTGGAATTGAGCTATATGACCCAGATTTTGGTGCCTCCACCTGCTAGCTGTGCTCTCCAGTAGTCAGGAAACTTCCCTTGGGTTATTATACTCCTTCCCCCTCATCCATTGACCGCCAGGCCATGAGTATAGACATTTGCTGTTTGTTAATCTTAAACAGTACCTCTACAGGGATGTTATAAGGATTAATCTGAATTAAGTGATCTATTTAGAATAGTGGCTGAATTATAAATGACAAACTGCAGACATACACAGTGTTAGTTACTACTGGCTCATTTTTATATATCAACCAGAGTGCCCATGGCTTTAGAGAATCTACTTCATACCAAAGAGCTGGCACAAGTTGAATTTGCTTCCTTCTGCTTCTTCCACTTCCTCCCTGGAGGAAGTCTGCACTGGTCTTCGCTGTCCAGACTGCTTCTCCAGAAGTCTGTCCATCACTCCCTTTCACCTGTTCTCTTGTGTAACTCTGCCCGTCTCCACTAGTTTCCCCCACAGTATTTTCTTAGAAAGAAGAACCTTATAGGCTCTGAGTGTGAATTTAACATGTCTTGAGTGAATGGTAAGCCAGAGTATGAACATAGGATTTAGTTCTCAAGTGCCACAGTGCTTTCAAAGTACACAGAGAGGAGAAAGGACCACTGGATCCATACACTATCTCCAATTTTGAAAAAAAAGGGGGGGACAGGGATTTACAAATACCCACTTGCTAAATATTATCTAGAAACAAGAAGAGAAGAGAAGAATACTTGGTAATAAGGTCAGGTGCTGGTCTAGGTATTATACCTATGATATACTAGGTACCTAACTCACCATGGAGGGGACATAGAGTAATCCACTGCCAAGATTAAGGTTGTTCTCTGATCACTCAGCAGTAAAGTTTGACCAGAGGATGCCTTCTGGTAACTGTTACTGTGGGTCACTAAAAATTCAGAAGTACCATACACTGTGAAAGTTCACCTTTCTCTTATGAGCATCTGTCCCAAAAAGCAGCTGGTAACAAAGCCAGCAGAGCTGAATGATTGAGCTGCCCCAAGTTGGAAATGAAGTTTTAAAAATAAGCAGTTCTATAACCAATTCTGTAATTAATGAATGAATAGTTGTCACTGAAAATACGCTGTAGTCAGAGTGCTGAAAAATCCAAGGCTGTATTTAGACCACATGTTGTTTGAACTTCTTAGACAGAAATCTAATGTATTCACTCCAGCCCTTTCTTACAGTGATAGAAACTGAAGACCAGGGACATTTGGGGGCTTGCCCCAGGGCACACGATAAATTGATGTCAGACACAATATTACATAAGCCTACAGGGGAAGATTCACCTATTTCTGGGACTCTGGGATTAAGCAAATGGATCGTTTCCTATCAAATCAGGTGTAAGTACCCTGTTTGGACTACAAAGCAGAGAAGAGAATGCAAGAGCAGAGGACTGCAAATTGCTATGCCCGCCACTGATTGCAAAGATTTGGTGCAAGTTGAGTCTAGGATTGATAGGGGAACAAGAAGAGGAAATGGGGCAACAAAACCCACCAGGAGCTTCTCTGGGATGAGCGGTACTAAGTGGTGTCCTGGGGAACTGGGGATGAGGAAGGAATCAGCTCCATTGGGCCAACAGCATTTCCAGGTTCTGGTTAAGCTCTCCTCCGTGAAGAAGGGACCAGGTGCTCATCTATTATTGAGCATGTTTAAAAGGCATTTAGGAAAGAGCATCAGGAGACAGATTTGCAACTACAACGTCAGTCCCTGGAGGGCTGTGCCTGCTTAGAGACTGAGCAGAGTTCATGTTAGCAATGTGGGAACAGCCAATGCTGGCAGGTGTCCTGGTGTTCTCTGAGACACCTATGGGCATAGTCTCCAGGAAGTGAGTGGTGTGGAAGGTAGCAGTCATCACAACCAGACCTCCCTACTGTCCACACACTCAGCCAATACCCATGGTCAAGGTTCTGACTCTTTTAGATGGAGGTGAGCGTGGTATAAAGGGGACAGGAATTTAAAACTTATGTCATAGGGCTGGGGAGATAGTTCAGTTGATAAACTGCTTGTTTGCAAGCACGGGGATGCAAATTTGACGCCTAGGACCCATAAAAACAAGCCGAGCATAGCGGCACACAGTTATAATCCCAGAACTGGGGAGGCAGAGATAGGAGGATCCCCAGGATTCATTGGCCAGCCAGCCTCACCTATACGGCAAGTTCCAGGACAATGAGAGACCTCATCTTAAAAATAGGTGGATGTTGCCTGAGGAACAATTCATGAGATTGTCCTCTGACCTCCACATGCATGTACACATACATACATACACATCTGCAAACACAAGTGTACCTAAAGATACATGAACACACACATGCACAGATACATATAGATACACAAAATCATGCCATAAACAAATGCTCATAAGTAGTAGATAACAAATAAACACCTACGGAATGTATTGGTGCACACCACTCATGACATACCACGAGAGGAAAATGTAGACTACAAAACTAGATATACAGTATCCAAATTTTATGAAACTACACCTTCATATATCTTTTATAAACTATGTTTCCAATATACAAAGACAGACTGACTGGAATGATAGAAATCAAGATGCAAACAGAAACTATGTCTGGATGACAGATTCCAGAGACAGCCTTACTTCCTCCTCCATGCTTAGAAATTGATTTCTTCTCCACGCAATGGACTAACATTCTTTAAGATCTCAGAGACCTCAAAACTGCATGGGAAACATGGAAAAAACACACTCCTTATCTCTTTTAGGAATCTTACCCTTAAGACAGTCTCTTCAGTGGCAGTAAGTCATCTAGCTAAAAACAGATTTGAAGAGCAGATCAGTAGTGAAGGCAGGCATGGTGGTGTACATCTGTAATCTCAGTATATGGGAGGTGGAGGCAGGGAGATTATAGGAAGCAAGAATCCAAGGCCCATCTGGACTATGTGATGAGACTGTGACTCAAAAAAACCAAGAACTATCCAGCAAGACGTCTCAGTGGGTAAAGGCTGCCAAGCCTGACAAACTGAGTTTGATCCCTGGGACCACATGGTGGAAAGGGAGAACTTGGTCCTGCAAGTTGTCTTCTGGCCTCTACATGAACCCTGTGGCATGTGTGCCTCACATACATATATAGACAATAAATGATTGGAGTAAAGTTAGAAATAATAAGTAAAGTCAGCAGGATCAGGAGAGATGCTTGAGCTAGGATGTCATTATGAAAAGCCATTCAATTGAAATTGTCAACTTGAACTAACTAGTCCTCTAAGAGATCATAGAACAAAGTCTGTAACAGCATTTTCAGGAAAATACAGACACAGCGTTGGTGTTTCATCAATAGAATTAAACTGTGGCCGGGTGGCGGTAGTGCACGCCTTTAATCCCAGCACTCGGGAGTCAGATCGGGTAGATCTCTGTGAGTTCAAGGGCAGCCTGGTCTATAGAGCGAGATCCAGGACAGGCATCAAAACTACACAGAGAAACCCTGCCTCAAAAACAAACAAACAAACAAACAACAACAACAACAAAAAGACTGTGAAGGCTCAATGAAGCTCATCTTGAAAAAAAAAAAAACCAATAACTTGTATTTGGCTGAAAATAAATCTCTGTTCCTTTATTCCTTAAAGTACCAAAGCCCTAAACACTCTGAGCTTTATTCAGGCTTCAGAGGATCAGAACAGCATTGCCTGATCTAATTTTGTTGGGGAGGGACCTGGTGAGACATGCCATCTGAATAATGCATGCCTGCATCCCCAGTGAAGTTCCTTGCATCCTCTTTGAAACTGCTGGTCCTTGCACAAGGCTCTCCTCTTACTCCTTGAGTGACAGCATTCCCCTTTCTCTGACAATTTCACCATCTTCTCCCACAGTGACCCCAGGAAGAGTCTTCAGTACATGCCCTTGATCAGCCCTTTCCTGGGTCTCTTCACCAGGTTTTCACCAATCTTCTTACTGGCGTTCAGTTATTGCCTTTAGGGAGAACACTGCCAAATCTTCATTGTAGCGGCATCTTCCCAACATAATAATACATTCATGTTTCTCTTTCCTTCTTCCTCAACAGACCCAGCATTAAGACACTTAAACTAGCATCCGTGTAATCTCTTCCTGTACCACTAACTCCTGTTTCCCATTGATCCAAGTGCCCCATGATCATCCTGGTGCCCAACGCTCACTGCAACGGTCTTTGTCTCTCATATAGGGTCCAGATTCATTCTCCCTAATCCATGGGTCTCTTCCTCCTGTGCCCAGTGTTTTTCCATGGACACCTAGATGCTAGATGGTAGTAGTGGTCATCTCAGTACATAGAGTCCTTCACAGCTATTAAATATATTTTCCGAATAGAAGTCAAAAATATATCTGATTTTCTCATGACTCCATGGTTTCTGATCGCTTCTTGAGTTTTCATTCAAGCTATCTTTTCTTCTAATGGCCACTAGATCCAATGTTTCTTTAAAGGTCATTCTCTAGTCCCTGGTTTATATCTGCCATTAGGACAAGTCCAAAGCTTATTATTCTATGAATAAAAACATACTTCACCTGCCATTAACTCTGTCTGTAATAGCATTCTCCAAGCATTGTGACCTGCGTTTAAAAATCACTCTGATTGAGGCCAATCTTAAAATAATATTCTCAAATCCTCCCGATTCTCTATGGTGATATTTTATTTGTATTAAAATGTTATTTGTATGTTAATAAATAATGTTGCCCGGGGGTCAGAACTATTAGCAAGCCATAGGAAAGCAGGGTAGTGGTGGCGTACACTTGTAATTCCAGCACTTGGTAGGCAGAGTTGGGTAAGTCTCTGTGTGTTCAGGGATACAGCCATTATTGGAATCACATGCCTTTAATCTTAATACCAATCATGGAAAACCTGGAGGCCTATACAGACAGGCCGTGAGGAGGCGGTCATGTGGTTGGGTTTGCAACCAATGAGAAGGCAGGACAGGAACTCTATATAAAGACTTTAACACAGGGGTAGCTCTGGTTCGGAGAGGTAGGACCACCGCAGGAGGAAGGGTAAGGTTTTAGCTCTTAGCTCTGACCTCTTGGCTTTCTTCTTTGCATTGGTTCTGTGTTTCTTATTTAATAAGAAGGTTGGATACATCTACAATTCTCGTAATCAGAAATGTCATTCTCTAAATCTTCTTCATTTATTATCTATGACTGTGTGAAAATTTTACCACAAAATGCAAGAGAAGAAAATGCAAATATCTATTTATTATGTCATAGTTTTCAAGGTCAGCAATCCGGGTGTACCTTAGCTGGGTTCTTTGGCTTGAGGTTGTACCTGACGTCACAATCAGGGTTTTGGGCCCCTTGGAGAAGGGGCACTTTGGGAAGATGCATGCATGTGGCAGTAGGCACTCACTGGCTGTTGGTCAGCAACAAGAACTCTTCCCCATGTGAGCACGCTTGTCTACAACAGTGTATGAGCTTCCTTCAGATCAAGGACTCTAAGAGACAGTGAAAGAGTAACCCACGATAGGAACCATTCTTCTTAAACGTTCATCTCAAAAGCAGTGGATCCCACCTTCTGCTTTATCCCATTCTAGTCCACACTTGGGAGAGGACCACGCTAGAGCATCCCATAGCAGGTGTGATGTCTAGGGATCATCTTTCTCATTGCATCCTGTCCCCTCATCCTCTCCCCTGCCTAGGTAATCATCTCTCTTCTGCTAAGGGAGCAGAGTCCTTGAGAGTGAGGTGTCATATTCATCTTGGTTTCATCTGAGCCCCTGACACAGAGGTCTCCATAGCAAAGTCCTCCATATATGTCTGTTGTGATAGACTGCATCCAGGCAGCAAAGGCAATGCCTCCTCATGGTGCTGGAAGCTCTGCTCTCACAGACTGCAGAAAAGCCAGTGGAAATGAAAGAAGGTATTTGCCTGAGTTCTGAATTCTAGCTGCACAGTCCTTGCAGTTCTCTGAATAACCAGTTCCACTCTGAGATGGAATGCTTCTAACTTCAGGGGTAGGATGTGGGAGAATTGAAAATGCCATCTCCCTGGAACAGAGCGAGCCTAGGCCCTCCTCTCATATCCTTATTTAGCACTTGCACAGATACACAAGCAAGTCCAATTACTGTCATTAGTTTGCCTTCCTTTCTATCTAGAACCCTGCAAACCTCAGCTGAGTGTGTCCTCTGCCCAGAAAACTTCATCTCTCTCTCAGTCAGACCAGCATGACTGAACACCACCTTGCTTTCTCAGGATTCTCAGATGACGTCACTCTCCTCAATCACTGTCAATTTTCAGTTTCTACATTTAAGATGTGACATTTTTGTCTCCACTTTCATTTTATATCCTAAGTTGTTTGTTTTTTTTTAAATTCTACATTTTTTTTTCACTTACCCCCCTCAACATTTCTTCATCCTAGCTTCCCAGCCCTGGTTATCCTTGGTTGAAACCTTCCCCTCTGGACCTGGTGACGCTTTTGGATCACTCCAAATCCCCTCGAAACACTTTCATGTGTTAAAAGTTGGCATGTGCTTCTATATTGTGTTGCCAGAGAAATAGAGAGGCCTTCACACAATACCTTTTGCCTTCTAATATGAATTGGGGGACTCGACGTATTACAGAGACTGAGGGTGTTCAGACTTCGAAGACATAGCACGGAAGTCTCAGCCGCCCTCTAGAGACTTCAAGGTAAACTGCAGGAACTATCAAAAAGCCCTGTAACCCAGGTAACCATCAAAGAGCCAGTGGGACCCACCCCCTTAATCCCAGTGCACCCATTTCTAAGGTGCACACTTTAGTTCTTAAACAAGGAATAGGTGTTTTGAAATCATCTCTGTTCTTGGAGATGATGCTTCAGTGTCTGCATGTGTTAAAATGGAGAATATGTATTCTAGCCAAAGGAGGCTGCTGTCCCAGTCCTAGCAGAATGGGAGCCTAGTACTGCCCTTCTCCGCAATGTTTAGGAAATTCTGAAATCCAGTGATCTACAGAAATCTCAATCTTTAAGTGCTAGAAGACCATTTAACCTTTAAATGTATCTTATTTCCTTTAGGACACACCGACCATGTCTGTGATCTAAAAGCAGGCAGAGGACTTCCTGCCCATGACCTGTTCTATATACATCTGCACCATATCCTGGTGTAGGGTCACATTGTGAGGCTACAGGGTCAAATGAGGACGAGTAAGAAAGTGACATAATCGCCGTAATTAACAGTGAGGAAAGAAGGCTGAAGGATGTCATGTTCAGTTATGGCAGCAGACGAGGGAGGCGACTTACTAAACATAGTTCATATTAAACAATGAGCATTCATGCTTTGCTGGGAAATGCAAGCATAAATATTGAAATGGTTGCAAAAACTCATCTCGTTCTCTATGGCCTAGCAGCAGTGGCACCACCAAAGGAGATCAAATATTAACCACACTGCCCTGTTCCATGGGTGGGAAGGAGCCCAGAGCCTCAGCACAATAGCTACATAAGATTTAAGCAGAGGGCCTGTTGGCATCATATGAAAAGAAAATTTTTACTCTTAATCAGTCATTGGTTAAACTTCCCCAAATAATTCTTGCATAGTTGCTATAAATGTAAGCAGAGACTTATCTGAAATAATAATGTCATTTCCAGAAGGCCCTTTGAGGCTGGGACCATGTGGCTAAGGGCCACCGCATCCTGTCTGACAATTTCCATACCTGGCCCTACCTGCACATCGGTATTATATTCATTCATTTGTTCAGTATATTTATTCATTGTTTGTTATCTGACCCTGCCCTCTAGGACATGAGCTCCCTTGGGCCAGGGAAGGGGTTAGTCTTGTTCAAAACTGCCCCCACCATCTCTAGAATAGTGTGTGGTGCTCAGTAAGGCTTAGGAAATATTCATTGAATGAAGAAACCCAGACACTCAGCCTGGTTGGGCATTTATCTTCTGTGTTATAAAGATGGTGGGTCATTTAGAGTCTCCTAGAGAGATTAGGACAGGTCTTAACTCTTTCCTGCCAGGCAAATGGCTCTCTTCTCTCCTTTATGATAGAAGAAAGATTTGGTTTTATTTTAAAGCTTAATGGCTGAGAAATAAAATGAGACTAGAGGACAATGACATAGTGGCAGCTTAAATATCTATTAAACAGATACTTCCTCTTGTGAAAAGAAATGTCTGTTATAAACCATCCCCGGGTTTTATAGGTTAAACCTCACATGACTGTGCTTCATCTCTAGAACTTCCTGAATCTGAGAGGTAGCACTCCTCGTAAGTTCCAGGGTGGAGCCAATGCTCATACCTGGTCCCACTGTGGGACCGCGGATGTCTGTGGACCACAAAACACTATGCAGGTATCAGGTGTTGCTGTAATTCATCTCCCTCTTCACCAGCATCCCTTTTATACATAACCCTGAATGTGGCCATATCGTCTGTCATTAAACCACTTTCCCTTGTGGAAGGAATTCCTTTATGGTTATGAGCCGATCTATCCACCTCAGATGGAAGAAGCCATAAAGGAGAGTCCTTTATGACCAACCACAAAGTCGTGGTTTATTACAATGAAACAAAATCCAAGTATATCAAATAGCATAAGGACATACTCTGAGGTTTCATAAATAGGTGTGGTTGCTCTTGTGCTTCTGCTGATATTGAATGGCTACTGAGAGCCTACGGAGAGCTCAGTCTAAACAGGATATTTCCAACACTCCTGTGACTCTGGGTTACATACCCAAAATGTCATTTTGTTGTTGTTGTTGATTTACCATGGTACTAGGTATCAAACTCAGGTCCTCAAAAATACTAGATTGACCCCTCAACTATATCCTGTTTCCCAGAAGTCATCTTAGCATGATGTGAGGAAGCTTTCTCCTTGTCCATGTGGATTCTTGATTGCTTGTTTGTTTTGAGATTGGGTCTTACATAACCTAGGTTGGTGTGGAACGTGCTGTATATTCAAGGATGACTTTGAACTCCTGATCCTCCTGCTTCCACCTCTCAAGTGCTGAGATTATGTGTCACCAAGCACATCAAAGATTTCATTTGTTGTTTCCCAGTTTCAATGGCTCAAGACCAAACCGAACCTGTTCTGAGTATATGTTTCTATGTGTATAAGGGTTGTTTTCTCCATTTTCTTATTTTCTAGAATCTGGTTCAATTGTTGTATTGTTTGTTTTAATTATGCTTAAGTACAACGATAGTGGACATGTTCATAGTAAGTCCTGGTACGTGACAGGTACTGTGTTGAGAATTTCACATGAATTAAAAACTCATTTCACTTCTGTGGTAATGTTTAAGGAAGGTGCTATTACTCTTCCCATTTTATAGATGAAGAAAGAGACTGAGGCACAGAAAAGTGGATCTGGAGTTAGATCCCAGGAATATTGAGGGAGGTTGGTTTCTATTACGTTGGAATGCAGTCTAAACGCAGAGAGGTGAGAGTTGGGAGAGGAAGATAGATCATGCCAGTTTTGAATATCATGACCTGGACACTGGAGTGAGAAGTAGGGATGCCCTGAGGACACAGTCCCCCAATTTTAGAGACTCATGTGTGTATGTGGTATTTCTATGTGGGCATGTGAGTGTGAGTGTGGAGGCCAGAAATAACACTTGGGTGTTACTCTTCTATGATTTTCCTGCTTATTTTTCAATGCAGGGTCTTGCATTGAACATAGCTTTTGCCAACTGAGCTAGACTGGCCAGAGAGCCCCAGGAACTCATCTGTCCCCCACTAACCCACCAGGCCTCCAAGTGCTGGAGACACACACAGCTGCTATGGCCATCTTTTTTGTGGGTTCCAAGCATCCAAACTCAGGTCCTCATACTTGTGCCACCAGCACTTTTTCCACTGAGCCATCTCCCCAGACCACTATAACACTTCTGCCACATCAGCACAACCACTAGACTTCCCTTCTTGAATGCCATGTATTAGAATGTTCACATCATACTGTAACTGTGAGACCTCATTTGCCTGAGGTAAAAGACAACTTTCAAAATAAATACATGATTATTGAAATTAAAGACTCTCATCCCGGTTAAATTGACTAACATAGTACAGGTGAAGCCCACAACTCAGGAAATACGAAGCCACGATGAATCGCCGCTGAGTGCTGCTTGCTGTTTTTCTTTCTTCTACATTTTTTAACTTACCAAACCTAGTTTGATCAATCTTGTTTCATATGAGAGCTTAAGCTTTTTCTTAAATCTTTTTCCCTTAGCTGGTTGAGTTCATAAAATATTTGTTATAAAGTATTTCATATGAAAACAAAGCTAAATTGTGATGTCACTGTTTTATAGGTCAGCTATTTTTAATCACCATGGCATTCTCTCCCCAATCTGTACTTCCAACAGATGTTCGATCAATGGGACATAACCACTGTGGGGTGAAGTCAATTTCAGTAGCTTTCATTCAGAAGATGGTGGTTTTCTAGAAAACCTCCTATACCATCCTAAGGATGATCTGGACAGCTGTTTGGGTAGTTAGCATGGCCTTTGACATTCCAGGCACATGTGTGTGTGTGTATTTGTGTGTGTGTATGTGTGTATGTGTGTGTGTGTGTGTGTGTGTGTGAGTGTGTGTGTGTGTGTGTGCTTGTGCGTGTGTGGAGAAACATGCACGTCATAGAACACTTGTGGAGGTCAAAGAACAGCTTGTAGGAACTGGTTCCTCTCCTTCCACCACATGGGTCCTGAAGACTGACCTCAGCTCAGCAGATCTGACAGCAGCAACACTTTACCCACCGAACCTTTTGCTGTCCCAGAACCGCTTCTTAACACCTCGTTTTAAGTCTTGAGTGATAAGGCCTACACATTGCCGTGGTGTACACCATCCTCTGTTCTACATAGTTATTTCCATGGATGCTATGAGACTTCGATGCTATTAGCAGCTTGCACTTTGTTACACTGATTATTGACATACTGGGCATGAATAGGACTAGACAATAGACCCACCTCTGCGACTGAGCCTCCCCTTCCGTGTATGGGTATTTTTCAATATATAGTGAGTTCATATAACCTAAAGTTCTCCATAAATGGCATTGCTAATAAAGTGTTACACACAAATAAATTAGGTTTGTTAATGGATAAGTCTTTCCAATGTCCCTTAATCCCAGGCAAGACTGTTCTAGAATTGTCCCCAGTTTCCTTAGAGAAAATGGCTTTTTGAAAACTTTTCTATAAAGAGAATGCTGAGGTGGCTGAAATAGCCTCCGGAAATTCTACCTAAGAGGTGGCTCCTCCTTTGCCAGCAAGCACCTTTCCCTGTGGGGTAGACAAATAATGAAAAAAAAAGTACAGGTTGTAGGAACAGCCAAAGACAATGGCTGCAGATGTCACACACCAAGGTTTCAAACTAGAAAACATGAAAGGGTCGTGCAGACAAAGTCTGTTGGAAACCAGGGCATGGTGCACCTGGAGAGGACAGCAGGAATCTGGTCTGCTGGTCTCTCCGGGTCTCTCTCTCTCTCTCTCTCTCTCTCTCTCTCTCTCTCTCTCTCTCTCTCTCTCTCTCTCTCTCTCTCATGACTTCTGATCCATGCACCCTTTCCCATCTTCCACTGTCCTCTCCACTCCTGACTCCCCTGCCGCAAAATGGCTTTCAGTTGAGGACTTGCGAACATCTGTCTGTCTGACCTGAGATGGAGAACTCATGTAGACCTTGCAGTGGCTGTTACGAGCAGCAGCAGAGAACGCTCAGACATACAACAGAGTGTGAGGACAGACAGAAAGAGGAAAAGCAGCCAGCTAGCCATCAGCAAACATCAGAAGAAATTAAAACAACCCACAAATTATGAACAGAAATCATTCTGGTAGAGAGAGTTATAAAATCACCCGGAATTATTAAAGATCTATAGCCTCTATGGGAGATTTACAGCCATGTTCCTTATTAATAACTTTCATTTTTTAAAGACAATTTATTTTCTTTGTTGGCCAGTACTTAGCTAAATCTTCACAGCACAGAGTGCTCAGCAGTTAGCATGCCGAGGTCAGAGCTTCTCTTTCTAGAGGCACAGGTAACTTTGACCCTGCTCCTGTTCAGTTCTCACAGCAGGCATCAGAAATTGTGGAGAAAGGGTGAGGGGAAACAGAGAGACACCCTACATGCACCGATACAAATCCATCATCACGTAGGAAGAAAGCAAAGTGTGAGATCGCCGAGTGCAGATCAATAGAGGTATGCTTGCATATGAAGGACAATCAGATGTTATAGCTTTAATGTCAAACTTCACATCTCAACGAAAGTCACTGTGCTTATAACATATCATATCAAAGTAGCCTGGATGGTAGAAAATACACAAAGGGATGAAAAGAATCATAAGTACGCCTTGTAAATACCCCATCTGCCATCAGGTGGCAGGAGGAAAGGTCAGTCAGGTGACGCCCCCAGTGGCAAAATGAGGGAATTGCCCTGTCCTTCAGAGCCATCTGTGGACCAGAGGCACAAGAATGCCATACACTCAGGATCCCTGCTGGTATCTTAGGAAGGTGGGCCTGAGTTTTCCAAATCTCCAACTCGCAAGAAAATGAAACAAGTATGATAATAGTAGAAAGACACAGAACACAGAGTCACCACCACTGTCTGGGTGATGCCACCACCCAAGAAAAGAAACACGAGCAAGCTAAAAGGAAACACGCTGGAACAAAAGGTCACTAGGAGGGAGTTTCTAAAGCGCCTCGCAGATCAGGGGAGCCTTCCACAGACTGCATGGCCACTGCCAGTCACTGAGTTAAGATAAACCAAGAGGTCCTTAATGAGGGGTTTTGTTTGTTTGTTTTGTTTTTTACATTAAGGGGCATTACATAAGGAGGAAAAGGGGGGACCTATTTCTAGAAAACCCCCTGCTGTAAAGACCCTATTGTCCACTTCTGAATAAAGTTTGCCTGCTTATCCTTCAACAAATATTACCAACTCTTCTCATCATGAAAAGCAATCTATAGTCTCAAAGTCAGGCCATCTCTGACCCTGAAATTATTTCTATATGAAAACCAGAATCCCCATTTAACACAGATACGAATATCTTACCATAAAGGACCTATTTGCAGAAGTGTGACATCCCTATATTGAAATATTAGGCTATTTTATTAAGTTTTTATTTTAAATATTATTTAATAAGATAGGAACATGTCTACAACCTCTTAGTGAGAAGGGAAAAGGGACATCAGATTATTTATATATTACATTCTCAATTCTATTGTATCTTGTTGTGTTATAATGCAGATACATACATACAGGTACACAGAAATAAAAACTGTTGGGAAATAGAAAATAACTGTTAATTTTTTTATGTGTAGATACAGGTAAAGGTTATTGCATCCTCTCCTTAAATTTCTAATAATCAACACTAAATACCTTTAACATGAGAAAAAACACAAATGGTTTTTAATGTAAAAATGAACACTCATGACTTCTCCATTCCCCAGCATTCTTTCCCCCTCAATGCCTCCACTGGGAAGAGAATAAGATGACCTACAAATTAGAAGAAGAGTTGAGAGGACTCAAGCAAGGCCTGACTGCATGTAACAGCCATGAAATAAACACTGCCGTAGAGTTTAAACAAGATGGGTGCAGCAGCCTTCAGTGTGGGGGACACTTCCTTCTGGCTCAGTTCTGCTGTTTACCTCCATCAGCAAGTACAGTTTCAGAGTACAGTCAACCAAGATTAGACTGTCTTCTCATCCTTTTGTTCTATGGTAGATGCCAGCATCTGAAGACATGTAGCCTTTCTGAAATGTTTCTTTTTAGAAAAAATCAGTTATGAGTGAAGGCAAAAACAAAACTCCCTGGTTTTTTAAAATTACTTTCCAAAGCAATAGTCTTCCTCATGACATTGGGCTGATATGTCTGAGGTGGATTCTCATGGTATGTCATGCTCTTCTTTCTGAATTATTTTACATTTGTATATGGGGAGGCCATGGAGACTGAGCCACACAGCAGTCCTAAAACACCCAGGGTTAACAGCATTCTTCTTTCTCTTCTCTCTCCACCTCCCCTCCTCCCCCTCCTTTTCTTTTTCCCCTCTTCCTCTCATCCCTCCTCTGCTGGGGGATGTTTCCCAGTGGCTTTTCCCTAGAACCTCACAAAAGGGAGTAGATTAGCATGGTGCTCCATGGAACACTTTGAATGTGAAGATCTCCAATAACCCCAACTCAAAAAACCACCCCCAAATGTGGACACCATGGCATAGCCTTTTGTGTAAATTACTGTCATAAGCAAAAGAAGTCGGCATGAGTTAGGTACCAATGACCACGCAGCATCAAACCCTTGCTGGGGCATATCAGACAGGAAGACTCGGGTTACAGAAACGTGGAATATCTCAGTAACCAACTTCATTACGTGCGGCAGTGTATTGGGGCTTTGTTGCTGCTGTTTTCCATTTAAGTCACCAGAAAAACTGTAATAATGAGTTGGTAGGAAAAATCTTTGGCTCATAGCAAATGCTGAATAACTATGTGTGGGCAAGGAATGGGAGGAGGGAGGGAGAAAGGGGAAGAGAAAGGAAGACAAACAAAGCAAGAGAAGGAAAAATGAAGTAGGAAGGGAAGAGAAGGAGAGGGGAAAGGAGGTGGGGAGGGAAGGAAAGGTGGGCTCTTAAAGTTACAGTTCACACATGGCTGTTTAGGCAGGCCTATATACATCACAGAGAAATGAGGATTACTCATTTCTGAGGTCTTTCAAAGTCATCCCCCAGTGTTGTTAACAGTTTCGGGACTCAACCCTTCTCTCTATTAAGAATTCTCTCTGTAGTCAATATAAATCCCTTCTGCTTGATCTTAAGCCCACTTACTCTGGTTCTGTCTCTGGAGGAAATGAACAGCTGATCTCTGCACTTGGCACAATAATTCTTCATACATTTGAAGAGAGGAAGCCATCACCTTGTTGCCATTTTCTCCCGCCCCTTAACGATGCGAATTCCCATTGCTTTTCTCCATGGATCCTGCTTTCTAATCCCTTAATCTAATGAAGCATATTAGGACTCAGTTCAGAGTTGGTAAAAATAGCATGTTGTCAAATGTGGGTATCAGTAGACCCGAAACAAACCCTCTGACCCAGGGTGTTTCTGTGTTATTCCTTTGCCATCCTCTGTTGAGCCTGGAGCAAGCATAGATACTCCTCTGAGGCCAAGTGATGGAATATAGTTTGGGCAGGTGCACTCAAGCAGTCACCAAATATTTGCTGACCTACTCAGTAACATCTCACATCATCCCGTGCACACAGGTACAAGGAAGACAAAGACATGCATGTGTTCCTGTACTCAGACACAGTCTGCCAGTTTGATCGTGGGTGTGTGAGAGAGACTGTGAGATTCCGTCAGTCAGAGGCTTTCTTATAACATCTGTTTCCGTGACAGTATCCTTTGGTTGGTCACTGTGGCAGAGGGTCATCACTGCTCAGGCACTAGCATCACCAATTGCCCACACCCGGAGTCAGGGCTGTACCCTGTGCATGCCGCCACCAGAGGCAGTCGCTTCCCCTCCCTGTCTCATACATCCTAGGCTCCAGATACCCGTACATCTCCAGGCTTACTATGTTTTGTCATTGCTGTTAGAGGTCTTGGGGGTGTCCTTTTCTCATTTGGGCTCCTTTTCTCCCTCTCACTGATTCCCGCCACAAATCTGTAAGTACGGTCATGAACTGAGCACTGCATGCTATAGCATGTACCCTCAACTCTAGCACTTCCTTCACAGGAAGATCTGGCTGTGACTTAGTGTCCCAAATCACAGGTGACAATGGTTTCTTAGCATTCCCAAAATGACACAGACAAACCAAGGATGCTTCACTCTACAGTGGAAAGGGATCTTTTGTCAGGTGCAGGCAGAGGGAGTGGAGTTATAAAACACATCGCTGGCATCTTTGTGGAGACAACAAGAAGGGATGCAAGTTTTGTGTCACCCAGACGGTCCCTCTGAGGTCTGTTTACATCTTCCAGCCTGAATATGCACCATCATCGTTTCTTAAAGTCATTACTCAGGACAACCCCCCATGCTGCTTTTCATTTTTATTATCCCCATTTTAGGAACGATTAAATGGAAGCAGATAGCAGTTGCAATGAAGCAAATCATGAGAGGCTCTGATAGAGGCAGCAGCCTGCGAGCCGGCTGAGCTGCTGCTCTGTGCCAGGCTATTCTTAATGCGTGTTTATGCAGCTGTCCCCCACTCGCAAAGTCCTATAAATGAGCCACTCTGCACCCGAGTATCATTATTATTATTTTTACCATTCCCTACCCTTCCTACTTCCCATTCCTCCCTCCCTCCCTCCCTCCCTCCCTCCCTCCCTCCCTCCCTCCCTCCCTCTCTCTCTCTCTCTCTCTCTCTCTCTCTCTCTCTCTCTGAGACTTTGTGGAGTATTTATAATGAGGATTTTTTATTTGTTTTTCTTTGTAACAAGGTCTTGCTATGTAGCCCAAGCTGGCTTCCAATCCATGATCCTCCTGCTTCAGCCCCTGAGTATTGGGATTACAGGTCGGTGTTACCACATCCAATTTATATTCCTTTTGTCCTACTTCACATTCCTTAATGGCAGACAGATATTATTGGCTTCCTGTAAATATGATATGTTCCAGAGATCTCTGCTGTTCTAGCCCCCTTTTCTCTTACCCATTACTTACCAAGGACCCTATTGAAGGTTCCTAAGAGCAGATTCGGTTTCTTTTTTCTTAAAACAGGTTGAGTCAATACATCCAAAGCATATGTGTTTGGAATATTTTCAGAGCAATACCTTAGAAATGGTGACAATGATTGCTCTGGGGAGGGTTCCAGAATTTCGGAACAGTAGCCCTGGAGAGCAGTTCTGAGATGGTGAGAGGGTTTCTTTTTACTAGATTATCGGTTGGCATGACTTTGGAGGACAGCAAACATGTCTTCAGGAAGTTACCCATGAGGTATGGTGACCACCAATCAACATTTGTTGAATTCTGACTGTGTTCCAGTCAGAATTAACTAGTATTTGACTATAAAGTCTCATTTAATCTTTATAATGGCTTCGCATAAAAGCCTATTTCACTAAAGGGAAATGGACTGGGGTAATACCAGCCACTCATCCAGGCTTACCCAGCTGATAAATGGCAATGTGGGGAACTGAATGTAGTTCTTTCTGACTTTCGAAACCATAAACTAGGTTGTGTTGACC
This sequence comes from Peromyscus californicus insignis, assembly GCF_007827085.1. Lineage (NCBI taxonomy): Eukaryota > Metazoa > Chordata > Mammalia > Rodentia > Cricetidae > Peromyscus > Peromyscus californicus. Next base: position 148,051,148 of record NW_026294584.1, read on the forward strand.
TCAAGTCTTTCCAAAGGAGCCAAATTTATAGGCCGCTGTAGGATTACTTTTAAAAACCAAAGGAATGTCATGAAATCTATCACACAGCTCACACCCACAACATAATGAATCTTCCTCCAACTCTTTGTTAAAGCAGCTGGCAGACCCCTCCATTGGCTACAGAACCCCCTGAATACTCCCCAGTCTTTCACAGGCACAACAGCACTCATTCCAAAGGGAGGAGGCACCAGCTCTCAGGCTGTCTTCAGAGAACCAACCTGTCTAAGGGGAGACGTATGTGTGTGTGTGTGTGTGTGTGTGTGTGTGTGTGTGTGTGTGTGTGTGTGTGTGTGTGTGTTCATGCATGAACAGGTGTGTTAGAAGCAAAATGGCTGGCCAACACCTAACTTTTTCAGGGGTATAGATTCCTCATTTATTTAACAATGACCTCTGGATGCTCACTTTGAGCCAGGAACTCTCCATAAGGGTTACAAATGTAGGAGCGAAAGAGGCCCTTGTCTCCATAAAACATCCATTCTGGTGGAAGAGATAAGCCACAGACCGACAACCAAGTGAGTAAGTGGAACGCTGGATAAAGAGTATACTGAAAGAAAATTAAATTGGGCTGTTGTGACAGAGCAGCTGAGTGACTACTTCAGCACAGGTCACTGGGGGAAGGCTTTCTGGGGACACTTTACTCACCTAAATTGCAAGAACAAGAATGATACCCATGCCCTTGTAGCTACCATGCTCCCAAATATCCCAAGTTTCTCTTTACTTACAGTATGAATCTGTGCCGCCTAGAGCTATAGAGGGTCTAGATTATTTTTGTTTTGGTTTTTGTTTTAATGCTATCATTTTAGAAATGAAGAAAGCATTCGAGAAAAGTGAACTAGGGGGCTGGAGAGATGGCTCAGAGGTTAAGAGCACTGGCTGCTCTTCCAGAGGTTCCAAGTTCAATTCCCAGCAACCACATGGTGGCTCACAACCATCCGTAATGAGATCTGGTGCCCTCTTCTGGCCTGCAGGGATACATGCAGGCAGAACACCGTATACATAATAAATAAATAAATCTAAAAAAAAAAGTGGGTCTTCCCACTTCATATGAGAGAGAGAGAGAGAGAGAGAGAGAGAGAGAGAGAGAGAGAGAGAGAGAGAGAGAGAGAGAGAAGGTGAACTAAGTGATCAGGCCACAGGGTTAGTGGGTGAGTGATCAGATGCTGTTGACCTTTCTTCGGAAGACTCAAGTTCCTCCCCTGCTAATTTCTCTAGCGCCCACACCTTCCCTGTAGAATGCTCACCAGCATGCCTACTGGTCAAGATTCCACAGACACTAAGATCCCATGGACCCCACGGGACCTGGTGAACTGACACTAGGAACCTTGAAATGATATCCTGGGGTCTGCAGCAACAGAGAGAGAATAAGGTAAAGCCATCCAGCACATAGAGCCGAACTCTGGGGTTGAGGCTGGTCCCTGCCACTCCTGTCTGCCTATGAGTGACCAGGGTTTCTGGTCCATGCCACTCCTCCTGTCTGTGAGTGACCAGGGCTTCTGGTCCCTGCCACTCCTGTCTGCCTATGAGTGACCAGGGTTTCTGGTCCCTGCCACTCCTCCTGTCTGTGAGTGACCAGGGCTTCTGGTCCCTGCCACTCCTGTCTGCCTATGAGTGACCAGGACTTCTGGTCCCTGCCACTCCTCCTGCCTGTGAGTGACCAGGGCTTCTGATTTGGGAGCTGCATAGTCCTGTAAATTCAACTATCACTAAGCACCTTTTCTCAGAAATGTATCCAGGTTTAACTAATTTGATATGCAAATGTTCTAGTCTGTGGTATAACCCCTCCCCATCTGCTTAGCAAAAAGGTTAGCCACAAAATTTCTTTAAAAAGTGAGCTCCTTTGGTGCATTTAAAGTATGATCTATAAAAACTCAATCTACATGAGGATGTTATTCCTCCTTTTAAAAAAGAAAACAGCCATTATATCAAGGGCAATAGCATAAACTTGGACTCTTAATGATGGATTTTGGACTCTCTTATTATGTAATGGCTCTCATTCATTCCACAAATATTTATTGAACTGCTTTATGCAATGCACATATCCAGATTGCTATAAGGACACGATGATAGGAAGAAGGACACATCCTCTGCCCTCTGAGAGCATGCAGGTTCACAATCCCCACTCGGTGCAGCTATGATGAGGCTGCAGCGGAAGTATAAAGCAAAGCTCGGGGCATGTGGGATAAGACAATGGACCACAACTGGGATTGGAGAAGGGGGCAGCAACGTTTTAACTGGACTTCAAAGAATGCTTGTGACTTGTATAATTGTACAATTCATTCTAGGAAAAGGAAACATGGCATCTTGTGCAGGAAGTAGGACACACCAGGGCACATTCTCAGAACAGATGGAGCCTGATACAGATGATAAGGAAAAGATGATAAACTTTGGAGGGTGGACCAGAGCCTTGAATGCAAGAACAGATAAAATGGAGACCTGATCCATACACTATAACAGCCTCGAGTATTTGGGCCAGGGAAAGAACATGCAGTTGTGTTTTAGGAAGCTCATTCCAGCAGCCACATATAAGGCTGATTTGAATGGCAAAGGCTGGTTTCAGGACAAAGAGGCCCATTAAAGTAAGGTCGACATTTATGAGGTGGAACAAAGGTAGGATTGATGCTACAAATGATCTAACCCCCAGAGGGAAGACTTGGTGGAAGAAAGAGGTGAGGGTCCCAGGCCTCAGACCTGGGGGCCTAGACTAAAGAACTCTGCCGGCCTCTGCATAGTGACTTTTAAGGACAGTTGTGAGAGGCCAACTGCTTGAAACAGTTACCATGACCCCAGTACATAAGAGCTACCCAACTGGACAGCTCCTGATCCATGCATGGCGCCTCAGTCACTAAAAACTCCTCCTCTAGAGCTACCCAACTGGACAGCTCCTGATCCATGCATGGCGCCTCAGTCACTAAAAACTCCTCCTCTAGAGCTACCCAACTGGACAGCTCCTGATCCATGCATGGCGCCTCAGTCACTAAAAACTCCTCCTCTAGAGCTACCCAACTGGACAGCTCCTGATCCATGCATGGCGCCTCAGTCACTAAAAACTCCTCCTCTAGAGCTACCCAACTGGACAGCTCCTGATCCATGCATGGCGCCTCAGTCACTAAAAACTCCTCCTCTAGAGATAGGAAGAAGTGCCTGTTAAATGGGAGGGATGAGAACACTTCAGAAATGATGGCATCTCCGACAGGAGTGGAAAGTACATTGACCGGGCCAGAAGGCAGAAGCCCAGGGGCCTCCTCTTTCTGATCAAATGAGAACTCAGTAGGGGAGAATAACTTTAATCACGACCATCAGGTGTGATTTAAATCTTCTTATTCTGATGATATCACAATAACATGATGGGCAGAGGCCTATCAATATTAATAATTGGGTTTGAGTTCCACTGGCTGAGTCACAGACGTCCAGTTTACAGATTGACTTATAACTTAGCAGTCTGGGGCTCTGGGGCATCATTGTGAGTTTTGGAGAGTTTATCTCTGGCTGCATGGTCTTAGAGACAGACAGATGCTACAATATGAATACTAAATCTCCCCCAAAGGATACATACTTGGGGCTTGGCTCTTAGTCTTTGGTATGATTGGAAAATGATGGGACCTTTAGGATCTGAGGTCTAGGAGGAGGAAGTTGGGTCATCAGGAATGTGTCTTTAAAAGAATATTGGGGTCATAATATGTTCCTTTTGTTTCTCAGATACCATGAGGTGAACGAACAGGCCTTCCCTGCAACATGATCCCCACTATTATCTCAACTATTATCTCTTACCACAGACCCAAGACTACAGGTTCAGGTGTTCATGGAGTAAAAGTCAATAAACTGAAATCAATCTTTTCTGTATAAAGGTTGGTGTGTCTCATTATTTTGTCACAGTTACAGGATGCTGATGAACATACTTGGTTCCTCCTCTATTTAGAAGCATGTTGACATCATGAAATCTATTCTCAGCCAACTGGCCCAGAGCAGCTATGGACATAGTTTTAAATCGGATACTCAGTGTGCTTTGCATAGAATAAGATTATTATGAACAGAGTGGTCTCATAATAAAAGTATTTTAGGAAATGTCATGTTAAATAAAATTAAAGAAGCCTCTTTGTTCTGAGACATATCTGAACCTTCATTTGCTAATACATTCTGAGATTCCTTTGGACTGAAGAGCAGTAAATAGCATTTCCTAGTCTTATTTATTTTATTTTCAGAACAATTTGTTGGAGTATTTCAAGGGACAAATGCCAGCAGGATACACCTGCAAAAAAAGCCAGTGATTACTCTTAGATACTTAACCTCGAATCTAGATTATCGAGTACTGTGTGCCAGGCTCTGCTCCAAGTATTTTATAGATACCAATATATTGAATTCCCATTTTATAAGTAAAGAGCCTGAAAGATTGAGTAGCTAAGAGACTTTTTTCCCCAGTGTCCTAAATAGGCAAGTGGGTAAGCAGTGATGCCAATGGGAATTAATGTCTAAATGTAAAATTTCAAAGTCTATGGTCAGCTGGTAGCAAGGCAGATTCTGAGTAGAGCCCTGTGCACCAGTTTTCAGACACAGGAAACACTGTCAGCCCTGTTGCATGTGTGCTAGGTTTGTGGGCTTCCTCAGGCACCCTAAGATGTAAGTTCTAACTGGCACTATCTAGTTGGTTTCTTCAGCAAATTAATTTGTTGGATTGTGTACATATCATCTCCCAATAGAACTGCCATGAGTTAGAAAGCAATGACCACCGACAGTAATGAGAACATAAAGAAAACAACCTCGTGATTAGCCAAAGTGGCAAGAGAATGAAGATGGGCGCCTGAGGCCTGGCTTCTCCTGCACTCTCAAGGCTCCGCTCTCTTGCTCCAGATGCCTAGAGATGCAAACCAAGAGGCTGTTTTCCTTTAAGGTGTATTGCTGTTAGGTCAGGTCAGGACCTCACACCTGCCTCTCTGCTGAGCTCAAGGATTGCCAAAGATATGTCCTACCCTCTCCCACTTCCTCTCCTTGTTCAGAAGGATTATCACCAGCTTCGGATGCATCTGGTAGCCATCTTCACTGAAGGACAGGTTTCTCCCCTCAAAAGTGACATTGATCAGATACCTGTAACGATAAAATTACAGGAAGATTAAAATAAGAAAAAAAAATTGAAAGCAGAAGGTAGTTAAGTTTACTGAAAGGTATATGGAGACAGACCAGTAGATAGGGACACTGACAAACCTTAATCAACTGGCACTCTTCAAATTTCTATTGATTATGCAATACCCATCTAAATTTCACAATAGGAATCATGAAAAAAATATCAGAATTTGAAATAAGGACAGCTCATTTGAGTTCAGTCGAAGGCTCTGACTTTTACCAAATAATTAAGAAAAATATTTACTTTAATTTAAATTGTATGTATGCATATTTGTCTGTGTATGTGGGGGGGGGTATATGCACATGTGCGCAGGTGCCTGCCGAGACTAGATGGTAGCACTGGATCCCCTGGAGCTGTAGTTACAGGTGGTTTATAAGCTACCCAAAATAGGTTCTAGGAATCAAAATTGGGTCCTCAATAAGGACAGCACATGCTCTTACCTGCTGAATAGTCCCTCATTTACACTTTTGAGCTCACGTTCCCCCACCCCCCATCTGCAAAAAGTTTGGTAATAGAAAGATCACCTAATTAAGTCTGTAAGCTTAAATGAGGCAACTAGGTTAAGCACTTACCATAGGGTCTGGTGCATAGTAAGTGCTCATTAAGTGTTAACAATTATTATTCAAAAAAGGAGGTGGAATAAAGGGTGGAGGAGATAGACAAGAAAAGAAAATGGCCATGTACCAAGACAACTTTCTGCCAAAAAAATAGTAGCATGTAGGCGCTTAGGGTCTGTCTCCACCCCCAAATATGCACATTATTTAAATTCTTACTAAGGTCTTGCTCAGCCCTTGTTTGTAAGGCCTGAGTGTTGTGGGCCAGAAGCATCTGGAACCCAGGACTTCTGCTGGCTGCAGGGTGAGCAGAAAATACTGAGTGTGGGGAAAGGAAGGGGGAGTGTTTTATACAGTGCTCTGGAGACAGGAGCTTAAATTAGTGGAAGTTCTGGAAGCAACTTATTTCAGACCAATGAAATGGTTTTCCTGAAGGGCATCTGTTCCCAGCCCACCCTGTCCCTTGCAAGCTGCTGGGTCTAAGAAGTAGCTCCTTTACTGGGAGTCCCCATTGGCCTGCTCATTCCAAGTACATTAGTGCAACTGGACTGATAGCAATTAATGTCCCTTTACCATCAAGGCCCACGGAATCAGTAAGGACGAGTTCTGTGCTCACATGACATGCTCCTCCAGCACTGTGGGCCTGACTGCTCGTGAGATGAGCTCCTGCTAAGAAGCAAATGAGGCATCTAAGGAGCAGCAGAGAGGTGCTCAAAGGATCCTCTTCTAGCTCTTCTTCCATACACCTGGGAAAGTTGCTTCTTGCAGATTATGTTAGGTTAAGCAAGGCTGCAGGCATGTGGATCCTTGTAGCAATTGAAAAGATGTCTATGCAGCATGGACCTCAGGGGCACCTCTCACTCTAGGACTGTCTTGGGTTGCTATGCCTGCCATGTCCCTGCAGTGTTCAAGATATAGCTGAGAGCACAGGAGATTCCAAAAGAATAGAAATGCCTAGAATTCTGAACTGAGACTTTTCAAGTCAGATAGCTTGTCGCTTCCTGCAATTGATGCTTTCTCTCTACAATATCATTGAGTTGGTCCTCTGGGGTTCTTATGAATGTACCTATGGGTGGGGGACTTACTATGGAGTCCTCCACCCTCCAGGCAGCCATCTCACGATTCTGTCTTATTTAAAGTTGATTTTCACTCCTTTGCAACTCTTCAAAACTTGTTTCCTCTTGAGATATTTTCTGGTCTTAGTCTAGTCCTTCTTTTATCTGAGCATTCTTCAAGTATTTAAAGACATGTGTCAAACATCCCTTATAAAAATCTATTTCAATCTGTGAAGAAACCCTAAGCTCATTTGCTTCCATTCTATAATTCAATTTTATGGATTAGGAAAGAGAAACCTTAAATTATTTGCTCAATGTTATGTTACTAATTTTGGTCAGAAGTAATACTTTAAGCAACATCCTAGGCCCCACAACCTTTCTACCAAACCACCCTTATTCTCATAGCAATATGAGATTCAACGTCTCCTGTTCCTTTATATGTCCATCATATGCCATGGCCTCAAGCTCCTCCTCTCTCTGAGTACCTTCAGTCAGTTGGGTATAGCGTCTCTGGCCAACTCGTGTCCCCCATGACATCTTCTTCATCCCTTTCTCTGATCCTGACCACACCTTAGCCTAGTCAGTGTGGCTTCCCTGAGTTCATCACCACTTTGAAGATGATATCCAGGTTTCTTGTAGTTGGCAGTAACCCCAAACCCAACCCAAAACCCTATTCTATGGAATAGAATTACAAAACCGGCATTTTAAACTAACAAACTACATTAGAAGCATTCGCACCATGAACTTGAAAAATATGTTCTTCCTATAATAGTACTGAACTACTTGGAATTATTTCTGGAGGTCTTCAGAGAAAGATTATGCAACAAAACACCCAGTTTAATCCCATTTCTCTTTTTAAAGAAGGAAGGAAAGATAGGAGAGAGGAATAAAGGAGATGAAGAGAAGGGAGAGAAGGGGGAAGAGGTAGAAAGGGGGAGGAGAAAAGGGGAAGGGGGAAATGAATTACCAGTTTAAGTATCTACCTCTTCACCAGGCATGCCTATGAATTATTCTGCCTTTATCTAAAACACTATTAAAATATTTAAAAGGAAGTGTCCATTTCAGAAGGCAATTACAGTAGTCCCAGAAATGATTAAATTCCTAAGTAACATGAATTGGGTGGTTATATAGCCCCACAATGACTTTTCTGAAGGGGATAGCATCAAACTGGGAGCATAAATGGAGAAATTTGAAATTTCAGGAAATCAAGCCCACTTGGAGGCACCGTACGTAACTGGCCCGGAGTTAAACATCTCTCTTCCTTGGCTGCATGTCCTGATTTCATGTAGAAATCTTTGCCTTGCTGGCGTGTTCTCCCTCTCCTGTCTCTTGGCCTCATTTCATTTAAGCTCTTGGATGCTTTACACTTACCAAGACTATTAATAAAGTTTTATGACACTATACAAAATATTCTACAGAGTGCGTTTTAATCATTTGTGTCATTCAGCAGCATATAGATTAATCATTTACAGTATGTGTATTTTCTTTTTGAGAAATTGCCTGTGCCGTGACACCATTTAGCTACCAGGGCACTTGAAAACTTATGCTAGCCCTAAGCAAGGATGGCTTTTGAACAACAGAGCACATTAGTCCACTCCCTGGTAATAACGGAGTGAAAATGATGCTGGCTGAGGTCACTTCTCTATCAGTGATTGCAGCACCCAAACTTCAGTTATCACTCTCTAAAATGGAACTGGCGTCTGACTTCCAGCTACCAGAGAAAACAGTCACCGTGATGAACAAATGGGACAGTGAATAGTAACGCTGCATAAAATGCTATTTTAAACACGAGATTATATCATAGGGAACGTTCAGAAAGATGGTGTTAGCATGACATGACCGTCTAAAGGCAAGACACCTGCCTAATACTGAGCTTCAGTGAAGGAAAATCGGACAGTGCACTTAGAAAGACCTGTCCATAAATGGGCTCCATCTAAAGAACCAAGACTGAATTCCCCGTGTGGATGTAACACTAGGTCATAGATCACATGGATAATTAAACTTCCCATAAGAACTGAAAATATCCAATTACCTTTAGTTCTGGGTATATTTTATTCATTTAAAATATTAAGACTTTGAAACCACCACATAGAAGGCCTGGATAAAAAATTAAACTACAGTAAAGATTCTGAGACCCCATAATCACTTGTTTCTCTGCACATGCTATCCTCATGAACACAGCAATCCCCCTGGCTTAAGCGGAAGCCTAATGCAGAAATGTTGCCCATAACACTCTCGTCTCTCTGAAGTCCTGTCAAGGTTGGATATATTAAAATTTTGCCCAGTTGTGGTGATATATTGTGTACCCTAATAAAATTTGCCTGAAGATCATAGAACAGAACAAGCCACTAGATTAAACATAGAGGCTAGGCAGTGGTGGCACACACCTTTAATCTTAGCGCTCGGGAGGCAGAAATCTGTCTGGATCTCTGAGTTCAAAGCCACCCTGGAGTACATGAGATTGACTCAGTCTAGTAGAGAAAGCAGAGCCAGGCAGTAGTGGCACACACCTTTAATCCCAGTACTGGGAAGCACACAAGCCTTTCATCCCAGGAAGTGATAGCTGAGTGGAGAAAGGTATATAAGTCATGAGGAGACAGGAACTAAGGCTTTTCAGCAGAAGCTTCCCTTTCAGTTAGAGGCTTTTTCAGCTCGAGTCTTTTGGGTGAAGACTTAGAGACTTTCAGTCAGGGGATTCGTGGAGTTGGCTAGGTGAGACATGGTGGTGGCTTGTTCCTTTGTCTCTCTGATCTTTCAGCATTTACCCCAATATCTGGTACCAGGTTTTTTATTAAAAGACCATCTACCATTCGCATAACACCCAGTGGCCTATCTCATAAAGTTGTAGTATCACACAGAATCTGAGCTTGTCAGGACTCAAAAAAAGTGAAAAAATTATTCACTGAAAATTCTTATTTTAGAGAGAAACAGATCCCAAGATGCTCAATGGTCTCCCCAAGTGACAGCCACATTCAGGTTCAGAGATCAGATGTTCTATTCTTAGGAGTTTAGTATCTTCATGATACTCTGAAGTGACATCAGTTTTCAGAGCCCCTATTGTGCATTTCAGCATCGTCATGGCCCATGTCATGCTCTAGATTACCTAAATCCCTACTAGAGACTAAATGAACTAAACCAGATTTCCCTTCCTGCTTACCTCCTGGTTGAGCAAGAAACTCAGAATCTCGATGGGCTCCCAGTCAACACATTTGTTTTACGTAGCCTAGGTCACACTCCAGCAGGTTTAATAGGGTCAAGTTGAGGTTAACAAACCTGTGCCTTTTTGACTTTGGCTACACAGAGCTCTTCCACAGTACCATATAGACTAGACACCTGAAATGATGACTCAGCAGTATGTTTTGTGTGAGAGGCACCTGAAGGAGTTTTGCCAGCATTTGTCAGCAAACCAAGAGTCCTGGCATGATGGTACCTTTCTGTCTTCATATTGTTACAAAGCATTAGCTTTATAAAAGGTAATATCCATTAACGTGATTAACATGAAACAGTATCATCAGCCTAGCTCATCCAATCCTGTTACCCAAAGAGGTCTGCAGCTTTACCCAGATCAGATGACAGGGTTAGAAACAGCATCCAGATATCTTCAACCTAGTTCGTGTTCCTTCCACTCATCACCATGTTTCTAAAGGGGAGGCAGATTTTAAAAACACCAGTCCAATTTTCTAGCTATTAAAAGTAAAGTAAAAAGAACAGTTCCTGCAGGAGACCGAATTCTTAACCTACTGCCTATCTCTGAAAATGTTATACTCTGTAACTTTGTACCAGCAATGAATCTCTAGCCTCTAACATCTTTAGTCCATCATCTACTAAGTAGATGGATTCCAAACTTCTAGGTAAGATGGTGGACCTGAGGCTGCCTCTACTTGATCCAGCAGAGAACAGTCAGTGTGAGAAAGAGAGACTTTGTTTCAAAGAGAAAAATAAGGAAGAGCTTTGGAAATTCACAGAGGCAGTGATGAAATGACTGAAAATGCAGAGAAAAAGGCAGGCAATGCACCAAGAAGTAAACACCTGGCTCCAGCCTTGGGGCTCCCTGCCTGCGGGTGGAAAACAGAAGCCTCACCCCAAGGGTAAGCTATGCAGTCCTGGTGCAGGGACTAATCAGTCTTGCCCTTGAGACAGACCCACAGCTCTCACAAGCCTCGGACTCCATTGTGAGTTTTGGTAAGATGGCAATTGGAGAAGAAACCCATCCCATGACTTGGAGCATGGAGTGGAAGGTACCAGCTTGAGAGTGGGCCCATTGTAAAAACCAGGGTACTCTGAGGGTTCAAGTAGATGCTGGAGCCCAGAGACAAGACAGTCCTGAGAGGGAATTGTGGAGAATGGGAAGAGAATACTTAGGAATGGGGAATGAATAAGAACAAAATATAATGATAATTATGTGCAAAAATGTCAAAAATGAAACCAATTACTTTATATGCAGACTTAAAAAAATTAATAAAAATAGATTGGTGAAAGCTATCTTAGAACTTGAAAGATGTGGGGGACTACAGCTAAGATCTATTGACATGTTCTTTATTAGAAATTTTATTTTTTTCTTTTGAATTAATTTTTATGAAGTATTATTAAGGCATACAATATTATGTTACAGGACACACATAATTAACAGGTGATATAGAACAGCAATTAATATATCTACCACCTCTCATTTCTTCTGATAAATCCTGTGTCTGCTAGGATACTGAAATCTGATTGGCAAGGCCCCAAATCTTTCAAGAAGTCTTTGAGAAGAGCATAAGGCTCTGCTGGAAATGACCATTTCTTCTATACATTTTCCCTGGAAATAGTGAAAAAAATTTCCTATAAGGTCATAAATATGGATTTTAAAACTTTTTAAAACCAGCTCATTAGAAATAGTATTGACGGAGGGAGACCAAGATATTTGTAAATTAGATATTTACACTTGTTAACATTATGCTTTGGTTAAACTAAATAGAAATGTCTTCTTTTTCCTAAATTAGGAACTCAGTTATCAAAATGAATCCTGAACAATCAAATCATTGTAGTGGGTTTAGTCTGGTAAGCTGTGGCCAGTAAATACTTGTCTTCTAGGATTTTTAGATGGATTCTTCTGGGACCCAACCCAGAATAGTGTTCCCATTAGTAATAAAGCCTATGTTCAATGAAAGACTCCAGACAACACCTCCAAATGCTGGTGGGAAAAAGTGGGAAGAATAAAAGAGCTAACCACAGAAAAATGAATATATCAGATATCACACACATAAGAACAGGCCATGTGGAGAGTTTACAAGCAAGATCCTCCCTCCCCCTGTCAGGCCACCCCTGCTCAGTTCTTGGATTCATCAGTCCCTAAGTTGGGTGACAAAATTTCCAAGGTACATAAATGTCAACGTGTTTTTTGTTTGTTTGTTTGTCTGATTTTTTTGAAAGAGGACTTGAAGGAACTTTGAAAATTCTCTGAGAACTATAGTGCCATATATAGCAATATGAGGCCATGCACTGAACAAAATCATTAGAAAATTAGTTTTGTAAGCTTTTTCTCTTATTTAGGAAAAAAAAGAAAGCTAGTAGAGAACATTGAGAAAAACTAATTTAAAGGTCAAACCACATATCCATTTATAATTGCTGGAGGCAGATTAAAAATAGTTTGTCTTCTAATGAATTAAACATTTTATCATTCTGAGATGGTATTTAATATCATGAATTTATTTTGCAAAGAACTGTTCACAAACAACAGTAAGTTCAAGTTCTGGCTGGTCCATATAAAAATCATTTAAATTCTATTTGTGACATGAAATTAATGAGGGAGATTTTAAAGTCTCCTGAAAGGTGGCTCCCCGAAGCTTGCTGTGCTTCCTCTCCTCTGCTGGAGGTAAGGGATGTGCTTCATGCCTTTGGGAGTCTGGGATGAACTGCATTCATTTGAGGGGCAAATGGTGACATCAATCACCATTTACTACAAAGGAAAAAAATTCTCTTCAGACTCGAAAGTCCAACAATGAAAAATGTTGAGAGCTATTACCTGGATTCTGTTTCACAGCTAAATGTCATGACTTGGTTTTGTCTGAAATGAAAGAAAACCGGGGAGGATTGTTGAGACTTGCCCAGTAATCGCTGCCTGGACAGAGGAGTGCAGAAATCATTTACTTTCCTCCATAAAGCTGTTATTTGTGGACAGTCACCAAATCAGTAAGATTTGTGTATAGGTGCTACATACCCACAATGGAATTCTATTCACCTAAAAAGAAAAATGAAATCATGGGAGTTGTGTCTCTGCCACTAGCTGGGAGGGCTACTGCAATCTGCACCATTCTACCAAGTGGGTCAATGTGGCCGTCCATGCCAGGTGGCAGCTCTCTCCTGGACTTACTGAAGCTCTACCTGAGATCCACACAGAGACTTGTTTTCAGCAGTAAGAATGATAAGCAGATGAAAGGGGCTGATCAACGTCTCCACGAGCGTATGGGGTGAGATGAGTGAAAGAAAATAACAACAAGAAGCACAATCAATCAAATGAAGAGGGAAAGTTGATGTATATAATAAAACACAGGCACACATGCACGCACAAAGACACACACAGTGCACAGGTGCACAACACACAGAGCAGCAAGTAATGCTGTGACTATGAGGGGGAGGGAGGGGATCTCCAATTACCCGCCATGTTATTTTTTGAGTCAGAGTCTCTCATAGATCCAGAAAGTCAATGATCCAGCCAAACAGCCTGGCCAGGGAGCTCTGGAGTTCAGCCTGCCTGTCTCCCCACTGCTGATATTACAGGGCACACATCTCCACACCTGACTTGTATGTCAGCGCAGTGCTGTTTACCCACTGAGCCCCCTCTTCAGACTTCTGTTGTTCCCTTTAAAAAGATCATTATCTTATTTCATGCATGTGCTTGTGGGCCTGGGTGTATGTGCATTTCACATGCATGTAGGCACCTACAGAGGTAAGGATAGAGCATAGGATCTCCTGGAACTGGAATTAGGGGAAGTTGTGAGTGCTGATGTGGGTGTTGGAAACAGGTCCTCTGCAAGAGCAGCAAGTGGTCTTAACCTCTGAGCCATCTCTCTGGCTCTGCTATTGTTACCTTTCAAAAATACTACATAGAACCTGGAGAATGTTGGTGTTTGGGGGCCATTGGATCACAGCCTAAGCTTCCACACTTACTGCTGACCACACAGCTCTGGGGAACCACTGCTATGCTTTGGCCAATTAAGTTTGGAGTCTCCCAATTCCCTGATTTTTGCTTTCTTCTTAATACTACAGTCAAAATATCTCTTATTCCTGTGGCATCCTAAATTGAGGCTTGAGAACATTTGTTTCTCGCCTCTGTGGTTATTAATCCCTGAGAGGTTTCCTGCAGTGGGAAATCATGTAAACAGACTACTTTAATATGAAGTTTCCTTTCCAAAGAACAGAAAAGATGAGCTCACATTCCCATAATTTTAGTCCAGAATAAATGACTATTCAAAATGACCCCTATTCTGACCTTCTAGAGCTCTGCTTTGAACACTATGTAATTCTCCTTAAAGTCTCTTCAAAGAAGGCACACTCCCCCTTGTGTACAAAGGTATAACCCTTCCTAAGGGAAGCATCTTTTGACACTAATCAGTGAGGTGAGCAACACAGCAAACTTGCTTCCATTCGGTTCTGTGTGCAGAAACAGAACACGGAAAGAAATGACTCCTCTTCTCACATCACCACTCTTAGTCACTGTGGATATGGGGAGACCTGGGCCAACTAAGGTAATGAGAATGGTGGGATTTCCGAGTGACAGGCACCAAGTAATACCTAGATAATAGTAAGGTCACAGAATTGTTTTTTCATTCTAGATCCTTCTCCCATGTTATCCATGAGTTCAGTAAAACCCATTTTCTCTTCCACCTTATGGTACACACAATGTTGAAAATACCCAGGATACACTATCCATACCAAGCATCAGGACTTAGTGAAAGAAAAATGCTGTAAGTCAAAAGTAAGCTGAACCTTCAGTTCATTGCTTTTTTTTTTTTTTTTTTTTTTTGTCAACTTGACACAAGATAGAGTCTTCCGAGAAGAGGTAACACAGTTGAGAAAATGCCTCCATCAGATTGCCTACAGGCAAATCTGAAGGGCATCTTCTTGATTAATGATTGATGTGGGAGGACCTAGTCCACTGAGAATGGTGCTCCCCCTGGGCAGGGGGTCCTACACTCTATAAAAAAAGCAGGCTGAGCAAGCCATTGGGAGTAAGTCAGTAAGCAGTACTCCTCTATGGTCTCTATTTCAGTTCCTGCCCCTGGGGTCCTACCTTGAGTTCCTGTCCTGATTTCCCTCCATGATAGATTGTAGGCTGTAAGTTGAAATAAACCCTTTCCTCTAGGGTTGCTTCTGTTCATAGTGTTTATCACAGCACTAGAGAGTAACTAAGATGCCTAATAAAACAAATACTTGTCTTTCTGATACCCAGTTTTGCTCATAAGTTGGAAATGGTACTTAGGAACCATGCCAAAACTAACCAAGCAGCAACTGAGAAAGATTTCTCTAGAACATTCAGCTTTAACCAGAAAACATTTCCTTCCTATCAACTTTCACTTAGCTTGAAAGAAATCTTTGTAATATAAACCCTAGACCAAAGATCTGAAGTACGCTAAGCATGAGAGCCCAGCAAGAGAATGATGAGGCTTTTCTCTTCTTATTGACCTTGATTTGTTCTTCCCTCTTCAAGAGTCTCTCTCTCTCTCTCTCTCTCTCTTTGTCTCTCTCTCCCTCCCCCCCGTCCCCCCTCCCTCCCTCCCTCCTTCCTCTCTATCACCTTAAAGCACATTGGAAGTAGCATATGCAGTCCCCATTCTCTTGGTAGTTACCACATGCTTAACTTTTACTTAACCATTACTCAGATCTACTAAAGCAGGGCAAAAGAAGTGAATGAATTTATAATGAATCAGCTACAGCTTCCCCTTACAAGGGATGGGAACAGAGACTATGAAGAATTGTCACTCATGGGAAATGAGGCTGTAATTTAGTCTTCTAGCAATGGTTGGCAGATTTCTTCAAGTGGGGCTTCCCAGAAGTCATTATGCTGTACAGGGAGGGGAGAGGACCAAAGGAGTCAAGGCTATTGCAAGGGTCTGAGAAGGCTTCCAACAGACAGAGGACTAAAGATGCCTCTGTGAATATTATGCCTTTCAGAAACATAGGTATACCATAATCCCATCATACTACAGGTACAAGAAACATGGTTGCAGATGATGTTGACTTGTTCAAGAACACATCTATGACATATAAAACCTAATTGCCGAGGATGCCACTCCATGGAAATGCTCTTACCTAGAATGCACAAGAAGCCATGGGTTTGATTGCTAGTACTACAGGTGAGTGAGAGGCTGTGGAGGGGACTTACCTACAAATCATATCTGGAAGTGAAACACTTCCACTCAGAGAAAAACATAATAACTTGTTTGGTGTAGAATTTAAGAAAAGACATGAGTGGTGAGGGAGGCAGAATGGACAGGAGATGTTAGTGGAGAGAGTAGAAGGTTGTTTTAAGCCTAACATCCTAGAAAGAGATGCAGAGTGCAATGTAAGATGGAAGGAGAGAGAGGGAGTGGCTGGGAAGGTCAGCAGGAAACAACATGGAGTTTGTTTGAGTTGCATCTGTAGCAAGTGTGAGGAGGAATGGCTTCCTGGATAACAGATTAGTGAGAGAAGACATTCCTAAAGTGGGATTGCAGTGAAGAGCTTGAGAATTTTACGTAAGTTTGGCCTGAGTGCATATAATGAATCTGAAAGCAGTGAGAGCCACTGTACACAGAATCAAGGAGGACACTCCACGATGAAATCCTTGATGCCAAGGCATTGGTCAAAATTGTCATCCTGTCAGCCTGGGCCTGTGAGATGGCTCGGCAAGTAAAGGTACCTGCTGTCAACCCTGATGGCCCAGGTTTGATCCCAGGGACCCACATGGTGGAAGGAGAGAACCTACTCCAGCAACTTGTCTTCTGATCTCAAATGGCTATGGCTTGTGTGCACCTACATATCACACAGAGAGAGAGAGAGAGAGAGAGAGAGAGAGAGAGAGAGAGAGAGAGAGAGAGAGGAGAGAGAGAGGAAGAGAGAGAGAGAGAGAGAGAGAGAGAGAGAGAGAGAGAGAGAGAGTAAAAGAAATAAAACATAACACAAAAATGTAACATTGTCAGCTTAACCCACACCTTATTTGTCTAGTCTCTCAAAATGGTGCTTTAAGTCCCAGCACATCATGGCAGCGCTTCCAGAGCATGTTAGGATGAGGAAGGAAGGGACATGCAAACTGGTCTGTTTATTTATTTACTTATTGAGTTAAAGACATCTATTAATAACTATTCCAACAGTCTAACATTGGTTGGCCTTTGATTCAGGGCTTCAGACAAAATGAGGACAGGAATTTTCGTGAACCAAACCACCCCCCTAAGAGGACAGCACTGTGAACCCCAACTGAATCTTCCCAGGGTAGAGGAGAGAAACGTGTAATCATCTCTGCCTGCTGTACTGTGTGGGGGCTAGAACTCTGCTGTTCCTTCTTTGTCAGGGGATCTCAGTTCTTTCTCTCCCTCTGTAGGTTGATGTTTCCATGGAAACATGCTCTTTAATGCTTCTGAAATTACTGTGCATTTATACCATTAACTCTTTGTTTACTAGGGCAGCTTGTAGAGAGATATTCCAACCCCTCTCAAAGGTAATTATATTAACATCTCTACTTATGGAAAACTTTTTACAAGGTAATTGACACCTGTTGCCTGTCCTTCATCAACAAACATTAATCCTCAATCTTTTCAGTCTTGGCTCTTGCCTCTACTATTCTTCCAAAATATTTGGCAAAGTCATCAGCAATCAAGGCAAGGCCTACAAAAGTAAAGTCAGCAGCCCTTGCTCCATCATCATGCTCCTGAGGTGCCTTCCAGCCCTTGATGTTGTTGAGGGTTTGCCCAGGGATCTTTGCTTTGTGTATTTGTTGCTTAAAGTAAAGTGTTATCTTGGCTTTCTTTTCATACCTCAGGCTAGGCTTCTCCCCCTTTGTGTTCATTACTTACTGAGACGTTCTGTTTTTAGGGTGCCCAAGACTCAATTGTGAGCCTACACTCTGTCCCTCTGACTTACTTGAGACATATCCAATCATTAATCACTTCCACGCCATGGCTTTGGAATCTCTATTCCAGATCTCATCTCTCTCCTGAACTCCAGTTCAATATTTCTGCTTGGATGATTGTAGCAATGATGTTAAGTCAGGCTTAACAGAACCAGGTCCAAGGCAGCTTCCTCTCCCTTGGTGATGGAAGTAATGTAAGACTCTAATCCTTAAAGAGTTCAAATTCTTGGTATGATTTGATATCTCTTTCTGTTTCAATTCCTTCTTTACCACATGAATGAAAAGGAGGACAAACTGGCTGTTCTTAGGAGCTGCATTCCTAGAACCAATAAATTCAGTTAAAAATGCAACAATCCTCCAGCATTGTGTACAAAATTTGCTGATTGACATTTTCTTTCTTTTCAACATACAGTTGCAGAATTCTGTCTCCCTGAGGTAAACTAATCTCTGAGCTTTCTAACACATAAGTAAAATTGCTTGGAAGTCATATTTCAGCTCTGGCTGTGCAATAAAAAAAAGTCAAACAATGAATGCTATCATTTATTGAACTCACGCCAAGCTCTGTTCTGGGTGTTTTATGTTATTTTAAATTATCACAGCAATGCTATAAAATAATAGCATATATTATATGTGATTATGTAATGGCTATGTTATAATGAAGCTCGAGGTTGTTGGCAGCAGGAGTTGAATCCATCCACTTCCCAATAAGCCTAAAGCTCATGTTTCTTCCACATAGCCTCACACTGAGCATAACAGTGCCAACAGAAGCAGTGGTCAGGAGAAAAGGACACAAAGAATCCAGAAACTTCTACCACACTAGGGCCCAAAAACCTTAGGCTAGACCTAAATGTCTTCACAGCCTAGGATTTAGGTATTTATGTTACCCCTTAGTAGTCTCATCAGCTGGTTGTCCTCATGCCAGCACCATAGGGAAGGTGTACGGGGCACCATAGTGAAGGTGTACGGGGCACCATAGGGAAGGTCTACAGGGTACCATAGGGAAGGTGTACAGGGCACCATAAGGAAAGTGTACAGGGCACCATAGGGAAGGTGTACAGGGCACCGTAGTGAAGGTGTACAGGGCACCATAGGGAAGGTGTACAAGGCACCATAGGGAAGGTGTACAGGGCACCATAGTGAAGGTGTACAGGGCACCATAGTGAAGGTGTACAGGGCACCATAGTGAAGGTGTACAGGGCACCATAGTGAAGGTGTACAGGGCACCATAGGGAAGGTGTACAGGGCACCATAGTGAAGGTGTACAGGGCACCGTAGGGAAGGTGTACAGGGCACCATAGTGAAGGTGTACAAGGCACCATAGGGAAGGTGTACAAGGCACCATAGGGAAGGTGTACAGGGCACCATAGTGAAGGTGTACAGGGCACCATAGTGAAGGTGTACAGGGCACCATAGTGAAGGTGTACAGGGCACCATAGGGAAGGTGTACAGGGCACCATAGGGAAGGTGTACAGGGCACCATAGGGAAGGTGTACAGGGCACCATAGGGAAGGTGTACAGGGCACCATAGTGAAGGTGTACAGGGCACCATAGGGAAGAAAACCAAACTCATAGGCTCTCCTTGGTCCCAAGAATGAGTGGACTCACAGTGCTGGTTAGGAGAGAGAGAATAAGAGAACTCTATTCTCTGGGGACTGTCAATCTGTCATCTGTCACATGTACAAACCCCTCAGACATGAAGAAATGAAAATAATTTGCCTTATAAGAAATCAGAGGACAAAGCAGTAAGCTTGACTGGAGGGGAATTCATTCTCAGCTCATGCTCTGGGAGGAAGTCAGTTAGAAAGGCTATGGCTGCATTCTGGGAGCACTTGTTAAAGACAGACAACAATAGCGAGGGTATTTATCTGGCTCCGTTAAGATTGGAAAAAGTTTATCTCGGTTTGGCACAGAATGTCCAAGTTCTCACAAGACTTAAAAATATGATATTAAAGTCTTTCTGGGAGCTATAATAAAATCTCATTTACCCTCAATAGGGGAGGAAGACCCACACTTTGGGTCTGGACAGTCAGCTGCGTGAATGGCTCTGTGCTTCTTCTGAATCTGTTCACACTGAAGACTTATTCTGCAGAGAGCACCACTTCCTGTCTAGTGCCTGCTGCAGCTGTTTTGCTCTCTTCCTTCAACTGCGATTGCATTTTCTTTACCTCCTCTGCTGTCTACTCCCCCGGGCCCTCCCGCTCTATTCCCTAGAACCCACACAAATTCTGTAATTCTAGCCTGAGAAGGCAGAGACACAGGACCCCCAGAGCAAGCTAGCTAGTAAGAGCAGCCGTGCTGGGCTTGACTGAGAGACCTCTTTTCCCTGCTTTCTGTGACAGTCAACAAGGCTCAAGCACCCTGGCAGCTCTTCTTAGACACCGACTCTTCTAAGGACTGACGTCCAGTCCTATAGCTCCCATCTTTATGTTTTCCCATTTCCATGTATGCATACATGCTTGTGTGTATGTATAAATGTCTGCATTGTGTGGATACACACGTGTGTTTGTGTATGTGCACATATGTGCTCATGTATGTGGAGGTCTAAGATTAATATTGGGAATCTATCTGTTTCTTCCACTTTATTGACTGAGGCAGGGTCTCTCAGTCAAACTTAATGATATGCCTAATCTTGCTAGATGACTTGCTCTCAGATCCCCCAACTCTGGCTTCTCAGACTAGAATTACAGACTGGCTACCACACCTACCTGGCATTTATAACATATATGTGGATCATGGGGATCTGAATTCCAGTCCCCATGCTTGTGCATCAAGTGTTTTCACCTTGAGACAGCTCCTCAGCCCTATAACTCCAGTTCTGACCTCATCTCATCCTCCAGTTTTATCCCTTTCATCCTCAGACCCAAGCCATGGTCACTTGCCTTTCCCCCATTACAAACTTCCAGTGCCTGAAATGAAGCTGATGTACCACTTCCTCACATTAGCTGACTGCCTAATTTCCCTTCCTCAAGTTATTTAATACATATTAAGTACTTGGAAGGGGGTCTGACACATCGTAGGCATCCTGTAAATACTAGCTTGTCTGACTCCCTCAGTCTTGAAACTTCCCAGGTCTCCATCATCATCATCATTGTTGTCGTCATCATTTTCTTCATTTCCCTTCCTGATCAGTCAGTCCTTCAGCCTTTCCTTCCTTTGGAAATAATAACGCTTTGCTGTTGTCACTGTTTTTTCCCTTGAGACAGGGTCTTACTTCATAGCTCCTACTGGCCTAGAACTTGTGACACTCCTGTTTTAGTCCCAAATGATGGCATTACAAACACGTACCCAACACTACCCAATCCTTACAAAAATGTCTTTCATATGTCCCTTCCTTCCTGCTTTCATGCTATTGAGCCCTCTCAACCCACATGCAGATCTCTTAAACAGCGTGTATCTGGGACCTCTGTCTTACACTGTCACCCATGTGCCCCTCAACCTACTGCAGACTTCCTGGTGCTGTGTCGGCTGTTGCTTCCAAGTCTCCAATGACTTCTTACTAGCTGGAGTCAGAGTCGACCTTTCCTCAGGGCTCTCCACATCCTGACTGCATCTACATGTTTGGAATTCTCTTTTGTTTTCTAATTGAACCTTTGCTAAAGCCAACTGCCTTCTTAGCGGTCTCTGAATATTGCATTTGCCTGTGATTCTGCTGTTTGCTCTCAGACAACTGCAGTTTGATTGATCCTGCTTAAGGGCTCACATGAGATCTTAACGACTTTCTGGACCATGCATGCCCCCTCCCCTCTTCCTCCCTCTGTCCTCTAGCTTCTAGTCTACATTTCAATATTTCATACACTGTTCCTATGACCCACTTTATTCCTGTGAGCTACTTAACTTCTCATGTCTCTGTCTTGTACTCTATGATAGACAATGCACTGTTTAAGCAATCACATCTTGTCCCATTATCCTCGTGCAGAATCTAAATTAGTTCCTTGCCGGTGCTAAGTGTTCAATAAACACCTATCGATCTGTTAGAACTTCTATAAGACTGACCTGGAAAGTATCTCTCATTACTTTCTGACTTCTCCACACACACACACACACACACACACACACACACACACACACACACACAGAGAGGAGGGGAGGGAGGGAGAGTGAGGGTTTTCTTTGGGGAAAAGTGACTCAGTTATTGAATTTTAGGTAAGAATGAAGTATCAGAATCTGTTTTCTGAAAACAATGAGACAAAATGTAGGGTTGACGTCATTCTTGCACAGGTCCCTTTAAAATGTCTCCTTTCTATGTTATCCTCATTACATTGCCCCTAAAACCAGCTCTGCCTGTGAGAACCATGTAGCCCACCTGAACTCTCATCCTTTCATATGTTCTTAGGCCCTCAGAGAGAGCTGACACATAAGTAAACATTGATGATCAATGGGAAGGTGACGATGACCCCTGATTATATCTGAGATGCTATGTTCCACAGGAAAGAAAAAGAAAGTGGGTTGAATTTTGTTTCTCCTCTAAGGTGACTGACTAATGAGTTTCTTTTAACTTTAGAAAATCAAGGTATCTAGAACATATGTAAAAGTTAATATTACGATGTTTTTTACTAATGTAAATCCTTTTATCGGTTTAGGAAAGAAAGAAATATAACTCATTTTGCTTATAAGATACTGGTAAGATGGCTTTTAAGGAAGGAAACAGGAAAAAGAGGGGTATTTATGTGTTTATTCTCTAGTATCTTTCTAATTATTGAAAAAATAAAAATATCTCTAGTATATATAAGAGAAAACTTTCAATGTTCACCTGGTTAGGTACATATATTTACTAAATTCTTCCCTTAGCCCTTCTCACTATCCACCAGCAACATAAACCACAGGAGGTGAAAGTAAACAGTTAATAGTCACACTATGATCGTCTTCATATTTGGACCAACTCCTGATAATCCAGCGTGTCAGTATCTACAGAGACACTATGGGTCAATGCAAATAATGTACGAAAAGCCTATGGATATTTCATGGACAGGCAATTAGGAGCTGAGGGCAGTTCAGAGCCCTCTGCTTTCCAGAGAGCTGCAGAACATGAAGGAGTCCAGGTGGAAATCAGAAAGGTGTTGTTACTAAGTCTCTCTCAACCTCAGTAAAGACTTAATCCCTGGGAAAGTAGGCTGAAGTTAATTTGATTAACACTTGCTTGAGTCCCCTCAAACTTTCTGGCATCCAGCATAAACAAGGGAAATGTAATCTTTGGAGCAACTTTCTTCCCTTTTCTCCAGTCACTGACAGCTTGTTCTGATTACATGAAGTTAAAAACACATTCAATAAGAGTATGAGGAGAATGGAGCAAAATAGCTTGAAGAAGTGTGGTGTTTGATGTCTTCAATTAGAAAACAAGGTTGGGGTGGGTGTCTGGGAGGTAGAAACGCAGCGAACAAGCACACACTGGAGAGAAATGAAGGGATGGAGAGAAGATGAAACGGCATACAGCATGCTGGGTAGCATTTCCACGGCAACCACATTGCACATACAGAGAACTGCCAAAATAAGTCAAGATCCAAGTAAGTAGGTGTTGTAGAAAGAGGAGATAAGGGCCAGCCATGGAAAGGAACCACCTGGAGGAGATGAATTATCTTGAACATTTCATGCTTCTCATTTCTTTTCCTAACCACACCCAAGGCTCCAGTTGGAGTGTGAATGCCTCTAAAGCATCGCTGCTGACAAATGTAAGTCTCACCCAGGAAGGTCTCAGGACGGCAGGAATGAGGCTTGAGGAGCCCCAGCTGGAGCTGCAGAGAAAACTTATGAATGTGGTCTACAATCTCCTTGAAGCTATTCATTTGCTTTCTTAATCCTTTATTTTAATCCGGTAATTTACACAGGATAACTATAGTTGTTTTCATTTTCCAGGTCCCATAAGGAGGGGAAAGTACATTGATGAAGATGTCACCAAATGTGTAAAGTTAGGTCCTGCCAAGACAGACACCAAGTCCCTGTCCTGTATTAGTGATCTAGGCTGTACCTTAGTAAAACCTATACCTGTAACATACAGGGAATTCTACTTGAAAATACACTCAGGATGTCCCTGGAGATGGTAGATTGTTAGGCTATGGTTCCTGAATCATTTTAGATTACCCAGCTTACACATAAACTGAAGCATGAGGTCTGTTGTAGTTCACCATTTCTCCTTCACACTCAACTAAGGACAGTTAAGATCTCTAGAGCTTTTGTGACTGCTCCAAAATTTCAGCCTGACAACATGCCACAACAAAGCATCCCTGGAATGCACATGTTGGCATGCCATAGCCCCTTGTAGGCTTACTTCAAGAAATTGAGCTGGCTCCCTGATGCATACCCAGTAATCCTGGTGAGCATGCAGATCACTGGGCCCTATTTCTGAGATGAGGACTCAATCAACATTCTCCAGACAGAACCCAAGAACACTGGTCATAAAACTCTCCTGGTAGTGATGTGGTATTGATGGGTCTGTAAATCATCAGAAGGGACACACATCCCTCTTCTCCCGCCCCAGTGTCTCTGCTACTTGTGACTTTTTTCCTAGGTGAGGAGAGCCCTTCCTCCATGGCTGAGTTGTCAAGCCTGCCAGAGAATTGTGCCTGGGAAGCTCATAATTCAGTATTAAAAGAAAAACACAAAAAGCAGCTGAAAGCAGCTCTTGTCTTCAGTGACTCACATCTAGGAGTGCTTGGTCTCAGGGTCACTGGCCAGTAAATGTTGGGAGAGAGGTGAACTGGGGAACAAGAGCATAAAGTTAAAAAGGAAGTGAGAGGAGTCAGTTCTTAATGTTCTGAACCAGAAATGAGGACTCAAACCTGCCTATTCATGTACATTCGGGGGCTCTCCTTATGGTAGAACCTTGCCATGGAAACCACAGAAGTCATCAGAACCTTTGACACCATTCAATCTGCAACTTGGCTCTCCTGCCTCTCAGTAAAGTGCAATTCACTTGGTAGCGAATGTGACAATGGTCAAGTATGAACAGGAAAGTGAGAAGCCATGTCTCCCAAGCATTCACTGCTCTGGGGAGCTTGCATGTGATGCTGGATGTGATTCCATGTCACAGATGAGGAAACTAGCTTGGCCATGATGACTAGTATTGTCAAAGCAAATGGTAGGCCAGAATTTAAATGAGGTATATCTATTCCCTAAAGTATATCTCTGAACCCTACCACACCAGATCTTTCCCATAGTCTAGTGTGCAATTTGAAATGTCTACATCAAATATAACATTGCTGACTACATGTCTATGTCTCTCCCCTCTTTCAATCTTTCTCCAGAACTGAAGAAGCTGATACAAGTATTCCCATGTGTAGGGTAAAGGATTACAGCTTCCTTTTGGTCTCTCTTCATCTTTCCTTTCATTCTTCCTCATTCATAAGACTTAAAGCAATATGCACCCCATCCTTTAGACATGTCTGTTTTGATGTCTGGTTATATAAGCCTATATTAGAAGACATGGAATATATCTTAGTTGGTAGAGCATCTACCTACGATAAATGAAGGTTCTGCTGGGTTTTAGCAGCACAAAACAAACAAATGAACAAACACACCTATCTCAGAGGAAAGGGCAGTATTACTAAAAGTTAAGAAAACTGAGTTCTAAGTGATAGCCAAGCTTCTTTGGCTGCCTGTGACTAGTGGCCAGGTTCTAATGCAGAGATGTGCCTCTGGAGGGTGAAGAGTGTCCTTATTTCTCACACACTGACTTGGTGACAGTGACAAGGAGTGAGGAGCTTGTTTTACAGAAAGCAACATGGAATCCCTATGGTTTCTGCATTCTCCCACTCCATTCAGCAAGAAAAAGAGAAACATGGAGGAGGCCTTCCACAAGGACTCAAGTGAACCTGGACTGTTGGGGCATACCCCTGAGGCGCCAGAGGGAACAGTCAGGACGGAAAGCTGCCTCATAGCTCTCTCATCTTCACTCACCTGTCCCCTGCTCTCTGTTCTGCCCCTTCTCCATCCTGCCCTTACACTGCATTGTCTCCCAGGAATGCAGCACCAACTGTAAGTGACCCACAAACACCAAGGTTTGAATACTAAAGCCCCACAAATACAATGGTTTAAAAACCAGAACATTATAAATACAATAGTTTAAATACTTGAACCCCACAAATCCAATGGTTTGAATACTAAAATTTGACAAATACAATAGCTTAAATTGTGCAACAGAAGCTGGCGGTGTTGGCTCATGCCTCTAACCCGAGCATTTGGGAGGTTGAGGTAGACAGATCACCAGTTTGAGGGCAACAGGATGAAATGCTGTATCAAAACGACTTCAACAAAACATATTCAAATAGTTTAATAAGAGGAGGGTGTAGTGTTGGCAAGAACGGTGCGTGTGGCTATTTTAGCTGGGTCTGAGAATATGAAGAGTTTCTGGCAAGAAAGAGAGGCACAAATAGTCTAGAGTATACTGGAGACAAAGGCAGGATTCTGTGGTAAGGAAGAAGCTACAGTTGTTGAGTTGGGTGGAGGACAGGGAACTGAAGAAGCCAGATGAAAAGCGGCAGTGGGGTCAGGCTGCAAAGCCAGTAAGCACTTTGCGATAGTCTTGAATATGCTGCTATGACTCTATAGAAGTAAGAATCTAAGAAAAGTTTTTAAACAGGAACGATAAGTGATTCAATTAATTTTCTAATTAATTTTTTATTGTTAAGAAAATAATGCTTGGAATAAAGACAAGTGAAGGGGCTCACAGTTCAGATAAGAAAAGTGATGTGAGTCTGAGCAACAATAGTGGAGGTGGATTGGATTTTGGAGGACAGTCTGAGCATCCATTGTGAACCGAGCAGAAAGATTTGGAGTGTGAAGTGGATTCGATTGAAAAGTCTGCACTGCTCCACACCATAACAAGGGAAACAGAATATACCTCTGAGCTCTGCAGGTCATGCTCAGGGCAGAGCACCTTGATTTTATGTCCTTTCCTGTTTTAACTACATCTGCCTTAGGGCTTCATGATCATGGTCAGCTGACTGGGAGGAAGGGATGCTAGAGGGTCAAGAAAGAAAGGGAGCCTGACATGCAAATAACTACAAGAAGGAATCCAGCATAATCACTGTGCATGGGGGAAGGTTCTGCTGGTAAGAATATAAGACCCCCTCAAAATCACAGCCATCACATGTGCACAGCGGATAAGGTCATAAGATGATTACCTTGGGAATTGTTGCCCAAGTCTACACCCTGGCTTCCTCTCAAGTTTAGTTATATGTAAATGCTGTGCATATGATTTGGAAATTACCACAGGTGACTGTAGACTTTACCTTCACCACACTCACGTCTTCAATGAATATGTCCATTCTAATATGTGCCCGACCTATGCTGAATGGCAAGAAGGCTTGCACACCAATTTGATACTTCAGTGAACTCATATGGACTCAGGCTTCCTCTCATTACGGTATCATATTACAGGAACGTGGTGAAGTCACGGCTCACTGCAAGATCCTTGCATTTTGCAGTCCATTTCTATCCTGTTTCCCACAAAGTCAGCTCTTCATTATCAGCACTGATGGGGACAGGTAGGGCATTCTAACCCAAATCATCAGCTCCTGACCCACCTGATTATATGCAAAGGGTTTGGATTTCTCCTTCACCCAGTCCTTTGCAGATCTCCTAGCTTGAAGCAAATGCTTTGGCTGTTCTCAGTCCTCTTCCTCACTGGATGGTGGAAGTCCTAACAAGCAGCAAAATGACCCAAAGCCAGCAGGAGGTAAAGTGCAAAGCAAAAGACCCAGAAACTCATAAAGTGGATAATAAGTCCTTGAGTGATGAGATGCTAGGAAATCAGGTCCAGGTTGATGAGCCTTGTTTCCCCACCAAAATGCAAGGAAAAGAAATCAGCAAGTGAGGTTGCTCCAAGATGTGAATTCTGAGGTACCATGAATTACAGCCCAAGAGACAGGCAAAGATTGGGAAAAGCCTCCATGTTCACTTTGGAAATCTGCAAGCCTAACCTTAAACTCCATCCAATTCAGGAAGGAGCTTGTCTCTAAATGCGATGGAAAAAAAATAGCACAGTCTATTGAGTCTATCGGTACGCCCGACACACTCACAGATGGTGCAATTAGCATCTAGCTGAGCCATATTCTACCCGTTTCCCTCTTGTCTCTTAGTAACTCAGGGCGACACCTGATTTCATGTCCCCTTCTGTTTTTACCTTTGCTATCCCTCCTGTTGCTAGAGGGGAATCATCTCATGTGACAGTGACATTCTGAAAGTGAGAAATAGGGTGGAGAGCTTAGAAGGAATGGCCACCTCTGAAGTCTTCACCGATGTATTTCTAAGGTTGTACTCAGGGACAGTGTACCTCGCAATGCAACACTGCCTTTTAAAGAGATCGGTGGTAACTATGGCCAATGTTAACAGCATTGAATCTGTGCAGGGGAAAATGCAATATCCAGGTGACTGTCTTCTGCACTTGAATCACATTTAAAGAATTCCATTAAAAAAAAGTTTCATGTAGGAAAGAACAGGACAGTTATGTTTCACCAGCTCTCTGACTTCAGCATGCAGATTAAGAAATGCATTTTTGATAGATGACATTTGTGGCTTTAGAAGCTTGGCTCCCCTACCCAGTGTAATGCAGAAGTATCCAAGAATCAGCAAAGCGGTAGATGACACCTGCCTTTGTATCTCCCATGTAGGATGATCAATAGACTGCTCTCATTCTCCTCCATTAGGTAGGTAGCACTCCTAAAGAAGCTGGGACATTATTCAGATGTGACAGGGCTGCACAAATAGCACCCTGCCAGCCCCAGTGTTCAGCTGGAGGTCACCTCCCACATCCCTGTTGGGCTTTGTGCCATGGTTTATGAGCCAATGAGCATGTAACACATGCTGCTGCAGGAAGTGCATGCAGGCCATTCTCTACTGATGGGACACTACATACAGAAATTGCTTCACTTTTAGGAAAGCTCTACAATTTCCTGCAAATTCTCAGCTTGTTGAAATCATGAACCACCCAAAACAAGTCCCATGGAAAAACAAGATAGTAAGAATGTCTAAAAGAATTTCCTTTTATGGGAATGTGCAAATATTAGCCAAAGGTATTGTTTTTGAGAGAATAATTTCAGCTTTGTATACAGTGAAATGATCCCCCATGTCTATGTAAACAAAATATGTTTAAACACATTTTCAAAGCTTAGAAGAAAATATTCCAAAATGTAAGAATGCTATCCCTGTGTAATGAAAAATTTTATATTCTTACACTTACACCAATCAAAAAAATTGACATAGTGTATAACATACACATACTAGTTTTACATCTTAAAAATATTTTAGGAGCCAAGTATTTATCTTAATCATTTGTACAGAACATCACTAGCAAACACAAATTGTTATTGTAATATAGAGAAATTTGGAAAAAGGCTCATGCCTCAAAACATTGCCCTGTGTGACATTGGGACTCTGCCAGCATGGACAACCACCAGGTGTTGACTCTTGAACCTCCAGGACTCATAAAACTGTTGTCTTTATAAAGTTATCCAGCCTTGGGTATTTTGTTATCATAATGCAAAATAACTGATACAGATGTGTATACTAGTTGTGATAACATAAAGTAAATTCTCATTGCTGTCATAACAAAATTAAAGAGTTTTAATTTTTAAAAAGGAAAGTAAAAATAAAAGCATGACAAATTGGGTGCCCAATGGTAGCAAGCATACAAAAACAGTAACAAGGATCAGAGACTATGGGGGAATGAGAAGCCAGTGTTAGGTGGTGGATGTGAGTTTTCTCTTGTTTAAATTTTATTATTGCTTTTTTCCGCTCATATGCATATATTTAAAAACAGGGTTTCCCTGTGTAGTCCAGGCTAGAATTGAGCTTTCCTCCATTGTCTTCCTCCTGAGTGCAAGGATGATAGGCATGTGCTACAGTGCTAAATTTGGTTTTAGTTTTTAAAACGGAATCAGTACCATGGCTTTTCTAGTCTGTTTATTAAGAGTGCCTCTAGCAATGGTGACAAATTATCTCTGTGATGTAACTAGCCAATGGATTTGCATAGGATAATGTGAAGCTGGGACTGATAGGTAGAAACGAGCTTCCCACTTGTGTTGCTGTGGCACGTGCCTGTCACCCCAGCACTTGGGACATGGAGGCAGGAGGATCTGGAGTTCTAGGTCAGCCTTAGCTACACAGCACATTCAAGGGCAGCCTGGGCTACTTGAGACACTGTCTCAGTGAGAGGGAGAGATGGCAAAGGAGAGGGAGAGGGAGAAAGAAAAGGAGAGGGAGGGGGCATGAACATGAATGATCCCCTGCCTCCTTGGTAACTGTGGTAATAGTTACTATGAAGGCTTTGGAGACATTTACCTCTCTGAACTACCATGTCCCCCCGCAAACCCTACAGTGTAGAATTATGTTATGGACAAAGTAACACATGGGTACTACTTGCATTATAAGAAATTAATAAGCAATTACTATTAGAGTACTAGGGCTCCTAAATCAAACAGGGTGAGAAGCACTAACAATTTCTAATCAAGGTGGGTCTGAAACCATAAGCAACCTGCAAGGACTCACAAGAATGGACATATATAAGGTGTTTAATTGGGAATCTGAAGAAAGACTGGAATAGCAGAGGAAATACATCTCCTTCAAGCCTACAGAAGAAGGACCAGTATAGTAAAAAGTGGCTTTTCCAGCAACATAAAGGAGGAAAGAATCACCCCATCAGATGGAAAGGGAAACTTCTTTGGGATCCAAATAAGCATTTAGTCGTGGATACTACTGTGGAGGTAGGCACACTCTAACAACATAGGCGACATCAGACCCCCAGACCAGGCAGTCTGTTTCTTTGTAATGTTTTTACCCTTCAGGGAATCTTCTTTTAATTGAATGAGGCAGACCCCTTTTTGAATGGCAGGGGAGTTGAAAGAATGATTCAGTAAGCATGTCAGGGCACAGGGAGAAGAGGTTAGAAGGCTGGCATTTCAAGGGTATCACATGCATAGTAAGTATCCTGGGTTTCACCTGGATTGAATGTTTATTTGCCAGATTTTGAGTGGAAAACTGATAGAATTTTTTTTTTAATTTTTAAAGAGAGGTCTCACTATATAGCTCCATCTGGCCTGGAACTCTTTATATAAGCCAGACTGGCCTCGAACTCACAGAGATCCACCTGTCTCTGCCTCATGAGTGCTGGAATTAAAGGTGTGTGTCACATGCCCAGTAACTGATGGAAATTCTAGGGAAGCCAAATGCCACCCTTCTCTCCTTGGCCTGTGTAATCTGCCTGTGGGGTTTTCTACAAGAGTGAGATTATAATGAACACTCGACTTGAGCTGATGGCTAAATCTTTACAGTGGAATTTGTTTCCAGTGAACCTTCAGAGTTCATGAAACATTACAAATTCTCCACCATGTATTCCTATCAAGAGCTCTTCCATGGCTACTCCCAACCTCCACCCTGACACTCAGATTGCAATGGAAGATTCTACATGATGGTGAGGCTAGTCAACTTCAAGAAGCCCAGCCCGCACAACTGAAGCGCAAGGGGAGCTGTGGCTCACACTGTCTTCTGGGCATCAGCTCTTCCCTCCACTCATACAGTCTCAGTTCATCATCTCTGGATGACAGACAAAGGAGGCAAAGCAAAACACAGGCTCAGAGTGGGAAGGAAAGAAGGAAGGAAGGAAGGAAGGAAGGAAGGAAGGAAGGAAGGAAGGAAGGAAGGAAGGAAGGAAGGAAGGAAGGAAGGAAAGAAGGAAGGAAGGAAGAACCCTTGACAGCTCACTGAAAAAAATCTCTTTTTTTGGTTAAGAAATGTTTTATTCATTTTACATACCAATTACAGATGTTCCTCTCTTCCCTCCTCCCTCCCTCCCACAGCCTTCCCCCTCAACCTACCCCCCAATCCCTCCTCCAAAAAGGTAAGGCCTCCCATAGGAAGTCAGCAGAGCCTGATACATTCCATTGAGGCAGGTCCAAGCAGCCCTTCCCCCTGCATCAAGGCTGTGCAAGGTGTCCCCCGATCCGTAATGGGCTCCAAAAAGCTACCATCCTGAGTGAGGTAACCCAGACTCAGAAAGACAAACATGGTTTGTACTCACACATAAGTGGATACTAGATGTAAAGCAAAGGATAACCAGACTACAGCCCACAGCTCCAGAGAAACTAGCTAACAAGGAGGACTCTAAGAGGAATGCATGGATTGCCCTGGGAAGGGGAAATAGATGAGAGTAAACTGGGGGTAGGGGGACAATAGAGGGTAGGGGATAGGAAATGAGAACATAAGGGAATGGGATGGTGGAGCTGGAACAGGGGTTGAGTGCGAGAGCAAGGAAAGAGATAACACGATAGAGGGAGACCTCATGAAGATAGGGAGAAATCTGGTGCTAGGAAAGTTCCAAGTAATCCAACAAGGATGACCCCAGCTTAGACTACTAGCAATAGTACAGGGAATGTCTGATCAGGCTTACCCCAGTAATCAGATTGGTAAATGCCCTGTCATCATAGAGCCTCCATCCAGTAACTGACAGAAGCAGATGCAGAGATCCACAGCCAAGCACCAGGCCGAGCTCCAGGAGTTAAGTTGAAAATTTCTTATGCAACCCCTCTTCTGAGTAAGTTATATCTTTTCTATATAAATTAATGCTGGTTGATTTTTTAAGTTAAATAATCTCAGCAATCATATTACTTTAGCAATTTGCAAACTAATATTCACATTAATTAAAATTTGTGTAATGAGTGTTTTATAATTCATGGATCTCTTTCACATACTTAAGGGTTTTTCCATTATCATTCTTGGGAAATATTTCCCATAAGCCCTTTGTCTGATCCCTCCCCAGCCACTGCTGAGTATTATAATTACTAAAATGCCTGTAATTTCACTAGTTTTAAGTTTAAGGATCTTCCCCTAGAAGGGATCTCAAGGTGTTGCTTTTATTTGATAATGTGACGTGTGGCCCAGATCCAAGGAGCACTTAGTAACAGAACCAAAAAGCCAGAGCAGACTCATGGCATCTGTTTGTTCAGAGATCTATGGGTTTCCGGGCTGGTCCTTGGGCTCTTCATTTCAGTAAATCAGGAAATGTCACTGCATCCATGAAAGATGAAAGGATCCAGGCTTGAAACTATCACAAGTGCCTGTGAACTAATTCAAGAAGCACAGCTGTTCAATGAGCATTATGATTTGAACACAAGAACAGATCCCATTAATCTGCTCTCTGTGGGGGTCCACACACAATTAGTACAAATCTATCCATCCCTGGGAAGCAACTCCATTATAATCAGGGATTTAGCTTCACTTCCAAAGGCCCCATGAGGAGGGGCCCCTCAAGAATGAAAGGGCAACTTCCCAGGGAGCTCCTGAGTACAGGACACCATGGTCAGCATTAAGGATTTAAAGTGCTGGCTTTGGATCCCTGTCTCTCCTTTCTATTGAGGCTCTCTCTTTTTCCTTCATTTGAAGTGTCCATATTGTTTCTGGCTGCCCTAAATTCCTGGGTTTGTATCTCTCTCAGACACCATCGACATCATATGTTCTCTTTCTACCATACCACATATCATCAAAACTCCATCCCTTAGCGTTAAGGTCTCAGCACACCAAGAAGAAAGAGATCTGCACATCCCTCACCCTCATGCAGGCCCATGCGCTGTAACACAAAGGCCATCATAGTCTTTCCATTCCATTAATTTCCCACACTTGGCAATAAGGTGCTTTGAAAGATCAATACCTTTTTCCTAATGTGTCCTAAGATGCTCAATGAGCTAAAATATTCTGGGGATCACTGACAAATAATACATATGTGCTTATTACCTCAAATAAATTTCTAATTGGACAGAAACCTTAGGATGAGTTTTTTTCAGTGAGTGGGCTTTTTAAAAAGCAGTTTTATGCCTATAAGAAGGAAGAAGGAAAATGGATAATGGAATATATGTTGCATGAGAGCAGAACAGGAAGGAGACTATTTGTGGGGAAGATGGAGGCTGCCAACACGAGGCGGGGTGGAGAGGGCAAGAAGAGGAAGAACAAAGTGTAATGATTGTCTTGGTTAGTTTGACACAACCTAGAATCACCTGAGTAGAGGGAACCCCAACCAAATAGTATCGACTAGATCAGATTGGCCTATGGCCACATCTGTAAGTCATGGCCTTGAGTGCTAACTGATCAAGGGGGACCAAGCCCACTGTGGGTGGTGCCATCCCTAGGCAGTTGGGCCTGTGTAGTGGGTAGCCATTCCAGCTTTGATCTGAAAGTTCCAACCCCCATTGAGACTTCGGCAACTGTCATGCCTACAAGGCGGGGCCAAGGGAGGCACCTGGAGACCTGGGATCTGGATGGGCAGCGCACGCACTCGGTTCGGGACCTTGGATGGTGAAGGTGGGCCAAGCAGAGCTCCAGAGAACACCGCTGGACTGTGAAATTATTAAGGCCACTCCACGTAGTTAAAAGGAGATTTATTTAATGGCGTAACTTACAAGTTAAGGGATAGGTAGGTCGCGGGGTCTGGGGAAGGTGTATGGCAGTCCAGCGGTGTTCTCTGGAGCTCTGCTTGGCCCACCTCCACCTTCCAGGGTCCCGGAACAGAGAGAGCACCCGCCGATCCAGATCTCAGGTCTCCAGGCGCCTCCCTTGGCCCCGCCTTGTAGGCGTGACAGTTGCTGAAGTCTCAATGGGGGTTGGAACTTCCAGATCAAAGCTGGAATGGCTACCCACTACAGGCCTGGGCTGCCTATGAAAGCCAGTAGAGTATTGTCCAGTGAGCAGGACAGTGAGCTGGTTCCTCTCTGGTTTCTGCTTCCATTCCCACTTGCGTTCTTGTCCTAACTGCTTTCAATGATGGATTGTGACCTGAAAATGTGAGCTGAAATAAACCCTGTCCTCAGAGTGTTTAATCACAGAAACAGAAGGAAACTAAGACATTATATGTAATATGTCATATATATTGTGTAAAATTATATATGACAATGTCACAATGAAACCCTTTCATGTTACTAAAAATTGATAAAAATGGAATCAAGTTTAAAAAGGAGCTGGGCTTCCCAAGCGCTCTCTAATTGGGCAGAACACCACATCTTCCCGTGCCCACTCCTCCTGTCTGCACTGTTCTTCAAGCATGGCTGTCCTCTCACAACTTTGCATTAACTCCTCACTGCATGTTTATCAGTCACAGCCTACAAATCAACAAACGCCACTAAGAAAAGGAGTTTCATCTCCCAGAAATAACCAT
This sequence comes from Peromyscus californicus insignis, assembly GCF_007827085.1. Classification (NCBI taxonomy): domain Eukaryota; kingdom Metazoa; phylum Chordata; class Mammalia; order Rodentia; family Cricetidae; genus Peromyscus; species Peromyscus californicus. Next base: position 148,086,129 of record NW_026294584.1, read on the forward strand.
ATTCTTATTTTTGACAACCTTCTTAGACATTGCCCAAGTATAAGTCTGTAAATGAAATAAAATGTATATCGCATCATATACAATTGCTCTAACTTATTTTCACTTAATACTTCAGTCTGCACACACACACACATACATGGAGGAACATGCAGAATAGTACTGAAAATCCTAATCTCATTGAATGGTTAACTAAAAATTTAATTAATCCCTTCTTCACAGAAAGTTCAAATTTTTCAACTTACAACATCTGGATAATCACACTCACATCTTGGTGTGTTTTATCCTTTCTTTAAAAATAATGTTGATGAAAGGATTCTTTTAACTTTAAAGTATTTGTTCCTACTACCTTCTTCTACCCAGGGAACCTACATAATGGTACACAAAGGTGACCTCTCATCATCACTTTCATTTACAATGACATTCAGATTCAAACTCAAAGTCATACAAAAAGCCCCTCAGTGTACAGATTCTGCAGTCATTTGCCCTTGCCATTGAAGGAGAGGGAGAGACTGGGATGAGGCAGGAGATGAACACAGATGGGGTGCAGAAGAGGAGGAATGAGAGGTGAAACCAAGATAGAGATAGGAAAGCAATATGGAGTTCCTGAGGGTGGTGACTCTAACTATGGGAAGAGAAGGTGGCATGGAAGCCGTCAGTGAGGGAAAGTGATGCAGAGCCTGGGAGATTGACAGTGATGCTGGTGCATCAGGGTTCTAATGCGCAGGAGGTTTGGACCAGAGAGGAAGGCACATTGTACCCACGCAAAACGACGGCAAGGAAGGATGCCTTTTGAGGGTTTTAGAAGACAGGAGTCTTGGTAAGAAGGAAGAAGAGATGAGAAGGGTACAGCTGGCAGAAGGAAGAAGGGTTTGAAGCCTACAAATAAAGCATGTTGCTCAAATGGCCAAGCCTACACCTGCAGCTTGCTAACATTTCTCAATGACTCCAACCACAGCCTGACACAGCCACCAGATTTCTCTTACTGTGCATTCATCTGTTGCCAGAAACACCCTGAAACAACTCCATTATCATGGCATCCCCTCTGTGCCATTCTAGCCCTCAAGTGGTAACCACATGGCCATCTAAAGTAGGGACTCTATCTCTAAATCCTATTGGTACCATCTCTACACCAAACCCTTCCCTGTCACGCATCCCCAACACTTCACAATTCTCAGCATGTCTTTTCCTATTCAATTCCATGGCTTTGCCTCCTCCAAATGGAGTATGTGCTTTATAGTTTTGTTGTGAAGGTTAAATGTCTTTGTTCATTATATATGGACTGTTAAATCTTCTGGCTGAAATCCTGTGCAAGTTCAAAGGTTTTAACCATGGTTACAATAATTTTCCCACTTATAAATAAAGTTATCCCTCTGATAATGTTCCCTCTCCCATTACTTACCTAGACTGAGATTCTGAGAAGCCAGTTTTTTTTCTAACTGAAATATCCATATCGGATTGAATTCAGAACTGTCCCCATAATTAACGCGTTAGAATGCTCCTTCCTTGATTCTCCAATACCCCTGTAATCCCTTGATTTAACAGTATCAACCCTTTTGTTCCTTTCTCTCATAATAATAGGCACTGTACACTTATTTGTACATCCATGGAACCTAACGTGCGCTTTACACACAGGAGGTATTTAAGAATATTGGATTTTATTCTCCCTTCTCTCATTTTACTTTAGTCTGATCTTTCTATTGCCTTAACTTTTCCATAGGGCACAAATCCATTTCACAGGGAAACAAATGGCACTTGACTTAATTGCCATTTGCAGCAATCATCATATCTGTTATTTCAGACTCTTTAAGCAAGATTTTCTAAAATCCGCCAGAGGAAAAAATTCCAAAAATGATCAGACAAGAAAAGAGCAGACCATATAAGGCATAGTGTCTTAAGTTCTTTAACTTTACATTTAAAAGTGATTTTAAGACAGGATGCTCCAAACTTTGCTCATAAGAATTCCTTTGATAAAAATCAAGCCTAAAACATTAATAAGTACAGTATCATCAATGGTTCCTCCTAATAACATGGCCCATAAGCCAGGCATGTTTACTGTCACCCCAAATGCTCTGGGGATGTTGAAAGTCACTGATAAGGTCTCTAAAACAGTACTTGCCATAAGTCTAATTTCTGCTCACTGTAAAAATGACTTTGAAATAATGTAGACAGCTACAAGAATTCAGAGAACTTTTCAGAAGACAGCCAAAGACAAGAAAATTAACTCTTTGGGGAGAAACTGAGGCTGTTTCCATGAGATAGAAGAAGCAGAAAGGCTATGAGTTTTTTATCTCCAAGTTCATGAAAGATTGTTATTAATGATCTAACCAGCAGTTGCTACTCATGGCCTCAGTGGACAGCACCAGAGGAAAAGAATTTCATCAAGAAAGATTTCAGTTAGAGAAGGGGTCCCTGCTCAGCTGGTTAAATACTGGAATGAAGGACACAAGGAATGTTGTCACTCTCTACTTCTGGAGTGTTTAGAGGAGACAATGAATTTAGCAGAGGACACGTCTACATTTGGATAGGATGGCTTCTCCAGTCACTTCAAGTGTTGATTTGTTGTCTCAGTGTCCACTGGTGTGTCTCACTGGTAACAGAAATAAATTAGGACTGGGAAAAGGCAGAGGTTTAATAAGTCTGAGGAAAAGCAGGGATTAGTGGTCGAGTTAATTCCTGAATAGACATTGGAAGTGCCATCCACCAACGTGATCATATTCTAGTTCTGTTGAGATCAAAGGAAAAATGCATCAACTCCTACTTTCCCAGTGGGAGACTAAATGCTTAGAAATGAAATCGTTTCTTCCAGTGATTTAAGCAGAACTTAATCATCAGAGAGAATAAAAAGGTCACAACAGACTTGCAATGTAATCATAGTTTCTAGTACACCAACATGCCTCCAACAGATTGAAAGCCCAGCTTATACTGCTTTGTTACGTGGTGAGCAGTGTGTCCTAAAGAAGTTTTCTTATACCAGCCTGAACTTGGAATCTCCAGCCTTACCATGTTGGGCCAGCAAAGTCCCAAACACTTTTAAAGCTTGGGCTCAGGCCCTGAGCATGAAGTTCAGCTAGTGAGTGCCTGAAGCTTTAGGTCCCATATCTAATACCACAGGAAATCATGTATGGTAGAGCATGACACCTATATTCCAAGCACTTGTGAGGTAAGGACAGGAGGATTGGGAGTTCAAAGTCATCCTTAGCAATACTACTACATATAGCTACATACTGAATTCAAGGCTAGTCTAGGCTGCATGAGACCCTATAACAACAACAGCAACAAAGAGAGGCTGGAGAAATGGTTCAGCTGTTAAGAGCCCTGGCTGCTCTTGCAGAGGACCTGTGTCTAGTTCCCAGCACCTTCATGGTGGCTCACAACCATCTGGAACTCCAGTTCCAGGGAATCTGATGCCCTCTTTTGACCTCTTCTGGTACTGGACACATGTGGTACACAGATATACATGTAGGCCAATACTCATTCACATAAAATAAAAATAAAATAAATCCCTTTAAGAAACAGAAACAAACAAATAAAACCCATGGCTCAGACCTATTTTCTTCCCTTTTTCTTCTCACCCTGAGGATTTAACCCAGGACTTTGTATATGCTAGTCAAGTGCTCTACCACTAAGGTACCCTAGTCAGCCTCAGATGACAGTTTTTAAATGAAGACTTTGGAACCCCTTGAGTTGGAATGCCAGAGCTCTGTAATCCCCCTTTGCATTAGTTCCATATCCTATGAAGACTAAAGATGTACAAAATTGGCCACAGTGAGACAGGCTTTGGCCTGCCTTGTCTAGGCATTATCTTAGGCTGAGCAGCTCCCAAGGCTCTCTTTCATCCTCAGATGCAGGCTCCTAGAATAATGTCTCCACCCTCCTCCTCGCACCCAGAAGCTGTCCTTACACTTAACTGCTTCTAACACCTCCTTACCTGAGCCTGGCCATCAGTGCAAACCAGCCTCCCCAAACCCCACATTGTGCTGCCAGGGGGGTCAGCATAGAAGCCCTCATGGCTGAAGGTCTTCCTCTGTGGGGGTGTAGGTAAGTGGAAATGGGTTTTAAAAGCACAAAATTAAAATAAGATGAAAATATTCCTAGGGCTTTGCTTTGGCTCCTTAATCTTAATCCCCTTCTGCCGTGGCAAATGAAATCTTGTTTGGCTTTCATTCCTGAAGTAAAAGCCTAACAAATGTCAAACCAGCACCTCTCGCCCATCGTGCCCTTTTCATCCCACAAAGGTTCAAAGAAGGAGAGCTAATCTAGCCCAGCATCAGTTGGCATCACAGATCTCACAGGGACAGAACTCGAATCAGTATGTGTCCTCATAGTCTCCAAAGGCGATATTATAAAAGATAACCTGTGACTTTTCAGGGGAGACTTCTGGTCCCCTCCCATAACTAATTGCTACTTCTCCCTGAATTCAGCAGCTCAGTGCCAAAGACTTAAAAATATAGCTGAAGATACTCGGTGATGTCTAGTTGCTTTTTATTTATATAATTTCTCTGTAAATTAATGCTATTTTGTGGTCTTTAGGATTTTATGAGTCTATAGAAGAGCTATATCAATGAACAACTCAAGGTAACTAAGGCTTACTAAAACAAACAAACACAAAGGAATGTTACCAGGCATTTTGTATCAGTGCACAAGTCATAAATAACATTTTAATATAGTACCTAGTCAGTGCAGGACACAGGATAGGTCAAGACTATGAGACAGAGGGCTTGGTGTATGGTAAATTTGAGGGAAAACAAAGACTAATTTAGATGTTTAGGACTGTTATTGGAATATTTGTATTCTGAGCCTGAAAACAAAGAATGAAGGGGTAGTCCTCACCTAAGAAATGATGCATTCAGAATCTATAAATGATAGTCAGGCAGCTACTGGACAACAATGGGTGAGGCACACAGAGGTCTTTGGTCCGCGGGGAGGATGGAGACTGAAATTCCCAGTGGGGCTAAAACATGATGGACACATTGCAGGAACCAATGAAGTCACAGGCAACGAGGCAAAGCTGACTGTGACTCAGCAGCTGTGGAGCTGTGTCGAGCTTAGCACAGCTAGACTGGACCAGAAGGTCAACAGCAGCAAAGCTAATAAGTTTGCCAATTACTGGACTGGCAATTACAAGACTCTCTTTGACAGGCTGGGGACTGAGAAAAGCAGTTTTCTCAGTTTCTCCTAAGCCTGCAATTTTATTCTGTCACACTAGAGATAGTTCCCAGGGAGTCGACACTATTGTGCCCATTCTACAGAGATATATAGGTTTAAGTTGGACAGGATTAAAATACTTAGCTTTTGGGCACAGAGATATCAGCACATCTGTATATCTTGTAATACTATCCACAGCAGCCAAGTTACAGACTTGACCCAGTGTCCATCAACAGACATGCAGGTAAAGAAAATGGGGTGTATATGCATGGGGGACTTTTATGCAGCTACGGTGAGGAAGGAAACGAAATGGTTTGCAGGAAAATGAGTGGAGCGTGGTATTAAAGGGAACGAATCACATTTAGAAAGATAGAGATTGCATGTTTCTTTCAAACCCAGGGTTGGCATTTAAAAAACAAGACATGAAAATAGAAGGGGTCTACTAGAGATGAGGACAAGATGGTAGGTGGAGGAAGAAGGGAAAAATGGGGGGAGGAGAGTGTATGAATATGATTAAACTGTGATATGTAAGCATAAAAATGTAATGAAATCATTTTGTATAATTATATGGCAATGAGCAGGGAAGAAAGGCTAACTCAATGTCCATCTAACTTCAAAACCAGTGATCTCCCATCTGAAGAGCATCTCTCCTCACAGAGAAGGAAGAGGGAGAAGGGTAGGCTCTCTTGACTTCCGTGTGTCATCTGTCTTTAAAATACCAGTTGCTCCACCGCAGGAGTCTGTCCCCTGGCTTTTCTCCTAGCTCCACCTTTCATTATTTTTACATTTGAAGAATCATAAAGAGAAAACTCAGAAATTGTGTTTTTGCGCCTGTACTACCTTCTAAATATTTTATTTCTCCCTGTGAAATAAATGTCACTGTATCATTATATAAAAGAAAAACCTCACATAAACACAGAGAGGTTAATCAACTTGTCCAAGGTCACGAGGATTGGTTGTGCTAATTATCTTCATGCTGCTGCTAATTGCTCACTGCACACCACTGTACGCCTTCTTATTCACTGGCCTTTTTGTCATTGTTCATTCAAAAGTTCTTACTGAGTTTTTCGGATGTGTATATGTTCCAGGCTCTGTTCTGAGGACTGGGGATATTGAGAACAGAAACCCTTCCCCCAAGAAGCTTCAGCTCTAACAGTGGTGATGTGGTAAGTAAATGCTCACACGAAACTATAAGTGAATAAGTGTTTACTTTTATCTTGTGAGTGTGGGCTTTCAAAATCCAAACTTCCATGCTCTGGTTCAAGATAAGATGAACTAACTACATGCCAACTTTTTTCTCCCTCTGAGCACATCCCTAAAGTCTGAGCAGACTGCATGACACAACCCTTCAGGTCTCTGAAAATCAAGTATCAACAAGCGGATTAGGAAGAACACTGGAATTCAAAATATCACCAAACTGCTGGCTGTAATCAAGAACCCAAATCACAAAACACAGCACTCAAACCATCCAGAATACACTCCTAAATTACTCAGCATAAGAGAACCATAGCTATCCCAACTTATATATATATAATCAACAGGCACAAACAATATGATGGCACAGATGCTGGAATTATATGGCAAAGACTTTGATGCAGCTACTATAAAAATAGTTAAATGGGCAATCAGGAACATGCTTGACAAAAAGCATTAGCAAAGGCAGAAAAGACATGAAGAAAAACCAAGTGGAAATTTCAGAAGTCAAAATATAAAGCAGCCAGAATAAAAAATACCCGGTGGCTGAGGATATACTCAGAATGCTGATGACAGAGAAAGCTGAGAACTTTCAGGCTATTTAAGTGGGCCTCCTCCTCTTGAGGCCCAGATTCTGTGCTAAAGTCCTAGGACCCTAACTTGGAGTACCCAAGTTCTTGAAACCACAGCCTGGGGCTGAAGAAATGAATCAGTTGGTGAACTACTTGCATGCACAAGGACTTGTGTTTAATTACCAAAACCCAGGAGAAAACATCTGGTCACAATGGTATATTTCTCATGACTCCAGCACTGGGGACACAGACACAGGAAAATCTATGCAGACTGATGGCAAGCCTAGCCTACATTAGAAAGTTCTAGTCCAATAAGACACCCTGTCTCAGAAAACTGAAAACTAAAAAAAGGATAGAGAGTACCTGGGAAGAACAATCGAGGTTGTTTTCTGACCTCCATGTGTGTACACTTACATGCACACATATGTACACCTGCATGCACACACTCACATGGAATCCCACAACCCTGGCACTATGGATAAGGAATATTTTAAAATATATTTTTTTATTGAGAGAGAGAAAGAAACAGATGGGAGCTCATGTGAAGGTCAAAAGACAACTTTGGGGAGTTGGGTCTCTCCAGCTACCACTGAGTGTGCTCTGGGGAGCAGACTCAGACCCTCAGACTTGGTCGGAAGTCTGTTGAAGATCTCACCAGCCCATCTTCTTACAGCTACACTTTTTACTTGTTCTTTTCTTTGCTCTCTCTTGCCCTTTCCTTTCTTTTATGACCTGTTGGTGGAATATATCTCTAGTGACAATGTACAATAATACAACTGTTTTTAAAAAGTAGGTTGGCCACATAGTATAACTTCAACATATTCCTACCTACTCTATGACTCTCCATTCTATTTTGGGTATTTGCCCAGGAGAAATGGAAATATAAATCAACAAAATAGCATCAACAAAAATTTTTAGAACATTTCTATTCCTCATAAGTCCTAAAGGGGAAACAACCTCAATGTCCATCAACAGAAAATAACGAATTCTGATCTATTTATAAATGATATAATACTTAGCTTTAAGGGAAGCATATTGTTGATAAATATGACAATATGAATGAATTTCAACACTGTACATTGTACACATGGAGGTCAGAGAACACCCTCAAGTGTTGTTCCTCAGGCACTGCCAACCTTTTAAATTTCTTTTAATTTTTTGAGTTATGATGAGCGATAGAAGCCAGATACAAAATAACACAAATCTTATAACTGCTTTTATATATATACTCCACCCCTCAAAAAAACAAAATTGAGATAGAGTAAAAGAAATCAGAATCATGGTTGCTTTTGTAGGTAGTATAGGTGGGTGGTTAGAGTGGACACAAAACATTTCATGGTGTTCAAGTCTCTCATTTGTGCTGGTTATTTTTTATTGTCAACTTGACAAAACTTAAAGTCACCTGAGAAGAGGTAACCATGCTTACAGAACTGCCTATATCAGTTTGGCCTGTGGCTGTGTCTATGAGAAATTGTACTGGTTGATGATGGATGTGGGAAGGCCCAGCCCACTGTGAGCAGTACCATCCCTAGGCTGGTGGGTCTGGGCTATCTATAGAAGAAAGCAAGTTGAGCATGAGCTAGGGAATCAGCCAGTAAGCAGCATTCTTCCATGGTTTCTGTTTCAGTTCCTGCTTGACTTCCTGCCCCGACTTGCCTCAATGGTGGACTGTGACCTGGAAATGTAAGATTAAATAAACCTTTTCCTCCTCTCAATTGCTTTGGGTCAGAATGTTTTGTCACAACAACAGAAAAGCATCCTAGAGCAACATCTGCATTACATATGACACATTTATTAAAACTCATTCAATAAGTGCCTAAGATGCATGTTAGAATGCTGAATGTGCTTTGTTTACATTGGAATGTTATCTTTAGGGAATATTTTAAAGACTCTGATCATCATGAAAAGCCAATATTTTCTGTCAACTTTTGAAATATCTTACTATGGAGTATTAGCATGTATTTTCTAACTTCAAATTTATAAGCCCTAACTTAATATGGTAAGACATCTCCCAAGGTTTCAGCCATCTTTACTTCTTCAAATAGTCCTTAGTGATAGCTCTTATTGTCGTTTGATTTATATTCAGAATACGTAGTGGTAAAACTATCTCTCCTCTTGAGTTTGCTTCAACTCAATAAATACTAGGAACACAATGTTGTACAGAGCGAGAGAGTAGGTGATAGAGGAATTCTAAGACAGGTGACATACAGTCCCTCCTGTCACACCATGTGGCATGAGATAAAACATCAAACAACTATATTACAGGCAGAATATGTTTTTAGAGATTTTAATACAGTATCAACAAGATGTGAAACCTGTACAACACATCAACACATTTGAGAAATGTTAGCTTTTTTTTTTTTTTTTGGTTTGTCAAGACAGGATTTCTCTGTGTAGCTTTGGCTGTCCTGGAACTGACTTGGTAACCCAGATTGGCCTCAAGCTCACCTGCCTCTTCCTCCCAAGTACTGGGATTAAAGACTTGTACCACCAAGCCAGGCAATAGCAGGACTTTTAAACTCCCCTTTTAATCCATTTGGTGTGCTGTTGAAAATGTAAACTAGCAGACATGGATTAATTCATTCTTCAACTCTTCATTTTATTTGTCTTAATAATGTTAGCAAGTGATCCTAAAATTCATCAGCATATGAGGTAGAAACACCATGTGCCAAGAAGACTTGCCTCTACAAGGAGGAGAGGGTGGAGGAAAATTGTGACAATGCTATAAATACATGAAAAAATATTCAACAACCTGTCCAGAAAGGAAAAACAAATCAAAACCACACTTAAATTCCAGGTCACACTAGTCAAAAGAGCTGTAAGAAAATAAGAATGTTGGCTAGGCTGCCATCTTTGTGGACTTTCGATGAGAATCTAAGTTAGGCCAGCCATTATGAAAATCGGTACAGAGGGTCACCCAAAACTAAAATTAAAACAATCCAGGTGTACCACTCCAGAGCATGTGCCTGAAGGAAGCCATGGTCAGCAAACCACAGAGATATCTGTGCATCATGTTTATTGTAGCAGTATTTGCACAAGCTATGACATGAAGTCTTAAAGTGCCTGTCGGCAGATGAATGAATAAGGAGAACAGGGTGCATATCTACACAATGGGCTTGTATTCATCCCTAAAGGAGAGCAAAATTATGTGATTTGCAAGAAAATGGAGGAACTGAAGATCACCATAATAAGTGAAACAAGCTAGACTCGGAGAGATGAAAACCACCTATTTTCTCTCCTATGCATAATATAGAATATATATAGCATTACAGTAGAAGTAGGAAATTTGGGAAGAAGACGGGACCAGCAGGAAGTGGACACATGAGGTTAATGAGAGTGTATATGATTAAAACACATTTTATACATGCATAAAAATATGAGACCAATTATTTTGTACAATTAATATGTACTAGTTAAAAGGGGGAAATTGAGGCAAGAAAGCCTCTACATTTGGAAATCTGGTTTCCAAGACTGTTGTTTTCTGAACATCATTATTGAAATCCCATGGTGCTGTTCGGCTTCCCACCGGAAAAAGGTGTTCATCAAATCTGGGACACAGTGCTTTGTGAGGATGCTCTCTCGTCCTCCTACAGACTCTATTGCTCCTTTGTGACCTAGACAGTGTCATTTTCAGTTCCTGTTTAGCATCAACAAGGTGAGTATTGCTTTTAGCCCTAGATTCCAAAAGTGAAATCCTAAAAAAAAAAAAAAAAAAAAAAAAAACCAACTCCAAAATTAAACAGATTTCTAAAAATGGATCCTGTATCACTCAAAGGCTGTCTCTCAGGAAATGGGCGGGAATAAAATTCTCTCCTCCCTGCTCCCCTCCTCTGGCCCCCCTTGAGCCATCACTGTTGATGGATTGGAGAAGTCAGCTTGTCAGGTCTTATTGGGTGCTGCCTAATGTAAGTCCACACTGAGGCAGTGAAAATCTGTTTGCAGTCAGCTCTTTTAATGAGTTCCAGCAAACAAGAGGACAGCAGATTATTCAGTAAGATGCTTCCTCCAATGCAGTGGGGGGAAATAGCTGATGACAGAGGCTTGACATATAAGAGATTTTTAAACTACGAGCAGCTCTTCCTTTACAGAAAGAAACTGAAAAAGAAAAGTTTCCCCAGGGACCTGGGCATTCTAAGAAACATTACACTTCTGTGTTTGTGATTTAAAATTGACCTAGACTCCACTCTCTTTATTAAGGAGGTCAGATCTCTTCCACAGAAAGCCCCCATTCCAATGGGGTCCTATGGATCCTTGGCATTCTGTGTGTTCAGAACTCTGGTGTATTCATACTGTTGCTTCCTCTTAATATCAATCCAAAGAGCGCTCCTCTGGGAGGTTACCCAGCCTTCCACCTTACCTGAAGGATAACAATGTGTGATGTGATCAAAAGTGCTGGAGATACATCACACAACACAAAGCGACTAGCACTTCAGAGAACCCAAGCAGAATTCCCTAGAGGTTTCAGAATTCTAAAATTATTTCCATTGCACTGACTCCACATTATTAAGATCAAATTAGGTGCCAGGTTCCTGAAAACAGCATTCCTGTCTTTCCAGATATCCTAGAGTCACTGTGGTGTGAGGCTTATGATGCTAAGTGCTGCTGGGTATGAGGATATGAAGATGATGACATTATCGACTCATAACACCGAGGCAAATTTCTTAAAGTGAGCCGACAAGGTGGAATATTCTGAGAAGAATTATTATGTATGTAGTCCTTCATTCACATTTGCGGGTCTCGCCACATAGAATAATACAGAGGTGGCAAAACATGAATTTCAGAAGTCTGGATAGCAACAGCCCAGTTAAACTGATTGTATGATTAGACCAAGGAACATTTTCTCTCTGGTAGGAATTAATAAAGTAATGGCTACCGAAGGCCTAAATAGCATAAGGCTTTTCATGATTAATCTTGCATAGAAGGTTAACCATTTTCTTCATTTCTGACCTTCAAGACAAGTAGCATGTAATAAACAGCTTGTGGTTTGAATGAATGTGAATGATTGTATAAATAAAAGAACATACGAATGAATGAGTTAATGAGGGCTTATTGAATTATGGTTTTCTACTTCTCATAATAGGTCGTACTTGTGCCAGTAAAAAACACAGTTTAGCAAATTTTGGCTTTGTGCTCTAAAAATAAAATAACCTTGGGCTGGGCGTGGTGGTTTACATCTGAGACTCCAGCGCTTAGGAGGCTGAAGCAGGAGGATCTGAAGTTTGAGGCCAGCTTAGGCTACATAGTGAGACTTCATCTCAAAAGGTGTGTATAGGGGAGTACCTGCTCGGCTAACCTGAGCTCCAATCTCCCAAATGAGCAATTTAACATTATATGAGCTCAAGGAAAGTATCATAAAATGTGACTTCCTGCCCCTGTTTCAAAGCAAAGGAAACCAATAATGGTGATGTCATAAGAGCAAGTCCTTTTTAGGCCATTATAAATTTCTTCTCCATATCCAGAGAATTTTAACTAGAATATCTGTGGAAACACAGGGGTTTATCCCTATACAACATTGTCATGTTCTTTATATAATTTATGTACTTTTTCTATAGTATCTACTTAGAAACCATCACCTTGTCTCTAATGATTAGAGTCCACAGCCACTAACTAACAGCCATGAAGTCTTTTCTGTAGATTAAAAAACACTCAAACCTGACATCTGAAGTCTCAATAGAGAACTGGTGACCTAAACCAACACTAGGCCAGGAACTCTATGATGCTAAGAATTTATCAAATTTGCTTCTGTATCTACAGCAAGAGTAATAGAAGGCTATATATAAAATAGATTCTTAATAGATGTCTGCTAGTTGTTAAATAGAAGGATGGAGCTAGAATGCAGATTTGGGAAATAAATACTGTGCAAGGTTAGAGAGAAAGAGCAGCATAGTGTGAGGAAGTGAAGGCAGAGAGGCTCTGTGGAGGACAGGGATGTGGGTCTTGTTGAAATAACGGCTGTGCTAGGAGTCAGCACAATACCATGCATCTCATTCAGAAAATCAGTGAGCTCTCAGCAACCTCAAATCTTACAGGATGTTGTCTATCCTTTAGCATCTTACTCCTTGGGAAGGACCCTGGTGGATTGGACCACTCACTTCGTGGTCACAATGACACTTGGCAGGTGCAATATAGGATTCTTTGTGATGAAATACTATGAGAATTCCATAGATAAGAGGAATATGAGATTTTTTAAAAAAAAGAGTAAAACACAGGGTCGGGCGGTGAAGGCAAGCAAGGTAAAGATGGGAGGGAAGAAATCTGCCAGTTGAAAGAATCACTTCTCTCTCTCATTTGAAGATGAAGGGTTCATTTGTCCTCTAGAGATGGATGCCATGTGTTTCTCTTTAAAAAAGCACATGATTGAGAGGACTGGCTAATCCAAGGGTACCTGTTATTATACTTCTGCCGTGTTCATGCATGTTGGGCCTACTTGTACAATTTTGGTTCTTTACGACTGAAAAGAAACCCATTTTATATATTCTTCACCTCTACATATGATGTTAAGACCTTGATGTGACCAATAACAAATTCTAATTAGTCCGGGTACTTAAACTATAAAATAGATATAGAAAAACTGCTAAATGTGCAAAGACAGAAAATAAGAAGAGTGAGTTATCGTCAAAAGGGGAGGTTAGGAAAATGACTAATGCTTCCTATGTAATAAGCACGTTTGAATTCTCTCTCTCTCTCTCATGTGTCTGTGTGTCTGCGTGTCTGTGTTTGTGTATGTACGTGTGTTCACTCAACTTTCATAGAAAACCCTCAGTCTAGGAACACTGCCCTTTTACAATTGGCAAATCTGGTAAGGACAATTTTGCATGAATGCTAGTAAATGGTTATGGATCCCAAGTCTACAGAATGTATGGTCAGGTAAGACTGACTAAAATATATAGTAACACAGAAAACAGATAGAGCGTGACAGTTCTTGGAGGTAATAATGATAAAAATCTGACTTGAAATAAAAGGCAGTGCTAAATAACAAAAGGATAACTAGAATCAAACTTACAACGCCCCATTTAGAGTACTATCTCTAATCTAGGAACATATTACTCTCCATTAGCTTCACTTTTCTCCTCCAGAAAATATAGAGTGGAAAATGAGAACTATCTGAACAACACAGTAACACAGGGCAGGTGTGATCATTGCTGGGAGGGCGCTTGAGTTGGTAGCTGGCCCAGGAAGGATTCCAGCAATGGTTCTAGACTCTGCAGGAACTGTGGAATAGTAATGAGGTAGAAGTGGGGGAAGCCATGAGACCATTTCTTCTCCCAAATCTAAAATAGACAACAAACTACTGGATGTTTTAAAGGATTTCCTATCCCTCCAGCAACCCCAGAGACCTCTCTACATTTGCCTTCATTTTTATAAAAGAAAAATGAAAAGCACAAACATCATTGGCAGTGGAGATGACAGTTCAGCTCAGGGACTGGAGGTCCGAAGCAGGAAACAACGCCTTCTTTTGTCATCATCTCTGTTTCTCCCTGTCTCCTCAGGGAGCCTCCCTTACTACCCTGGTTCCCTTTGAGAAGAAAAGGGACAACACATTCATGGGAGCTTGCTTGAGTTTGGACTCTGAGGTACAACTCTCAAGCAGAAAAGAGCCTCCTTCGGACTTGTCCTCGTATTTTCTCTTACATCCTCCTCTGTCCCCCATGACCTCCTTATCTCTTGAATCTAATGATTCCTCACTTCCCCTCATGGAAGAAAGCTGCCTTATTTGTAGACAACCATGACACTGTAGTGGCCTCAGCTTCTTACTCTGGGTCACCCTTGCCTGCCACAGCACATCCTCAAACAGACTAAAGCACAGGTGGCTTCCTTCAGAATGCAAGTGAAGCACAGTTGCAGAACACGCTTCAGTGAGCATCTCTCTCCAGTTCCTTGGCTACATGCATAGTAGCTGCAGATGCCCTTAGAGACCAACACACTCCAGTTCTCTCTCTCTCTCTCTCTCTCTCTCTCTCTCTCTCTCTCTCTCTCTCTCTCTCTCTCTCTCACACACACACACACACACACACACACACACACACACACACACCTGCTCCCACACTACCCTCACTCATGGATCTCTCTCTCTGTCTCTCTCTCTCTCTGTCTCTCTCTCTGTCTCTCTCTCACACTCACACACACACACATCTTTGCCCATCATCACTCACACCTTCCATTTGCCGCAGTTCAAAAGTTGATTTACATCCAGCATCCAGCATATCCTCTATACCCTCTTGCACTTTAGTGCCCAGCCTTCCTCCTAATCTCAGCCTTGTACACAGATATGATCCACTCACTTTCTGAATCAATCTCCTATGAACGTTCACTATGAATCCAGTCTCCCATCCTTGTTTGCTTTTACCCAGTTGAGTGAGCACTCAAGTGTAGATCTACTCCTTGATTCACTCCCATTAATCAGATAGTTATCAATAAAAAAATCTCTCTGCTATTGTAACTCATAAAGTTTGCGTGAATATGTTTCTTTTACTGAAAATTTCCTAAGTCCTCTAATACATTTTAACAAATATTGGTTTTGTATGGAATGCCAACTCAAGAGAATCCCTTCCTAACAACCAACATGGTGATAAGCCTGTAGTATCACCACGTCACCATCAGAAGCTAGACAGTGGCCCTTGAAAAGATACCTTGGCAATAGACTGTGCAGGGCTCTAGAGCAAGCCATCCAGCACATCTATCATTGTCTAAAGATCAGTTTTCTTAGTATAAAATTTGTGGCATGCTCCCAATGCAGATATCAGACCCACATGGCAACTTTTGGTACAATGCATGTGCTTCAGAAATCTATTCTTATGTTACCATGTTCCTTTCGTGGTGTGGCCACACATCCGGGCCTCGGGGTCGGGAGGCCATTCCGTTCTTTTACAGAAATGGAAGGCAATTTTCTAGGGCAATCACTCTCAATAATTGGTGCTCTTGTCCATTAAGATTCTGGCTAATCACAACACTACTGCTGAAGACTTCTAGTCCTACCGTCTTATGTACTTTTAAGCAGCTAGGAAAGGTAATTAACCCAAACGTTCAGTTCCTGTGTAAAACCAGGAAAGAGTTGGCCACAAGGACAGTGAGGTTCGTGCACAGCATAAGGAAAGTCCAGACAAACTCCAAGGGATATACCTGGACTAATGGAGATGTAGGTAAGTGTCTAATCACTTTCTCATGTGAATAATTCCCTGGCTAGTGTCACTTCCTGGGCACCTGTCATGGGGGTGTCTTAATCTTTGTTCTGGTCTATTCAACCAAGCAGACTTCCTTTTCTTAGATACCCAGTCAAAACTGATGTGTCCTTTTTAGCAACTGTGGACAGGATGTACTGAGATGCAAGGTCATTGTGCTGATGTACTTGACAAGTCACACTGGTGTGGGTCAAAAGTCACCTTTGTAGAAAGCACTTAATTCAGCAGCAGATTTATGTTCCTTGAAGAGTCAACGGCAGGGCGTGAAGCTAAGGTTTGCACTCTTATAAGGAAAGTCTAGTCTGTTGAAGAAACATGAATGAAGGCTTCTGATTGGCTTCCTTCTGCCAGCTGGTATCATGAGGGCCAGATGCCTCCTAAGCCTCAACCTTATAGCAACTCTATCACAGGTCCTCAAAGGCTTCCTCACACCCCGTGAAGTATAGCAAAGACTTAAGGGAACACCTTATTCATAATGGGCCTTCTGGAGCTTATATATAGGAAGAACCTGGGGTGGAGGTGGGAAGAACTCCAGTGTAAAGAGTAAGACTAAAGGAATTATCGGGAAGCTTTCCAGAGTTAGTGAACAATTTTGACTATTTAAAAAATGTATATTATCTATTGTCTAGTGGGATAAGTGTTCAGGCACTGATGCAAACAAATTAGACCCTGAGCAAGGAGTCAGAATACAGAAGTCTAGATGGAAAGAGAGATGATAATAACTGTAAAACTGAAAAGTAAAACTATTAACTAATTAATTGGAGCCATACGATAGACTATGACCCAGCAACTGTTTAGCTTAAGGTATGTGGGGAAGACTGCTCTGAGGAACTAATAGTTCAAATGACATTTAAGTGGCAGGAGTGACCTGGCTGGATGAAGATGTCAAAGAGAGGGAAAAACATTCAAGCATCCTCCTGACTTTGGATGAAACTTAAGTCTATTGGAGGAACAAGAAGAAAGTAAAAAGTGAAACCACAAAATGACCGTGACAACAGATGTTCATAGGTAAAGGAGGGTCATGTGAATGTTGATTTCATAAATTTGATTGTAATCTCCATTTCCTTTGCTTGCTTGCTTTCCTTCTTTCCTTCCTTCTTTCTTTTCTTTTCTTTTCTTTCTTTCTTTCTTTCTTTCTTTCTTTCTTTCTTTCTTTCTTTCTTTCTTTCTTTCTTTCTTCCTTCCTTCCTTCCTTCCTTCCTTCCTTCCTTCCTTCCTTTATTTCCTTCTTCTTCTTTAAGTCATTCTGGTGTGGAGAAGGTAACCAAGAGATCCTTGCATTCCTGCAGGAGAAAGATGCTGGCTTTGCCTAGGATGTCTGGAGGAAAAGAGAGTGTTTGATGTAAAGAAAAGGCAGCTTCAATAATATTTGTGTGAATTTGGATGTGGTATGAAAGAAAGGGATAAATTAAGGAAAATTTGAGCAACCGGGTGACTCTATCCACCTGTTTCCTGGGATGAAGACTAAAGTGAGAATTTCAGAGAGGAAAAGATGTTCCTATTTGTCATCTTGAGTTTTAGGTGCCTGTGTGGGAACATCTAGTAGATAACTAGTCTATAGAGTTTAGGGGAGTGGTCCAGGTTAGCAGATGTCTACTTGAGAATCACTGTATCTAAAGGATATGTAAAATCATAGGCTAATTGAAGTCACTTAGTATATTTATGTAAACATAGAGAACCTTTCTGACCCCAGCCGTCAGAATGAAATCTTGTTTTCACTTGTCTAGAATCTTCCTAGTCACTTGGAATAATTAAAGCACTCTGGTATGGGAATTTGATAATGAGATGTCTAGGGTCGTGGTGGGGTATATGGCAAAGGTCTGTGGTGTCTGTTAAATTTTGGTGTGAAGCTGGAACAATGCTAAGCAATAATGTCTATTTAAATAATAATAAAACTCATTCAACTCTCTCGGTTTTTGAAATAAATTTTCACTTCATGCATAGCAAGAAAAGAAGGAAAGGGGGCCTTTAGGACAAAGCCTTTTGGGTTGCCACATCCGTCTCTATTTAGAAGTGAGAAAGAAAAATACACAGAGCTAGCAAAGAATATTGAAAGAAAATGCATCATAAAATGGCAGTAAAATCAGAAGACTATGGTTTCATGGGAAACAAAAAAAGGAAGGGAAGAGGAAGTATTTAAAGGAGAAAGCTGTCGACTGCATCATATGCTGCAGAGAGGACATTGGGCGCCCACTCACTGCTGGGACTGGCTGTGCCATTGATTAGGTCTGAATGGAAATCCAAGTGGAACGGACTGGGGAAACAAAGAGGTGAGGGAGGAAAGAGAGGAAAGAAATTATAACAACTCTTTCAGGGGGTTTTCCCATTTAAAAGTAGTGATATGAGGAAACAGGCAATAGAAGATGGGGGTGAAGGATTTTTATTAAATTTTCATACAGGAGTCAAATTTTTCTTCGTAACTGGTGGAAACGATACAGGGGAGAAGGAGAAACAGCAAAGTGTTTGGAAAGAAACAAGGCTGGGATCTGAAATCTGATCATTTAGAACTAGATTCAGGATCTGCTTTCTCAGGCTGTCAGTAAGGCTTGGTCCCTGATAAAGGCAAAGAACTCCATGGGCCAGAAGGGGACACAGGTCCCAGCAGGGGCACGATTGGCTGACAGAGCTGGTATGAAAATGAGCAACCTCCTTGCAGTGGTTCCATTTTCTCAATGACTTAAGAGACTGATTTATCAGCAGAGTGCTAGAGACAAAGAGAGAGAGAGAGAGAGGGAGAGAGAGGGAGGAAGGGAGAGAGAGAGAGAGAGAGAGAGAGAGAGAGAGAGAGAGAGAGAGAGAGAGAAAGGGAGAGGAGACATGTGTTGGAGGTGACAAGAGACTGTAAGGTTATTCTGGGATGAGAGTTAGCCTAGGCGATACAGCAGGTGTGCCAGGCAGGACTAAGTGACAATGTGAGAGTCATGGCATTGAACTAGCACTTGTATTTCTCTCTATCTTGGAGGACGACAGGGGAGTTTTGCACATGCTTTCAAAGCATGCAGGATACATGAAGTTGGTTTAATCAGGGTTATGTATCAGGCACTGCTGCTCACTCCTTCAAATACCCTGCCACCCCTGCCACTCTGGCTGTGTATGACCATAGTGACCATTTCCACTGGAACCTTAGCCAACTTCATTTAGCAACTCATCTACGGGTGTGCTGTCCAGATTAAGCTTCTTGTAGCTTTGGCTTCTTGTCCTGGTGTTCTCTGTCAGGAGGCTATCAGACATTCCCAAGGTAGTTACTGGATATTTTAAGGCTTGCAACTCAGAAGTCCATGAATATAAATGGGAGTCTGTGAGTTAATGCTTTTGTCTTTTGCTACAGTCCTAGGGACTCTTAAGAGCTTTCTGGCATGATGAAGGACTGCTTTCTCCCAACAGTGCCCAAACAACGAGTGTCAACCTTCTCTCTCCCTGAATAAGTCTTTTGGTTTCTGACTCTTGTAGCCTGCAGCTGCTTACCATTTTTTGTTTGTTTACTTCATGGTCTGTCTCCAAGAGAATTCAGGACAAGATCATTAGTGTCAGGAATTGCTTTAGAAATTTGACCCTTTGTGGTCAATTTCTGTGCAGCAAAAATTGTACTCCAAGATTTATTTTAAAAGAAGAAGAAGAAGAAGAAGAAGAAGAAGAAGAAGAAGAAGAAGAAGAAGAAGAAGAAGAAGAAGAAGAAGAAGAAGAAGAAGAAATAAAGTTGGCTAGGTAGGGAGATAAGGTGGGTCTTGGAGGAGTTATTGGGAGGAGTGAGGGAGAAATGTGATCAAAAGACATTGCATTAAATTCTCAAAACATGAATAAAAATACATTAAAAGAAGAAATCAGGCCCCTAAGATGGGATTGTGGATTTTTGTGAAGACCACGCTGTGAGGGGAAGTGGAGTGTTGGCAATTACTGGCCTATATTAGCAGCACAAATTCAAGACTTTCTTCACCTGGTAGACTGCAGTGAGGTGGAATATAGGTTGATGTGTCAGGTTGGGTTAGGTTCTTGGTGTTTTAAAGACGTAGATTCTTGAAACAAAAACATAAATGTTGGAAACGAGTCTTGGAAATAGAAGGTAGAATAGTTAAGTCAACCAAGTGTCAACTGAAAGCAACTGTTGGAAGCCACAGACAGTACTGAGGCATAATGATGATGGTATACACAGACACCAGAGATACTCCATGCAGAACATTGGTACTTGTGTGTAAAAATCCTAACAGAAAAAGCATTGGGCTGTAAGACCCATTTGGGGATATTCAGGTATACAATGAGAGATGATTCTCCTGAAATCTCCCAGAAGACAAGAAAAGCAACTCCCTTTGGGCCAGAAGAAAGAAGTCTGCCCTTGTGTAGACACCTGCAAAAAGCTAACACCAGGTATGTCTCTCAGTGTGACTCTTTCTCCTGGGTTATGTATGTGCCTGCTCCTCTCTTCCAGGCCCCTCCAGACAAATAGAGTCAGGGCATATCATAACTATAGCTGTAAAACACAGTCCTGAAAGGAGGACATGTAATTGGGAGGGAATAATTTATATGCTGAAGGAATTGCAATGGAAAAGTCTGACTCATTACAGATCTGCTGTAATTAGGAAGGTCATGGGCAGGGATTGAACTAAGATCCAAGTAGAGTATAGGACTTCCTTCCCCGCATGGGGGCATTTTCTTATGAAATGATTCAAGTTTCTTGCAAGTACTCCAGTAGGGTACTGTTAATATGCTCCTGGGATGACAGCCCAGTGAATTAGGCAATAATGGATGGAATAGGTTTGGTAAAATACTGTAAAAGAGGTCTGAAGATTATGGAGGATACTGTGTAACAACAAGGTACATGAGGCTGAGAATTGATTATCTGACTGTTTGGAGGTCCATGTCATGTCAGAAGGCTCTCCTAGAATGTCCTGGCAGTTATCAGCTCAAAGCTGTGGCTGTCTCTCCCTCCTTCCTGGCACCACTTTCTTGCCCCTAACTTCCATTCCCTGAAACTGATTCCCTCAGAAACTGCTTGTACACGTGCTTCTGAGAAGCAGAAATGACAGACAAGCTGAAGGGTGCCACCACTGACTCCAAAAGTGGCTGCACAATATATTCTACTGCAGAGTCTGGGACACACTGGACCCTCAGGAGATAATGATTTCCTCCTCCTCTTCTTTCCTCTCCACTTGCATCAGTCAATCCAGAAAGGGAAAGGTAAACAGCTTTTGGAGGCAAAAGAGTAATGCTAATACAGCAGCAGCCAGTGCCTGTGTTCCCTGCCTATACAAAGAGCCCCCCCACCAACCCATTCTTCTAGAGTGGGACTCAGCTGGCTCCTCTTGCTAATACTTTCTACCTCCCTCTGCTGTCACTGTCTGGCCTCAGGAGAGCTGTGTCCCCTGGAGGGATCAAATCTCCTCCAGGGGAAATCAAAGAGTAGATCGGAATTAGTCACTGGATTGTGTCACTTGGAATACAAGGAAGAAAGGAAGAGAGAGGAAAGAAGGTGGGGGGGGGAGGTGGGCAGGTGGGCAGGTGGGAGGGAAGAGGGAGAAAGGCAGAAGGGCAGAAGTATTGGATTTGACAGGTTCACACGTTTTATTTTATTTAACTAGCACGATCCATTTGCAAAGCCTTCACCTAGTCATACAAGGGAGATGCCAAGGCTTGTGGTGTGGGGGGCAGGAGATGGGGAGACAGAGATGACAGAAAGAAACATAGGCAGAGAAAAAGAGAAAAAAAAAAGATGTGTGTGAGTGTGGCGTATGTGTGGTGCATGCATACACGTGTTCAGGTGTGTGTACCTGTGTGCATGCTCAGAGCCAGAGGACACTGGGCTTCATGCTCTGCCACTTTATGCCTCATTCCCCTGAAACAGTATCTCTTGTTGAATCTGGGAGCTCCATTAAGCCCCAGTGATCATCCTGTCTCTGGCCCTGCCCCACAGCCCTGGAGTTCTAAGTATACTGGTCATATCTGATTTTTCACTTGAGTATTGGGTTCTATATACAGGTCCCTGTGCCTGAGCAGCAGATACTGCTACCTACTATATTATCTCTACAGTCCCTAATTAACCCATTTCATGCCAGACTGGTAAGTAAGAGTTACAGGTGCCACAACACTAGACAAAAACAAAGCTCACACGAGAATGAAGGGTCAGATTACAGATATCATGGCTTGGCTTCTGTCTCCCTACAGCTTGAACTTACTTGGATGTACTAACAAATGGGAAGCCATCATAGAACTGGGACATAGACAACACAGTATTTTAGTTTCCCTCTACTTAATAAATGATGGAAATTGGACAAGCATATATAGAATAATTTCCAAGGATGAGGACCCAAAGACTTGTGAGGAACACTGACTTTATTGGACCCTATATTGTAATGTTACTGGGATGGAGGAGCTCTAGGTGAGGGCAAGAAGTAGGAACAGAGAAGAATGAGGTGGCTGGTTAATTATAATGAACTAACGTTGACAGCCCTGGTGAGAAGATCAGACTGACTTTGCTGAGTCTCCACAGTCACCTTATTTTGTTTCTGGAGGGTCCTGGCCACTAGTCCATCCCACACTTTCTTCCTACTGAATTTTACCCATGCATTTCAAGTTATAGCTATGAAACAGCTCATTGCTTATTGGACTATATCCCTTCTGAGGTTTCCAGCTGAAGTCATCACAACTCCTTGCCTTTTCAGCATTCTTCTTTTAAGCCCGCTCCTTTGTAAATTTTACATCTTCTCTCCACTCCCAGTAACAACAAACTTCAAAGGCTCACAGTGCCCTAAAGCTGAAAGGACTATTTAAAAAAAAATTCAATACGCCATTATATAGCATGACTCCAAGCCACACACTGTTTAATCATTCAAAACTATTAACTGGTTTTATTAAATGCTCATAGCAATCTAAAGAGATAGGTTCAGCCATTAGCCTCAGTTTTCAGATGGGGAAACCCGGGTTCAAAAAGACGTAATAACGGGTTCACTTTTCAATCTGTGTGAAAAGTACAAAGAACTAGAATCATTAGTAAGTGGCAGAGGCAGGAGTTAGAGACAGGCAATCTAGCTCCACTCTTTACCTTAGGAATCATTTAGTCCATTTCTTTTATCTTGCAGATGAAACGATTAAACACAATGAACCTAGTAACTTATGTAGGGATGAGGTAGTAGGTATAGCAACTAGATGGGCACCCATGGAAGTCTTTCAACTTTTGGTTCCATACATAACTTTGTTTCTAAACAATAGTCTTTTTTCCCCAATCCATAATCTATGGTTTTTGTTTTGATTTATTTTTAGTATATGTGTATGATGTATGTTTGTGTATATGCGAGTGCATGTGTACGTGGAGGCCAGGGGGTGATGCCCAGCATCTTCCTCTATGCCTGTCCACTTTAGTTTTTTGAGGCAGAGTCTCTCACTGAACCTAGCATTCATTGGTAGACTAGACTGGCAGCTCTGCATCTGTTTCTCCCAGTGCTAGGGTACAAACATACAGACTCTGATTTATGTGTATGCTAAGGATCTGAACTCTGCTCTTCCTGCTTGTATAGTGAGCATTTTACCAACTGAGCCATTACCTCAGGCCTCTTATAATGGTTACCCCTGAGTTCTTCAACTGCTTTATATATTTATCATCATACAGTGACTCTTCACTTTATCCACGTCATGTAGAAGAAGCATTTAGGATTGGGATTATTAAGACTGCTCCTGGTCACTTGGGGCTTTAGAACAGCATGATCCAGTTTCCATCTATTCACTCATTAGCTGTGAGGCCACAGCATGCTGTTTTAACTCTGGAAAGCCTAACTGCCGGATGTGAGGGTGCCCAACAAACCATAAGAAGAATATAAATCTTGTTATTACAGTAATGATGGCGATTAGTCCTGTTAAAAGCACGTTGCACTCTTTCCTTCAGCAGATTTGTGAAGTGGTGACAGGAAGATAGACTCAGATGGTCATTGTTTCTCAAGGTGGGAGGACCTGGTGCTGTGACTGCTGCTGAGAACAGAGGAGGAGTGAGTAAAAGGCTTAAGAAATGCAAACCATGTTCCTGTTTATTAATGGCTCCAGATGATAGCTTTGTGGCACAGAATGGAAAACTGTAATAACAGAGAATCTGGCAGCCACAGAAGCATACCTCTGCATGCCTCTCTTCTCCTGGGCAAGGGGGAATGCCTGCCGTCCTTAGACCTTTCATAGCAGCTACTAATGCAGCATCATGGGTGCTCAGCCACCTGCATCATTAGAGACCATGAGCCTCGAAGGGGCAGGAACTTGTACATTTCATTCCCTGGTTGAAAAGCCAACAGTGTGGCTGACACCCAGGAAGCAGTGGCTGAAGAATGAAAGGATGAACGAATCATTGATTTTTAGACCTCCTTGGTGGTCATCGTTTTCCTTAAGCTCAGCAACCCATGGCTGCTGAAGTGCACTCTAAGAATGATGCACTGAGTAGCCCTCCTGAAATGGTGGGTAGGGTAGGACTGATATCAGAGAGGAGGAGGAGTCGACACAATTTTCAGGATGAATGAAAAGGGGAGAGACCTGAAAGTTCTTTACACCAGGTTTGGGAACTGACCTTTGATTTTCTATTGTTTTATCGCTTAACCAACCCACAGTGCTCCTACCCTCCCTGTGCAACTGAATATTTGCATTACTTATACTAGACAAATAAAAACCAAATCATAGTTTCAGAGCCAAGACACATTTTGTCTGACAGGTGCTATAATTCATCCGGAAGTATAGCTGCTGCTTTCCATGTGTTATCATATTTGTAATCTAAGAGCCAACTTTGAGTGTTCAAGCCTGCGGCAGCACTATATGGGCCATTACCAAATTCCAAACTATTCTACGTTCTCTAGCTGTCTTTGTGAACCCCAAAATTCTGGTCCATGTTCCTTCATATTCACATTTGGAATATTTACCAAAGGCTTCCCCTCCTCTATCTCTGTTTCTCTCTCTCTGTCTCTCTCTGTCTCTCTCTGTCTCGCTCTCTCTGTCTCTCTCTCTCTCTCTCTCTCTCTCTCTCTCTCTCTCTATATATATATATATATATATATATATATATATACTTCTGTCTCTCTGTCTCTGTTTGTCTCTCTATCTCTGTTTCTGTCTCTGTCTCTCTATCTCTCTCCTGTCTCTGTCTCTCTGTCTCTGTCTCTCTCTTCTCTCTGTCTCTATCTCTGTCTCTGACTTTCTCTCTCTTTCTCTCTCTCTCTCTCTCTCTCTCTCTCTCTCTCTCTCTCTCTCTCTCTCTGTGTTTGTCTGTCTGTCTGTCTGTCTATAAAAAACAAAACCTGGAGAGAATAAACGACTTAATTTAAAGCTACACAATTAGAAGAATTAGAAGCCAACTTCTAACTCCACCAGTTTGCCTAGTCATCCTGATCCACCTCCAAACTCAAGAGTGCTTTCTTCCTTTTGAACTTTTAATCTTGTTTGTTTAAATGCCTTCATATAGGGGTATTGAGTAGTCAGGGTAGTTTTGAACTTGCAATGTATCCAAGGCTGCCTTTGAGCTCCTAATCTTCCTGCCTCCATCTTCCATGACTGAGAGGTCAGGCATGTGCCACCACACCCAACTTTGTTCCTCTAATCTTATGTCATTCTCTGCCTTTCCTAGATTTGGATAATAATAAAGATTTCCAAGGCCAGATAATTCAAGGGCCAAGAGAAATTTATTTATGGAGAGACAATCTTAGAGGAGCAGGGAAGGGCTTGCTCTTATGGAGAAAGATGAAGAGGGAGGGAGAGACCAATTTCAGGGGAAAGAGAAACACAGAGGTACAGGAAACAGGCTGAGAAGACTTCCAGAAGAGAGATGGCTAAAGTGATGGAGGATGGATTTGGAGAAGGTAATGCTCTGGTCTGCAAGAGGATTCACTTTTCTGTTGAAGGGAAATAAGCTACAGGAGAAGGGAGAGACCGAGAGACCAGGAGTAGGGTGGGCGAGACAAAGAGGAAGACATATGGGGAGGGGGGTGGGAAGAGACGGACCAGGAGGAGAAGAACATGCTCTGCAGTAGCAACACTGTTGGAAACATAAGAGCCGCCCCCAGAAACAAAATGCCAGCATCTCTGGGCAGAAACTGAAATTGTCAGCACACGCATCTTTGCTCTGAGAAATACTCACTTTTTTTTCTTTTCAAGATGATTCCTTATTTCAACATCAGTAAAATCTTCTAATAGAAACTGGGATGGCTTCACCCTGCCATCACTGGCCCCTTCTCTGGCCTTCCTGTTCAGATCCCATAGCAAGGGAAATTCAAGAACAAACATGAGTCTAGATTTCATAGAAACTTACATCTTACAAAATGATAATGGAAGAAATGCATCCCCCCAAAGAAGCAAGGCAAATATCATCTTTAATGATCATACTTTCTAAATATAATTTCCCACTCACTTCTCAGTTATTAATGTCAATAGGAACAGAGGAAGTGCCATAAAACAAGTAATATTAGATAGTAACAGCAAAGCTGACTGTGTTTTAAACACTCTTTTCATGGGCCCTCTGCAAGGAGCTTCAGGTTTATTCTCACTTAGCAGGTGACAAGAGCAGTGAGATAAGGTTAGTGTTACCTCTGATTGACAGCTGCAGAACCAGGTTCACAGAGGTTAGGTAACTGGCCACAGACACTTGGCTAACTGGTTCAGGGACCAGGATGGTGAGGGATCCTATACAAAGGGCTTCTAATCATTTTAGCCAACAATTGAATGTTAAACTCCTTCCCCGTGAACTTTTTCTTGTACCTGGTGACTGGGGATTGCTTTAAAACATTTTGGTCCCTTTAATTTCTTCTTTATATTATTTAAACAAATAAGATGATCAGAAACTGGGCACTGCCTAATTTAAAAACCATAAACAATCAAATCTGGGTTAATGATGGCTGTGTAAAACAGAAGAAAGTTAAGAATGCACATGAGCCCACATGTCTGTCTTATGTACCACACTGGATACCACTGCCCCTCCCCCTTTTCCCTACTGGCTTCAAAAAGCTGCCTCAATTCAGCTGACCATCACAGTCTTGCATCCTGCCTCCATCAGGCCTGTGTCTTTTGCCTGACAGTGTCCCTACTCTTCCCCTCCCACAGTTGTGGGTGCTCA
This sequence comes from Peromyscus californicus insignis, assembly GCF_007827085.1. Taxonomy (NCBI): domain Eukaryota; kingdom Metazoa; phylum Chordata; class Mammalia; order Rodentia; family Cricetidae; genus Peromyscus; species Peromyscus californicus. Next base: position 148,113,281 of record NW_026294584.1, read on the forward strand.
GTTTGATTCACACCTTCCTCTTCTCTGCATGCTGTCCTGAGAGAGCTTCTTCTCTTAGCTAGACATCCGACAGTTGTACCAACTCAATGCTGATGAATATCAAATCCGGAAGTTCACTTTCATAGCTGTAGGCATTCCAAGATACCCTTAGGAGCATGTCCAGCCTCAGCTCAGAATCAGCTGCATCTCCTGGGAAAATGGGCTCCTGTTTCAACATCTCAACTCCCCTCCATGTGTTCCCCTATTGGCAATCTAAGGGCCTGCTTTGATTGTTCAAGCCGGTGTTAACACTACACAGGACACTGTCAGATTTTAAAGTAATTCCACATTCTCTAACTATGGTTGTGACCCCCAACTGTCCCTTGTTTCTTCACATTTGGAATATTTAAAAAGAGCTAGTTCTCTCTCTCTCTCTCTCTCTCTCTCTCTCTCTCTCTCTCTCTCTCTCTCTTCCTCCCTCCCTTCCTCTTACCTCTCTCTATAAAACCAAGACTAGAGGGAATTAATGACTTGATTTTTTAGATGCCAATTCCCAAGATGCTTCCTCTCCAATATAGCCATTGTCTTTGAAAAGAACAAGGCTCTTTCACTGTGACCCCATACTCATTTGTCATCTCTTCTCTTCAGTTCCATTAAGATATGTTGATCACAACGTAACCTTCTCTGTCAAGTTTTGAGGCTAAATCATTGTTCATATGATTATTCCCACTTTGAGAAATGTCAGCTTCTCAGATATTTATATTGTGCATTCTTTGAAGGCTAGGTCGAATACCACTGCCTCCACTTTCTTCAAAATGTTCCAGGTTATGTAACTTCAGCCAATATAGACAAGTCTTCCTCTGTAGCACAGGAATCATATCACCCTCTGAAGCACTTCATCATGCTCTCTCTCTCTCACCTTCCCTCAACATGATTGTGTAGGCTGACTTTGCTTCTTGAACTGAACTTGACTTGTGAAGTAAATTCAATTGTGTCTTCCCTATTATGCTGTTCTTTACACTGAGGACAGCTCTGGGCTAGAGTAGACACTTTACCATTTGCTTAAAATGTAAAGAATCTAAGAATAGAAGCGGAAACCAAGTCTTTAGTAATATGCATCAAAAACCCAAAGGAAATCAAGTCCATAGATAATGCAAAGCTTAATTTCACAATTAGCTTAAATGAACTCACTTATTCAACAAATGCGTACTGAAGGCTCGCTCTAAGCATCCTCCTGATGTGGAGCCAACCATCCAGGCAGAGAAAGACCCAGGTATGTAAAGGTTAATCAGGGTCGTAGGTGAAATGAAAAGAGGAGGACAGATCTGAGGTATGTTCAGTTAGAGACAGAGGAGAATGCTAAAACTGATGGAAGGGAATGGGGGAGAGGGAGGAATCAAAGATGACATGCACACCCCTAACACAGGCAAAGGAAGGACAGCATGTTAGTCCCTGCAGTGAAGAAAGGTAGCAGAGACTCATGAGGTCATCCATGAAAATTCAGTCCTCGGAATGCTGAAAAAGTCCATGGCTAGAACTGTCTCAGATGACGCTGACCCCAAGGCCACTGAAGGCCTGTTTCACCAACATCACCCTGCTTGTCTGCAGATGGAGTTTTTCAAAAAGTCAAAGCTCCTCCACAAGAGAGATCCGAGAAGAGGACTGTGCTGCAAAGGAGCTCAGGTCAGCACCCGATAAGCAAACCGAATAACTGCACCTTAGTCTTTGCTGAGGCAGAAAGAACAGAAAATGAACCCTTCAATCAAAGAAAATCAAATCTGGCCTATTTATTTTCATTCATCAAGTGAATCAAAAGCATGGCTGAGAAAAGAACTAAAACCAATTCAAGGAAAGAGTGTACCCAGTGCCATAGACACAAGATACGGCCTTACACTGAGGCCCTTAATCTTCATTCCCCTCCGGGTGTGTGGTCAACTGCTGCTGTACAATCCTGTCATCTGAATCACTGTGAACTCAGGTGCCTGTTCAAGCCTCCTCACTGTGATCAGTTCAAGGAAACAGCCCCCTCCTTCCTATTATGAAAGAGTCAAAGAATTCAGAATTAGAAGAAATGGAAGGCCCCACTCTTCCAGATTCATTCTTTCCAAGCAAACACCTCTCCAATGATACTATGAGGAGATTAGAAAAGGTGAATGACTTGCCTGCCCTAAGTAACTCCACCGAGGTATCACAGAGCTGGGGAAGTGCCACCCTCCCCTACCTCCTGAAGAGCCACTTTCCACCACAGGACCTTGACTGGATGATAAATGAGGAGAGGTGTGCCTGGGAGAGTCCCTTCTGAGGTCAGGCTGGTATGGATGCAGGGCAGGCGATTACCAAGCCAAGTTTGGGTTTTCTAAGAGAGGTCCCCATTGGTCCTTCATCTGGGTAAAATGATCCAAGTGAAATGTGAAACATTTCAAGTGGACAGTGTGTAAGATGATTCTGTGATATAAATGAGAATACAGAGAAGCTTGTTACAGACTCTAGGCACAGGCTAACGAATGTAGTAAGGATGGAAGTGGAGAAGAGTGACTTCACTTGGGGCACTGTGCAGGAATGACGGGAGTCTGACCGGCTATATATATAAAAGGAATGAAGGGCAGAGAGGAATTACTTCCAAGCACATGATAGTAATGATAAGGTATGAGGCCGTGCCATGTGATCACTCTTACAAAACAAAGGCTGAAAATTCAAAGCCTACATTTTCCTATGGGTGAATCTGCAAAATCACCTTCACACATGAAAGAGAGCTCATTTAATCTTTCCAGAGAATGACAAGCTTTCCACTCCACAGGCACAAACCTGCCCTTTCATTTCTTTACTGCTCCAACTATACATGGTTCTACCCCTTCCCTGCTGAACTCTCAGCTACCGACAGATTCTGGGGGTGAGACCGTTATTGTCTTCAGTTATATATCCAATAGTGAACCCACCAGGCTCCAATGGCTAGTTCCTAACCTGTGATCACACAGGCAGCCCTAGTTAAAATCAGTGTGTCATAAAACAAAATGAAAAGATGTAAATGTGGGGGAGGGATTTGTAACAAGAATGGGGGATGGAAGAGGTAAGAGGGAGATCAAAAGTACTCAGAATGCATTATTGACATGTATGAAATTGTCAAAGAATGAAACTTAATTAAAATGGTGGCCCTTATCATGCACTGAGACCTACCTAAGGTGACTATAAAAAATGAGTGAAATGTTCCAATCCATCAATATTCCCACATATATTTTCAGTTTGACCTATGTGCACACCAGATTGCTACAATAGAGGGATAGATGAAGGAGAATGAGAACACAGACAGAAGGCATGGCATTGGCCTGTTGTCAGAGACGGCTTCATAGAAGAGAATACACTTGTGTTAAGTCTTAAAGGACAGTCCCATCCTTCCCTAGGGATAAAAAGAAAGGGGCAGGAATGAGAGCAGCTGGTGCACGTGTGGGGAGCAGTAGACTTCTGTGTTCAGAGAGTGGCTGCCCATGTCCTCTGTACCAGCTGATGTTACGAGATCTCCTGCAGTGTATGTTGAGGGAAGCAGGAGATGTGGAAGAATGTGACGGCTAAATAAGATCAGTCCAATCAGCAAGGGCAGGTCCCATGTCCCTGAGGCTTGCTGAAAACTCTAGGCCTCATCTTGTTCATGGAAGGGAGCCACCAGAGATTTTTGGGGAAATGAGTTTTCATCTCTAGATATCCACTTCTCTATTATGTACAGCATACTAAATTATTTGATTCAATAAGGCAGAGGCTACAACGTCTTCTTCCTCCAGATTTGGTCTGAGAAGATGACTGCACTCCTGTCACAGTCTCCTTCTACAAAAGTGAAGCTCCCAAGTTGATGGGTTTTCATCATCAGCTTCCTGGAAAGGCATCACTGGGACTTAAGCCACACTTTTGGAATCAGTATCTGAGCAGGACCTAGTTCTTTCCTTATCCTTTGTGAGAAAATGAAGAACACATTTGAGGAATTTTTGAGCACACGTGCCTTCTGGAGAACAATCTTTTTTCTTTGAGTTAAACTCACAGAAGCAAGGTTTTCTCTCTCCCATAGCACACTGCTGCCAGGTTAAAGCATACCGTTCTCCTGCCAAGAGGCTGCTCCCCCTGCAGCAGCATCCATGGCTCTTGCAATCTGGACTAAAGGCATGTTCTGGGACCCTGCCATCAGGGGCTTTGTGCCTGGGCACTGAGGGCTGTACCTTGACCTTGTTCATGCCTGCCATGTCTTCCCCATCAGTGAGGTCCTGTTCCTTTATGTCTCCTGTCAAATTCTTTTCTTTTTTATAGACACATTAGCTGCTTACTAATAACCAAAATGACTGATTTCGACAGCTGTTACAGTCATGTAAGTAGGCTCCCTTCCCAGGACTCAGAAGGAATGGAAGATACAAGATTCTTTTTTTTCCAATTTCTGGAAATAATAAGTAAGCAAGTCTAGGGATGACAGACTGACAGCATGTATGTCCTTTACACAAGATCCAAAAGATATGGGAGACTGAATCCATGTTGTGTTTTCTGTCACTTTCCACTTCTGAATTTTACCTTTGCAGTAGAAAAAAGAAACATTCCCCAGTCCTCTGAGCACCGAGACCCATAACTATCATGGTCCAAGGCAAAGAGAGAAAAGAAATGGCAGGTGACCACTTGATGCTCAAACACACCCTCTGCCCCTCCAGGATGACCCTTTCTGGGTCACCCTCTTTGACTGAACATGCAAGCATGGAAGTGTGGAGGGAACTGTGAGGTGCTCTGGGCAGGTTAAATACCATGCCTCCTCTCCTTCCTGCATGACTTGCATAACACCACTACCAAAGGGCTAGCATAGCTTGAGCCTCAGATCACACCAGGCAGGAGGACAATCGTGCCAGCCAGGAAAGAGAGTTATAAAGTGCAAGAGACATCAAAGAATGGTCACAGGCTCCAAGCTACTAAACTACACGGCCCCATAATAGTTTGAGAGTGCACTGTGGCTGCTATCCCCTCTTCAACCATCCTTAACCTCCAATGAAGAACTTGTGTATACGGATATAAAATCCAGAAATGCTATAAGCAAACTGCTAAATACATAATTCTGCTTGCAGCACCTGGCATTAAGTAGTGTGTAAAATAGGAATTCAACTGTCTGCCCATGTAAGATATTTTTCTATCAAACCTCAAGAAGCCAGCTGAATATTAGAATATGCTACACAAGAAATGCCTGGCTGGTTCCAAAAGGAGAGCAAGCACTGTAAAGCAATTAATAAGTGCTATTTACGAGTGGTGATTAGCTCGTTTCTCATGGTATCTTATTGGTGAAGGGATGCTGGAAAGCGCATATAACCACCCTGATTTAGATTCTGGATTTGAAGAACAAGGACTCCAGATTCACCCCCTTCTACTCATTCCATAAAGTTAAAATCTGATGGACTTGAGGATCTGATGCAAAAATCCTGCCTCTTTCAGCCAGCTATCTCTGTGATACATGTGGGGGAGATGACTGGGTAGGTGGAAGCTAGGTTAAAACCAACGGCGACAGCCTCCTAATGATCCCTCTGCAGTAAGTGTGCCTGGAGGCTCTGCCATGGTTCTCCCCTACAAATCACACAGAACTAACAAGAATAATGCAGTGTTTCTTTTCTTTGTCTTCTTATTCTTTGGTGAAACAGGACGTCTCCCCGAGCCTTTAATCAGACACTTGGCATTTGCCTGTTCTGCAAATGCAATATTCCTTAATTGTGTTTCTTAATACAATTACAGCACTGTGCTTTGGCCTTGCTGGTTCACAAAACCATGCCAAGACTGAGCCCAGTCAGAACCACAAAAATTTCAATGCCATACATTATAGAAGTGCCTCCCAGTCCCTGCTACTACGGGATCAGAACCAATGTAACTACCTCTTCCAAAGGAGGGGTGTTTGGGAGCGGGGTAGAAGACAGACATCTCACTGTTTCCTTACTGTGGTCCCTACCATATTTATTCCTCATTTTAAATGCTCTTTTCCCTTTTCTTCTATAGCACTTCAGTCTGCAATTCCATTAAATATAATAACAGTGTAGTAATACAAAGAACAGCATTTTCTAACACTAAAAACTTCCATTTTAAAGCTATTCGTGTGCTCCAACATTTAGAAAAGCATCAATTTCTCATCAAGGCCAGGACACACATCGTATTGGAAGCTTTAAAGTTCAGTGATTTTTGTGCCTATAGTCTGTATACAGGTTGAACTGAAGACAGTTTAAAATCAATCCATCCTGATGTTCATGCTGCCAACCACACTGGCAGAAACTCATCTCTCTGCATAAAATAGACCCAGAGTGTCAGCTAGAGGAATAAAAACCATGAAAGGATCAAGATCACTACTCATGTGATGAACGTTCATAGCCTGTACCCCTTCCAGAATTTGAGGTCCCCAACACTAGCAACAGTTACAAATTTTAGATTGGCCTTCCAGAGAGAATCAAAGAAAAGGATTCTTTCATGAGCACCAGACTCCAAAACCATGCAAATGCCTTATTATTTTACTCGTCCTGTTCATCTGGATCACGCAAATGACAGCAAGGTGGTCTTAAGCTCAGGGCTGCTATGTAGAAACAACCCCGGAGCTCTAATGCACATCAGTCCCCAAGCCCTTACCCCTTCCCAGTCCTTCTGAGTTAGAGTTTGAGCTAGATCGGGCCCTGGTTCTGTACAGGGTTTCATCCATCTTCCTAAGTTCTTTCACGCAATTGGCAACAAGAAGCATCGATATTAGGACTCAAACACAGGGAACAGAAAACAGAAATGACAGCAGCCAAGGAAGTCAGCCTGTCAACACTTCCCCAGGGCTCTTGACTCATTACCAGGTGCTAACAGTTTAAAAGACTCCTCTATCGGAAAAAGAATGTTAGCTGCTCACGATCTCAGCAAGTCTCCCTTGCTTGGTGTACAGCACTGGCCACCACTCTCCACCACCAGCACCTACCCTACACTATTCTACAAATAGTTGTGGGCTGCAAATCTCCCACCAGCTACCTTGTCCCTGCTCTGTAGCACACAGTAGGCACTAGCCTGTTACTTATGACTGACAGAGGGTCAAATGTGCGAAAAGCTGAGCCCTTGGAGAAAGGCTCAGGACGTCCCTGGTCCCTGAATTCTATTCACCCCTGGTGGGTTCCTTTGGGGGACTGGGCTAACTGGGGAAGGAAGCGCGTCCCTAAGGATTGTGCCGCTAGAGGCCGCTCTGAGCCAGATTCTCGCTTAAATCTGTTCTGAAGGGAAATCGCATCAGAGGGAAGAAGCGCTGAGTAGCACCGGGAGTCATGGCAACACCATGGCTCCTATTTTTAAACTTGTGGGTGAGTGAGCACACCAAGTGTGCGTGTATGTGCGTGGGGGGAGGGATTGGGATGCATCTCGGAGGAATATTCTGTCATGCACGAGTTTTCAGGGGCTAATAATCTGTGATCGGGAGGTCAACGAATTAAACTGGAACTTTGGATGTAAGAATGTCTGTTTTCTCCTTAACTTCACTACTTTGGTCTCAGTCACAAAAGACCTTTTAGGTCCTCTATCAGAAGCACCAGAAAATTCTGGATTGCTTCAGCCAGCCTCTTTGAATGCCGATTGTGGTTCCTTCCGCCTATTTTGCCCCCCCATTGGGTGATTCACTTTGTGTTCCCCGAAGAGTAAGTCTAAGTCTACAAATTAAAGGAATCTTTTTGAGGATGCCCCATTCCTCCTGAGGCCAATCAAAGTTGATGCTGAATGGCATTTGTATCTTCCAGAACCCAGCTCAAATTTCAGTCTATAAAAGGGAGTTCAAACACCTACTGCATATGCTATCCAGTGAAACAAGTAAATGTCATTTTGTGACATGTAGACAATTGGCCCCCACCTGTCAGCTCTCTTTCATCCCCAGCAGCATCCTCCCACCTCCATTTTCCTCCAGTATCTGGCTGTATCTACGCCTCAAACAAGTCTAAACTTATCTGTCAAAAACGAACAGTGGCCCTGGAGGACATTTGTAAACCAAGACAGAGGTCAAGGTCTTGTTTTGTCTTATCACATTATCCATGACAGCATTTTCAATGTTCCTCTAACCTCTCCGAGCCCCAACAGATTCCAGAAGAGTACCTTTGCATCCTCTTTCATTACAAGATTCTCAGGTGTGCGGTGATCATGTGTGGTTTTCCACATGTGGGATAAAGAAATCGGGAACATACAGGGACAGATTAAGAAAGATACATCATCCTTCCTGTGTGAAAAGGAAGATGCTCACAGCATCATAGGAAAGTATACTTGGTGACAATTAGCATCCCCAGGATCAGTGAGGACATCTTTAACTTCCATGTACTAGATGTTACTTCCAGGCTCACTCTGGGTCTATCATGGTCTAGCAGAGGGGTGTGTGTGTGTGTGTGTGTGTGTGTGTGTGTGTGTGTGTGTCACTTGAGTTGGTTTAATAAAACACTGATTGGCCGGTAGCCAGGCAGGAAGTATAGATGGGGTGACCAAACTAAGAATGCCGGGAAGAGGAAGGGTGGAGTCAGGAGTCAACAGCTAGATGCAGAGGAAGCAAGGTGAGAATGCCATGCTGAGAAAAGGTACCAAGCCACGTGGCTAAACATAGATAAGAATTATGGGTTAATTTAAGTGTAAGAGCTAGTTAGTAATAAGCCTGAGTTACTGGCTCAATATTAAGCCTCTGAGTCAATTATTTGGGAAGTGGCTGCTGGGTATTTGGGAATTCCTGGGGGGACAGAAGCTTCCATTACATATGAGTGTGTGTGTAAGTATGTGAGTGTGGGCACATACATGTGGAAATTAGAGTGGATCCTTGGTTGTCAGTCCTCACCACCTTGTTTGAGGCACAGTCTCTTGTCCCCTGCTGCGTATGAGCTGGCCTGGGAATTTCCTGAGATTCTCCTGTCCACACCTTCCATCCTACCAAAGGAGTGCTGGGATTTCAGACACTCACTACTGCCCCCAGCATTGTACAGGTCCTTGGGATTTGAACTCTGCACAGCAAGTACTCTACACATCAAACCATCTGCCCAGCACAAGGGAGAAAATTCTTGATTCTAAGCTACTCTGTCCTGTGGTTTAACGCTGTGTTCATCCACATCAAAGTCATTCACATTTGAGTCAGCCTTGCAGGAAGGAAGTAGTCCAGGGCGGATGGACAACCCAGGGCTTAGTGCCTCAGAATTTGTGCAATGTGGGTTTGAAACTCCATCTTCAAGTCAAGTGTGAACGTGGCCATCTCCGCTGGATCTCCAATGTTACCTGAGAAAATGGAAGCAGTAAGGCCTTGGGCAGTACTCTCCAGATTAAATGATTCTGTACAGAGCACTTGGCACATAGTAGTCATTCAATAGCCTTTTTTTTAAAAAAAGTAATTTTTCTAAATTGCTGAAGCTCAATGTTTTTAAGTACCAACCCTCTTTTTTTTTCCCCGCTGATTATAGGAAGTCTTTTAATGGAAATTTTATAAAAGTAAGATAGAGCTCTTGGGCTCCTGAAACCAAGGATAATCAATATAATTTAAGTCCCCATTGATGACTTCACAATGACTCTACTGTTTTGCTATATGGAGATCATTTACAGTTCCCAGATGTATTTGAGCTTTCCTCCAAATGGTCTTCCCACTGTGCTTTTCAAGGTCTTTTGCTGGGTTTCCCTATTACCTTCCCCATTCTGACAGTCCTTTATTAATGCTGTCAGCTGGCCTACCTGATCCCCAGCACTGTTTCTGTTTTTCCTAAACTGCTATGTTCTGGGAAGTCACGTAAACTAGCATGTCAGAGACGACTCATTGCCTAGCAAAAAGGTGTTCTTGATGCTCTCAGGTTCACAGAACTTTGATTGCTTTCTTTAACCTGAGCATATTGCTATCCTGGTTAGCAATTGAACTACTCAGTTGTCCTTGGAGCTGGTTGAGACTACAGACTGATTTCTGGATGATGAGTAGCAAGTGCAGTGTGGTAATTCCAGGAATCCCCTAAAAGGAGAAGAACTTGTCTTTCTGCTTTCTCACATTAACCTACTGTCTGAGTCTGGAGCTCTGGCAGCCATCTTGGGCAGAAGGATGAAAGCCACACCCAGAAGGGAACTAGCAGGAACTGGGTCTGGGAAATCACAAAGCTACCATGCAGTTCTGGACAGATACCTGAATATGATAATTGTTTTGCTTAAATTGGGTTATGGACACTGTACACAGGTTTCAACTTGCTGTCAGTGATGTTAGTTCAAAGTGGTTTCTGCTTTCCTCATTGGTTGTCTCTAGACAGAAGAGGTTGTTGAATATGTGACCCCCCCCACATTGTCACCAAATAAGGGACCAGGTCAGTGTGTGAAGACATAAGAGTTGTGGCACCAGAGGAATGCAGATGATGGTCCTATACATCCTGTGGAGTCAGTATTTTCACTAATAATCTATATCACACTCATCTCTCTCTCTCTCTCTCTCTCTCTCTCTCTCTCTCTCTCTCTCTCTCTCTCTCACACACACACACACACACACACACACACACACACACACTTTCTAATTTTCCTATCTACATAGACAATAATAAGCAAGAATGTATCCCACTACTCAAGCTCTGATAGCCTTCTATTGTGCTATGTACCTGGCTTAAGCAAAGCACCTGGCATACTTTTGTTCAAGGAGAAAAAGAAGAGAAAGAATAAGTGGGTGGAAGAAAAATATGAAGTAAAACAAGACATCTATGCTTTATTGGAAATGTATAAAGCAACTTGTTCACTGAGTTTTCTCCCCACCCCTTTTTTCTTCCAATGCTGGGACTGAACCCAGAGCCTTGTGCATGCTAGGCAAATGTTCTACCACTTAGCTGTATATCCCCAGCCCAAGCATCTTCTTTTTTAACCAAACACCAAAAGGCTTTGGTCATCTGACTACCATCTTATAGTCATCAAGACTTAAAAACTAGAATCAAATAAGAAAGGAGCTACTCGGTTGAGATTCATTGGAGTGGGAGTGAATTCTAACTTAAAGGGTTCCTTCAAATTCTATTCCATAGTCAACACAGTCTTAGCAAGAGGAAGAACTAGGTAAATAGTACTACTTTACCTACTTCTCTTGATGATGCTCAACTTCATTTGACACATGCACACACATGTGCTCACTGTACATGCAATAGTCACATAATGACTCTGGGTGTGTGCATGCAAGAATTGCACAAATGGTCAGTTATGAGTACAGAAAGCCTTCAAAGCCCTTCAATGAAAAACAGCTAAAAAAGAGTAGATGGGCAGTAAAAGATCAATGAACAGCACACCCTCTAGAAAAAAAAAGATGAGAGAGGATAAAGGAAGAAAGGGGGTGGGTGTGAGGCGATACTGAATGAGGAGAGGCAGCCGGAGCAGTGAGGGAGCTGTGGGCAGCCCCCGGCCGGCTGCTGCTGCTGGAAGCTGGACAAGAGGGAACAGACTTGGGCAGCAGGGAGCTCTAATCTGTCACCAGCAGTTCCTCCATGTGTGACCAGCCTACCCAGGTTGGGGACTGGTGCCAGGCCGGGTGTGTTCACCCTCCAGACACTGCCAGAAGATGGTGTGCCACTAGGAAAAAAACCCTTGAGAGCCCAGGAAAGGTTCCTTGCATGCAGCGTGTACCAACCTACTGCTTCCTTGGTTTCTACCCAAGCAGTATCTACAGCACTTAGCAGCCATCCTGACAGTTCATTTTTTCCAAATCCATATCGGGCACATCAGGTACTAATAAACCATCTCTAGGACATGACCATCTATGCCCCACTGTCCGTACCATCAGAGAGGAAGCAAAGAGGAAGTCTGAAATCACTATTTGCCTAAAACACACAAAATCTCATATGGCTGCAAAGGCTACAAGCCTACCACTACTCTCAAATGTTTGCCCAGCTAACCTTGACCTGCTGGGGTACAGTCCTCACTCAGGTTTCCAGCCCATGTCTATAGCTATAAATGACAGTCTCTTAATTTCCTAGAAACCCCCACTCAGCCATCTTTATCCTCTGGTGGGAAGAGAGAGCAGACAGAAAAACAACTCCCACGCAATCTCTGAATAATGCCAGCTTCAGTTCTCATTAAATGTGAATGTGTGCCTAGTCTGGGTTAAGAAGCAGAGGAACAGAAGGTGTCATTGAGGTGCAGTCAGGTCAGGGCAAAAGTTAACAGTCAACGTGGATCCTGGGTCAAGTAACTAACGGGCTAACACTGCCACTGCCATGGCCATCCAGACCCCTAGGTTCGGGCCTGCCAGCCTCTGATGGTTAATGAATGACCTCTTAGAATCTATTCTCCAGTTCATAAGATGCATCTTTGCACCATTCACAAGAAGACACAGATGGAGACAGGCTGGAGTAGATTAGCACCAGTCATGCAAAGGGAGGCAGGCTTTCCACAAAGCTTCATTCTGTGCCGCACAGGAGGGGCTGCGCTGCAGGTCAACAGACAGATGAAGCCCAGATCTGCCATGGCTGGAGGTCCCTGGGTTTCAGGTTTCTTAAAAATATATCATGGTTAAAAATTCCAGCACTCAGCAGGCAGAAGCAGGTGGATCACTTATGAGTTTGAGGCCAGCCTGTTCAACATAGTAAGTTCTAGGCCAGTTATTTTTGCTATTTGTGCTCTCTCACTCTCTCTCTCTCTCTCTCTCTCTCTCTCTCTCTCTCTCTCTCTCTCTCTTAATAATGGTTCCTATCTTCACTCATGCTCTTACCTAATATGCATTCATCTTGGTTATCATCTACTATTCTAGGAATACAAGCATTAATTGAAGACAAAACATGAGGAATTTGAAATTGACTAGAAAACGAAAGTTAGGAAAGTTGTTCAAGACAAGCTGCAGGCAGGTTGTCTGTTAAGTGTCATGGAGGGACACAGAGCAGTAGAAAGGGACAGGGGATGCTAGGGAGGGTGGGAAGGATAGGACACACTTTTAAACTTAGTGATCAGTGGGTATTTCTTGAGGACATTGACTTCAGGGCTGTTCTATGAGTCGAATACATGATTCCAAGTCCACAATGAGAACACTCATGCTGCCTGGCTGGTGCACACTGTATTTCAGTGTGCACAGGATACCTCCCCTCTTAGCCCATCCCATGGGTTCCAACTCTGCACTTTCAGAGACAGAATCTCTCTGCTAAGTGAGATCTGCTTATTCCACCAAGAGACACTGCCTTTCTCTGCTTCTGTTTCCTCTCCCAGAGTGTTCTATTCCTTCCCATAGATGGGGTAGCATTGTATCTTCCTATAGAACACAATGTCCTTGCTCCATTGTTCTCAGTGAAGTAGAACCTTTGCCCTACTTACCTTCCTCTTCACCTTGACCCTCTTATAAGTCACTTTTTAAAGAAAGAGAAAGGACAGGATGAAGGCAAGAAATGCAAGAGGAAGAGAGAAATAAATAAATTCCACCTAGGCCATGGGTAAATTTTAAATTTTACAAATATACCATAGAATGAAATAACGATCAAGGAAATAAGTATGTAAGGGCCTGGATATTAAGCATTAGTGGATACCTAGGAGAAAGCAAACAATCACTTTGGACTGGAGAGATGGATCAGCAGTTAAGAGCATTTCCTTTTCTTGCAGAGAACTGGAGTTTGGTTCCTAATATCGATGTCATGTGACTAACAATGTCCTCTAACTTCAGCTCCCAGGGATCTGATGCCCTCTTCTGGCTTCCTCAGGTACCTGCACTCATGCACAAACCCCACATACAGACAGACACACATGCAATCATATAATTAAATTTAAAAAATGACTTGCCTGGAATAACCATTTATGTATGTAAGATTAGGGGAATAATAGACTAGAGAAAATAATAATTTAAACAATCACTACATCCAATTATTCTTTACATCTGCTTTGTCGTGCCTGCAATATAAGCATTGAATATATCCTTTAGGATAGTTAATAGATCCTCCAGTCCTGTTCTCCAGTTTATATGCCCTCTTAAACCACTGAGTAGATAGTTTCCCTTCTGGTATACACAGGTAGCTCTTGCTTTTCAAAACATTTCATATGAAAATGCTTCCTTTAGATTCCTTTGTGCCTTTGTTTGACAAGGTTAAGGACCACTACAGCAGTTCCTCCACTTATAACTATACATTCATATAAACTTTCACCTGGTTAACATGTGGACTGGATTAAGTTGGATAAACTGAATACATATATTTGCCTTACTGTGAATCTGCCTATGCTTTGTGCTCAGTGAACACTTAATAGCAACTAAAATGGAAATGACCAATCAGCTCTTGTTCATACTGTGTAAATCTAATGGTTTCAACTCTTTGTTTATTTCTTAACTTCCCAGCACTTTCCAGGCCAAGAGAGTTAAGTGGGCATCCCCTGAGAACAACCAACTAACACAGTGATTCCAAAACACTGGGCATCCGCCTCAAGGTTGCAGGAAGATTCTATTCATCACAGCTTGGTTAATAAGGACCTAACATTTCTTCATATCTCTAACTCAAGTTACTATCCTTCATTCCCCAATGGCCTGGCCAGGAAGAGTCCAATCCTTTTGCTATGGCATCATTCACTGAGAAGGAACAACGTTGGGAGAGTGTAGAACCAGTGTTGAATAGGAACTCTGAAGACACTGGGGAGAAATCATTAGGCAAGATTCATAAGAGGATGGCTATATTAAGATCCATCTATCTCAAATAGCATCTGCTCTTTCTCCACATTCCACACGCTGCTGAGCAGAGAGAGCAGAAACACTGGGTTCTTGGGATTTAAAAAGAACACAGAAGTACATGGCAGGTGCATCATCACTTGGGTGACAGAAACAGACCATCAGTGTATTAGCCATGAACTCTCCCTGGGGAAGGGTAAAGGAAGAAATATAGACCCATGCCTACTAGTAGCTGGCAATTCTTCTCTAGCTCAGGAACGTCAAGATAGGATTGAAGCAATGAAGCTAGTCACTTTCTTCCAAATGTTTCAGATGACCTGGTATCAAAACATTTGCAGACTTTTCTCAGTAGAGGATCCATCACTAGCCACAAGAAATTCTGCAGCTCTTTCAATCAAATGAATTTCCCAGTTGGAATAAATCCCTCTCAGCATGCCTTACATTATGACAGGGTATTGTACTGTATTTACTAATAAGACATAAATGGATGTGACATGGTTCCAAAGAAAATTAGTTCTTATTAATGTACAAATTAGAGTTGTTAGATTAGCAAGTAAAAAGCCAGGAGGCCTGTTAAACTTGAATTTCATATAAATAACAACTGTTCTTCCAGCATCAGAAGGACATCCTGTGTGGTATTTGAGATGGACGTACACCAAGATCACATGGTCCTGGTTTGTTCAGATTTCACTGAGCTCTTTTGCTTTTTTGTTTCATTTGTGATTTTTGAGACAGGGTCTCACTAGATAACCTAGGTTGACCTCAAACAGTCCTGTTTCACCCTCCTGAGTTCTGGGATTAGAGACATGACCCACCATGCTTGGTTTGTGTGTGTAGATAGGCAGGGAGATGGGAGATGGAGGAAGGAAAGGAAGGAAAAAGGAGAGAGAGAGAGAGAGAGAGAGAGAGAGAGAGAGAGAGAGAGAGAGAGAGAGAGAAATAGTGAAACTCTCCAATGAATCCAAAGCCTCTGCAGAAATAATCACCAGATCTCCAGCTAGTATCTTAAGGGTTTAAATTACTACTTGATAAATACTATTTATATGGTGATCTGAAATGATGTAAGGGTCCTCTCTGGGGATCATTTTTTAAAACTCTTCTTGGATTTCGAAATACATGAATCATAAGTATGCATCTGTCTTTGAGATTCAAGCCCATCAGATAATCCTCCCTTCCTCCTTCCCTCTCCCCCGCCTCTGTAGTGTGTGGTTTGTGTGTGTACATGTTCAAGCATATGTGCTGTGTATACAGGTACAGCCACACATACTTATATACATGTGTAGAGTCCAGATATCAACATCAGTAGTCTCTCTCTATCACTCCTGTAGTTTTTTAGACTGGTTCTTCCCCTGGATCTGGGGCTCTGATTTGGCATGACTAGCTGTCCCATACGCCACAGGATTCTCCTGTCTGCCTCCCTGTGTTAGGATTACAGGCACACATTGCCATATCTGGTCTTCCTCATGGGTGTTAGGGATCCAAACTAACACTTTACTAAGCCATCTCCCTCGTCCCTCACATCATCTCTTATTCTGACTCAAGAACTCGGGATGGAGGAACTTACCACACATGGGAAGAAGGCCGCAATCTGGCCGGATATAAACAAGACCTCTGCTTCCTCTTATATTTCAGGAGGACAGAGCTTATAGGTGAGGAGTTCCCGGTCTCCATTCCTAACATCCTCTGGCATTTGGGATGAACCTACCTCCCAGAATCCTCCAGGGGAACCTACCTTCCTGGGCTATGGTTGAGAAAGGAGCAGCCTGCCAAAGGGACCTTCTTCCTCACAAAACAGCCAACCATTTGCAGCTATTTCATTTGCAAAGGTTTCCTGCTGTGGCTAAACAGTGAGGCCACTTGGTTTGTTATTTAAAAGAGTGACCCTAATGAGACCAGAGCTCTGAAGAGGAGCAAGTCTTATTTCAGCCAGTGAGAAGAGCTAAGACAAAGAGTGCCTAATTGAATCCCTAGGAGGTCTCCAGACATCCATGCCTGGTGACAGTACCTCAGGCCTGGGGATACCTCTTTATAAGTCCCAGCTAGTTAACCCAAGCCTTTCTGAACTTGTTTAAAATGATCTACTAAAATATCCCCAGCAAAGACTTCGAATTGGAGCTAAGAGCCACCAAAAGCTATGCTTGCAAGGAAAGGAAAAGTGAAGACATGGAGAGGAGCAAAGGAGTCAGTGTATGGATGGGGAGAACCTGGGGACAGCTGTCTAGCCAGCAGGGAGACAGGGGAAGGACCGTTGGAGACTGAGGCAGGAGAACATATCCACCAAGTAGAGAAGCAAGCAGGCAGGGCAGGCTGAAGCCACTGCCTGAGTAACACATTGAAAACATCAGGTGACAGTGGACCCTGTCTGCTCTGCTCCTCCTGCTCTTTCCCCTCCTCCCTGGAACCTGCAGCGTTGTGAACCATCTCCACTGTGCAGTCCCTGCCTGGGTGCTTCGGGTTAGCAACACTTGAGACAGCGGAAAGACAAGTTGTGGCTCATTAGTTGTTGTTTTTCAGGGGGTGATATTTTTGAGCCAAGATTGTCTTATACTGTAGTCTAGGCTAGTCTGGAACCCACTATGAAGCCAAAGCTGGCCTCAAACTAGCACCATGAACTCAGAGTATCCTCCAGAGTGACACTGGCTCATCCTGACTTAGCTCTAAGGAAAGAGGGCAATTGAGAGCTAGGGAGATAACACAAGGCCTCTCAGACCCAAGAGATGCTGAATAAAGGTTAAAGCAATGGTGGGCTCAGGGTGCGGACAGAGCCCACGCTCCAGAGGTGACATTTACACTCTAGTGTAAGATGAACTAAGCCAGAAATAATATACCTGAAGGTTGCTGTTTACCCTGGGGGAAGGTTTTAGACAAAAGTGGGCAAGCTTGAACTGCACTCACAGGCTTACCATTACGTTCCCTTGATTTGTGCTGTTTGACAGATGTTTTGGTCTCAGGAGTCCTTGGCCTTTAGCTTCGCTTTTAATCAGCAAATACTTGGGAAGCTAACGTGAATCAGTGTGAACTGAACACTAAAAATAACAGAAGAGTGCACGGGTCGACGGAGCCAACTCAACGGGAAGGTTTCTCACCTTGGAAAGAACAGCCGGCTCGCCACCCCCTCTCTGTGGAGTGGATGTGTACTCAGACCTGGAGGACCCAACTCACATCCTTCCCTGTGTCACACGCTGTGTGGGAATAAGGACAGAGAAACGAAAAGGCAGAAAGCGGCTGCTTGCTCTCCTAGAGCTTTTTTAAGGAACCTTCATTAGGAAAGCGTTAGATTTAGTGGAGGCATGTAATGGGGATGTCAATCCAAGGCTTAAGATTATCTTCCCAGGGGAAGTCATGACCACGGAAGCCCAAGAATGAATGACTAGCACTGGGCAGGTAGAGGACATGTGTATGTGTTTACTGGTGGCAGAGGGCTTGCTAGGGAGTGTTCCAGAGTGAGGAGGCCTAGAGTCATAGTTCAGGTGGCAGAGGGTTTGCTGAGCATGCCTGAAGCCCTGGACTTGATCCCCAGCACCACATACACATAAACTGGATATGGGGGTGTACAGCTGTAGTCCAAGCAAGGAGTCAGGGTGATTAGGAGTTTAAGATCATCATCCCTGGACTACACTACAAATTCCAGCCTGGGGTACATGATGAAACCCGATGACAAAGAGGGGATTTGGAAGTGAGAGAGACTGTAGTGTTTTTATAAAAACAAAAAACAAATAGAGTGTCTTCTGCACTCTAGGAAGGTCATGTTGATGGGAGAGAAGGCATGAGACAGTTTTGCAGAGACAGGCAGGGCCCATGCTGTGTAAAACTTTATAAACCACATTAAGGAGATGGTTCCTTATTAGAGCAGCAATAAAAAGCCATTGGAAAGCATTAAGCAGGCAGGTGATGAAATCCCATTCCATTGTAGTTGCTCTGGTTGCAACACAGATTGCAAAGAAGCAGAAGTGGGTGCAGGGGCGGCTGCTGCAACATAAAGAAGGTGTGCTGGAGTGCTTCAGGAAAGAGGAAGACCCAGCAATGGCATTCCAGAGATGCGGGGAGACTTCAATCCATGGGAAACAGCACACACAGCACTAAGGAGACTTGGAATTTTAATTTCATTAATCTACTAATAGGATACATCCCAGATAGTATAAATTTGGTTAAAAGATTGAAACAGAGTGAGAAATGAGATGAAGAGTTCAGCTTTGCAGACATGAGTTCCCAATAGCCATGGTATCAAAAGAAATGTCTTATCCAGTTTAAAATGCAAGCTGAGACTCAGGGCTGGTGGTACAGGCCTGTAATCCCAGCTACTTAGGGGACTGGAGTGAAACAACTTCAAATGCTGTCTGTGCCACAGAGAGAAACCAAAGCCAGTCTAGGCAACTTAGTCAGACCACGACTCAAAATAAAAGAAAAAGTGTATGTGTGAGCTGAGGCTATAGCTCAGTAGTACAACACTTGACTCACACAGGACCCTAGGTTCAATTCCTAGTACATAAAAAAAAAAATGTATAAAATATGAACCTGGGGTGAGGGTGTGACTGGAGACATAACGCAGGGAATGTGAAGACATTGAGCCCAAGGCCAGTAGTTTAGAAATGAGCAACTCTCCAACAAAGCCCCCAAATGAAAGAAGAATGTACCAAGGAGCCCAAGATGGGGAAACCTGAGAGAAATCGGGGTCAACCAGGACCCTCTGTGCCACCAAGGAATGGTGGGAGAGCAGAACTCACAGCAAGAGGTTATTGGGCTTGAATGGTCACAGTCATGGCCACATTACAGCTGCTTTTCATCTGGACTCTAAATTAAAAGCTTTGTTTTGAGATAGTAGATCTACTTCCCTCTGGAGGTTAAATACGGGTAGTCACGCAAACCTTCAGCAAAGGTGGTTTAACTTTCTCGGGGTGCATTCTAGTATTTTATTTCACGAGCTGGAGGGCAGGTGCCTGAGGATGCAGTGTTTCATGGAGGATGTTCTGTACGTCCTATTTAAACAGTTCAAAATAAATCTTTAAATGGATAGTTCAAAGCCTACTGGTGAGTAAAGAAAGTCAGGTGTTGAACAGCAGTCATAGCTACATTTGTATGAAATTATATATTTAAACCCATATAGATACAGATGTCTAGCAAGATGTCCAGGATGGTTCCTAACTAACTTAGTGATTATATATGGTTGGTTGGAGTTCAGGTCATTTTAATTTTCTTCTTCGTGTTCTTCACCATGGGGTCCTCCTACACTACAGGCCGGAAGCCATGGAGCCAGCCCTCATGGACTGATGTCTCTGAAACCATGACCCAAACTATCTCTTCCCCTCTTTTAAGTTGCTTCTTTCAGGTATTTTACATGAGCAAAACCAAAGCAACTAAAACAGAGGCCTTCTTTTTGTTCTTGCTACAAACCAGACTGAAAGATGCCTCCACCATAGCATGCTGGCCCATGAAAAGAGACAGCGCAGGAGCAAAGGTGAGGAGAAGATGTCTAGTTCTTTAAGGGAAGAACACCTCATATGCTAATAGACCCACGGAGGATGTTCTCCACTCCCTCCTGATGCAGCGTCTTGCCACAGGGAAGTTGATTCCGCTGCTGTCCCTTTTTCTGAGTCTATTGAATCCAGTGATCAAGTACTCAAGGATCAGAGATGCCTGGGTTAAATTTCAAGCTGATCCACTCACAGTCTGATGGAAGACAATTTATTTCTATAAACCTTATTCTCATATTGTTTAAAATGGAAATGAGTTTTTAAAAATCTGACTAATGGGATTATTTGCAAGAGTAAATGAGGTAAAATATGAAAACTCTTATACCACCATCTATAAATGAGAGCTCTGTGTGTGTGTGTGTGTGTGTGTGTGTGTGTGTGTGTGTGTGTGTGTGTGAGTGAGAGAGAGACAGAGAGAGAGGGGGGGGAGGGAGGGAGAGAGAGACAGGGTTTTATATAGCCCAAGCTGGCTAGCTTCATGCTAAGGGTAACTTTGAACTTCTGATCCTCTTGTCCTATGTACCACCGCACCAAGTTTTATGTGGTGGTGGGGCTGCAACCCAGGGCTTTGTATATGCCAGGCAAGCACTCTACAAACTGATTTGCTGTTTCTAAGATAAGAACACAAAGAACAGGGTTTAACTGAATTGCTCTCTGACCATGACCAGGTGCCATTTCAAAGCCGGCCTTCAGCCTGTTGCCATCCTGAACCGCCTTTCCCCGGTCCTGCACCTCCATCCCTCTCTCCTGGTCCTCTCCATGTGCTCTGCAGCACTGCTCCACACTTACCTATTCAGCATGTTAGACTGGTAGATCCTCTTCTCGTGGGTGTTGTAACAACTGCTCTTGGGCTCAGGGATGAAACTGTGTTCGGACAGCATGTCGGAAGCAGCAGTGGTGATGATGGCAATCCCGTCTCTCACTCTGGCAGGAAGGCCATAGTCCCATTCATCATAGGACACAGAGATAAGCCCGGTGGGGAACTCGGAGGGCACCGTGTCTGTATCCCCCGCCACCAGACTAGGCACGATCCATGTGTAGCCATAGCCCGTCAGCCCGACCGAGTTGGCTACCTCAAATATGTAGGTGGCTTCTTCCTTCGTGCAGTAGAGGAGGATGATGGGGCTCTGGAGCTTCTTCAGCTGGTTCTGGATCTTCGAGTCGCCGTCATCCAGAGACATGTCTAGCAGGAGGACTTCCTCCAGCTCCCAGCCCACGAAGCTGTTCTCGATAGTACTGCGGATCTTGTTCACAAAGTCCTGGTAGCCAGGGAAGTAGGTGGTGACGATGGAAAAGATGTACCAGTCGTATTCTTCCATGATGTTGAGCATGACGGAAGCTTGCTGCTCAATGGATGGGCCAAACTGGAAGAACATGGAGGATTCATCCTAGAGCAATCAAAGTGGAAAAAAAAGAGAGAAACAGAAAGATCAAACGAAACTAGCCATGGCGATTCTGAATCAACCGGATACAAAAGTTCAGGTTCATCGTTGTTTTTTTCATAGAATTTTTCATTTTCAAAATTTTCAGTAAAAAAATAATTGAATGTTTTTTGAATTCCAAACATTTATAATAAATTCATTCCTAAGAGTATTTCCTGGCATTTGGGAAAGGAAACAGAATTGGTCTATGAGTCTTTTTGTCTGAACTCCTCAGGGTCTTAGCTTAAGATAGCTCCTCAGAAGGAAACACATTGATATTTACACAGTAGAACATCAAATAATCCAAAAGTGGAAAGAAGAGTCCAAGGGCTCATGCCAGTCAGGTGAGTTGCCCACATGCACACAGACACAGACAGACACACATAAACACACATGCACACACACGTACCCTTTCTCGAGGACTTTAAATTTCTGAGTGTGCAGATTTATATTATTCAGCACCAGAATGAATAAACTAAGGTAACACGGGTCCGCCCTTAGGCTTGTCTACATGGCTGGTGTAAGCAACACTCACACACAATGGACCTGATTCTTGGCTATTAGGAACCAAAGAGAGCATAAAGCTGTTAGTAACACAAGTCCTATAGTACTGAGATTGAAGCCAGGTTCTCATATGCTCTGCGCTACCACTGAGTCTCTCTTCCTTTCCACCAAAAAAAAAAAATGGCTGATATAGGTTCTCACTCGGTTTCCCAGGCTGGACCTAGACTCACTCTATAGTCTCAGCAGGATTTGAACTTGGAATCTTCCTGCTTTGGTCTTCTGAATAGCTGAAATGACAGGTTTGTGTCACCAGGGCATGCCTACTAGCATTCTCGATTAACCTAGCTTATTCTCTAACTGCTGCTCTGATAACAAGATCCACAGCTTAGAGCAAGGTTCAAACAGCACCTCTAGACCAAATATTAAAATGCCGGTAGCTAGACTCTTCATGTGGCGTGCTTGATTTTAGAGCAACCTATAGCAGAGGGCTTGTTTTCTAACCCATATAATGCCACAGGTCTTAGACTCCTCTGTGTACTACACAGACCCACACACATGCACACACACACACACACACACACACACACACACACACACACACACACACACACACGGAGCCAATTCTGAGCATCTTGTTTTCCTCCCTTTCCTTTTGAGGGAGAAGCCATTTTAAATTCCTCCCATTTTAAGCTGCCCTTCACCTGCTGTTTTGCCACGTCCAAGCCTGTAGTTCAGCTCCACCTTATAGCTACAAGAATCTGAACACACAAAATGAATACCCTCTCAGCCTGTCCCCTAATCCATTTCCCTGATTCGTTTCTGGTAATGGAGTACTTTTCTCAGTTTGTGCCCCCACCTTCCATCTGAGGGCTTCTGTCCATTTTGAAATAGCTAACACAATTGCCTCTCTCTTCAAAGGACATTTCCTCCCCACTCCCAACAACCTGGGCTTTAAAGTGTAGTTACGAGAGACCAAGAAATTCGGCCTTTAAGCAAAATTATATAGCCATTTCTTAGTTCAGGAATAAATAGTCAAGAAACAGCCAAGTATTTCTCTAGTGCCAACTATTGAAAAAATACCGGCTGGAAAATACCCTACTTTTATCTCAAGACCCTAGTTGGGCAGTGAGAGCTGCCAGTCCCTCGGCTTTGCCAGAATAATGTGTGCTTCCCAAGCTTGAACTGGTGACATGGACCCCAGCCTATCCAGAGTGGAGGAGATGACTGCCCAGCAGTGGTGAGTCTTCCTGCCAAAGGTGCAACGCTGCTCACCCTTACTGTGCCCGTCTCCTCTGGGCTCAAACATACAGCCAGAGACGAGCTCCAAAAGGCTACAATAGTCCGAGAAGTAGGGAGGATGAAGCAACAAGAATAGATAGCTAGAAAAAAAGGGAATTCACTCTCACTAGAATAATTAATGCAGCTTGTGTGCCTATTCTAAACTCTGGCTAGTCCCTGCCCTTGGACTTCCCCTATAACACAAGGACTATTCTTCAGGGGAAAACGACCTGTTCTTCAGCTGTAGGTTACACCTGTGATGTGGAGTAAGTGTTGTCCATCTCTGTTAATAAATTCTAACCTCCAAGATGAGAGTAGGAAGTGTTGTCCTTGAGAGATGATAGGTCTCGCAGGCATAGATCTCACAAATGGGATGAGCATCCTTATAAAGGAAACTCCGGAGAGCTGCCTTGACTGATCCACCACGAGTGGACACAGAGAAGCTGCCTTGACGAGCCAAAGCAGAAGTCCTCACTAGATACCAAATCCGCTAGCACTGCGATCTTGGACTTCTCGGCCTTCAGAATTATGAAAACTAAACTCCTGTTGTTGATAAGCTGTCTCCCTTATGACATTTTTATAGCAGCTTAAAATGACTAAGACAAGTGGGTATTCAAGACAATGAAGCTTAATTATTCCAACACTTGTCAGGGACCCACAGAGAACCTCAAGGGAAAAAAGACAGAAAAGAAAGCCCATTGACAGAACAGCTCATCTAGAATAGATGCTGCTTTGAGGAGATATCGACTTGATTTTCTTGTAAACACCGTCTTGGAGATTCTCAAGTGGGAAATCTCATCCTGTGAGTTTCCACAGCCCCAATGGTTACACATAGTGAAAACGCTTCAATATACTTAAAGATATATAGGACCAAGGGAGAAGATCCCAAGTGCAAATGAAATAAACCGACCTGTTCTGTGATGGGTGAACAGAATTTAATCACTAAGAGACTCTTGAATGTCCACAATGTTCCACATATGGTAAAGCCATATTTGGCACAAATGCACAGCAAGTATAAGCTTTGCGGAAAACTCATAGTTGTCCATCTCAGATGGTCAGTGTTAATGATATTGAACTTAGAGAATGAAAAACTTGTTAAACAACAACTTGACCCTCTCTTCTTCTGGTCTTCTCTTCATGTCTTCCCACAGTTACAAATGAACTTGTAAAGATACTACCAGCTACTATGCAAAAAAACAAAACAAAACAAAACAAACAAACAAACAAACAAAAACCAAAACCCTAATCTATAATGAGAGTGAAAAAAGAAAATTTAACATGGTAGTATCACATGCTTGTTGCACTCTGAGCATGCCTTCTAATCCCATCATCATCTATCACCCCTTTTCTATACCATCCCTATCATGCCTACCTTACCCATCCTGTACTGCCAATCCTTCTTATTCAACAAGGATGTCTTCTACAACCATTTTATCTGCCACAAAATCAAGTTTGGTGAAGCCAAATAGAAATCAAGAGGCAGAGTCATGGCTTGTGCAAAGGTTTCTTATATAATGAGGAGTATAATGTTGCTTATTTAGTTGACACTTCAGGCTGGTGTACAGTGGTCCATAAGAGAATAGCTCTTTTTTTTTTTTTTCCAACAAAGCTTTGATCTAACTCTAAGCTACAAATGGTGAGAGGCTTTGCAAATTATAGCCTCTGCCACAATTCAGAGCACAATATTCATATGTGCATGGAGTGGAAAGTACTGGTGGCCACACATCCATCTTTGCAGGCATCCAGCATACACTATGATCACCCACTAGCGATCAAGGATGAAGGACAGAGACATAATTCTGTTTGCAGCTCACTCTGCTTCCCCATGAACATTTTTATCTCTTAATGATATTACAAAATGTTGACACTCAGGGGTCCTTGGAGCAGCCACCTCCCCCAGTGAAAATTTCCAGCTAAATTTATTGCATGAATGCACTTCAACTTGCCTTGAGAGCATCTTGAAAGTCTTCCTGCATAAAAGGCTGCCTTAACTGAGATGGGCAATTAGCACAGGGGAGGTAGAATTGTACATTAGACCCCATCAGTCTACAACCTTTATACTGTACTTCCATTACATTGATGTTCACAGTGTTTATTTGCTAATATGAAGAAATAAAAAGAAGTACTTTTCATCCCATTATCTGCCTCAGAAAACAACTGCCTGAAGAATTAGCAGCACAAGAAGTTTTTCATCATCCAGATCCCCTACTGATCTACTTCTGAAATAAATAACTAAGCATCCCAGTGACCACAGTGCCCATGGCAACAGACTTCATCTCAGTATCCTGCCCCAACATACAAACCACTGTCTCTCAAATGAAATGAGCTATTCATCTACAATTACAACCTCTTTCTGGAATACAGAGCCTTGCAGGATTGGCTGTCAAGGTGTATGAAGTCCTGGCCCCTTTGCTCTAAGTCCAGACAGCTCTGAAGAGTCTGTCTTGCTTTTGAATTCCCCCAAGGTTAGTAAGAGTGTCCATTATGACTGCATCACCTGTCCTTCTCCTTCTGCTCAGTCCAGCTTTATCTTCCTTTCCCTTTCTTGGTGTTGATGTCAAGAGCCTTCTTTAATCAACCTGCACCCTGCTTTCACCTTCAGCCTGCCTCCCAGGAAACCTGACTCCACTTACCCTCCTTTATAAACACAGAAAGAGGTGTCTTAAATGATTTAAACTGAGGGACTGGGAAGATGGCTCAGTAGGTAAAGTGCCTGCCTTATAAACATGGGGGACATGGGTTTGGATCTCCAACACTCATGCTTAAAAAAAAAAAAGCTGAGCATGGTTACACCTGAATGTAACCCTAGCTCAGTGGTGTAGGGACAAGCATATCCCTGGAACTCACTGGCCAGCCAATTTTGCCAATCAATGAACATCAGGTGCAGTGAGAGACCCTTTCTAAAAAGATAAGATAAACACTGATAGAGAAAGACAACCAATGTAAGGCTGTGGACTTCACATGCACAGATGCACACACACACATACACACACACACACACACACACACACACACACACATACTTACATGCATACATACACACACATACCTTACACATAAATAAAAATAAAGCATATTTTAACATAATATTTATGTTCAAATATCATGGTGATTCATGCAGTAGAAAGATAATCCTCTGCCCATTGGCAGCAGATGTCAAAACTAGGGTGAAAAGGTGTTAGCTGAATATCAGAAATGCATTGATGGCAGTTATTTCTTAATGGGATGGATGAGCCTCAGAAGGTAGTGAGTTCTTCATCACCATAAGAAACAGGAGCTTCATTCTTACCTGATGAAGGACTCCTTCCCTGTGCTCTCTCTAAAATCATTCTCACCTTCAAGACCTAGATCACGGGTTGATATTTGATATATGTGGTCTTTTCTAACTCCCAGGAGTAGACTTAGCCTCTTCTCAGGGCTCTCTCTCCTGGGCGTTCATGTCTCTATCATAACACCTATCATATGACAGCAGGCAAGTTTACCTCCTCTCCCTACAAATGTGGGTTTTCTGTATGTGTGATGTGTGTACAGATAGTATATGGTGTGTGTGTACCTACACACATCATGTAAGTGTACATGCATGTATATCTGTGTAAGTGTGCAGGCCAAAGGTGTCCTCTTCAATCACCTTCCTGTGGGAGTGTGACTAAGAATAGCCCCTATAGGCTAATGTTTTTGAATGCTTGGTCACTGAGGAGGGGCATTATTTAAATGGATTAGAAGGATTAAGAGGTATGGCCTTGTTGGACAAAGTGTGCCACTGGGGGTGGGCTTTGACATTTCAAAAGCCCATGCCAAAGCCCAGAGTGAGTCTGTCTGTCTGTCTGTCTGTCTGTCTGTCTCTCTCTCTCTCTCTCTCTCTCTCTCTCTCTCTCTCTCTCTCTCTCTCTCTCTTTCTCTGCCTACAGATCAGGATGTAGCTCTGAACTACTGCTCCAGTGACTGTCTGCATGCTGCCATGCTTCCTGTCATGATGATAATGGACTAAACCTCTGAAACTATAAGTAAATGCCAATTAAATGCTTTATATAGCTGCTTTGGTCATGGTGTCTCTTCACATCAATAGAACAATGAGTAAGATAGAAGTCACACTTTTTTCTTTTTTTTCCTGAGACAGTGCTTCACTGAACCCAAAGCTCACTATTGGCTAGAGTGGTTAAGCGGCCTCAGGAATCCACCTGTC
The DNA here is from genome assembly GCF_007827085.1 of Peromyscus californicus insignis. Taxonomy (NCBI): domain Eukaryota; kingdom Metazoa; phylum Chordata; class Mammalia; order Rodentia; family Cricetidae; genus Peromyscus; species Peromyscus californicus. The sequence goes on from NW_026294584.1 coordinate 148,140,716, forward strand.
TTCACCCATGTCCCAGTGCCAGGTTTACAGAGGCGTGTGACTATGCCCAGATTTTTACATGAGTAGTGGGACTCAAAACCAGGTCCTTATGATTGCATCACAGGTGCCTTACTGACTGGGCCATCTCCCTGACCCTCAAATGTGTGTTTTTTTAAGAACAGGATCTAGTCTTTATTTACCTATGGAAATCTTAAACAACACACACACACACACACAACCAAAACAAAACAAAACAAAAAAACCTGTTTCTTTTCAATGCTGTTACAAAGAAATTTGATTAATGGAATGGGAAGTTGACCGAAACGATCTTGATCATTGAGTTTCCTATTTCTATTCTGATGGTACAATTCCATATTTTATGGGAATAAGGTAGGCATGAAAAGTCACACTCAAACTGCACTTTCATAAGAGGAGACCCCTGTAGTAGGCAGCCACACTGGCAGAGAATGCTACCAGCACTTCAACACATGCTCATTTGCTGAAAACTCAGAGTGCATCATCTTTGTTCACCCCCAATCCCCTTCCTTTCACTCTTTCTTAATTGGGTAAAAGGCAGTGATGACCTTGACATGCCAACTTCAAGGTCAATGTGCAGTTCTTGCCTACCACTAGTGCGACATGATCTCCTTCACCCTATCACCATAAGAGCTGCTCAATGGCCCAGCTACTTCTCTGCTCCACCCCCCTTCATTCTCCATTCAAAAAGAAGCAGGGTAATTCTTTTAGAACTAAACATTCATGCTGCTCTCTACCCCAGCCCTCCATAGCTTCCCTACTCACTGAAAGAAACAGCCAATGCACTTGATTTGGAAACTCCTTATCCACCAGACCCCATGTCCTCATATTCCATCTGCTCACTCTGCCTGGAACACTCCAGCTGACCAGGCATCCACAGGGTTAACATGCGCATCTTTCTGCTAAAACCTTTCTTTCTCTGGACTGGGGAGATGGCTCAGTGGATAAAGTGCCTGCTTGTTCACACATGCATACACCACACTCAAACATATAGTAGGTAATTAAATAAGTAAGTAAATAAATAAAATCTTGCTTTCTCAAAAGCTGCAACTCTAAAATCTACTGTAAGCTTACTATCTTGGTTACTTTTTTTAGTATCTTAACATCTTTTGCATTATTCTTGAGACTTCATAACATCATAGGGATAATGACTCTGCTAGGGCATTTGGGTCAATTCATAAACATATATGTATATTAATTGTATAGGGTGATGTGTTTTATTATGACATTTGCATTCATGTGTGTCATATCCTTTGCTCATATCCACCATATCTTACCCTTTCAAGTCCTCACTCTCCACCCCCACCCCGTCCCTTTCCTGCTCCTGGTCCCCCTTCTGCCTTCATGTCTCATCCTATATCTTCATCTAGATTCCACATGGGAAAGGAAGCATGGGCTAATTGTCTTTCTGAGTCTGGCTTATCTTGCTTAACATGAGCTCCAGGTCCAATTCACTGCCAGTTACATCTCCTTATTCTTTATGACACCCAGGTTGGTTCCCACATCTGACTATTGTGAACAGTGCCACAATAATCACGGATGTTCAGCTGTCCATGTCTTACTTGAGAGCCCGGTAGCTATGCATACCCTGGGGTGGCAGAAGATCTGGATCACAGGGCAGTTCTAATTGTAGTTTTCTAAGGAGCCTCCATATGGATTTCCACAGGGGCTACACTAATTTACATTAGTCTTTAAGGGTTCCCTTGGAGAGGACTCTATGTCTCTGAAAGTCTAGATCTGCTAGGATTCCACTGATAAATCTTCACTCCACCAGACTTAGAAAGCCAGGATAAAATGATGGGACAAGAATCCAGATTACCTCCACAGCTCTGAGAGAATTCCTGAGTGTCCTTTCAAATTTTGTCTACATTCTTAGCAGAGTAGACATGACATAAGGGATAGAATCTTTGCTTCCACATTAAGGAGAAGATTTTCTACCTGAACAGCAAGAGATCACTTCCTCTGCAGACCACACCACTATTTCTTTTCAGCTCACCAAGGCTGGAGTCGGTTACCAAGGATGAGTTTGAATGGTGCCAGTTTTGTGTGCCACGCCTTGCAATATGGGAATATCTCTGATCTTCCCCAGCCTCACCATTTCTTAGAAATGTCACAACCTAAGTACACAATAGAAGCTCTGGGTGGAGGATCTGGACTTTTCCCACCTGACAAGTGCCAGACTCATTTTCTTTAAAGCTCAGGGCATAAAGAACACTGAGCATCCAAAGGTCCACAAACACAAATTCCACCAGTTTGGTCAGGCTCCTTTAAGAGCCATTCTGGGTAATTAACTCCCTCCCATAGAAGCCAGCATTCTTGTTCTTCCAAAGGTAAGTTTGCTTCCTCCTGGAACTTGGCCTCATTCTCCTCCCTGATTGGCATTCTCTGTTTTGCGACCCTAATGGTAAGCCACTAGAAAACAACGTGAAGATATTCACTTTGAGAATGTCTCCCCCACTTTTACACCCTAGGTCTCAGATAAATGTATACCCAGAAGAAGCCTGTGAGGAGTAAGAGAGGGGAGAATGCAGATTCTGATCCCCATCCCCACTGAGATGCCCAGCTTAGCTCCTGCACAGAATCAGAGGAGAGGGCTGAGAAACACAAAGAGAATTGCTAGAGTGTGCTCATGCTCAGTGATGTACCAGGACTGTCAAAATCTTAACAAGCCTATTCCATTTCATCTTAAATTAAAATCCCTCTCTGTGGCTTCCATTCCACAGATCAAAACAGTTCTCTGATGGGCTGTATTTTTGTTAAAAGGCCTCTTTTCTACAAAAGAGCAAGCTGAGGAGTCTCAGCAACAACCAGGTTCTGTGATGGAAGAGATGTATTTTTTAATTGGGAATTTCATACATGCATATAATGTGTTTTGATCAAATCTACTCCTACTCCCTCTCTCCAGCTCCTCCCCCATCCTCTCTACTGCTTCCCCTCCCAACTTCAGTCCACCCCTAGCTGACATGCATTCAGCAATAGATGTACTTTTACCTGAATGAGGAGGGGGTGGAATATAACAGGAGGAGAAGAGAAGTAGTTTTAGACAATGAAGTGGGTAAAAAATAGTGTAAATATTAAACTAACATTAATTAGATAATAAAGTCATCAGTAATCAGACTCAATTTATTTAGAGAAATCTATGTAAATTAAATGTGTTCCATACTTATTACAGTGTAGATATGGGCAGAGACAGGATATAAAGAAAGGTATCATAATAACCAAAACCTAATTACTAAGAAGGAAAACAAACCACTTCTTATTAAATATGAAACACTAAACCCCAAACACTTATGCTGTCAAAATCTCTTCATTTAGTTTAAGCCAAAAGGGTAGAGTCCACAGAATTGTGATTGCTGCTAAAGAATGGGGTTAAGTGCAAGCCAGAGACATCCCTGACGTACAAGCAACATTTTTCAGAGTAAATGTGTCGACATTTGTCTCAAACAAATTACCATTCCCAGGTCCTCATGTGTGTTTGATCAGAACATCACGTTCCTATACAGAGGAGAACAAGGCCTTGACAAACTTGAAGGTCTTCCACCTTTCGATTTGATTAAGCTGTGAGTGCTGGTGCCTCTTGTAAGGCCAAATACAACAAAAGCCCTGGTTCTAGACACAGTGACTATATTTGTCCCCATGGATCTCTAAGGATCCCTGGAAAATAAGGCTCTCTTTGTCCTCTGCTTGCTCCATATGGAGAGAGCATAGCAACTAAGCATGGCTGACTTCTGAATGTGGCTCAGTCACACTCAGTTGGTACCAATTAACAAGCCATTGTCTCCGAAGGCTAAACCCAGCAAGAAGTTTTTTGAGAAAGTTTTTTTTTTTTCCTCACTAAACATCAGTGATTAATTTCCCTGTGTCTCTGGTTTGGAAAAGAGATTGCTCATTCATCGCAGACAGTTTTAAAGTACAGGTATTCACAATCAAAATGGTTTAGAATCTATCCACGTCCCTAAACCCAATCTGGCCATCTGTCTTACTCAAGGAAAGCGTTTTGAATTGCTCTAGAAATCAAAATAAAATAGCATACAGGAAGGTGATTTTGGTTTGGTTTTGTTGTTATTGTTTTTTAATGCCAGCAACAACTTGGTGGTACCTGCCTGCCCAGTTTTTCTTTCAGAGGACTAAAACATTGACCAGCAAGTAGCTGCCTGATAATATTGAAACCAGGACTGGCCAAGAACCACCCTCACAACACCTAAAGCTTGCCATGAGCTTGGCTGGGTATTCTCGGCCGCCTAGATTAAGCCTGTCTCCCAGTGTACCTCCATGTGCATGTGCCCAGCCCAAAGGACTAAGTTGTTTCCTCGTGTCCTGGTTTTTATTCCCGTCTCTGCCAGATGAAGAGCTCTATTCAGAACCTCCAACTACTTTACATGGTTGCTGACAAACTGCCTAAACCCAGTTAGTTCCCTACAGCTACACAGGTCTCTTATCACTCTCAGCTCCCGCTCCTGCTGTACAGTGAGTGAGGCCACCATCAAGTTACTGATGCCAATGTGTTTGCATTGATTTGTGACTTTTGAAGACCCTAGTCTGTGTACCCACACCAGGCTGAATGACATCACGAGGATTACCTGATCTTGCACAGGGTGCTGTGAGTTGGTGACCTCTGCCCTGTAGCAGGCAATCCTGTGTCAGAGTTAGGTGTAGGAAAGCTCTCTGACTGTTCCCCAATCCATTGTCCAGATCCGTAGATATCATGGTCTGCAATGGCATAAAGATGGCATCCCATGTTTGACATCATGTGTTGGGTTAGCTACTAACAAGCTTCTCTGAATTGTGTTGTTCTCATTGTTACTGCTGTTTGCTTTCAACAGAAAATCTTTCTCCATTTTCAGAATTATCTAATGCTTTTTTTGATGGTTCATTTTTAGCATAAGTTAGCACTGAAAACTGAGTTCAGAGATCCATGGATCAGTAAGATGGTTCAGTAGGTCAAGGTACTTGCCAGTAAGCTTGACAACCTGAGTTTGATTCCCTGGGACCCCACATGGTAGAGAAACAGAGAGAGAGAGAGAGAGAGAGAGAGAGAGAGAGAGAGAGAGAGAGAGAGAATCAACTTTCCTAACTTGTTCTCTGACCTTCACATGTGTGCTATGGAATATGTACACACACACATCACACACACACACACATCACACACACACAAAATAAAATTAAATAAATTAATAAGTAATTTTTTTTTATTTTAAAGAAAAGAACTAGCTTAGGATTCCCAGACTGGCCGTGCATACCTATAAATCCCAGCACTTGGAAAACTTGAGGCAAAAAAGGGTTTCAGAATTTCTAACTCTTTATCTTTTGTTGTCTATCCCTCTAACTCTGACAGGAATGGCTACCTAGAGAGTGTAAGCAGGGACTGTATGCCAGGCAGATGCCAGCTTTCAGCACAGGGAGACCCACACTAAAACTACTTGCTAGCCTTCCCATCTATCCATACAAAGGAGTATTTAATTGGGAATGTTGCAGAATTAGCTTCAAACAGAGTCACTTCTTAGGGCTTAGTCTGTCCTCTCTGGTTTACCAGTACAGACCTTGCCAACCTCCCAGGTTTCACATTTGCTACCGTGACCTCACTGCAGCCCAGATCCCAGACTTCTGCATTCGCTACCTTTTAAACTCCTCATTCCCCAGATCACGACATCATTGGGAAACACCTTCATCATCTCCACCGGATGTTGGGAGATTGACGGGATAGCGAAAGCACCAGCACCAGCAACTCTCAAGAAGATAACAAAGTTGTTCTAATCTTTCCTAGAATTAAGAACTTGATGAGTAAAAGAATAACCCATGTTTTTATTTCAAAAAATAAAAGATTTATTTCTTTTTACTGTATGTCTGTGTGTATTTGGCCTGTGTGTTTGTATGTACAGCACACATGTACAATGCCCACAGAGGCCAGAAGAGGGCACTGGATCTCCTGGAAACAGAGTTACACAAGGTTGTGAAGTTCAATGTGGAGCTGGGAAACAAACCCTGTCCTCTGCAAGAGCATTAAGTATTCTTTTTTTCTCTTTCTTTCTATTTATTCTATGTGTCTTATACATTATGTATCTTGATTCCGCTCACTTCCCCATCCCTTTTCATTGCCCTCTGCCCCTGCACCCCTTCCCCCAAAATAAAACAAAATTTAAGAGTAAAAAGGGAAAAAAGTTAAAAATCTCATCGTGGAAGGTGCAGTGTGACACAGTGAGTCGACAGAAAACCCCTCTTGAGGCAGCATTAAGCATTCTTAACGACTGTGCCAGCTCTCCAGGCTCCTTGAAAGTTGTTTTTAAACCACCTTCAGTGGTCTCCAGCATTTTCACAATTCATGCCAATTCACTTAATACTCTAACAGGACAAAGAAGTCTTTAAAAAAGGCAGGTAGGAGTATAGCTCAGTTGGTAACAGTCTTACCTCAAAAGTCAGAGGATCTGAGTTTAATCCCAAAAGCCCCCATAAAAACTCTGGTTCTCGTGGCATACACTCACAGCCTTAGCTCACACTCACTGCCTTAGTGCACACTCACTGCCCTAGCTCACACTCACCGCCATAGCCTGGTCTCAAACTCAGGTTACCTTGCAATCCCAGTGGTAGAGAAAGGCTCGGCAGTCATTCAGTCTGGCCTACTATGCGAACCCCATGCCAATGAGTGAGCTTCTAGTGCAGATAAAAAGGCAGGTAGCACCGAGGAATGACACCTGGCTTACCCTCTGCCCTCCACTTGTATACCTCCCACCCCCGACACACACACACACACACACACACACACACACACACACACACACACACACACACACTAGTTGTTTGCCCAAATAATACTCTTCCATTTCTACTTGGGCCCAGCAGAATGGCTGCTATAAAAGAAGGTGATGAGAAACTTAAAGACCATCACCATAAAGTGATGACCTGAGAAAACATCATCATCATTCATAAGCCCTTCCTTGGACTGTGTCTCAAGAAACCTGTCACTCAAAATATATGGAAATCTGCATGAAGGATATGGAGACTCCAGATGTATGTAACAATACTAGACTCAACAAAGCTGTTTGGGCCAAAAGAATAAGAGATGCCCTACATCTACATCATATCCCTGTGTAAACATTTGGTCAGAAAACATAATGAGGATCGCTGAAGAGTCATCAAACAAGCTCTTTACTTCACTTTGGTAATCTATATTTTTGTCACCATGTTTAAAGTCTACAGATCTAACTGCTAAATGGAGTGGATGATGAATATGAAGAGGATGAGGAGAAAGGGAGAAGGAAGAAAAGGAAAGAGAGAGAAAGGGAAGACAGAAGAGAAAGAAAGAAAGAAAGAAAGAAAGAAAGAAAGAAAGAAAGAAAGAATGAGTGAATAAAAGAAGAGAAAAGAAAATAGCAATTGTTACTTCAAACAGAGAAACTTGGAATTTGCTTTTTTGTCCACTCTTTTCAAGTTCCCTGGAGTAGAGTTGGCATTATAATTAGACACTGACTAGAGTCCACTAATTGCTAATCTGTATCCTCACAGTTGGGTCTCTGTCCATAGATGACTCAGCAGACAAACTTGAGGCTCACATGACATTTCCTCTGTAGACCTGGCACTCCAACAATTCACCAAAAGTCCTCAGGCTTACATCAACACGCCATGGATACTGGTCTTTGCTGATAAACCAAACAGAAGCATCGTACTGGCTCTGCAATGGTGTTTTCATTCACTTTGGTACTGCTTCAGCTCACGAGTTCAGCTTCAATCCAGGCGAAACTGTCTACTCCCAAAGAACAAACATGCAGCATGGCCTAAGAGGTCCATGTCCATCACTGTGTAGGACCTCCTAAACAGACAAGGAAGATATATGAGGTGCAACTAGATCATTTCCTAAATCTTGAAAGAAAATGGCACCATTTCCTCCAGCTGTACAGGCCAGTGAGCCCAGAAGTAATATGCCCTGTATCTATCCCAATTCCATCATGCTGAAGTTAATTAAGCCCTCTCATTCTCATATTTTCTTTGGTGAAGGCACAGTAAAGCAGCAAGAAATGTCATCCAACAATCAAACTGGTATCCAGACGGGTCATGGTTTGTCATGCACAAAGACTACTATTAAACCACTCAGCCTTTTTCTTCCTAGACATCTTTTCTTTTTTCATTTCTTAGGGCTCTGTCCTTGCTATTCTTTGAGCTTTTACATAAAGTGTTCTTTGTAGCTCAGGCTGCTCTGGAACTCCCTTTGTAGCTAAGGATAGCCTTGAATTCTTGATCCTCCTCCCTCTGAATGCTGGGATTGCAAGCATGTGTCCTTATGCACAGCTAATTTCTCACAATTCTTATAACAATATTTATTGAGCTGCTTACAGTGTGTTCTATGCTGTCTAAGCATTATGCAAATGAATTCTTATATCCCTCTGCAGTAAGCCCCATTACTTTCTCCTCCTTACCAATTGAGACAGTGAGTTTGGGAAAGTTAAATGTCTTGCTCAAGGTCGCTGATAGGAAAGGAGGTAGACAGATCCAACTCGGGGTGCTTGTACACATAACCACTGCAGCACACATGTGCTAGAGCTAACTCCAATCACCGCAGAAGCTCCTATCTGAACCATCTATGTATACATTCCCACTTCGACTCAGAATGTCCACAGCCATGCAAGAAGAGTCAAAGTCGAACCTCCATGACACTAAAGAGCTAGTTTCACAAACTCCCTGAGCCTTCTTCCCCTGCTTCTCTTTCTGGCCTCTGCCAGCCAGCAATAGCCTTAGTAGCATTCTTTTGTTGCAGATCCTTACAACAGGTTCTTTAAGACCTTACCACTGGCCAATCAATCACACATGTATTAAGTGCTGCGGGAGGTAAAAAATGAAGCACATGTCCACTCACATGTCACTCCGTCTCCAGTGAGTCGAAGGGAAGATAACATCAGTATACACAAAGTGATTGGATCTACTTTAAATGATGACATTAGTTTTGGAATGTGTCCTAAGAAAGATGAGAAAAGAAAGCAGCATGTGTGGATAGTTATAATTTCCTTTTTTGTGTACATGTAGTGAGTGTGTGTGTGTGTGTGTGTGTGTGTGTGTGTGTGTGTGTGTATGTGTCTGTGTCTGTGTATCTGTGTGTCTGTGTGTTGTGTGTGTGTAGGTGTTCCTGTTCCCGTGAGTGCGCATGTGTGTTATATGTGGAGGTCAAAGGTTGATGTGTAGTGTCTCCCTCAGTCACTCTCCACATTTTTTTTTTGAGGCATGGTCTCTCACTGAACCAGACACTCTCCAATTAGGCTTGACTAACTGATCACTGATCTTCAGAGAACTGCTTCTCTCCTCCCCAACTCCCCCAGCTAGAACGAGGGCTATAGATGCATGCAGGCTTTTTGTATGAGTGCTAGGGCTATAGATGCATACAGGTCTTTGTGATCTATGGCAAGCAGTTTACTGACTGCCCTGGACAGCTATCAGTTTTAACCTTCTTTCTATATACCTTTAAAAAAAATTTGTCATCTTTCCCTCCAGTAGGTATAGTGAGCAAACAACACCCGCAGGTGTGCGCTGCCACTCAAGCGCCAGACAGTGGTCAGGAGAACAGATAACCCTGGGCTTCGAACTTGGCCTTACATTTGTCCCCAGGTAGACAGTGAGACTCTGGTGTCTGCTATCTCACACGGCAAGGTGGAAGATGATGGACGTGCCACATAGCGACACATCCAAATCGTATCTACAGCCTAAATGAATTACATATAAATCTTCTTCCTTGATCTTCCGAGCCCTTCATTCTCATCTCAGAAGATTAGATTAGTATGACAGGACTTGTCCGTGATGAAGTCAGGCTCCTGCTTAAAAGGGCTTCTTCCCTTCAAATGATTGCAAATTGGTTTGGTTGAGATTTCGTTGCAGTGCTCCTTGGGAGAAGCTGAGGGGGGGTGTGACCATTTCTAGTTTCTTTTTGTCCTCCTAGGGGACTCCTCCTCATTTCAGGTCTCCTCCCCTCCTTCCGTGTGTTCGGGTCCTTTATGCCGCCCTTTTCCTCTGGACATGCAACAGCTTTTAATTAGACACATGGGCCAGCAGATCATCCAGTTATTTAAGTGCTGCATAGAGATGACTTAAGTTCCAAACTGATATCCAGCAACTTGCAAAAGCAGCCTGATGCCAGATTTTTCCTCCATCCAGCTTATTATCCCCTGCATTTCATCCACTTGACAATAGATAGATGGATACACAAACGCCATCAGTTTTCAAAGCTGCCCACCTGCTTATTAAAGAAATACAATGACTGTTTTCTTGTTTTCTTACTGATTAAGCCAAACTCAATTTTAAAAGAACTGCTTTTATTCTTGGCTAAATAGAATTAAATGAATATGTGGTGAAGTCAGGTGTGGTGATGCCTGCCTGTAATCCCAGCACATGGGTTTCCCAGGGGGAGGACTCTCCTGATTTAAAGCTCAGCCTGGGTTATCTAGTGAATATTGGGCCATTCGAGGCTGCACAGCCAGACTGTCTCCAAAAACAATGCTACACTTGCTATACTAATAATAACAGTAACAATAAACGAAGTCGTGATCTAGCACAGTTTCTGACCTTTTTCCTACTAATACCACAATCTGAGCTAGAGACACTTCTGAGAACAAAAGAGACGGGGCATAATATTCTTGTCTACCTGTTGACATATGTAACGACTTTTCAACAGAGTTAGGAAAAGTCATAGGTTCCGTTAGCAAGTTATGCTTCAAAGAAAAGAGGAAAATGTCTTTGGCTCATAAGGAAATGACTCATTTATTCATATTTCTGTGTTCCACAATGATGCAAAGATTATCAGAATTATCTAGACAAGATTCCCCAAAATAGTCCCCACTGAAGGAATGTGAACTGCTATAGCCACTGTGGAAACAAGTATGAAGTTTCCTCCAAAAACTAAAATTAGACCCAGCTATACCACTCCTGGGTATCTACCAGAAGGAGTCTAAGTTCACGTATGACTGATATATCCATTTATATCCCTGTTTTATTATTGCACCATTCACAATAGGTAGGAAATGGAATCAGCCTATATGTTCATCAACAGATGATGACCAAAGAAAAATATGGCACATATACACAATAGAATTTTATTCAGGCATAAAAATCACAATATTTGCATGGATCAATGTGCTAAGGGAAATAAACCAGGTTCAGAAAGACAAACACCATATTTTCTCTCATATGTGGAATCTAGGTGTGTGTGTGTGTGTGTGTGTGTGTGTGTGTGTGTGTGTGTGTATGAAAGAGAGAGAGAGAGAGAGAGAGAGAGAGAGAGAGAGAGAGAGAGAGAGAGAGAGAGAGAGAGATGTATGGGTGCAGGTGAGTGTGTGCATGCCACAGGCCATGTGGGGAGGTCAGAGGTCAGAAGACAACTTCCAGCTTTGCTGGAGACATGGTATTTCCACTGCTGCATAATTCAGTCTAGCTGGGCGGTGGAGGTCTAGCCGTCCTTTGCCCCTCATCTCCCTGTTGGGGCACACTGAGGCTGCAGACTCCTGTATGACTGCCTCCCACTCTGACGTGGGTTCTGGGGATCTGAATGAAGTTGTCAGGCTCACAGGCCATAAAGGCATAAAGGAGACTTGTGAAGGTTGGGGGAAGAGATCTTAAAGGATAGGGAGGAGAGAAGAGAGAGCAGTAGAACTCATATGAAATGAAAGCAGGGGGACAGACCATTTGGGGAGAGTGGAAAAGGAGGACCAGCAAGAGAGGGGTGGAAGGAATAAGGGAGAGCAGTGGGGGAGGAAGAGGGGAAAAAACAAACTGTAACACATGTATGAAATGACATATCTTGTAATTTTGTATGTCAACCTAAAGTATCGATTGAATATAGGAATAAAATTCCCACCAAGGAATTGCACTGTATCGATAATCTAGTTGCACTAAGTTCTTCGTGCCCTTAGTGGTCTTCCGTAACAAAGAACAAGGTCATTCAGTCTTTGTTCTGTCAACCTCTCAATTCTTCTCTAGAATTAGTCCCAAATTCTCCTGTCTATCCCTCCATATGAAAGCAGTTCCCTGCTCCAGTCACAAGGAGACTCTGCAGACATCACATTGGCCTTATTTACTAAGCATGTTCTGGGGGCGGGATTTGCACTTTGTTCAGGGAATGGCTTCTAGAGTCCCAATTAGTTAAGCTCTCTTCCTTGTTACATGAAGGAATTAATCCACTCTATATTGCCCAATCTTCCTTTGAGATGAACCTCTCTGGCTCTCAGCCTCAGCTATTGCTTTGCATGACACAGTCAGTGCTACTCAGAATAGAGACTGGGCTGAACTGAAGTCATCCATCTTGGTGTGAGCCCTGGAATCCTGTGTCCCTTGGGATCAAACCCTTGAACTGTCAAAGAACAGTGGGTCTTTCACTTAAGACATAAAAGGGAGCAGAGGCCATGTCAAACCAAGGTCACAGCATAAGAAGCAGGAGCTTGGGGCGCAGAGAACAGCTGGGTTAGAAGGTGGCATGAAGCACACAGGAGAAGCAGGGGGACTATAAAATACAGACCTTATGGCTAGGGAGATGACGATGTTGGATTCAAGCACTCACCATGTGAGCCTGACAACCTCATTAAGATCCTCAGAACCCACGTCAGAGTGGGAGGCAGTCGTTCAGGAGTATGCAGTCTCATTGTGGAGATGGGGGGCACAGATAAAGGACCGGTAGACCTCCACCGCCCAGCTGGACTGGCTTATGCAGCAGTGAAAAGACCATGTCTCCAACGAAGCTGGAAGTTGTCTTCTGAGCTCTGTACATGGCCTGTGGCATGCACACACTCACCTGCACCCATACATCACACACACACACACACACACACACACACACACACACACACACACACACACACACACACACAGACCCTGTGCCTCTGAGAGGACCAGTAAGCCGCTAGTCCTGAAGTGAACTTTGTCCTCCCAGCTTTCCAGTCTTCTACAAATAGTCGCAGAGCTGCTGGTCACTGTCTTTTGTTTTGATTCTGGCTTTGCACTCATTCCATTGATGATTGTTCTCACTCATCTCACATGCCTAACTCAACATAAAAAGGCTACTGCAATAGTTAGTGCTCTGGTTTCCTAATACTGTATATGCTTTCGGTTTTCTGGAGGCGAGTGTCTACCCAGGTGACTTCCACCTTGCTCAGACTTCAGCAGAGCTGAGCTACTGAAGTCAGTCTTAGCCCCAGGTCGGAAGCTCCTGAAGCAGAAAGGGTAGGTTTGACAGTTCCCTCAGCAACACAAGGTCATTCACATATGAACCTTCTACCTCCACTCAAAGCCCATTCCTCATTCCCCATTCTGCTCTCATCCACTGGCTGGCTATGGTATTCATTCAAGTGTGACTTTTTGTCATACAGGTCTAAAGATAGATGGCTCCTTCACTGTATTCATACTAGAGCAACATGCACACACTCTCAAATTCTCAGGCATATCCCTAGAAGAGCAAGAGCCCACACTGGCAGCATTTCTCCATTTTCTCTTTCATTATGCAGCCATTGGTGTCTATTCAGTAAGTAACATGTGGCTAACATAGACTAGGCATGGCAAGGACAATGTTATTTGGTGATAAAGTCAAATTATAGTGTAGTGGGCCTGCCACCCAGATCCCAAAGAAATCACACACAGAAGCTTCTTCTTTCTTATTTCTAGCCAGCTTTTCCTAACTTAAATTGGCCCATCTACCTTCTCCCTTTGGGCTTTTACCTTTCTCTGTTTCTGTAGACCTTTCATTATTTCTTACTCTGTTGACTTGCTGTGTAGCTGGGTGGCTGGCCCCTGGTGTCCTCCGCCTTCTTTTCTCATTCCCTCTTTCTTCTTTCCTCCCAGATCTCCCATTTATTCTCTCTGCTGGCCAGCCCTGCCTATCCTTTCTCCTGCCTCACCACTGGCCACTCAGCTCTCAGACCATCAGGTGTTTCAGAGAGGCAAACTAACACAGCGTCACAGAGTTAAACAAATGCAACATAAAAGAATGCAATACATCTTTGCATCATTAAATAAATGTTCCACAGCATAAAACAAATGCAACACATCTTAAAATAATATTCTATAGCATTGATCAGAGTCCTGTGACCCACTATGAGGTGTTTGTTTCCACACTGTTCGAAAGAACGCAATGGGGCCATACCCACCATTATCGGGCTCTGGGGAAGGCTACTCATGCAAAGCCAGCTTGTTATTAAACAGTTTGGAAAATGAGCTGTTTATTTTACCTGGATTTCTATTTTATTTGATTTCTACTGATTTGAAGACAATTCTCGGTTTTTAAAATTCTATCTGCACCTCTCAGACGGAAGAAATATCATCTTCTCAATGGAGCCAAGATCACTCTAGATGTAGAGTGGATCTGACATTGCTTAAACCATGCCCCTCCCCACGAGAATGAGCTTAGGATAAGAACACCAGTTCTCCATCACAGTTATAGCTGTGTTTTTAGGTATCATCAAGCAAGCCATACTGAACTCTCCACCCATGACTGTTTCAAAAGAACTTAATGTTTCACTAATGTTGACCAAATTTATTTCACTCTGAGGATGTAAGAGTAAAACAAGGTGAAAATATGTAGTTTACCCTACATAAGAAGGTGGTTGGACAATTTATTAAAAAAAAATCTAGTTTCTGAAATGCTTAAGAATTTTTGAGTGGGAGGAGGTGACCACTGTGTGTTAGCATTGACTTGAGATTGGATGTTCAGCTTGTAAATTACCCCTTTTTATGGATATCTCAACCCAAGCTGCAAACCGCTCCCGCTTTGACTACACAGAGAAGACAGATGTTGTTTATTTCAAATATCAGTGGCCTAAGTTATTCTGTGACAGGTTCTGCCTGTCAGGTACAAGACGCTGACCTCCCCAAAGAGACCCCTGCAAACTTTTGCCTCCTGTGTTCTGCCTACAAGCATCTCAGTCTTCTTCATGAATTTTGCACCTGGTGTCCTATGGCCCACACTTCATAATGACTCCAGACAAATACCTAAAATTTATGGTTTTAGCACTGTAAGCCAATGTGGTTTTAAAGAAAGATTTCACCAAGCAGCTGAGGCACCAAAGCAGTTAAGTATAACATTTTCTTTTAAAGCAGCAACTGCTGATATATTTATATATATATATATAAAGATCAAAATGGGAAATTTGGATCTTAAGCAAGTTATTCTACTTATGCAAGCCTCATCTTCCCTAGAAGATGAAAGCACTAATTCTTAATTAATAGATCAGTAAATAGGCCTACATGAGACCAGAATGTTTTGAACAGTCTCTAGTATATGGTTAAGTTTTCTGGTTCAGTGAAATAGTAATGGATTGAAGACTACGAATGTGGGAGAGTGTTATCTCTGGAATGTTTATAAACTGGTTAATTTGCGAAATTCTTTAACTTCTCTAGTGTCCTCTCACCCAAGGAGCACTCATATTTGCCCAGACACAGATTCCAAGTTTGACTGGCCCTGCAGGGTATCCCTGCGGACCATTGACTCCGGAGCGGACTTTCAGTCATCCCACCTTACATTGATTCTACCCATAATCTCAGGCTACTCCCTCAGTGGGATGATTGCTATGATTTCTAGTCCAGTAAGTATACTTTGTCTCTCTCCTGTCTCTTACAGTTCAGTGGGACATCAAAAGATCAAGCAGCCCATGGAGGAGCCCTGTTCTGGTGTCCCATGATGGCCATCTTCTTCAACTACTACTCACAGCTGCCAGCTGGACTCGGGAGGGACAGCTCCCATCAAGTAGGGTTAGCAGGCGCCATTTTGACAGCCAGGCTTCCCTTCTGTGCCAAACATGACAGCCCTTTCCTCCCATGTGACAAACGGTCCTTGTCTTCACATGGAAAATCCAGAGGTTTCCTCTGCTTGCCCACTCTGAGTTCTCCCAGTGTGAGGAAGGCCGCTGGCTTCTATCTCCTCGCAGGCCTGTTTGCTCAGCACATACAGCCTTAGAGCTCATTTCTTGTTCTCACTTGTGACCCTGCTAGGCCACTAGCTCCACTTGCTTCTCTCTGATGACTCACCAGACGGGGTGCGTGCCCTGAAACAGCTTTCTAATATCAGCTAATCAAAATCTGACAGTGTGAAATTATGTAGGTATGCACACAAAATAATGCAAAATAATTTCCACTAACAAAGAAGTGCCTCTTAAATCATGACTGAATGGAATAAATACCTGGATTAAGAGCGGGAAGAGAGAGAAGAAATGAAAATAGGGTTTCTAATATCTAACGGACTCATCACACAGTTCTAGCACAGGCAACCTGCCATCTTTTATAATTAATTAATTATTAATTTTATATTATTCTTTATTGTTTGAAAATTCCATACATGCATATTAATGTTTTTTAAATCAAATCCATCCCAAGTCCCCTCCCTTTTAGTTCCTCATTGATTCCCCCCACTGCTTTTCCCTCCCAGCTTCATGTTCTTGCTCTCTCTCTCTCTCACTTTTGAAAACCCACTGGCATTTGGCACTGCCAGTACGGGCATGGGTATAGAACCATCCACTAGAGCATGGGTAGCCTCTCAGAGGCCTCGTCCCTGCCTCTCCCCAACACAGAAATAGCCAATAACACCCCGGATAGAGGGGGAATTCATGTGCCCCTCCCATCTCCATGGTGGTACTTGGGCCGGTCTGCTCAGTCCTGGTCTCATGGCTCCAGCCCCAGCTGCTGTTACTTCCTGTGTGCACCAGGCCTGTCGCGTCTGGCAAACATTGTCTTATTGCAGAAGTCCTCTCCCTCTGGCTCCTACAGTCTTTCTGCTCCCCCTTCTGTGTTGATCGCTGAGCCTTTGAGGGGAGTGGTATGATACAGATGTCCCATTACTCAACCTGGCATCTTTGTAATAGAATTTTTTTCTTTTACAAATCATTGAATTTCTAAACTTGTTCACAGGCCCACAGGTAATCATACTTTCCAACACTATTCATCATTATCAAATCACTTCTTGCTTGATAGCAAGTATATTTATTAGTTTGTATTTTTATATGTGTGCTTGTAAAATTTTATGCTATAAAATTTCAATTAGATGGATGTTTTAATGTATACACCTTGATTGATGAACCCAAGGAGAATTAAGGAAAGTGGATAGGGTCAGTGGCCCCAGAGGGAAGTCTCAACTACAACCCTTATACCCATAACCTCAAAAGTAAGACATGACTGTAAGGTTCACTCTCTAAGAGGGGCCAGAGGGGTCACTGATTCTGGCCATGGGTGAATCTCAAACATCAGTGCACTAGGAACTGTCAGCAGTTTTACCCAATGGGGGTACTCACGATGGTTGAAACTACAGCAGCACCAATGCCCATGTTTCCACCCAGTGACTCAAGTCCTATCCAGTCACATGAGAACCAAAGAACTCTATTCAGGAGATTTTTTTTTTCTCTAAGGACCTACATATTCCTTATGGTTGTTGTTCTCCAAACCAAATTTTTCATTGTTTGAAATGGTCAGTGTAACCTTGTGGGTTTGTGCATGCCATCCTTGTAGTGTTGTGTGTGCATTTGTGAAACAAAATTGGGGTGATAGGAAGATCTATACATACAGAGTACATAGCTCTGTGCCCCATACACACGACTGAATGTTGTTTGTTAAAAGAAGTTGTTGGCCCTTCTCATTATGGTATACTTAGGAAATGGTCCTGGAAGAAGCCCATATCTTCCTAGAAGTGCTCCAAGACAAGCAAATGCCTCTTCCTGGAGGAAGAATAAAGTATGTTTGACTATCATACAAATATTCTTCTTGCTATGACTAATATTGACATCAGGAGCAGAAGTGGGAGAAAGTAATAAGACCAGAGTATACTGTTGGGATAAGACAGATTCATACGCCAAATCCCATCAATGACACTGAGAAGAGGGAGCACAGCTCAATGGTGGGGCACTTTCTCGAATTCATGATGCCTGGGTTTGAGTCTCAGCACTGTAAATAACACAGAACAAAACCATAAAAATTCATGTACAGAATGATAAACTTCAGACTGGAGGAGCTCCTAATCAAAGAAGTACGGTAGCCAGCACTGTCACAGACACAGGGGTCTGCAGTGAACCAGCACGGCATAAGGTTTAACAGGTTCATAGAAAAGGACCAGTTTTCCTACTGCACGAGTCACAATCTGGAAGTCTTTTCAGATATGATCACTCTCAAACAATGGCCTTGTCTTGGGAACAGTGAACAAATGAATTAACTAAATTAATTTGGCTAATTTAATTAAAAACTTCAATTATTTAATTAAATGAACATTGCAAACCAAAGAGATCTCAGAAAAATAAATCAAGCAGAAAGTATTAGTTCATTTTCTGTTACTATGACAAAATGCCCAAGGCTAGCTTGATTCTTTAGAAAGATGTTATTATCTCCCTCCCAAGTTTGGAAATATCGAGTCCTATGAGCATGGTGACTGCACTGGTGAGGACTTCTTTGTGGATGTCAAAACAATAGCAAGAAGGTGTGTCAGATGGGAAATCACATGGGAAGGAGCCAGCAATGCTTTTACAGCAGCCCTTTGAAAGAACTAACTTCCCAAACAATCACATCACTTCCTCTTGAGACCACACCCAGTGACTTAAACAATTCTACTCTGAGTCCATCACCTGCAACTGCCCACCCCCTCCCAACACTGTCATACTGGAAAACAGTCCTCTGTCACAGGGCTCTCTGGAGGACACACAACTCCCACACCCTGTCCCCACTGTCTGTGCTGTGCATTCCCCTCTTCATCTGGGGTCTAGGATCAGGCTGACCTAAGGGAGCTTCTGATGTGCTGAAGCAATCTGGTGCAGATAGTGTTTCCTGCTAACATGGGCAAAAGTGAGGTTTAGCAATAAATTGGAACATAAACATGTGACTACTATTTCTCCTTAAGTCAATGACTGGCACAGGCGAGTACAAAAACCAGTCACACAGAAAATGAAGTGGAAACCACTTCGGGTCCAATTTACATCAATTTGCTAGTAGATGGTTTTCCCCTCAAAAGGTGAAAAAAACAGAAAAGTGATACAGTAAGAGACAAATTTCTAGATGATTAATGTGGTTAATCTGCCGAATACTCAGAAACCTATGTGGTGGGGAACGGGGGCAGCTTGGGCTAGAGCATTTGCCTGATACCTGTGGGAGAGAGAGAGGTTGAAAGATTGATACGTACATACCTATATAGAGGAGTGGGGGGGGGGGGGGCTTTATCAGAGAAAGCTCATTCCAGGAATGAAAATCCAGAGTCATAAGAATGTGAACACCAGCCGGGCAGTGGTGGCGCACGCCTTTAATCCCAGCACTCGGGAGGCAGAGCCAGGCGGATCTCTGTGAGTTCGAGGCCAGCCTGGGCTACCAAGTGAGTTCCAGGAGAGGTGCAAAGCTACACAGAGAAACTCTGTCTCGAAAAACCAAAATAAATAAATAAATAAATAAAGAATGTGAACACTAAAATAGTTGAGTACAAAAGATGCGTTTAATCTGATTTACAGATTTCATAATAATTGCAATGAAGGATTTAGCAGGAAGGGCTCGACAACACTGTTTCCCTAATCTTGGAAAGTCAGATGAAGAAAGAAAGAACAAATATCATCTTAAAATGTGATGTAATAATAAAAGCAATGCTCTGCTAAGGCTGTTCTATGTAGGAGCTGTAGTGGGTGATGTTTTACATGTAGTCCTGCGTATTTACATGCTTTCAATCTCTTCTGAGCACATACTATTCACAGGCCTGTCTTAGGCACAAGTGAGGGTCCAACATTCAACAAGAGAAGAGAGTTGTTTTTTTTTTTCATTGAGACTTGGTCTCACTGTAGCCTCAGGCTGGTGCTACAAGCCTCTTCCTTTAACTTCCTGACCTCTGGGATTACAGACATGTGCCACAATGCCTAGCTGGAAATGACCTTGCATTGGACTTCACAGCTCTGATTGCTGCAATGTACAAGTAACAGCAGTGCAAAGTAGAAGACAATTATCACCAGGCGTTGCAGGGCTTAGGAAGGAAAGGACCACACATGACCAGTAATCATGAGAGCTGTCACTTTTTGAGGAGGGTGAGGTGGTGATGATGGTGGAGGTGGCAGAGATGATTACAAGGTACTCATTGGAAGAGAGAGAGGTCATTTCTAGTGGAGGCTGTGATTTGAACAGAAATGAGGGGCTGATTGATGGATCATTGGGTAAAGGTACTTGCTGACAAACCAGATGACCTGAGTTCAATGTCACCTCCACACACACACCCCCACACACCCTCCAAAAAAAAAACTGACCCACAGAGCAGAAGGAGAGAACTGAATTCTGCCAGTTGTCCTCTGACCTCCATACAGGCACCAGGACCCCCATGTACCC
The DNA here is from genome assembly GCF_007827085.1 of Peromyscus californicus insignis. Taxonomy (NCBI): domain Eukaryota; kingdom Metazoa; phylum Chordata; class Mammalia; order Rodentia; family Cricetidae; genus Peromyscus; species Peromyscus californicus. The sequence goes on from NW_026294584.1 coordinate 148,161,011, forward strand.
ACACACATTCACATACACGATTCGTAGATATATGGAATCAGGCCATCCCCTTGGCAGATGTTCATCAGATGCCTAATAAACTCCTGGCTACAACCTAACAGAAAGGAGAAAGGACACATTCAGGAAAGGAGCTGACATGAAATCACCATGTCAAATGTGCTTGACTAGGAGAGAGTCTCATCACCATGGGAGACAGGCAGGACCTGGCCTTGAAGTGGGAGAGCATTAGGAGAGAGAGAACATCAAACCATGGCAGCATGGCCAGGCCTTGAAGGGACAGAGAGGCTTCCCTCAAATCTGGAGGAGAAGAAGGTTCTAATTCACAGTTTTTCGTGACGGGAGATTAACTTTTTACCACATAATCCACCCCAGCATGTCCTATATGTCAAGGGACACAGAGGTAGGCACTAGGTAGGTCTGTAAACTAAGCTTGCAGATGCAAAGCAAAAGGTGTTCAAGCCCACAGAACAGAATGCTTCCATCCCAGAGGAAGCTGTAGTAGGTTGCAGCCTGATTTCTAGGCAGGAAAGTAGGCAGCTCGAGGATCGATCTAACATTCTCAACACTAGATTAGAGGCTGAAGGTCAAGACTGGAGCTTCCCACCTAAGCTCGCACAGCACAGTAAGGGACCAATAAGCAAATGGAAAAGGTGTTTAATAAAAGTGCCATCTAGCATTGCAGAATGGGGCCTAAGAGCAATGCTTTTTGCTGAGTCGGCCTGGTCTGGAGCACACCCAGCCATCAGCAGGTTGCTTGCTACCCTAAAGCAGTTACTTAGCCTGTCTTTCTATAGCTTCTTAACCTATAAAATGTGTTAGGAAAGTATTCAGCCAACAGGGTAAATGAGACAGAGACTGTGGACTACTGGGTATAGTGTGACCCATGCATTAGAGCTCCGCGAGTGATTCATGGAGGCATGGATTTGTTTCTATATCTTTGACTCTACTGTGCACCATAAAGATAATTTTTAGAAGATGGTCCAGGGAAGACACAGTCAAATACATTAACTTTTCAAAAGTCAGGAATAGGCTTTTACATATTATTTATCAGAAATGTTATGTCCTTTCGTATTTATGTAAGCAGTGTGTAAAGGCACTCTCACCCTATAGTTAATGTGTTCTTTACATATGCCAGTAACCCTAGCACTCGGGAGGCAGAGGGAGAGGCAGAAGGAGTTCAATGTCATCCTTGGCTACATAGTTGAGTTTGAGGTCAGCCTGGTCTACATGACATCCTTTCTCAACAGAACGCATATATAACACACATGTGCTCTTTGATTTTTTTGTTGTTGTTAATTTGGTGGGTTAAAAATGAGCTATGGTTTTAATTTCAATGTCTTTGGTTAGAGGGAAGTCAAACGTTTTCATGTTACCAGTCACACTGATTTTTCTTCATAGAATGGTATTCCTATTTTACAATGGGGATTTCATTGTAGAGTTTGGGTTTAACAAGAAAAGAAATGTGGAGTTCTCAAAAGTGACTGAGCAGGGAAACAAATTAACACTATCTTATACTCCATTATAACCGTACTGGGCCATTTAGTATGTATTCCAGGGGACGGGCAGGCATAAACTAGAGAGTGACAGTGAAAATCTGTGGGGGTTTTAAGCCAGAATCACTAGGAATGACAAAAACTGCAAAGGTAAGACAAAAACCTGCAGAGGGAAGAAAATGAAGTAAAGAAGAAAAGACTAAACTTCAAAATGATCGTCAAAGCCAAGCAAAGAAAGAGGGAGCATGAAAACGGGAGTCCCCAACTCTAAAGTGAACACATTCAGTTCATCATAATGGATTATCCTTCTGTCCTTAAGTGTGGCACTGGTCACAGTGCCGTGCTGTGGAATGAGAAAGAGTAATCATAGTGCAGGGGGCCAAGGGCATACTAATGGGAGTCCCAGAGGCGCACAGCACCAAATCCAAGACGAGCCAGAGCCCTATTCCATTAACCTGGTGGCCTTGTCTATGTTCCGACCTCAAGCAAGAATAGCTTCTGAGTACGAATGCCTCCGGCCAAGGCCCCTTTGGAATGCCCCCTGTTGGTGCGGAGAATGAAATGACAGCTCAGAGAAGACAGAGTCAGCAGTGGGGGCCAAGCAGAGCAGTGACTCACAGCCAAGAGCACTTCTTCCTGCAGGCAGAAGAATTCTTGTTTTCAGAGCACTGGTCATGTGGTCAGCTCAGCTCTACATCAGGACCACTCACACCTAGTTTCCTCCCTCTATGGACTCTCCTTGTCTGTGTCAAGTTTAGTCTACCTCACTTGTGCCAGGGATCTGCAGTAAAGCCAAGTCAGGTTGGGTAAAGGAAAGAAGGCTGATGGAAGAGTTAAAGAAAGTCACTGCTCAGGCCAGAGAGGCTTTTTCCCAAGGTACCAGCCGCTAAGCAGAGACTCATAACTGGTCAAAGAGCTGAGAGCGCTTGTAAGCACTCAGCCCTAAAAGACACTTGTCCATCATCTCCCTCCCCAAAGCTTAGGTTACATTGTCAAAGAGGGAACAGAAAGAATGCAGGAGCCAGGGGATGGAGAACAGTGCTATGACATGATATCTTCTGGACATAACATGTCTACTGCACTCATGGACTCACAGCAGCTATGGTTATCTACCCAAGACCTGTCCAAGGTCAGCCAACAGTCTAGCATAGTCCACTAATTGGACTTGGAGGATGAGGGCAAAGAGGGCATGGAAGTGGAGGGGGCAGGTGCTGACAGGCATGTCCCAAGGAGAGCAGGAGAGAGTTAGAGATGGACATGATCGAAATCATTGTAGACATGTATGAAGTTGTCACCCAAATAAAATATATTCTTTAAAAGTTATGAAAAGAAAAGGTCACTCCTCCTATCATACTAGTGAACAGAGAACTTTCTCTAGAATAAGAGCTCAGGAGAAGGTAGGCTATAGAAGTAATACCTGGGCAAAGACTCAAAGTCCAAGAAGATGCCTGCACAAAGGCTCACACCTGAAATCTCAGCCCTTAGGAGGCTGGGCTAAGAGGACTGTGGAGAATTCAAGGCCAGCATAGCCTACAAAGGCAGTGCCAGTCAGGTTGAGCTATAGAGTGAGACCCTATCTCAAAAAAAAAAAAAAAAAAGTATGTGTGGGGGTGTGGGGACACATCTGTCACTGGTGCCTGGAGACCTGGACAATTCCTCCTCCAGAGTCTTAGGATTCATAGCCTGCTTCCTTGTCCCCCTTCCATGAAGAAAGCTGATGTCCCAAATGTGCCTCAGGTATTTTAGGTACTCTGTGGTTGTTTGTAGCCCACGTGTCAGGTGGTACCCCTATTCTTGGGAAGCTTTGCAGATTTGGGTCCAAACATCAAAATGCTCCCCTGAGTTACTATTTTTTCCCCACAACTCCTGTGTCATCCTTTTAGTGGTCTCTCTGAGCTTTCACATCTGGTTGTTACTGTCCAGGCCAGATCAACTGAAATCTGAAGTCGAGCCTTGACTTGCTTCTGCATGGAGGAGACTCCCAGATATTTCATCCATCTGTGAGCTTAGAAACATCACATACTTGAATACATCAGGGAAGGCTAGTGCTGCACACCAAATGACCTTCCCCAGCACTGTGGCCACTACACTCTCCTCTGTCATGTTCTTCCTCTAGGAAACTCCTATTTTTTGAGCATTAGATATGTGAAAAGAAGTTTCTGGAAGGAACAAGAGCTTCCACTGACCCTTTTGCAAGGCTGATTCCTGGGATAGAACCTCAGTGACTGTGGAGAGGTTGGAATGTTGCAGGTCCACACCCAAATTATCTTGGGGCACTTTTAGCTGCCTTAACAGCCATTTACTGCCCTCCTCTCTACCTGGCCTAATTATTTAAATCTTTTGGAATGTACAGATGGAGAATTAGTGTCCAACCAGCCAAAAAAGCTTAAAATGTCATCAGAAGTATCTGAGGCCCATAGCAGTGATTCCCCTGTCCTGCCTAACCAACCTATCTAATGTCTCCACCAGTGTATTTCAAAAGTGTCTTGATTTATGACTATCTTTGCTCTGTTACTATAAAAACATCATGAAACTGCTTCCATATTGGAACATGCAATTTAGGGTAACCTAAATCTGTGTTCCTGGGCCATGCTCACTCATAGGTGACTTCAGAATAAATTGTTTCTTATCCCCTTTGAAGTGAAAGCTGTATTTTTGCATCAGCATATATATGTTTTATTTGTATCTTTTTCATGTGATTCTTCCTTTCAGGCAGAACATCTACTGCTTTGAAGTCTTTTGAGCTTTTAGCTTCTCCTCCAAGTGGATTTTTAGATATTTTTTAAATCTTGTTTCCATTTCGTGTGTGTGTGTGTGTGTGTGTGTGTGTGTGTACATGGTGGGTTTTTTTGTATGTGTGTGAGCACATGTATGTGTAGGTGCACATACACATATATACCTGTGAATGTGAAGATCCAAGAAAACAGGCATCATCTTTAATAGCTTTTCCACCTTGTTCACTGAGGCAGGCTCTCTCAGTGAAACCCAGTTCTCACTAAGATGGTTGGCCTTGCTAGCCATCTTGTTCTGGAGATCCCTGTCTACCTTCTTCCTTCCAAGACTGGAATTATAGGTGGGTTATAGCAGGAATCTTAAAGAGTCTTATTACCAAACCTGAGCCAGGTATTGGGGTGAAGTGGAAAATCAGAGAACCAGAACAAGCCACAGCTAACCTCACCTGGCCAACTTCTCAGCTGGTCTTGTTTCCTCAGACTGGAAGCTTCTGTGTCCTCATCCCAATGGCTTTCAGCTGAACTGCTGCTCGAAAGCCTGAACGCTTAACCAGCCAAATGCTTAACCAGCCAAATGCTTCTAGTTTCTGGTCCTCACGCCTTATATACTTTTCTGCTTTCTACCACCACTCCCTGGGATTAAAGGCTTGCTTTCTGGGATTAAAGGCGTGATGAGTCACCATGCCTGTCTGTATCCTTGAACACATGGATTTCTGCCTCTGGAATGCTAGGATTAAAGGCGTGTGCTACCACTGCCTATCCTCATGTTTAATATTGTGGCTGCTCTGTCTCTGACCCCAGATAAGTTTATTAGCATGCACAATATTTGGGGGAATACAATACCACATTTCCTCTCTTTTTGTCTAAAATTTTAAAAAGCTTATAACTAATACAAGAAAAATTATATCCAGTAAGTATATACAATATACACAGTCAAGATTACATTAACGATGTCTAGTCCATTAACATTTGACAGATTCAAACAAAAACTCCATTATATATATTAACAATGTCCAGTCCAGTAACATCTGATAATCTCAGACCAAAAAATTTTCATTACTTAATTTATTTAAAACAAGTAGTACCTTTTTAAAAGTAGATTCCATAATCTCCCTTTTTATCTTATCATATTCAGTGGGTTGCCATGCTTACCCAGTATTTACATGGGTTGTGGGTATCTGAACTCCAGTCCTCATGTTGTGTGGCGAGCAATTTAGCCTCTGAGCTGTCTTTCCAGCCCCTGAACTACTTACTTTAAAGAATATATTACATTCTTTGAAGAGGATTCCAGAAAACACACCTTTCTCCAGTAAGATCACAGGATGATACAAGTTGCACAACACTAGGAGATGGTGTCCCACAAGCATGAGTAATTTTCAAAACATTTAACAAGTGATATGACACCTTTAATAGCCAGTCTTATTTAGGTATGGAGCATGATCCTGCCAGGTCCTGACTTATGGAAAAATCGGAAGGACCAGTTTCTAACTGGTATAGAAGTACAGTTGTCCCTCCAGGTCCTTGGTGGATTGGAGGATACCAGACTCTGAGGATGCTCAAGTCCCTTATATGAAATGACAGCACAAGATTAGCATATGACTTATGGGCGTCCTCCAGCAAGTGGACTTAAATCATCTCTAGATGATGCATAACTCCTAATACAATGTAAATGCTATGCAAATGGCTGTAATACTGTGTTCCATAGGGAATGATGACAGGAAAACTTCTGTACAGTGCTGTAGGATGTCTTTCTGTATTCTCTGAATACCTGTGGCTCCCACTGGATAATAAGTAAAGCTGTTTTGGCCTATGGCAAGAAAGCTTACAGTCAGGTGGGAAATTCAAGCTAAGATACAAAGGGAAGAAGGGCGGAGTCGGGAGAGACACCAACCACCATCAAAGGAGCAACAAGATGCCAGCAGACCGGTAACGCCACGGCCACGTGGCAACATATAGATTAATAGAAATGGGTTAATTTAAGATGAAAGAGCTAGCTAGCAAGAAGCTTGAGCCATAGACCATACAGTTCGTAATTAATATAAGCCTCTGAATGATTATTTTATAAGCAGCTGTGGGTGGAAGAGATTTGTCCAGACTGCTGGGCAAGGCAAGACTGGAAAAACTTCCATCTACGGTACAGATTTAGGTATTTCAAAAATATTTTGGGTGCATAGTTGCTTGACTTGGTGGATGTGGAACTTGTGGATACAGAGGTCTGGTTGCACTTCAGGGACTGATGTCAGCACAAGCACAGGGGCGCTGGCTAGCTGAACTCTAGCTTACCCTGGATGAGCAGGGTGGCTCATCTGAGTCAGTGATTTATCTGTGATCACAGGATCCCACTTTCTTTGGCTAGAAACATTGCTTCCTGCCTCCCTAGTCAGTTGTTCTGGTGTAGAATTACCTGGAACTTGTTGTTTTAAGTAGGCCTGCCCCTTGATCATTCACTTATGGACTTATAGTTTGGTAAAGGATCAGTGTTCTGAGGTGTCTGCAAAATACACTTTTGACCAAATATTTTCCTTTAAGGATAAGGGGAAGTTAACCCCATTCTAAGTCACTTGAAATGATTCTGGCCTTTCCAGCTTCCAGTTTTCACTTAAACAGCCTCCTTTCCAATAGGCCCAACTCACCTTCCCATACTGCTCTGCCATGGATCTGTCTTCACTCAGTTGTAATTTTATGGATTTCACTAAAAGTCAATGTTTTTCTTAGCCTTAAGTTTCTGTTAAACAACAGTCTTGAAGCTCATGAACCAAAACATAATATGAAGTGCTTATGCAATTTTAAGTTTTCTCCTGGGCACATTGCAAGCAAAAAATAAAATAAAATAAAATAAATGAACTAAGGATTTGTAGACACATGTTAACTAAATATATAAAATATTTCAATGTCAAATCACTATATAAATTATTAATGAGCTCATTCATGTTCTTTGAATTCAATTATTTGTGTATATTTTGCACATATAATACATCTCAATTTGGAGAAGCCATATTTCAAGTGTGCACTTACTACATGTGGCTGATGGCCCAGTATGGACACTGGAGCTGGGGCCATACTGCCCGCCCAGCCACTCACAGTTCTGTCACCTCTTAGCTTGGTCTTAAGTAAGAACCCCTCCCTGCCTGTGTCCCCGTCTTTCAAGAACAATAATGATACAAAAGACACATCAGAAGATTCCATGAGAATTCAATCAGGAGGCTGGGATTCTGAAGCAGAGCAAGACGGCATTAAATGCCAGTGTTAGCACCTTCATTACTATGCTCTTTCCTTTCCATACTACTGGTCACTTTTTCAACTTCCTATTCAGAATATCCAAAAGAATCAGTGTCACCACAGCAAAGCAATTCTCCCTTTAGGAAATCATTTCCCCATCACTTCTTTCTCTTATCTGGAAAACTCATACCCTAGAATAATGCTGCATCTTTAACTAGTTACAGAATGCTGTCCCAGAGGTGGCAAATTGAAGGTCACACAGAGGTGACTTACACAAGCACAGCCCAGGCCCAGGGGTACCACAAAGTGCAAACTTTATTGACCTGGATCCTTATTTATCATATGTCATTTTAAAAAAACAGTCTTCTCATTTACGCAAACAATTTCTATCTCTATGCTTGAATTCTAGACAATATTTCATGATGGCTCTGTAGGAAAAAAGCACTCAGTGTGATTTACCCTCCCAAATATTGTAGGATATTATTTTTGTGACCTGTAAGCAGGAGCTGCATCCATCCCCAGCGATGACTTCATTACAACCACAAGGAACAGCAGGTGTGCTGGTTCCCAAAATGTCTTTCAAAACAACTTTGAAGGTGCCAGGAGTCCTGGGAACATTAGTGATGGAGAGTTGGTCATGTGGAATGGGCTGAATGTAGACTGCAGAATGGGAAGAAAGTGAATTGGAGTCTAGTTCTATAAAGGGCCAAGTTCATTAACAGAATGAGGCAAGAGAGCTTACAGAGAAGAAAGCCAAAAGTTGGGAGTCAAAAGTCATTTAACAGCAAAAAAAAAAAAAATTGCAGAACTAGAGTATATGATATTATTATTTGTAGTGGAAATGGGTTCTTTCCAGGGCTCATAAAAAGGGCTTGGTGGAGTTTCAGGGAGAAACATGAGAGGTTTGCATAGGCAAGAATAATGGTTTATGAACTTGAAGAAAAGGAAGAGAAGGGAAAAGTAGCCTTGTGCAGTGTACCAACCTACATCCTATAAGGTACTTTTTCCAAAAAGGGAGATTTTATGATCACAGATGTGGCCAAGTACTTCAGCAAGAGACTCAGTAAGACCCATAGGAAACTCTGATAAGATCATTGCAGAGATAACGGAGAGGGAGATGCTCACTGAGTCCCATCCCATTCAGAGGTGGCCTTGAGAATACTGAGTTAGTCTGTAAAATATGTACATGTCAAGAAAATGAGAACAGAGGTGTCCAGTGGGAGACTCAAACTTCAAAATGACTGGAGCAGGCTGGAAAGACTAGAAGCGTCTAATCAAATGACAGCACATTGGGTTAACTCTAAAACCAATTACATGGACGGATCGCCATAAACTTGCAAACCAGTCTGTCAGAACCGCTAAAGCTGTCCTCAGCTACTTCCGTAGATAGATCCTCCTGTAAATGGGGAACGTGAAGATTCATCACGCTGGATAGTAAACAGAACACATTGATAAACTGATCATCAGTATCTTGATCAAGTGCCTTGCCTGAAGCAGCTGGAATTTACCTTGAGAATATTCCACAGAAATTTAGATTGCTTAGTTTGAGAAAGAGAAGACCTGGAGCCACCCTGTTCTGATGTACTCTGCAGTGGTCACATGAAAAAGGTCTTAAAATAACTCCAGGAAGCAAAATGTGACCCCCAAATGGCACGGCAGCACAGCAGATTTCTCAAAATAAAGGAAAATGCTCCCGTTCTGAATAGAACAAATTCTCTTGATCATCCAACTAAGTTTCCTGCTACGAGGAACATTCTAAGAAAACGCTGTCAGGGATTCCTGCTCTGAGTGAGGTGTTGAACTAAATGATCGTTAATGCTCCTTGTAAGACTCCATTAACATGGTGTCTATGTAGTAAAACATGAACAAATGGCTCCAATTCTGTCTGACACTGTCATATAAATACAAGGTCGCTGCACATGGAGCATCCGTGTTACTGCTAGAGACAAACTTCAACTCTTCAGTGTCTGTGGACCAGCAATGTGAGCACAGTTAGGTGCTGGACTTTGAGCTAGTGAGTTAGAACAAAGAGCAGGCTCAGAATTTAGAAAGCATAGGTCCACAAGTAGCTGTAGCTAGGAAAAGAAACAGGATGCAGACAAAGATGGTTTTCACTTCACCAGCCTATGTGGGTCCTGTAGGCACAGAAGGGCACACACACAGACATACTCTCTCCTGGTAACATCTAGAACAGGCTTCTGTGTATGTCAGTATTTCCAATCAGATTGTAAGCCAACTTTTCCCTTTGATATAGAGTATCTTCACCATTTAGCTGAGATGAGTTTTATGTGTTTGTTCAACACAAGGACTACATTTGCCAGGTTCTAAGATGTTCCTTCTGGATTTGGTTTGAAGCTGCTGTCAAACACAGCAAAGATTCTAGACCATATCTCAAGTGCCTCTGGTTTAAGATCCATGATCCGACATGGTCCCCTCTTTGCACGATAACATGAGACTAGTTTCCTGCAGATTTTGAACAAATAATTCTTTAACATTTCATAGTTCTATTTTGTGTTTCTTCTTTGTCTCTCTTTCATGATGTAAATCCAATACCAGGAGCCTCTTTGCTCAGAATCTGTATCACCCATACAATTTTATCTCCCTACTACACTCACTTGACCTTCTCACTAATGGTCACAACTGCTTTCCCTTGGAAGAAAAGCAAGGATGATGAAGGTAAGTGGACATGACTTCTCTTCTTACCTGTGGAGATAAGGAGTGAATCCACCTACTCTTGATGTTCATAGTCCCACCTCAGTTGGCATCTGGTGCCAATGATCTCAATTCAAGCTACTCTGTTAAAGATTTGATCATTTGTGTTATTCATGTACAAGTGTTTGCCTGCATGTATGCATGTGAATCACATGCATGCCCGGTCCCCAAGGAGGCCAGAAGAGGGCGCCATGTCCTTTGGAATTTTAGTTACAGACATTAGTGAGCTGCCATGTGGGTTCTGGAAACCAAAACTGGGTCCTCTGCAAGAGCACTCAGGGTTTGTCACTGTTACATCACTTCTCCAGCCCTAATTCAGGATACTTTTACTTCAAAAAACATTATCTCATACACCAAATGGAAAATTTTAAAATCTGTAATTTGTATGCTCACTATCAAATTTAAATAATACTAAGATTGAGTGATTTTATTACATACTACCAAAAATAAAGTCTTCATTTTACTCAGCGGTTTTATTGAAAACTTACTCAAGGATCCTCCAGTAGAGTTTACCTCTCACCCATCCACAACACCATGGGGAATAGCATTGAAAAGAGAAAAGGATGCACCACGGGGGGGGGGGGGGGGGGGGGAGAGAGAGAGAGAGAGAGAGAGAGAGAGAGAGAGAGAGAGAGAGAGACTGAGACTCTTAGTGTTCTATGATCAACTAAGATTCCCTCCATAGTACATTATGGGCATTTACGGATCTCCAAATGTAGGGCAAGAGGATTTGCTAATAGTAACAGGCTTTCCGAGAGCCACAGAGACGCAATGAGGTAAGTGCATGCAGCCCTTTGTTCCAAGCAACAGGCAGAGTTAGGTAGGTGACAACAGAAAAATATTTCAAAAGCTAAAAGCCACAGCAACAAGGATGCCTTGACTTAGGCACAACAATCTGGGTCATACAGACAAATGGTACTGACTGAGGTCTGTGAAAACCCAGAAAAATTGATCAAGGTCTCCAGGCTCCTCCATGAGGTTAAAACATGTTTCATCATAATGAAACAGATGACATCATTTCCAATAAGCAATACCATTTCAAATAGTAAAATTCTAGAGCCTGCTTGCTGGCCAGACTTGGTATATGCTAGTTTCTGAATTAGCCTCTTACAAGATCAGGGGAAGGTAGAAATGAGCAGATACCTAATACATAGAACATATCACTTAGTGCCATAGCTAGCTACGTGTTTGTCTCTATGACAAGGAGACACCTTCTGAAGGCAGGAAAAGCTTGAAATGGTGACTAAAATATACAAAGATGTCAATAAACATTTGCTATGTTAATGCAACAGCTCTATTTGATCTGTGACACTGTGATAGACAGAGTATCACTGGCTCCCATCTGTGATCTGCTGTAGCCACCCCTTTGTGAGTGTGAATTTGTAGTTTACCCACTAAGAAATAAGGCCTTTTGGGGTCACTTATGTATCCCATCATATCATTTGCAAATAGTGATACTTCTACTTCTTCCTTTCCAATTTGTATTCCATTGATCTCCTTTTGCTGTCTTATTGTTTAGCTAGAACTTTGAGTACTATATCAAATAGATATGGAGAGAGTGCACAGCCTTGTCTTGTTCCTGATTTTAATGGAATTGCTTTGAGTTTCTCCCATTTAATTTGATGTTGGCTGTCGGCTTGCTGTATATTTCTTTCATTATGTTCATATGTTCCTTATATCCCTGATCTCTCCAAGACTTTTACCATGAAGGGGTATTGGATTTTGTCAAAAACCTTTTCAGCATCTAATGAGATGACCATGTGACTTTTTTCTTTCAGTTTGTTTATGTGGTGGATTACATTGACAGATTTTTTTTTTTTTGTATGTTGAACTATCCCTGCATCTCTAAGACGAAGCCTATTTGATCATGGTGGATGATTTTTTTTTAATGTGTTCTTGGATTCAGTTTGTGAGTATTTTATTGAGTATTTTTGCATTAATGCTCATGAGGGAAATTGGTCAGCCAAGCATTGGGCTGAGCTCAGGGAATCCCACTGAAGAGAGGGAGGAAGGATTGTACAAGCCAGGGAGGGTCAAGAATATCACAAGAGTACCCAGAGGTAGAACTAACCTGGGCTCATAGGAGCTCACAGTGTCTGGGCCAACAGTCAGGGAGCCTGCACAGAATCGACCAAGGCACTCTACATATGTGTGACAGTTGTACAGCTTGGTCCTCTTACGAGACTCCTAGCAGTGGGAGCAGGGGCTGTTTCTTACTCTTTTGCTGGATTTTGGGAGACTATTCCTCTTACAGGGGTGCCTTGCCCAGCAAGGGGAGGAGCTTAGTCCTACCACAACTTGATATGCCATGCTTTATTGATACCCATGGGAGGCCTGCCCCTTTCTGAACAGAAATAGAGGAGGAGTCGATTGTGGGAGGTGGAAGGGAGATGGGAGGAGGGAAGTGGGGGGAGGGGATGGAAGAGGGGGGAGGGAATGGAAGTGGGGGAAGGATGGAAGTGGGGGGAGGGATGGAATGGGGGGAGGGGATGGAAGTGGGGGAGGGATGGAAGTGAGGGAGGGAATGGAAATGGCGGAAGGGGGTGGAAGTTGGGGGAGGGATGGAAATGGGAGGAGGTATGGAAGTGAGGGAGGGTAGAGAAACTGTGGTAGGGATGTAAGATAAATGAATAAATGTAATTAATAAAAAAAAAAAAGAAAGAGACCTATTTCCTCACTCCTTCAACTGAGTTAACATCGTGACTTATTTCTGCCAAGGTGAGGTGAATGAATTGTTGCTGTGCTAGCTCCAAGGTTAGGCCTCAAGAAGCACTTGAACTTAAGAGAATTCAACCACAATTAGCAGAGAAGCCTTCCTGGCCCACTGTGGACCACAGACCACAGAGGGAGGTCAGAGGAAAGCGGAGGAAGCATCTCCTTGATTACTAACCTCCTGAGAGGAAGATGTGGTTGTGGCATTCAATCATTACTTCTCGGACGGGTGTTACAACAGTCGTGAAGGAACAGAGCCTCCAAGAGTGCGGTTTGTGCTCTTTCTTATTGCTGACCTTGCCTGCTCACGTTTGTGATCTATTTCAGGTTTTACTAATTCAGTTTAAGAGAAAAGGTAAAAAGGATCTTTTAATTCAGTAACTCGTGAATCCTCACAAGCCTCTGCCTGCCACTGCTCATTACCATCCTCATTTGGGTCTCAGCCTTCACTTAAATTAGCCTCTAGCTAGTTCCCTGGCGTCCATCTCAGTTTTAACCCTACCTAAAGCCAAATTTAAATAACTTGGGGCATAATTACAACGAGCATGTCAGAAAAAGTCCATCCTCTTAAGCCATCTGGTCTACAACTGAGTGAAATTTCCTCTATTCCTAACTGTACTCAGTTCTATTCCAAATATACATTTCCATGTTAGGGTTCTCACTACAGACATACAGGGTTCATGTCACTCACCTCTAAAAAATGGTCAACTCCTTTACACCATGTACATAATAGGAAAAAAAAAAAAAAAAGAACTGCTCCTGTGACCTGGTCGCTCATGTTTTGCCCAATATCCACTTTCATTGTGGTCTCACATGTCAGCTCTCAGGTGACTTACCTCGCAGCCAAGCTAGGCTCGCTCCATCATCCACCAAACATGCATCCTTCCCTCCTGTACTGTTTAGTTCAACTTGTCTTGTTCTCCTGTAACCTCCTTCTCAACAAAATCCCACTGGAAGCCACCCACTCTGAAATACTACCCAACCTTGGCTCTCTTTATGTAATGAAAAAGGCATGCCAGCAACAGCCATGGTTATTAAGCACACACACACACACATTCTATATGTATTATTAATTACAAAAGTTCTGTTACATGGTCACCATCATTGTTTTCTATATGTTGCAGAAGAACAAGCTGTCTATATATGCACACACATGCCATGTCCTCATATGAATTTTCCGTATTTGCTAGAGTCAATTAAACTGAATTAAGTGACTTGCCCAAGGTGACGCAGTCACCAGCAGGACTCGAGCATGAATCAAAATATTTTTCATCCCCCAGTCTCACACTAATTTTCTGCTCCCCAGGAAAACATAATTGCTCCCTGACTTCTCCAGCAGAGTCTGAGAGGTTTGGCCTTTGCCCATTTCTTTTTCTAGTAAGAATTCCTAAACTGAACTCAGCAGGTGAATTTTATTTTCTCTTACTTGTCTCAATCGTTGTTCTTCAGCCAGAGTTCCAGGGCTAGAGGGAGAAATTAAGTCTAAAACTACATTTAAATAATAATTCAGAGGTAATTAGAATAAAAATGTTAGAAAAAGTCCATCTTCTTAACCCACTCATCCATGACTGAGCCAATATCTTCATAATCCCAACTGTGCTCTGTTCTATCCTGAATATGCATATAGATGTATGCGCACACACACACACACACACACACACACACACACACACACGCACACACACACATCCCAATAATGCCTTCAACATGGTAGTCTTATTCTCTCCTTCTCATATTGATCTCTCAAAGAACATCACACAGCAATGCTTTCTGTTCTTCAAGAACTGTACTGCTGTTTGAAATTTACATTTACTCACTTATTTAGAGTACATGGGCCATGTGGAAGTTAGAGAGCAACTTGTGGGAATCAGCTCTGTCTTTCTACCACGTAGGTCCCAGGGATGGAACTCAGGTCCTTGGGTCATCAGACTTGGAGTTAAGTGCCTTTACCCACTGAGACACCTCCCTGGTCCTGTACTGTCTTGTAATTATGTAACACATCACCCACAACAACCCCTAGTCCTGTGGATACACTCACACATGAGCCTGAGGGGACAAGTGTCCAAAGGCCAGCAGCCAATACAGGCTTGAAGAGCCAGGAGTGACTCCAAGTACAGGGCTAAGGAGAGGAATGGACTGAAAAGAACAGGGCTGGGCTGACAACAAACCCAGGTGAGCTGTGTAAGCTTGGAAACCACTCTTTCACTAATTCACAGGGGAATGAAAGGAAAGCACCCCAGGACCAGGACGTTTTACTCCTCAGCTTGCCCACTACCTTTCTCTGTGCTGTGGATGAAGCTACGCAGCAGATGGGGCTGCTATGGAGCGAGGCAGGGGCTAAAGGGGCATCCAGGAAGGGTCTATTCAAGAGTGTTCAGTCCTCCTAGGGCTAAGGAGGCATCCAGGAAGGGTCTACTCAAGAGTGTTCAGTAATCTTAGGGCTAAGGAGGCATCCAGGAAGGGTCTACTCAAGAGTGTTCAGTCCTCCCAGTTTGAGGCTTTCCACAGAAGGGAAGCAACAAATGCAGACTTCGAAGAAGGGCAAGTGTGCAGAGGGATCCACCCCCTCCAGGGAAGCTCTGATAGGCAGTTCTTGCCTGCTGCTTTATGGTCATTCCTTGCCTCCCCAGACTCATCTAAGAAGTATTTAAATTACTTTTTCTCAAGACCTATAAACGGGTTATTGGATGAAACACATGGTCAGACAAAGAGTGCACCAAACATTATCTGAAAAACTTTCTTGAATTTATGAGGGGCCCTACACGAAGGCTGGATCCCGGAACTCACTCACGGCTTGTCATACTTGTCCTCAGGAGGGGCGCAGACCCTGTTTATGCAATCTAGGAGTGAGGAAAGAAAGGGCAGGCGAAATGGGTCTTTGCTGCTACAAATGCTCCTAAACAGAAAGAGGATTGATGTTCTACAGCAGTGTATCTGCTCCATAGTTTCCACCAACCAAACAAAGGTTGGTTTAACTAAGCCATAGTGTCTCCTGGATCCCTCCTCTTTTGCAAGGTGATAGATTGTCAGTGCCTATACCCAAGGGTAGGTGATATGGAGAAGCAAAGACAAATGAAAGCCATCCCAGCAAGAAAAAGATTTTATGAAGGAAAAGAGGGGGGAAAAAAAAAGAATGTTCATACCACACACTAAGGGTTTTGTATGTCCTGTTATACTCGTTTTGACTGGCATCTAAGACTACTAATTCCTACACATGTAACAGGTCATCAATAAATCTTGAGATACAATTCAAATGAGAATGGGGTGGTGGTGGTGCTCAACACTTCAAAGCAGAGCATTCTCTCCTGCCAAGTACCTCAAACTACGGGTTACTGCGAGACTGAGAGAGGCAGCATCTCTCAGTGTCTCCTAATCCTTTCTCCACCCACGCAGGAAATAGAATCCTGAAGCCGTCTCCATCAAAGTCACTTTTGCCTGCCTCTCTGTGTAAGAGGCGGCCATAAAGAAACCCTCTTACCTATCTGGTCTGATAGGAGATCAAACACCCTCATTCCATGGAGGTCTTGTCCTGGACCCAGCAAGAAGGAACACTGAACAGAGACTGCAGGGAGACTCTGATAAACAAGTTTGGCCCTCCCTTTACTCTTCTTCATTAGATCATACCTTTCAGTCCAAGCACATTGATACGAATTGTCTGTTCTTCCAAAAGAGTATAAAAACACGGCTGCTCTGGACCTCAAGGCTTCATCCTGAAGGCTTCCATGTCATATGAACATCAAGTAAATGAAAGCAAAATTTTCTCTTGTTAACCTGTCTTTTGCTATGGGGTGTTGGTTACGACTCTAGTGTGTATATGAATATATCACACCTTCCCTAAGAAGCAATCTTTCATAAGACCCACATTTCTAAGAATAAAAATCTAGTCTCAGAAAGACAAATTTCCTCCCAGGGTCTGTGTGGATAGATTAAATCATATGTGGAGTGTGTGTGTATAACATGAAAGTAGAAAAGATACTCCCTGGGGAACAAAAAGGACTCTGGGAAGTAGGGAAGAGCAGGATGAGAGGGTAGGGGTGAGGGTGAGGGGATGTGTTCAATGCACAATATATACTTGTATAAACATTTAAACAACTAGAAATAAATATCTCAATTCCTTTATCTCATAGATGATGTTGTTCACTCCCTAATGTACAAATGTACCGGTTCCCTAAGGTTACTAAGCTAGCAACTGAGAAATCTGAATTGACTTAGAAATCCCATTGATTCAGAGTAATAAACGGTGACGGTGAGCCCAAGCCACCGTGAGAACACCAAGTTATCCCAAATACACGGGGAAGATTTTCATAGTAGCCCTGTGCCTCCCTGGGCCATAAGCTTATGAACCCCCACCAAATATTAAGCCCTTTGGGACTAGTACCTTGACACCCAGAGCCAAGGGAGAGAAACAAGGAAAAAATATATTAAGTTCGTTTTTGTTTGGGGGTTCTGGTTTTTGTTTTGTTTTGTTTTGTTTTGTTTTGGTTTGGTTTGGTTTGGTTTGGTTTAGTTTTGGTTTTGGTTTTTTGAGATAGGGTCTGTCTCTATAGACCTGGATGCCCTGGAGCGCACCATGCATACCAGGTTCAGGCTGGCCTCCAACTCACAGACATCTGTCTGCCTCTGACTCCTGAGTGTTGCAATTAAAGGCATGTGCCACCATGCCCAGCTATATGAAGTTTTATCTGGGTAGTTCCTGAGGCAGCTGCTGGGAGGCTCAGGGGGAGAGGTAGAAAGATGTTCTGTGTCTTTGGAAGGCAGGTGGATACTCAAGGGTGGTAGATTGTGTGTGATAAAGCTTGCTACTGTGTTCCTACGAAAAGACACAGAATTCAGAGGGTGATACTGGACTCTCTGAGGCTACTGCAGTGGCATGCATGAAGTTCAGCAAACAGCCATTAAAATGATAGCTTTCTCTTGTTTATACTGATTAGAACCATCATAGCAAAAACTAGAATAAAAGGCTAATTTACATGCTCAGTTCCTACCAAGTATCTGACACAGAAAGAATTTTTGCTCTTTTAGGGGTCATCTACTCCATCATCTTTATTTTAAATAAATTTTAAAAAGCTCCCCAAGGGAAGGGAAATGAAATGATTTCCAGTAACTGAAGCACACAAGTCACCTGGCACCCACAGGAAGCACCATTTCATGTGCCTCTTCTATGAACTCCTACTTTGTCTCTCCACAGACCCTTTGATTTCTCTGTATCAGGGCTCTTTGTGGGTAAGACACTCTGCTCCTAAAAGCAAAGTGTCTGAGGGAAAGAATTAATAGCTTCAGTCCAAGCAGCCCTCTTTGAATGCTGATGGCTCAGATGCAACCATCCTTGCAGCCAGAGAGATGCTTCCCTTCTGTCCAAGGAAGGCCATTCCAGGCCCAGAGTATCAGGCCCTCAGCAGTTGTTTCTGAGCAAGAGCAGGCTAACAGTGAACCCCCTGCAAATGCGGCACTCACTTAATTTGCTGACCACCTGATTAACAGTGTATCTCCACACTTCAACTCAGCTGTGGCTAAACTTGTACAGCTTCTTGCCAAAGGCGTCGTTAAAAGTCCTGACTTTATTTTCCCTATAGACACTTAAAAACCTCATTAAGTAGGAAGGAATGTTTTTAAAGCAGCCAGCTAGTGTTCTATCCATAGCCTTGAGTGTTGGAGGTTATAAGCTATTATACTCAACAACAGTCTCACTAGGACTCACGCCAGAGTTCCAGAATGACATGCCAGTGGCTCCACAGCACTCACCCATTAGTGGCCTAGATCTTTAGAAGCAATGTCTACAAAAGATGTCACATTAAATGAAGTCTACATGACCTCCACATTCGGGCAAAAAGGTTCCAGATGGAAGAAGCTTAAAGAGGGGGAGAGATGAGGGTCCCCAGCTTCCTTGTATCTGATGGGACAAGGCCTACAGGTGGAAGAACCTCAGTGCTAATACTGAGCATCAGTTCAAGGCGAGTTCTCTGAATATTTGGCAAATTCATGTAACCATGACTATCCTTAGTTTCAGTCAACTGTGAGGATAATAGTAGCTGTGCCCTTACAAGGTCTACTGCGACAATTCTGGGCCTGGCTGGAAAGAGCTCAATAGTTTAGAGGACGTATTGCTCTTGCAGAGAGACCAAGTTCGGTTCACAGAATCCATGTCAGATGGCTCACAACTGTCTGTGACTCCATCTCCAGAGGATCTGACTCCCTTCCCCAGACTCTGAGGGCATATGCATGCACACACATGCATATAATTAAAATAAGATAAATCTTCAAAAAATTATTTAGGGTATGCATTCAAAGTTGACAAAACAATGAATACAAGGAGGTGTTCAGTGTTTGGTATTATTATTATTTTTTTTTTTTTTTGGTTTTTCAAGACAGGGTTTCTCTGTATAGTTTTGGTGCCTTTCCTGGAACTCACTCTGTAGCCCAGGATAGCCTTGAACTCACAGAGATCCGCCTGTCTCTGGCCCCCAAGTGCTGGGATTAAAGGCGTGCGCCACCACCAACCGGCTAATTTTTTTTTCAATGTGAGTGAAAACTGGTGGCAACCAAAGTTACCTCACTGTCCCCGTTTTTCACAAGTCAAATGGGAATGAGGGCTTCGGTGGAAGATGGAGACTATGTAAGTTAGAGTCTTTCACTTCTTCAACATTCTCAGTCCTTTTTTATGCCCCACAGCTTCTGAGATAATGTGTTCACACGCACACATGGTCTTCACTAAAAGGGCCCCAGGACATTCATGGTCATGGAAAGGAGGTGAATCAAAGCATGAATACTCTACCGTCACTCTCCCCTCATAGCCTCTGAGTCTTGGGGCATCATCTGGAGATCGCTCCTTTGACCCTCAGCCCCACTGCGTCAGCTCTGATCTAACACAGAACAGGGGATGTTTTGGTCCAGGTCAGAACTGCATCTGTCTACCTCCATCAGCTTGTCCATCACAAACACAGTCGCTCAGCTATGACTCTTCTGCCAACAGGGACCTCTGTTCCCTCTGACAGAATTCCTGAAGGGTCCCCCTTCTTAGTGAACCCCCATCTCTATCACTTGACCTTTGCTGCATCCTCCAACCTCCTCCTATCCAGGCTCCTGAGGCCTCCCTATCCAACTCACCCTCAATTCCTTCCAAACTGACTCATCACTCTCTAAGTGTACTATCTCTGATTTCCTTGACTATTATATGTGTTTAATAAAAGCAAACACACAAAAGACCCCCACTTCTAAAACCCATTATTTCTTAATCATATATCTGCCTGACCCAGATGAGAATGTCTTTATTGTTTCTGAGAGACCCAAATAGATACATGTGCACCCAAAGACAGGGAATAGATAGTAGGGCTGGGCGCGGTAGTTCATGTCTGTAACCCTAGCATTCTGAAGGTGGAGGCAGGAAGATTGCCTGCTGTGAGTTCCAGGAAATCCTGAGTTATGGTGTGAGATCCTCCCTAAATAAATAAACAAATAAAATTGGCTATAGAAATGTTGCTATTGTTGTGTCATCATGAGAATGAAATTAAGATTGTAGTAAACTCCAAGTCGTGGTTGAAACCAGAGCCTCTGATGGGCAGATAGGTCTGTGCAGGACTGAAGTGGAAACAAGAAGCCCAGGAGTGAACTGAGAGTGTAGGAAGAGCCATGCCAGGGACTGGAATTCCAGTGGGAGTGGCAAGGCTGATATGTTGCCCTGGCAACAGAATACTAGGTCCAGAGGGACATAGGGGTGAGAGCCTGCAGTCAATGGCAAAGAGAGAAGGTGAAAGCTTGGGAATGCTCTCTGAATGGCCCTTTCTTATTTTAGAACATGTAAAAAATAATAATATCCATAGAAAATTGTATGGTAGAGAAAATTAAGGGGCTTAAATGGAATCCACCTAAAACAAAGGAGTTCCCATTCCATCTCTTGCAGATTTCTATTGGTAAAAAAGGATCCACAATATTGACCACAGGCAGTATATTGATCCACCTGATAGGTGGACAGTTTTCTTAGTCAATCTTGTGGTTACCATCCTCTTGTTAGCTTTTTCCATTTTTTCCGAATCTCTTTGGAGGTAGTTTTTAACTCAAACATGCATGTAAGAAAAATGAAGCTTAGAGATACTGAGGGACCTGTACAAGGGCACAGAACTGGCAGATGCCATGGTAAGGAATTGCTTCATGCACTGACTCCACCTTCATATGCCTGCCATAGTCCTCAGGTCCCCACTATAACTGCTGGCACCTCTCTGGCTTCCTGAAAGGCCGCCAGTGGCTAGGACCCATAAAGGTTAAGTTCCCAACCAGCTGGCACAGTCTTTTCAAAGCTTGTGCCTGTCAAGAGGGCTTTCCTGTTGTCTACTATTACAGGAAAAGGAAGGATAAGCTTAAGCAAAGAAGGAATTAAGTTTAACATATTAACAGGTCTAAGGGTCACATGATGGGGGAGTGGTTATAAGTTATGAAGGTCATCATTGGACCCTCTCTTCAACCTGGCCTGCAGGCCTGAAGGAATATGAAAGTAGTAAACATAAGTGTAACTAATAAAAATTTTTATTATAATTTTTATAAGAACATTAAAGCAAGACCATGGAACATGTTAGTAGTGATGTATAACATGATTGTGTATTTAGGATCTTTTTTCCTGACATACTTGTTTAGAGACCATGTGAAATTATAGTATCACCAGGGTTCCTATGCACTTGAAGACTATAATCGGCAGAAAACTGTGGTATTAGGGAGAAGAAACAGGATCTGATAGAGGCCATGGAGCAAGGCACAAGCTGTGCATACCAATGCATCTCCTGCAAGAATCAGCAGCGGCACCTAACATGGAGAGAAATACATACACCAGGCATGGTGACATGTACCTGTAATCCTGGAAAGAGAGAGGCTAGGCCAAGAGGATCAAAATTTGAAGCCTGCCTGAGCTATAAAGTGAGACCCCCTTATCTCAAAACCAGAACAAAGCCAAAGAGTGCACACGCATGTGCAAGTGCACACACACACACACACACACACACACACACACACACACTGCCAATTTTCAAATAGCAGTGGTAGCAAGGACCAACCAGGCATGCAGGGAAAATGGTGGCCATTCCCAGCATAACTGATTTTGAACTTACACTGAGCCCAAGACTTCACCAAAGCATTTCATGAATGATGACCTTTGGGGAAACTGTGAACTTACAGGGGCAGGAGGAAGCAAGGATCAGTGGATGCTATTGGGGCTATTATTGATATCATGCATTCCCAAAGCAGTGAGGTCTGGGGATTTCAGTGTCATATGTAATGTCCCTAGTCCATTTCCGATGGGTGTAATTCTGACTAATCCCAAAGCAGATCTGAATCACAGAAGAATTGTACAACGCACAGATCTTTAGTCTTCAAGGTGTCCCTTACCTTCCAACCAAGAGCATGCTCAGCTCCATCCCTCCTTTCTGAAGCAGATGAAATGAGCATGCTTGACTGCACCAATGTCTCTGTTTGTTCATTTGAACCAACCCCTCACCAGGAATTTGGCCCCAGCCCCTCTCCTCACTACAGACCATAAGACAGATAAGCCCTCTCTGGTCTTGGCTCTTCAAGCTAGTTTGCCGATGCTTTGGCCCCTTCTTTGAATGATATGTCCACTGCACCCTGGTCTCAGCGTCAGGGAGTAACTATGTAGTTCTGTCTACACTCAGACTTTGGGAGAGGAGAGAGCAGGAAGGCAGGCTTTCAGTGTCTGAAAAGTCTAACTCATTAATGAAAGTTAAAGCAAAGGAAAAGTCCTCAGTTTACACACTTCTACATTTCCAAGGACCAGCTCCATTTCCATGGCAACACCCCGGAGCTGCCTCTTAGCCGAACACCCATCTCAATATGTCCACTGACACACCTCTCCACCAGAATGCTCAGTGACAATGAGCACTCGCTAGAACCCACTAGCACCCCTCAGCTCCTCCATCACTGTGACACGCCAATCTTCCAATGAACTAACAAAATCTGCAAGAGGTCACAAAGATTCCGTGGCATTAAGAAAAATTATATAGATTTTATACTAGTTCATTACTAGCAAAAACCCCTTTTAAGTTGTCTGACAAAGAC
Organism: Peromyscus californicus insignis; assembly: GCF_007827085.1. Classification (NCBI taxonomy): domain Eukaryota; kingdom Metazoa; phylum Chordata; class Mammalia; order Rodentia; family Cricetidae; genus Peromyscus; species Peromyscus californicus. The sequence continues at coordinate 148,183,935 of NW_026294584.1, forward strand.
ATCATTTTCACACACACACAAATCTTTAAGACAATTCAATAATCAGAAGAAATGGAACTAAAAATAATGTTAGCTGTGGCATGGGGAACTCAGCAAAATGTGATAAGTACCTCTCCAGTCACCAAGCTTCAGAACACACAATGCCCCATTCCATTCAGCTGTGACAATCTAATTCAGGTTTCATTCTCCCAGGAGGTGATCGCTGAGTCCAGATGGACACCAAGCCACTTCATCTTCCTGGGCATTTAAGCCAGACTGCACTGCAGGTAGACACTAAAATTCAGCTCCCTGTGTCTGCTGCCAGCAAGCCTGGCCAGGAGAGGAGCTGCCACATGTCTTGAGCCAACTTCTGGGTTGCAGCGTGAGGCCAAGAGCCCTAGGATTCCTCAGGCCACTCTTATGTCTTAGGACTTAAAGGGACAATCTTTCCAGTTCTGCTTACTCGTCAGAATTCTGAGGGACTGGTGCACAAACATGATACTGTCAGAACCTAACAGACAAAGGTTAGCTCTAACAGATAAGTATTCATAGGAAAAAAAGAAGTTCTAAAATAAAGGGCACTTAGTGGACAATCAGCTAAATTAGTAATATATCAAGATGGGAAAGACTATCACAAGAAGATCCTAAATTGTGAGATAGTAGATCAGATCTGAGAAAACAAACAAACAAATAAATAAATAAATGCATACATACATACATACATACATACATAAGTGTTACTTAGAAGACTTGGACTCAACCTCACCATGGCACCCCCACTGTATCATTAACTTCCCAAACTTCTTTTCTCACCTGTAAAACGGGCATAAGAACAACACACAAGCCTGTCCTTGACCATGTTCTAAGAACCCCAGGAGGTAATGTAATGAAGCATTTGTGTAATACACAGTAAGCGTCCAATACCTGTCAGCTTTTTAACAGTATGTCTCCTTATGATATCACCAAAGAAAGATGAATGGAGGGGTCATCAGTGAGGGTGGAGGGAAGGGGCCAGAGAGGAACCACAGAGTACAAGCATGGTCAACTACAGCTGGGATCACAAAGTGTCAGCTAAGTCCTTCCTCACTTTGGGGATGCTTTTAGGATCCTTTCAAATTTATCTTGAAATTAACGTCAAAAGCAAACAGTCAAATATGAAGTTACTTTACTAAAGGGACAGGGAAAAGCCAGCAAAGTTTAAAACCCTTTGTGAGACAAACAAGCTTTTGGCAACACATCTAGTCTGTCCATCTGGCTGGCCAAATGTCCAGTCCTTCTGCCCATCACTCACTTACCTGTTCCTAACACTTGACTGGCTATACCCCTGCAGCCACAGGAGTTTGAATTGAAAGACCCTAAATGCTACCCAACCTAAGCACCTCCTCTGAATACACAGGGACTGTAAGAAATTAACATATTTTCCAGGAACTTAAACTTGGAAGAAAGAATTATACAAGATTCTGACTTTCAGGATTACCTTGCCGTGTTATGCCTCATCTCAATACACACTAAGATAGTGTTTGTAATTATCAGTGTGTTACTGTGAGGGAGAAATATGAAACCTGTATGCTTTTATCCTACTTTAAGTAGTTGATGGTCTAAGGGGGGATTATAGCCCATGTCTTAAAAAATTTAAGTTTGTAGAAAATGTGAAGTCCAAGATCAAGAAACTAGCAGAGTCATTGTGCAGCGAGGATTAATTTCCGGTTCAGAGACAGTGCCTTTCTGTGTTCTCTGACTTTCTACAGTCTTATTAAAGTGCTATCCAGCCACAGTTGACACCTCACTATGATCCCACGTCCCACTTTTGACACACTGCAAACTGCACTTGAAAGGATGCTCCCCACCCACTCGATAACACTCAGCCCTCCTTTGGGTTGTGTTTAGGAAGGTCAGAGGTGGGGACGCAAACTCTAACAATGCCCTGGAGAATACCTACAAACAACATTGTTACTGCTGGTCCCCGGACCATGCTTTGAATACCAGAGCCGTAGGATATATCCCATGATCAACTCTATTCAGGTCACCAAGACCATCCCCCCACCCCGCCTTTTTTTTTTTTTCTAAAATGCTTACAATGGTTTAGGTGTGTTGACTTTAAAATGAGTATTATGTAGGCTTACAAGATGCCTCGGTGGATAAGAATGCTTACTGTACAAACTTAACATTTTGAATTAGATTCCCGAACTCACATAAAAAAGCCAGATTCGGTGGTGCACATCTGTAATCCCAGCAGTCCTATAGGGAGATGGGAGTTGTGGACAGTAGAACTGCTTGGAAGCTCATGAGCCAGCTAGCCTGGAATACACAACGTAGCAGAAACAAGAGAGACCCTGTCTCAACAAGAAGGAAGGGGAGAATCAATTCCTGAGAGCTGTCCTCTGGTACTCCAGTATGCTTGCACACACATGTGCACATGCACACACATATATACAATAATAATATATTTTCAAAAGATGAAATAAGTATTATGGGGGAAAAAGCACATGGTAGCCACTAAGGAAAAAAAACCCACTTGTAATGCATTGTGCCATCCCCTAAGGATACAAAATGAATAACGTGATCTTACATTGAATTATTTTCTGTCTCTCTACTCACCAGCTGAATGACCTAGAAGGAACCATGTAATCCATTAGAGCGGGTTTTTTCTTCTATAAAATGAAGATAACATTGCTTGCCTCACAAGGTGGTGTGAATATGGGACAGAACTATGTACATGAACTCATAACACAAAATCTTAAGATGCTGGATGCTTATTGTTCTGGCTCCTTTCATACTGTAAATTATCTAATGGTGCAAAGAGCTGATATTATCTATGTCCCTTCTACCAAAACTATGTTCACCCAGTTGCTCACACTCTACAGAACTTCAATTCTGTTCACTAGATGTCTGCGTACTTTTATTCCCAGCCTTGGATGAGCAGTGCATCCTAGAAAATTCCTACAAGGTATTGAGCATAACTTGAAAATCTCTTTTCTGAATGACTTCTTAGCCCAATGTTAAAGACCCCAAATTTAACAAGTGACCTCATTTCCTGTGGTGTTTTCCTCCCATTGATTTCAAAACATTTCCCACAATCACCTTTGCCCAATATTCATTGGATGGCTGAATTGATACCAAGATTTGACATTTGTTAAATCTAAATTTAAAGAAATAATAATTGAGAAGTCGGGATTGTGTACTAGAATCTGTAGACTGCCTTCCCTCTATCAAAAGCACACTGTCTTTTCTCAGGGCCACCACCCATCACATTCCTTGAATGCTGATCTGAGCTCTTTATGCTGTCCCTTGACTTATACACCTGTTCCTTAAGAATCACGACACAGGTGCAATTGACACTAATTAGCCCTTCCACTCCAGGCCCTCCTCAGGGCTAAAGGCTAACAAGACCAAACACACTCTGCCTCTGAGCATCTAGAGGGTGAGTGATATATCAGAGGAGAGTGGAGATGGACTTCTGGTTTTCACCGCAGTTCCTTCTTGCCTTTTGCTCTAGTATTGGACTATATTTCCAGTTCTATAGCCCATCAGTCCAACACCAAATCCCCTTAGGCTGAGGCACAGCCACCCACGAGGCTGAATCGAAATGCTTTCAGATCACAGGACACCTGAAAGATTGCTAAGGAGTGACCTCAGGGTGGAAGGAAGCCCGTGCCCCTTGCCCATGCCTGCTTCTCCAGGTGCTCTTCCTGCCACCAGGACAGACAAGATTAACAAGAAGGTTCTATTTAAACTTCCAAGAGGCAGTGCTGTGCCTTTATGGGTCTATTTAAAATCCTCCAGGCAGCTGCAGTACATAATAACAAATCAGCAGGAGAGAGGGAGGAGAGGCAAGAGGAGGGAGGAGGAGGGAGGAGGAGGGAGGAGGAGGGGAGGTGGCCAGGAACATCCTGGATTGTTTCTTGTGAAAAATTGACTGTCAAAAGATGGCAGGGGGAGAGGGCCTGTTAAAGATGCCACCCGGGGTGAGAGTGAGGGAGAGAGAATGCATTAGGAGAATAATACGTTAAGCAGAGCTAGGGAGGCAACTTAGGATCCTCTTGTGAAAAAAAAAAATCTACTAGACCTAAAACTTTGCTGCCCACCTAGAACACGTCACAACCCCACACTACTCCCATCACTTGGTACCCTACTGAACAATAGCCCGGCAGTCAGCATCAGTGAAAGATCGGCCTAGGACAGCAAGAGCCCTGGTAACGGACCTGATGAACACACGCTGGCCGATTTCAACCCTTGATTCAGCATTCAAGAATCCACCTGTGGGAGATCCTGATCATTGGTGATTGCATTCCCTTACAGAACAGTCCCTATTGGAACTGCCTTAGATTGTGATGGGCTGCCTACAGCTGGCTTTGATGTTCAAGACCACCTTCGTATCTGCTTTTCTTACCAGATTTTCACATCCTTTTTATTTTCTCCAATCAAAGTCTTACGGGGACTGTGGGATATTCACAGTGTCCAGTCAGCTAGAGGGCACAATCCTTTTCATAACCCAGCCGTCACCACCCCCCCCCCCCCACCAAAAGCGTTTATGAACCTTAGTGTTACTCACATCAGAACTCCTGACCATTTCAACACTCTTTATCAAAGTGACTTCAAAAAAATCAGTTTTCTCCAACGGAGTGGCAGAGGTGTATCAACCACACTCCAAAGCAAGCCCCATGCCCAGGAGTAGTCAGCCGACACAAAAGAACTCGATGGTTTTGTGTGCTTTTTAGTTTGTTTTTTTTTGGGGGGGGGTATATTTTGTCTTATTGCTTTTTTTGTGAGGGGAGGTTGGTTTGATTTTTGTTTTTCCTCTTAGAGGGGGAGAGAAACTTGCTCATGTACAAGTTTAGTTAAATTTAGGTATTAGTCACTATCTAAATCTCCATTTATTTTCCAAATGATTACTCTCTTTACTCCTCGAGGCTTCTTTATGGCATTAATATATCACCAAATATTCACAGGTACAGGAGTTACAAAAAAAATGAGCACCATTGCTCTGGGCAGCACAGTACTAAGCTAAAAAAAAGGGGGGGTATGCATTAACTGTTTTGCTTGCCTCTACAGATGACCAAATTGCATGCCCCATGTTAAAGGGTTAACTTTGAATATAGGTCATGAGACTTGTATGTCCACAATGTTCCAATAAACCACCCACATGTAAAAAAACCCTCACTTTCTATTACACAAATATAGTTTAAATACTCTAATGTAGATATGTATGTATGTAAATTATATGTGACACAAGGTGTAAAGTATATGCACACACATTATACATATAAATAATTTCATTTGCTTCAAATAGAGTATTCTAGTAGACCAGTAAATATTAAAAGGTTTATATAAATTAAAAATAAATTCCAAGAGTCTCTATCTTCTTTTTCCTTTGTTTCTGGTTGAATGCCCTATAAATGGGGGATTTATAAAGCTGTTCCTACCAAAGGGACAGTAGACAAATAGTGCATACAATTTACAATCAACCAATTCTGCCATATCAATATATACTTACTGATTATAAATATGGATTTAGAATTAAGTTTGTTATGATAAGGACAATAAATATGCAGGGAGCATATTATGCAGAATGTACTTAATGAATATTATCTGCATACATTGACTCCACAAAACACCCTGCCATGTGTTCAGATCATAGTCTGTGACCCTTGTACCAAAACTAATTTATAAATAAATTACCATCTCCTGTTAGTATCTATCCTTCTTTTTCATTCCTGGATGTTTCCCTAGAAATATTACCAAAGACTTCCAAAGAGAGTGAGCAAGAAGAGAAGGCGGCCCTCCAAAGTAGGCAGTAAGGACCATGACACCCATCTACAAACGGCCAAGGGAAGAGAGAAGACCTGGTGAGGATGTCCCAGGCAGGCCTGGAGAAATGAAGCTACTGAAATCAAATGTCATTGGCCGAATAAAATTGACCAATAATAATAGTAATGACTCCAAAGAATTCCTTTTGCATGAAGTGACAGATGGTCAATTCTAAGTTATCCTGTAGAAAAAAAGAAAAAGAAAGAAAAGAAGTGCAGCCATGAGGAGCTGCCCTTCATTCAGTCTTCACTGGGACTTCTAGCACAGGACCATCTTCAGATGTCTCCTTCACTCACTCTGACATGGCATGAGACTTTTGCCCTGGTTTAGGAAGGTCCCTGAATTCTGTACACAAGGCTTAGATAAAGAGTTGTCACCTTACTGCACAGAATCCTGGAAGTCTGCCTGAGTAGAGAGAGACCTTCTCTCACCTTGGCTCATCTGTTCTTCCATCTCTTTGGTACCCAGGCATCCATAGCTCCATCAGATGCTGACTGGGTGCTTATTGGGTGCTAGATGCTCATAAGACAAGTACAAGCTATGGAGAAGTTTGAGATTCAGCCGGAAAAACAAGCATGCCAATGAAGAATAATGCTAACAAAGCCAGGGCAGTAGATTCCGAGGGAAAAAGAGCCTCCACTTGAAAGTACCGACTGAAATCACAGACAACTCACAAAAGCAAAATAAAAATCATGTGGCAGATAAGTATATTTTAAAAGCTCCAGATAAATAAAATTTAAACAGTAATACTTTAGCTTTTTAACTGTGCAAAAGATTTTTTCCGCATTATTACAAAGGTAGAGAAGTGGATTTTGTCACATGTTTTTGGTAAGTGTGGATGCTAGCTTAAAGCTTGTGAAGGTCAGTTCGATAAGTGCTTCCAAAGCTTCTGACACAATCGACCAAAGAAATCCAGTTCTATGAATCTGTGATAAGGAGATAGCTAAGATCGGCAAGACAATTTATCTACCAGGATATTAATCATCACAGTTTTGTAAAACAAACAAATTGAGTTTTAAAATAATATATAGGGGTATGGAAAGATAGCTTAAAGTTTAAGAACACTAACTACTCTTCCAGAGGACCTGAGTTCAATTCCCAGCACCTACGTGGTGGTTCACAGCCATCTGTAACTCTAGTTCCAGGGGATCCAACACCCTCTCCTGGTCTCCAGGGGCATCAGGTACAAAAGTGGTCCATAGACATGCATGCAGGTAAAAATACCCATACACATTAAATTAAATTAAAATAATAACAATATATTAACAACAATGAATTGTTTAAGTTGCAGATTTTTATGAAGTATTAGAAATGATGCAAACATTTTTACTGGAAGAATAACATTATTTATGGAAAAATTTCAAAGGATGGATACAAAACAATATGTGCAGTATAGCCTGGTTTTTATTTTAAACAATGCACATTGAGAGGTGCTTAGATTGCTAACTGCTACCCAGGGAAAAGATGCCTGGGTGAACTTTTTCCTTGTCGTCTAGTCTTCCTCCATTGTGTATGCACTGCTTTGATAACAAGTAAAGTAAGGACATACTTAAAACAGTGTTTCAATATGTGTATGTATGTGTGTTTGTGGACGTCAGAAGACAGCATCCAGCATCAGTCATGCCTCCATCTTGTTTGAGACAGGGTATCTCTTGCTTGCTGCTGCATGTACCAAGCTAGCTAGCCTGCAACTTTTGGGAATTCTCCTGCCTCCCACATAGGAGCAGTGGAATTATAGATGAACGTTTGTGCATCCGGTTTCAGGTGGGTTCTGGGAATTCAAACTTGAGTCCTCACACAAGTACTTGACCCACTGAGCCTTCTCCCAGCCCACGCTTAACTTAAAAAAAAAAGTCAAGTGACAAATATGACAGTTATTGAGCTCCGTTCTGTACATAATACCCTGCCAAGGTCTGCTGAGATAGAATGACTTACTGGGTCAGGATACTGGTGAAGCCACACCCCACTTCCCTGTCCCCTGCCCATGAGGTTTACACATAAAACTGTTCAGCCAAGATATGTACCATAAAAACCATTTATTTTACAAAACTAAAGCCTCTTTCAGCCAAGGTTAAACACTATGATAAAGTTTTTTTTTTTTTTGTTTTTTTTTGTTTTTTTTTTGGTTTTTCGAGACAGGGTTTCTCTGTGTAGCTTTGCGCCTTTCCTGGAACTCACTTTGGAGACCAGGCTGGCCTCGAACTCACAGAGATCCACCTGGCTCTGCCTCCCGAGTGCTGGGATTAAAGGCGTGCACCACCACCGCCCGGCTATAATAAAGTTTAGAAGATTGTGAGTAGGTGCAAAAACATCCTTCTGGAGAGACCCCTGCCGTATTTGTGCACATACAGCACAGCATCATATGCCCTGGGAGCCAAAACAGAAGACACACTCAGCGGCAAACACAGGTCACACAGGGTCATGCTGAGCCAAGTCAACCCTGCCTCATGGACTCTGTTTGGTGTCAGCCAGTCATCTGGGCCCCTCCCCTCCTGTCTGTTTAAATTGCCTTACCCGGATGGATACTGTGTCCAATCAGAGCAGTCAGGTTCCTAAGAGTTTTTACTCATTATTTACCCCATTTTCATCTCTATCTGAACCACACAAATTATATCTTTCCATTGGAATATGTAGTCCTGGGGAGATGCATTGAAACCTGTTGAGCGAGCTCTTACCTCTTCCTTGGGATCTCCTGTGGCTTCAGCAGTCTTTTTTTTTTTTTTCTTTTTTTTTGGTCTGCTTTCAAAGTATTTTTTAAAATATTTTTATTTTATAATTAATTTAATTGTACATATCAGCCACAGATTCCCCTGTCCTCCCTCCTCCAACCCCCCAGCATTCCCTCCCAATCCACCCCCCATTCCCATCTCCTCCAGGCCAAGGTCTTCCCCTGGGGAGTCAGCCCAGCCTGGTAGATTCAGTTGAGGCAGGTCCAGTCTCCTCCTCCCTACACCAAGGCTGAGCAAAGTGTCTCAGCATAGGCCCTAGGTTCCAAAAAGCCAGCTCATGCACCAAGGACAGGTCCTGGTTCCACTGCCTGGGGGCCTCCCAAACAGTTCAAGCTAATGGACTGTCTCACTTATCCAGAGGGCCTGGTCCAATTCCATGGGGGCTCCTCAGCTATTGGTTCACAGTTCATGTGTTTCCACTAGTTTGGCTATTTGTCCCTGTGCTTTTTCCAATCATGGTCTCAATATCTCTTGCTCATATAAGAGGTCCCCAGAAATCCACAAAGATACATCCACAACAGACTACTGGCAATAGTCGAGAGAGTGCCTGAGCTGACCTGCTCTGGTGATGGGATGGCCGAACACCCTGGCTGTCATGATAGAACTCCCATCCAGGGACTGATGGAAGCAGATGCAGAGATCCACGGCCAAGTCCCAGGTGAAGCTCCAGGAGTCCATTTGGCGAGAGAGAGGAGGGATTGTATGAGCGGTCTTTTCTTTCCGTGAGGTCTTCCTGTTCGACAAGGAGTCCTGCCAGCCTGTGGTTTTCTTCCCCACCCGCCACTCACTGCTCCTCCCAACACGCCAAGAAGATCACTGTTTTGTTGGTGTTCTGGGTTTTTCTTTTTTTATGTAGTATTAGCCTTTTGGTCTTTCCAGAATTATTTAAGGTCCTTCATAATCCACCCCAAACAGTCTGGAGTACTCCTTCCTACACATCTTCAATACCAAATAGCAAAAGGTCCAAAGGGGCTATTCTCAAAAATTCACATTTTACATTTCATATTCCAGTCTCTGCGTCTAGTTGAGTGGTCCCTCCATGGCTCCCATACCCTGCCCTCCTCTTTGTCCTTGCCCTTCAAATACCATCTCCTCCAGTGCACTTTCCTCTGTTCGGCCTAATTAAACCCTCCCTCTGAGTTCATATATAACACTTAGTTTTACAGCTCCTACAGTGCTTCTCACAGAGATTTATACTATATACACTTGGTTATGTCTTATTTCCTCCAATAAATCTTGGGCGCTGTGAGGTCTCAGCAAAGCGCCTGGTAGCAATAACGTCCACAATGGGCACTTAAGATTTGTAAGAGGATGAGCAAATGAATCCAACCAGGGTTCACCAAAATCCTAGCCGTGAGGGCAAAGATGAATGTGCACAATAGTGTCCCAATCCCTGTGAACCTTTAGATACTAAATCAGTTTCCCAGCCCACTGGATACCTTCCTATTTTATCCCCAGCACACACAGAGACACACAAAGCCTTGCCCCTTTTCTGATAATGCTAGTCTGCTTAGGCTTAGACCTGATTTTTCTTACAATATATATTTTTTACTTTTAGGAGTCAATCTACTTCATCTTTTAGTATTTATTTAGTACTCGATGCTTGCTCAGAGCTTTGTGGTCATGGATGAGTTATTTATTCTTCTGTAATGCAGATCAGTGTTGTTGTTATCTGTTTTACAATTAAGAAACTGAAGCCTAGGATGTTTCAATGACCCAAGAAAGCACAAGACAAAGCCCGTATTAAAACCTTCATTCACCTAGATAAGTGTACCTCAGCACATTTCCTACCAAAACAAGGTCCCCTGGATTGGCGTGAAACAGTCTCAGATATAATGAGATAATAATAATATAATGAGATTGGCACTAGGAAAATGTGACTAGTTGAAAGTTCAAATATTTATCCTCAATTGCAAGAGAGAAATTGCCTTTTCCCTTGAAATTTATGGCCCTGAAGTACAGCATAGAGGAAGATACTGGGTCCCCACAGCAAGGTATTTGTCTCTCATAGGACAGTAAATATTCATGCTATTATCATCTATGTCAGTGAAAGTGCAAAAATACTTCAAATTCTTTTTGTGTCTTTACTTGACAAGTAGCAAGTATACACACACACATACACAATATGCATTTATAGTATACAAATGATGCATGTGTGTGTGTGTTGTCTCCAATATCTTGTTGTATGTGGTGAGAATATTTAAAATGTATTCTAACAACTTTCAAGCATGTAGCATGTTGTCGTTAATGATAGTCACCAAACTTGGCAGTAGTTCTCTTGAGCTTGTGCCTCCAATTTAAAGGGAGTTTTGAGGCTTACCACCTTTGTCTCAAGCCCGGTAATACCACTGTACTCAGTTACTGTAAGTTCCACCATTTTTGATTACACAGAAAAGTGTGACAGTAGAGAGCATGTCCTCAGGTGCTTAGTTTGCGTCACTTGATTTAGGTTTCTAGAGAGGGCAGCATTGCCTTCCTTTTAAGGGCTAAGTAACATTCCTCTCTATAGATAGACTGCATTTGACCTCCTTTGGTTTGTGATAATCACCTGCAGGCTGACTCCAGAGTTATGGGGAACAATGTTGAAGTGAGCATGGGGTGCAGGTGTCTTTTTGACATCTGATTTGAGTCCCATTATATCCACAAGGAGAACTGTTGGGTCATACAGAATTTCATGTTTAGTTTGTCCAAGTGCTTGATCTTTACAGTGCTTCCATAATCCCTGAACTAACCAACCCAAGAATGTTGTATAAGGAGTTCATTTTCTACACATCCTCAACACATGGATCTTTTATCTTTGGATGATAACTATTCTAGGACATGCTAGATGATGTCTTACTCCTACTGGGCCTTAGATTTGCATTTCTCTGACAAATAAGGTGCTGAACATTCTTCTATCTACCTATTGACTATTTGCGTACACTATTTTAAGAAATGTCTTTTTGGGTCCTTTATTCGTGTTTATATAGGTATACACATGTATGAGGGTATGTATGCACATGTGTACATATATATATATATGGAGGAAAGAGGTCAGCCTCAGGTGCCACTATTCAGATAGCCATCCAGCTTGATTTTTGAGACAAGGTCTCTTACTAGCCTAGAACCTGCTAAGCAGGACAGGCCAGTGAGCCCTGCCTCTCTTTACCCCATCCATGTGTGCATTACAAGAGTGTGCTGTCACACTCAGCTTTCTTCACGTGTGTTCTCAGGATTGAACCCATGTGTTTTCAGGGCAAGTTATTAAATGAGCTATGGCCCCTCCCTTCAATTCCAATTTTCATCAGATGGTTTTTGTTGAGTTTGAGTCTTTATAGTTTGGATATTAACTCCTTCACAAATCTATGGCTTGCAAATATTTCCTCTCATTTAGTGGGTGATCTCTTCTTGTTCACCATTTCCTTTGCTGTGAAGAGAGCTTTTGGTTCAATGCAACCCATTTGCCCACTTTTTTAATGTTATCACTTGTGCTCCAGGGCTCACATTTTAAAAGAGATCTTTACAGCCGGGTGTAGAGTTGCATGCCCTCAATTCCAGCTTTTAGGAAACAGAGGCAGGATAGCAAATTCCAGGGTGGCCTGGGCTACATAGTGACTTTGAGGCTAGCCAGTAATATATAAAAACCCTGTCAAAAAGAAAAGGCAGAGGAAAGGAAAGGGAAGGAAATCTTTACATGGATTAATGTGCTAACACTTTCCTCCCCTATTTCCCTCTAGTATGTTTATAGTTTATGACCTTACATAGAATCTGTAAGTCCTTTGATAGAATTTTGTATATGGGATGATACCTTTGCTTTCCCTCTGGCTTTCCTGACTATGTATATATATAAAATGCCTTGTGATAAGAGTTAAAAGGGTTTAGTTCAAATTCTACTTTGAGAAATATTACCTGCCACTTAAATGTGTTGAGCGTGCCTTGCAAATAAAATACTTCATACAAAAATAAGGCCCGTCTATCTTCAGGTTGCTGTTTGTTTTCTGTCATATCCCACCAGATTGGTTAACCTTCTAGGCTTTCTGCCTTGAAGTTTTGCATGGTAGTCACAAACAGGGTTTATTTCTTAATGCTGCTGTAACTGGATAGGACAACTTCCTAAACTTCCCTTCAGCCCAAATGCCATGGCTGTGTGAATGCAAGTGACGGGTGTGCTCCAGTTTCCCTGTGAAAATGTTTTAGAGCAGTGAGTGCAGCTGTGTGGACAACAGTGTAAAGGCCTTCACAACACATTTCCTAACAAGCCCCAGCCACTCAGCCATTAGCCCCCTTGTCCACAGTTCACTTCATGCCAGGTCTTTCTCCTCTCTCTCCCCTTTCCTCATCACTCTGACCAGTCACCTTGCCTCCCCTCTTCCCGTGCCAGTAAGTAAGCTTTCCTAGGCAAGGATAGAAGCTCACCACAGCGAAATTTGCCTCAATTTCAATCAGCAACACAGAGGGGGAAAATGTCCAAATTAAGCTGCTTGATTACGGAAATTAATCTTGTCATTTAGCGGCCCTGTTCTGCAGAACTGGGCCTCTGATTAGCCTCCTTGTTCCAGAATATTACAAGCAGACATTTATTAAGCACAAGGCATTTTATATATATACATAGTCAGGAAAGCCAGAGGGAAAGCAAAGGTACAGAGAGGCTTCTAAAAGAAGGGCACCAAGTCAAGGACCCTAGCCTACTTTGAGAGATCCCTACTCTCCCACAGCAAGAGCACATGGGAGAAGGACCCCAAGCCTCCCACACAGCTGCAGATGTCTCCCCTGAGTCAACTTTAAGAAGCAGAAAGACGATGTCTCATCTGTTATTTTCCAGTAGTGGAATGAGCTACTTGATCTGGACAGATGAGGGCTACAAATAACAAAATTCTCTGTAAACTAATCCATGGAGAATCTTACTCTGTGTCATGTGTTCTCACAGCTCTGAATTCTATCACTGCCCAGGTTGAGAAAGTTGTTATTTGATGAAGGCAACCTGAGGGCTTGAAGAAGATGTCTTTATAGAGATTATTATCTCTCCCACCAGGGTATATTTTTAAAGATATATTTAATTACTTATTTATTTAGTGTGGGAGGTGGGTGTGTGGTATATGCAGGTGTGTGCACAGGTGTGTGGATGTACATGCTTGTGCATGCCCGGGTAGAGGACTGAAGTCAGATGCCTTCCTCTGTTGCTCTCCACATTATGATTTGACATAGAGTTTCACAGATCTGGTACTCACTGATTGGGTAGGCTGGCTGGCCAGAAAGGCCCAGGATCCTCCTGTCTCTACCTCTTTACACTAGTATTATAGAATGCACTAGCACACCACCTTCTTATAAGGCTGGTGGGGATCTGAACTCTGGTCCTTCTCTGTAGATCCACAGTGTGCATTTAAACTTTGAAGGGGTGCCAGGCCCATGTCACAAGGCTTACCAGTCACTCTGAGTCTGGTGCCAGGACATTAAGGATGGCCTGACAGTGATTCACAAGACTTTCTCAGCCTTTTCAGGGCTGAGAGCTTTGCCTGTACCTTCACAGAGGAAGCCAAGCATGGGACAATGGAGTCATTCAGGACTGAAGTCCCAGCACCTATTTGAGTGGATCCAAATGCTAGAGCTCCTCTTCTCTCAGATAAGAGTTCAGACTAGTAGCCCATAGACAAGACAGTGTAAGATAATGGTCAGACTTCAACAATGACTAGTGTACCAACGGAGTCCATCTTCTAGCATGGTCTCTAGCATACCCTTAGAAGGAGACTAAAAACTACAATGTGTCCTAATTATACTTTTAAGAAGACTGGGCATGCAGAAAACAGTCCTGGAACTGAATTGCTCAACTTTGCAACCACTGACACTTTGGCAAACTAGTTATAAATGTAGGCTCCTGAAACAGCATCCCCAACTTCTACCAGGTAGAGACCAGTAGCACCCCACCCCAAGCTGTGATCATCAACGGTGTCACCAGGTATTGACAACCTGGGGACAAAGTCAGAGCATGCACACAGACAGACAGACAGACACACACACACACACACACACACACACACACACACACACCATACACACTGAGAGAGAGAAAACCATTGCTACTGAAAAATACTAGTGTCCCAAAAAATGTTTTCTTACTTTCCAAATAAGCTTTACACCATGTTCTTCAAGAGTCTTTTGTTTTCTAATGTATGTGTGTATGTGTGTATGCTCATACCTCACCTTCCCCCTTGAGAAAGGATTTCTTGTTCACCAGTATGTACACTGGGCTAACTGGCCCAGGAGCTTCTAGGAATTGTCCTTTCTCTGTTTACTATCTCTCCATAGGAGAGTCAGGACTGCAGATGCACACTACCATATCTGGCTTTACATGTGTTCTGGGAATCCAAACTCAGGTTCTCATGCTAGTGAGCCATCTCCCACACAGTTGACTTACATTTTTAAGAGACCATGGTATAGCAGGAAGACCTTAGAGATCCAAAGGTCTATTAACAAGTCCACTTCATACAATGTTTGTGGCCATAACTGAGACTTCACATCTCCAAGGTTGGGTGTTCTCATTGTAAAGTGAGAATAATATATTCCTGATGGAAGGGTTTTCATGAAGATTAAAAGACAGAATATATTCCTGATATCTGGCTATGTTGGATATGTTTTTTTTTTTAAAAAAAAGTAGTTATTCTCTGATTGCTAAAATTATTACCTAGGACAGAACCACTTGCCAAAGTCAGCCCATAAACTGAAATGTTAGCCACAGAGATGGCTGCCATGAATGAATGTTTAATAAGAGTTCAAGGAGGCAGAGGAAGTGTGGAGTAAGCAAAACCCACTGGAAGACCAATCTCTCACAGACAAACACGAGGCACAGGAGAACTAAACGAACAAGGAATGTGTGGAGGGATCTATCTAAATTGGCCTCTTGTTCTGCTGTGGCGTTCCCACCCCTCCACATAATCTCCACCCAGCAAGCAGAGGCCTCTTTGTAACCATACAGCCTGCCATCCCTGCTATGTACAATGAGAGTTGGAGCCAGGTACCTCATCAGGGCAGTCAAGATCTTTAATCTCACCTCCTCATCCCAATTCCCCCTCTTCCAGATGGGAGATCTTTTCATATCTCAAAGGTCACACCTTTCCTGCTTTGGGGCATCTCCACCTCCTGTTCCCACCCTCCATGCCTTCGATGAGATGCTGTCTCTCCCAAGAGACTTTCCCTGCCACACTGTCTCAATGAACATTTAACATCTTGCTTACCACCTCCATCATGCTTAATCTCCTTAACCTCCTCATTTGCTTCAAAGTGCTTAATCCTGCCTCAAATTGTATTTTATGTATTTTCTTTGCCATCTTTGCCACTGAAAGGCAAGCTTCATAAAAGCAGGGATCCTGTCTTGTCCACTCAGGAGCCCCAAGGTCTATTCTCTAATGGGTACTTAATAAATATCTACTGAATGAATGTAATTGAATTAATACATGATCATTCTAAAGGACTGTATGGTTGCTAAAGTAGCCTTTTTTCCCTAGAAGCTTGTTTCTCTCAGTAGAAGATCCTAGGAAGTAAAATAATTCCCACTGCTACTGAAGGAACAAAGGGTTTGTGTGTCTGTGTTACACTCTAGACTTAGCACAAGCCAAAGACAGAGTCTATGTCACTCTGCTTGCAGAGTTCATGCTTATGAACTGTCAGGCACACAGTAGGTACTCATGGATGTTGGCTTCTTTTGATTAACAGATGGATTAGAGGAACACAAAATAAAACTCATCTTTGCCTCTTTAGCACATTCAAGGCCTGGACCAGTCGCTCGTATTGATCACAGAAAATCCTGTCTCATCTTCATCCCAGCACACTTTATTAATTTATTAATTAATCCCAGCACACTAATTAATTTATTAATTGTGGTAATTTATTAATTCCCACAAATAACTCTTTACCATTGGGTCTGAAAGTACAACTCTATGGACCAAATTTAGGTACCAATGTCGCAATAAAATACTGGCTACATGTCACATCAAGGAAGACTAATGTATTGCATCTAGCAGCAATATTCATTTATCTGATAATAATCCATTGCCAGCTATAGAAGCTGGCCAAACACAGAGGCCTGAGCTCAGGGAAATGAAATTGGACACATATCAATGATCAGGAAGGGGATATCAGAAAGATGCCAAAATATAGTTGACAGATAAAATTGAACTCTAATCATCAAGTCCCACTCTGCAAGGGGCAGGTGCCACTTACAAATAACCTAGTCTTGTAAAGCATGTGTTCACAATGACTACAGAAACATCAAGGGTCTTAGCCTTGCTTGTAGTAACACTTGTACTATATTACTTTCCTGAGTGCTATACCAGGCATTTTCTTTCAAAGGCAATACTCTTTGGGCTTGATGTACAGACTTACAGGACCCAACTAACAGACTAGAACTATGGGAGAGCTGAGAGTGGAGAAGGACATTAAGGTTTCTGGTCTGGAACTTGGCACAGAGATCAATTTTTATTAGGAGTAAAGGAGATAATATGGAAATAGAAGATGGTGATGTGGGGAGCGCTAAACCTGGGGTGTTGAATGAGTCTTTTGGGATCCCTTAATCCCCCAAACTACATGTGAAATTTGCAAAATGGATACTTTTTTGAAAATGGGATCTACCACTTTGTTTAGATTCTCAAGAGCTCCATGATCCATGGCCACTGTTATATAGAACTCTCAAAAGTGACAAAGAACCAATGTCCCATGACTCTTGAGGCATGATGATATTCACAGGCTCAAAATTAGAATTTTAAGTTAATAAATCAAGTAGACCTCAATAAGGATCAATTTAACAGATACTTACAAAGCTTACAACTGTAACCAAGACTCTATATCATAACAGTTTTAGGTATATGTCCAAGAGAAGAAACTGTAAGAAAATGTAAGGATGAATTTCTCCCATGTAGGAACAAAAATTATTAGCAAAATATGGACTGAAATAACTTCTGTGACCAAATATTTAAAATGAATTTGTTTGCTTATGATATTAGCATTTCCCGATAACTATTCTTTTTGGCCTCCATGTTCGTTGGTGCATGTTATTTTTTCCGTTTTTCTTCTTCTTGTCTTCAACTGAATCTATTTCCATTTTTAACATTTCCCAAGAGCAACATTCTGTGGTATTCAATAAAGAATGAATAGTATAGAAACCCAACAAAAAAATACATAAATGGAATAAAGAATTCAGGCTTTCTCACTTTGTTAAACCTGAGGCATCAAAGGAGAGCAAACCATAATGTGTGTAAGCAATGGAAGTGGAAACCAGTACAATGAACAGAAAAAGCACAGATGTTAATCAAGTTGTCTACCACAGACATGAGCCATTTAAAGCCATAAAACTGTTTGCATTTGGGGTGGAAAGGCAATGGACTTTCCCTTGAAGTAACAAGTGAATATAACAGTAATTTACTCATGAAACAAAGCTAACTGGTATCCAGATTACTAGAATAAGATAAGTAATTGGGAAGTTTGAAATTTTTCATTTAAAATTGAAAATCAAAAAGAGTCAAAACCAAATAAGATACTATTTAGAGTTTTTCATTTTGCTACTGAATAGAGGCACCATAATATACAGGCAGGGTAATAAGAGAGCATGAGTAAGAAGTGTGGAAAATGACTTGAGTCCTAAGCATTCCTACACTTAGACTCTAGGTCCCAGCAACCAGAAGCAAAATGAGAATAAAATGCCATGTGCCAGCAATAACAATAGAAAGAGCAAAATGAAGTCAGTAGCATTAAGAAGATACCACTATGCATCAATGATCTTGAACTGTCCTCCTCTCCCTCTCTCAACAGCTCTTCTATAAGGTTCTATAGCATACAAGGAAGCCAGAGAACTGAAACATGAAGACACTTGCATAAGGTCATTTACCCAAGATTTAGACTAACTCCAGAGTGCAAATTCCCTCAGTAAGAGGCAAAATAAAAAGAGTGAACAATTCAGAGTACATTATCATTTCTTTTTAAGAAATAGTCTTTGGAGGGGTAGAAGGAAAGCCAATAGTTATGTAGATCGTCAGTGTAACATTCTCAAAAAACTAAAATTACCAGAAAGAAAAAAAGTTAAGGTGGGGCTATTAGATTGGTCCTATGGTAGTTTGAATGAGAAATGTCCCCCATAGACCCATGAATTTGAACCCTTGGTCTCCAGCTGGTGATGCTTTTTTGGAGGTAATAGAAACTTTAGGAGGGGCAGCCATGCTGAAGGAAGTGCAACACTGGGGGAGGACCTTGAGAATTTATAGTCTTACTTGATCCCCAGTTCCCTTTCTTTGCTACATATTTGCAGATAAAAACATGATCTCTCGGTTTCTTACTGCCACTGCCATGACTCGTCTTTGATTTTGGACTCTCCCTCTGAAACCGTAAGCCAAAATGAACTTTTTCATTAAAAACAAAAATCTTATCAATACTGACTGAGTAGGCAAAAGCACCTTGGCCTGAGTACTGCCATTTTGACTTCAGATTCCATTTTACCTGTAGGGTGAAATAAAGCTCAGGTTCCCAAGCCCTAGGAGAGTTGAGAACTTTCCAATGGCTGATCAATCTCCTTACTAAACTATAGAAATTGTCATTATCTATCTTTAGTTCTTTAGAAACATTATGGCTGTTCCTAACAACAGAAGGAACAAATGAATCTGATTGGTTGGACTAAGAGGCTTGCATTGCATATCAATTGACAATGATGGAAACACCTACAGAAGCCCCTAAACTCTAAATGGTGAAAACTTGGCAACAAATGTTTGTGGGTTTTGTGCTCATAAACCCCACTTCTGCCCCTGCTCAGGGCTATCAGGACAAGGCTCCTGAGTCCTTGTCCTGACAGCCCTGATCAATCAGTGACTCGCTTATGTGGTGATTCAATAAAATCTTTGGAACCCATAAGTGTTGTCTCTCTCCTTCCTCATGGCACATAATGCGCTAGTTGTAACAAATACATGTGTTCAGTCTCACAAAACAGGTAATGAAATTACCCTTCATTAGTTTCTTTTCTCAATGTCATGTTAACTAATGTGGCCAGCCTCTCCCATAGAGGAATATGAAGACTTGAGTCTCATGAGTAAGATTCTATGCCCATACGTTGCTATATACCATCTATTGAGACTTCAAGTCAACATGGACATTGCCTCAAAGGAAAAAGTAACAAGTGTGTCACCATTGAGGGAGATCCCCAGAATGACTCAATTCGGAAGAAATGGAAGTGTGAACAGAGATACATCTTAAGGAAGGACAGAGCAGCTGTTTAGATTTGGGATCAAGGTTTGGTTTTTCAGAGCTGAGAAGGCTTTGAGGTTAGGAAGCTGAAAGCTGAAAACAAAACCTTTCCAGAGATGTGAATAGGAAGATTAGCTTCTTTCTCCTTCCCAGGCTCTCAGAGTGAACTAAGACTCAGTGAGGATAGCTGTAAGGAGAAAAGACACCAGGTCACATGTGGCCATCAACATTGGCAAAGATGGTCCACATATAAGAAATGTGCTTTGTCTAGTATGGTATCTGCTTTGGGGATTCTAGGTTTTGTGACAAATTTCCCTGGGCCACTGTGTCAGCCACTGTTCCATTGTAACAAAATACCTGTGATAATCTAATTTAAAAGAGGAAAAGTTTGGTCGGATCACATTTCTGGAGATTTTGGTCCATGGAGTCTGTAAGCTGTAATTGGTTTTGGATTGGTAGCAAGGCAGCACCTCATGCGGGAGTGCCTAGAGGGAAGAACAACTCACCTCATTGCATTTAGGAAGCAAAGAGAAACTACAGAGGTTCAGGATCCCAATATCCCCTCCAAAGGACTATGATAAATAACTAAAATTGCTCCCACCAGGCTCCATCTCCTACAGGTCCCATCACCTGCAACACAGCCCTGTGGACTGGGGACGAAGACTTTAAAATCTGAACCTTCAGTGGATGCTCCGAATTCAAATTAGAACAGCATCAACCATCAGTGGCCATGAGGCTCAGTCCTGAAGAAGACATCGGGTGAACCTCAGAGAATAACCAGGGCTCTCTTAAGCCACTACTGCAGCTTTTCCTCATAAACCTGACATTTCTTTGACCTAATTTTTTCTTCCACACTCAAATTCTCCTCAAAATTATAGTACTGACCATTAGAACATCACAAGAAAAGGGAAGTATTCTGTGTCTCTGTGATTCAACCAAAGAAGCCAGCGGTTGTGTGTGGCTATTAAGCCTTTCAGCTGTAGCTCAGAACAAGTGAGAATCAATTTTCAGCTTTATTTCCTGTTAGTTGATTTAACTTGAAATAGCCACGTGTGGCTCATGGCTGCTCTGTTAGCCACTGTAGCAGCTTCCAAGCATGAAGAAAGCTGGATTCTTCCTCTGTGGGTCTTCTTGTCAGTGAGTGCTATTTTCAACTTCCACCTTAACTTCATCTCTTCGAGTTTTTAAATCTATCCTTAAATGTCAATCTTGTTTTTCTAGGTTTTGTTTATACTGCACTTTTATCGTCAGTTAAAGCATAAAATTGCCCTTTGATAGGTCAAAAAAAAGTTCAATATCAACCATCCTTTTGGTTCAACTCTACACAAGGTGTATTAGGCTTCTTGTCTGGACCAATGTCCAGCAGGATGCTGTGTAGATGGCAAATGTTTGTGGCCAAAGAATTAAAGGCCTGAATCTTAGTCAAATGAGTGAGAAAGCTTTCCTCAGACCAACTCAACATACGGAGGCTGATATTAAACAGCAACATCTTTTCATATATATATATATATATATATATATATATGTGTGTGTGTGTGTGTGTGTGTGTGTGTGTGTGTGTGTGTGTGTGTATGTGTGTTTTATGTTTTATATATGTATTTTCATATATATATATATATATATATATATATATATATATATAGACACATGTTTCAGCACTGGAAGGCATTATTCTGATATCTTAAGAACAAAGCCACAATAAAACATTAATAAAAGACAATAAAATATAGGAACTGATGACACAATACCCAAGGATTCACAAATTCCTTAAACAGAAAATTATTTTAAAATAATTTAATAATTCAGGTTAAGTCTGATGATGTATAGGCTGCTAATTTCAGCTACTCAGAAGGCTGAGACAGGAGAACCACACGCTCAAGGTTTGCCTGGACTACAGGGGGAGTTCAGCACCAGCCTGGCGACTTATCAAGACTCTGTCTCAAGACAAAAAGTACAAAGACTAACGCTGCAGGGGTCCAGCACTTGCCCAGCATGTATGAAACCCAAGGTTCAATTCATGTTACTGGAGAAAAGAAGAAAAACAAAACAAAACAAAACATGAGCTTATTGTTAACTGAGAAAAGAAATGGGATGATTAATGAAAGTGATTTGGGAGATAGATACATATGAGAGAGAGAGGGAGAGGGAGAGGGAGAGGGAGAGGGAGAAGGAGAGGGAGAGAGGGAGAGAGAGAGAGAGAGAGAGAGAGAGAGAGAGAGAGAGAGAGAGAGAGAGAGAGACATGTATATTTAGAGAGAAAGAAACCAGAAAAGACTGAAGAAAATGAAGATTCACATTCTAATGCCCTTTGGGGATGTTTCTCTATAAAATGACAAGCAGAGTTATTTAAAAGCTTGCCAATTTTGAAAGTCTAACAGAATAAGCATTCACTGTAAAATATCTTGTCTGGTGTTCACAAAAGCCCATTTTGCCTATTTTTGAAGTAGAAAGGTAGGGTTAAAACCCTCATTCATTTTCTTCCTTCCATTCTCAAAACCATGCCTGTAAATTTTATCAATTTTCCTCTTTCTGGTACTTGTATTCATGAGCTACATTTGACGTCATTCCTGACACAATAATCTTTCCATTAAAAGAACACAAGTAGGTGATAATTGCAAATGTAATCAGCCTCCTATGTCAAGAGACTGAACACCCATATGCACATGTGCAAACCCCCACCATTCAGATCCCCAAGTATGGAAGGTTCCCACTGTACCCTTGCCAGCCATGTATACATGGGGGAGGAATTACCATAGTGAAGAGCCCACGATGACTCAGCCATACCAGCTCCCCTAGCCCCACATGAGAAACATGAGATCAGTGTGTGATGGCAGGTTCCTAAGGAGGTCGACCTTGCACACTAATACAGTAGACTGAAAGGGGTGGGGAAGCAAAGCATTGACCCCTGTAATGCCAGGGGATTTAGCAATGCTTCAAAATATAACCAGAAAAGTGGATAATACAGAGTAAAACTAACTTTTTATCTTCCACCCTGCTCTAGAAAGGGGACAGAAATGTTAAGATTCAGAATTTCCCCCTGTGTTTCGGTCTATGTTTTTACACTTTCCACTCCCCCCACCCCACTTCTGGGAAGCCAGAACAATAGGTCACAGAAGGTTATGATGGTAAAGTCACTGTTTGGATCAGGCACCAGAGACTGTGTTGGAGCCCATGCTATATGAAGTATGGAAATTCCACTCTGGGAAGGGAAAAGGCACAGAACCTGGTTTCCATAGCACTACCATGGAAACAGCTCTCGGTGACTCTGCCTCCAGGCCCTCCGAAGCCAAAGCATCTCCCTTTTCTCTCCAACACCCACCTCTGTATCACCATGCCTCCAGCCCCCTCACAAATGATTAAAGATTGCTGGGAAAGCAGAGACCCAACCAAGCATTAACCTGGTAATCTTAATGTGCCTCAATGTCACTGGAAGAAGAGGGGGAAATCATCTTTCTTCCTTTTTTTGTTGCAAGAGAAAGGTAAAAAATAGAAAAATAAAAACTCAAATCACTGAACCCCTGCACTTAAATTGCAAAATTAAAAAATCTTGCCAAGTCATGTATTAAAGACATGGGCATGCTAATCCCATCCATTGGGTACTTTATCTTCTCTTGTCTGCCTGGCATGCCAGCATGTGCATATGAAAGATTTAATTAACTTAGAGCATCCAAGAGGCTCTCCCGAATCTTTACCGTTGACGGTCAACTGGAGTTTGGTAGGATCCTCCCCCCTCCCCCCCGTTGCTATCCCTTGGTTGTGAATATGAAACTAGGTCTTCTAGAATATGGTAGAAAGGTCCTACAGAAAAAAGCATGGGCTCTTTAGCAAGTTCTGTATCCCCTGCCTTTTTTTCTCCAGAGGCTCTGAGGAAATGAGTGACAGTAAGCTTGTGGTGCACTGGTCTGGAGTCTGGCTGGGCAAAGTGAACTCCAGCCCAGCTGGAGCCATGCCCACTGACCTGGAGCAAAGCAAAGACCAAGAGGCCTGTTAGCCAGCAGACGCTTGGGAACTTGACAGAGCGTACGAGAAAGGCTCTCTCAATCCAGCTAAGTGGCCTGCACACCAGCCAGGGGGTTGCACTCGAGACCTGGGAATCCCATTCCTGACTTCTGGTCTTTCTCCTCTTTTAAATATGAATTTGGGATGCTGACCTGGATATGTGTGCAATGCACAAATACACAAAGGCACCATGGCTGAGAGGAACCTGGAGATCAGTCGCTATGTGAAATCATTCAGAGAGAAATACAGGAATAAAAAGCTTTGAACACTGCTTATTGGAAAAATGCTGGCAGGATTTGAACCTCCAATGGGGTATGGGGTTCTCTCTCTCTCTCTCTCTCTCTCTCTCTCTCTCTCTCTCTCTCTCTCTCTCTCTGTGTGTGTGTGTGTGTGTGTGTGTGTGTGTGTGTGTGTGTGTGTGTGTGTGTGTATGTGTGATACATGCATGTATATGTGTAGGCAAAGAGGGACTAAAGTCAGACTATGTATCTCCACCAGCTCAGGAATGGATCTTCTGGGGCAACTCACTGGGAAGCCCTGTGTCTACATCTTTATTGCTCAAGCTGAGAATTCTTCTCTGCCTGCCTTGCTGAGTGCTGTGAAATGGAAAGCAAAAGCCAGGATCGGTCAGAGGTAGGTGGGGGGGGGCGGGGATAAAATAAGACAGGAGTTCTGAATTATTCATTTTGATTTATGTATCGTAGTGGCAATTGTTGCTGCTTTTTGTTGTTTCTCCTCAATGTTGAAATTGTAAAAAGAAGACTGAATAATTCAGTATGACTCAAGAAATCATAAAAGAGTCATGCCTGGAGAGCCAATGCTTGCAAAATAGGCTTGTTCTGTGTTTAGTCTGAACATTCGTATGATACATTGGTTTGTAATTTAATTAACAACCTATAAAGGCCCTAATGAGCATGATGATATTTGCAAAGCATCTCAGTGTTCAGGGAAAAAGCTGAGTGGTCCAATCTCCTTTATTCTGACCAAAGGGCAGGAAAGAGGGAGGGACCAGTGGCCTGGAGATGGGAGCATGGCTGAATCCAGGCCATTCCCAGGGTGGGTGTCAGAGCCCACCCATGCCACAGGCACATTTCGAGCAACTGGTTCAACATCTGGTTGTCTAAACATCTCAGCTAAGCTCTGCATGCCAGTGTGTTTCATACTACTGCAAGCCTGCAGGCCATGAAGGAGTTACTCTTAAACAGTGGTCACAGGTGAGTTGGGGAAAGATAGGAGAATGAATCTCTCAGTAACCCAAGAGAATCAAGAGCCCAAACACCAGTCCAACCCTGAGATCATGAAATTTATTTGTTCATCATTCACTGTTTCACAGGGTCCAAGCACATTGCTTAAAGGAAGCAACTAAAATGCAACAAGTGAACAGGTATGTGGGGGGAGGGGATTCAGTAGTTCTATGACGAGAACAGTCATTACATTATGATTGCCGGGCACTGGGGCTGGGGATGTCTCAGCAGTAAAGTGCTTGCCAGTGTAAGCATGAAAACCTAAGCTCTATCTCCCAGAACCCACCTGAAAAGCCAGACCTACCACATGTACCTGCAATTCTAACTCTGGGGAAGAGGATCCCTGAGCTCACGGACCAGCCAGTCTAGCACAACTAGTGAGCACCAGGTCCAGTGAGAGACTCTGTTTAAAAAGATATGGTAGAGAGTGATTGAGGAAGGTACCTAATGTCAACCTCTGGCTTTTACATACACATATACATGTACACACAAGCACACACACAGAAATTGCCAGCCACCAACTTAAAACTAGACACAGGTTGTCTTAATATCCCTCTCCCAAAGGTCAGTGCAAACCTTTCTCTCAATCGTCCACCATTGTTTCACTCTGACGTTGACATGTGGTGCCACCACAACCCCTCCATCTCCCAGAAAGTATCTCAAACTAGAGGCTATTCAGCACCCCCAGTTGCCCATTAACTGCAGTTATCAAACTTCAAAAAATATATTCACACATTTCTAAACAGCCTATGGGAGTTTGATGAGTGGAACTATGTGACTCCAAGATTTCTAGGTTGGCACCTTAAGCCCGGCGACCTCAGCTTGTGGATTGTTTTGGACTAGGGGCCTTGGAAGAGGTGATAAACTTCAAGTGAGGCCAGAGCGCATTAGTCTAGACCCTCACCTACTCTAACCAATGTTCTTAAAAGAGGTGTGAGCACACAGAGGAAAGACTGTGTGAGTACATGGGTAAAAGGTGGCCATCTTCAAGCCAGGGAGAGAGAAGCCATTGCTGGCTTTATATGGGAGTAGGAGAATTATAGGCATTTCTTGTTTAAATCACCTAGTCTTAAGGATTTTGTTATGGCGGTGTAGAAAACTAATTGAGGGGAGCAGTACTACCCCCTCCCAGAACCAAGAAAAAGTCCTGCACACATTCGAGATCCAATACAAACCTTGTCCAATATTCTTCCACATCTCCAAAGAAAGTGTAATCCATGATCCTTTATGGAAGATGAGAGCAGTAGGATGTTTTGTGATGCCAAAAGTTTCAGGTTTTAATAAGGTAATAAAGTGTCACTGCCAAATATTTCCTACCACCATCCTATGGGTGTCTGGAGCAAGACCCTTTGATCTATTACACAAATGTTTCTTCCATAAAACACAAAAACTATGAGCTCTATTAATATCAGCATAAGATGATAAATAATTGCCAAATGAAGCTTCATATTAGACGAGATTTTTAACATCAACCAAGTTACAGATTTCAAGATCTCAATGAATCTAGATCTGGTCTAGATCCTAAGGAAAATAAAATGACATGATCTAGAGCCTCCAAGGATGACAGTTTGGATGGAGTCTCTTCTGGTGAACAGACACAACCTTCAAACACCCTGTCTGGAGGCTCCATTGTACTCAGAATTCTCCCATCGGTCCTGACTCCAGATTGATTCTATTTTCTCAAATCCTTTTTCTCCAGTATCCCCAATTTCAGATGAAAGAAGCTTCCACAAGACCTTATTGAATTCTAAGTGCTAGAAAACAGCAGATAAACATCTATCTAGATCCTACTTTGCTAGCTAGCTCTGAAGCTTCCAAGCCCCTGATAAAGTTCTCATGAGCCACTGAAGAGACTAGATCTTACAAATACCTAGTGCACCCCAAACCCTACCACCTAGGGACATGAAACAATATCTATACCTTTCCACCTTTAAGTCTCCAAGAGATGTCTCTTCTTTAGCCTGCATCAAAGTGTGGAAGAATTTGTCAGCTGCCTGCCCATACACCCACCCACCTAAGCTTCACTTACTTGGGTAAATATGCATTGCCTTGTGCTTCACTAAGTGCTGTGGATACAACTATAAGTAAAACATTGAATGATGCCCAGAGCGTCTTAGAAACCTCTGAGCTCTCCACTTCAACAGCACAGGTTGCTCTCCTACTCTAGGATCCATTCTGTTTCATTTTAATTGTGAAATGTCAGTCTTCCTAATTCTACTTGAAGCTTGTTATGGGAAAAGCCATGTCCTACAATGTCTGCAAGTACTTAGCACAATGTTTGGCCTTCATTAGGGAGCACAGATAAATGTTTATTGAATTAATGGATAAATGAATTGACATGAGGGAAAACTTGGCTACTAAATACTGTCTAGTCCATCTTTGAACTGTCTAAAAGGTAATCCATTCTCTTTATCCTGCTTCTATGCCTTCAACAGTCCTTGTCTAGACATTTGTGACAACCAGGCAACTGGTCTTGCCATTCACAACAGTCAGCCCTCCTCATTGCTACCAAGAAAGGTTTTATAATGCACCTTCTTAAGTTCCCATGGGACAAGGGTCAGACTCCTTGGCATCACACATGTGACCATTCACAATCTACCCCAACTTGTGCTTTTCTTTCCAATCTCCTACTTGTACCATTCAATGCAGCTCTATGCGTCCAGGATTACCCAACATTCTTAAAATTTACACTACTCCATCATCTCTACTACTGTCCCATTTTTCTATAACACTTTCTTACTGCTTCTCTGTCTTCTACCACAACTATATCCCAATGAAGTGAACTTCACTGCTTATTTGAGGCTATTTCAAAAATCATTTCTTACATGCATTTCTTCAAATCCCTGGACGAATTCATTCCATTCCTTTAAAACCAGGCAATGATGATGAGTCCCAGGATTGAGGGATTGGTTCATTTCTTGCATGCTCTGAATGCACAACACACAATTCACACACATCATATACTTCATATACTGTACACTTAGAAGAGGTCATTCTTGGACCCAGATATTGACTATGAAATGCAGTTCTTTGCCTTCAAGAAGCTGTCATTAAAATGAAAGCTTCTAGAGGATGTGTCATATGCAAAGGGTTAACCCAAGGGTTAGGTAGGTGTTGTCAGGAGTGAGTGAATGGGCAGCTAGGAAATGGTAAAGCATTAGTACTGGGGAAGAAGACATAAGGTAGAAAAGAAGCTACATATAAACAAGATGAGGGGAAACATCATGCTTGCCTTGTTTCACTGTTCACCTGGGACCATCCCTAGACTCACATAGTAACCTTGATCATTTGGTCATTCGGAAATGACCTATGAAATATCCCTTCAAAGCCACATATGACTGAATAAGATGCAGTCACTATTCTGATATGCCAACAATTGAGTAAACTCTTGAATTCCAAGAATTTCAAGCCAGCTACTCTATACAGGGCCTTTAAAAAAAATAAACCAAGCATAAGATGAAAAATATAGAGTTGAGGTTTTAAAGGTTCTAAACATTAGTAACTTTCTTTATTGTATAGGACAAATACAGGAGGCCATAAATTGTTAAGGAGCTAGCCTTTAATATTCTCAAAGCCAGCCATGAAATATGTTCTGACTTAGCATAAGTAAGATAGCAATTCAAATAAATATCAGAGAATAATTGAATTTGCTTGGTGTTGCTCTTCTGTTTTCTGTACTGTACAAATCCTTTCAAGAGCTGGGCTTACAATAATATAATTTTTAACACAGCAGCTTCTAAGGGAACTTGGTGTGCAAAAAAGAGGGCAAGAACTATGTAAAGATGATGGGCTTATATTGGATTGAAAATAATGGTGCTATTTGTCTAGTAAATTTGGTTAAAAGCTGCTGTGGGATGGTCTGTATGTCAAATGTGTTGCTGATTGGTCAATGAATAAATCACTGATTGGTCAGTGGCCAGGCAGGAAGTATAGGCGGGACTAAGAGAGAGAAGAATTGAGAGAACAGGAAGCTGGGTGGGAGAGACACTGCCAGCCGCCATGATGAGAAACAGCATGTGAAGATACCAATAAGCCAGGAGCCATGTGGCAAGGTATAGATTAATGGAAATGGATTAATTTAAGCTGTAAGAACAGTTAGCAAGAAGCCTGCCACGGCCATACAGTTTGTAAGCAATACAAGTCTCTGTGTTTACTTGATCGGGTCTGAGAGGCTGTGGGACTGGCAGGTGAGAGAGATTTGTCCTGACTGTGGGCCAGGCAAGAAAACTCCAGCTACAAAAAGCAGTCACAGAATCTAGTGGATTCTGGGCTATGGATGTAGTTCCATGTATTACATGCACAAAGTCCAGGGTTCAATTCTTAGCACTAGGGAAAAAGAATTCTAAAAGTATCTGTATCGATTACTTTCCTATCACTATGACAAGAAATCATGACCAAGGCAACTTACAAAAGAAAGCATTTAATTGGGCTTTAAATTCCATAATAATGGAGCATATACATGGTGGCAGGAACAGCTGAGAGCTCACATTTTGATCCACGAGCAGAAAGTAAAGAAAGCTACATGGTAATGGGAAGCCTCAAAGCCTATACCCAGTGGTGGGGAGGGGAACTTCCTCCTACAAGGCCACACCTCCCAATCCTTCCCAAACAGTCTACCAAACATAAGCATTCAAATATATGAGGCCATGGGCCATTCTTATTCAAACTACCACAGTATCTGTGAGGTAGTTATAGCCTTCAGTGAGCTATGATATGGTCAAGATGTAAATACACCAGGTCCTAGAATACAGACTGGGGGCTTACAAATAAAAACAGGACTCTGTCCATCCAGATATGATCCATCTGGTAAGACAATGTGTGATCATGAAGAAAAGGAAAAGAAAAAGACTAATAGGATAAGCAGTTTAAAAACAAACTTAAAATTTGGAGTTATACTAAAAACTCCTGGTAAATTTTTTCCACAAGATTCAGTAAGTCAAATACTTTATCACAGCTCTCTTAAAACCTACAACTATCACAGCAAAGACACTATCATAGAGGTTCTCTTATCTAACAAAATGGGATAAACAGAACATTTTTATTGTTTTATATTTTTATTTTTTTAACTTTTAAAAATTTTACATTTTTCCCTTCCTTTTCCTCCATCCAAACCCAAACCTTCCCATAGACTCCTCCTTGCTTTCTTTCAAATTCATGGTCTCTTTCTACATTAATTATTATTTGCATATATATTATTTGCATATATATTGTGCTATATATATATAGCACACACATATATGTATATAGTCTGTATAATATTTCTTCTATGTATGTTTTCAGGGCTGATCATATGGTATTAGATAATCAATTACAGTGCTCTTCCCTGGAGAAGACTGTCTCCTGCTCCCAGCCTTCCTCAGTTGCCTGTAGTTCTTTGTGTGGGGTTGAAGTCTTGTGGGCTTTTATTCATCTGCTTTGGCATTGTCCATTTGGTCATCCTTGTACAGCTCAGGTGTAGGCAGTCATGACGGTGAAAGTTTATGGGTGTAGCTTCTGACATTACTAGGAGACAATCTCACAGCAAACTCCCTGATCTTCTGGCCATTACAATCTTTCTGTTCTCTTTTCTGCCATGTTCCCTAAGACTTGGGTGTAGGAGTGTTTTGTAGATGTATCCATGGGAATGGGATCCACAACTCTGCATTTTGATTGGCTGTAGATGTATCCATTGGGACTGGGCTCCACAACTCTGCATTTTGATTGGTTGTGGTTTTCTATTCTGGTCTCTATCTGTTGCAAAGAGAAGTTTCTGTGATGAGGTGTAAAGATTACACAACAGAAAATTTTAACTAAAG
The DNA here is from genome assembly GCF_007827085.1 of Peromyscus californicus insignis. Taxonomy (NCBI): domain Eukaryota; kingdom Metazoa; phylum Chordata; class Mammalia; order Rodentia; family Cricetidae; genus Peromyscus; species Peromyscus californicus. The sequence continues at coordinate 148,214,685 of NW_026294584.1, forward strand.
GAATATTTATTCCTACAGATTTTATTTTCAGTCAGAATATAAAAATGTTGTTCCAATATAGAGACAAAGCCTTTTCTTTGGTCACTAATTTGGTGATTGAATTGATCTTTTTTTTTTTTTTTTTTTTTTTTTTTTTTTTTGGTTTTTCGAGACAGGGTTTCTCTGTGTAGCTTTGCGCCTTTCCTGGTACTCGCTTTGGAGACCAAGCTGGCCTCGAACTCACGAATTTATCTTTTTTTTTATATAATGATACCCCAAGTTTATAACTATGCTGCTAGTTTCAGTTTTTCATAGGCACGTCATTGGATCACTTCTTGGTCCATATTCCTATCCTGTTTCTAGAACCATTTGTTGAATATCCTCTCATTGAATAACTCTTGTTTCTTCACTGAAAATCAAGTGATTTTGAAGTATACATCCTTTCCTAAATCCTGTTCAGATAATGTCCCATTATCTATGTGTTTGTCGTTATGCTAGTACCACACTGTCCTTATTACTGTAGCTTCATCGTAAGTTTTAAATGAGGTAATATAAGTCCTCTGATTTTGTTCTTTATGTTCAGAATTACATTGATTATGTGAAGCCCTGTAAATCCCCTAAAACTTTTTATAATAAATTAACTTTCTAAAAGAAAAAGTCTTACCTAGATAATTTTTCACATGGGGGCTTGGTGACAAGGTCTTGTTATTTAAACCCAGCTGCCCTAGAACTCTATGCAAACCAGGCTCACAGTGGTCTACTCTGCCTTCCAAGTTCTGGGATGAAGGTGTTCACCACCATGCCCAATTCTTACTAAGACTTTTACTGGCTTAGAGATGAAGCTCAAAGTGAAGCTGAGGAGAAGTTAAATATTAAAACATCGATTCTTTTGATCCATGAGGACAATGCGTATCTTTTTGTTTACTGATAAGGATATTACATATATGTTGTTATATTTATTTTTAAATATTTTATGGTTTTTATGTTACTGTAAATAATAATTTATTTAAATTGTCATCATTCTCTGCTAGTACATGAGCTATAACTGATTATCATGGCCTTCCTAAGTTCATGTAATTCTTTTTCTTTCTTCTAATTCTTTTTCCTATCTTATTCCATGTGTTACAATTGCTAGGGTAATGCTGAGTGGGAACAGTCAAGATAACACATCCTTGCTTTTGTCCCCATTTTAGGGCAAACTATTCAGTTTTCACCACCAAGTATAATACTAGCTGTAGGTTTTTTCTTTTTTTATTTAAAACTTTTTTTCATTTTATATACCAACCACAGTTCCACCTCCCATCCCTAGCTGGAGGTTTTTCATTGACAATTTTATTAAGTTGAAGAAAATCACTCTTACTTTTACAAATACCTGTTTAAATTGATTTCTTGTGTCTATGATGATGATAATATATTCTGTCTCTTTTCCTCATTTTATAGTAAGCTACATTGATTTATTTTCAAATTGATTTATTTCTATCAATATAGTAATGCTGAGGTGAAACACTTCTTAAAGATGACAGTATATTCTCCTTACATCTTTTTGGATTTTTAATCATAAATATTTTATTGAAGAGTGTCCTTTCTATGTTCACGAGGAATATTTCCTTAATCTTATCTCAGATTATCACCAAGAGAATACTGCTTATGAGTTTTAAAATGTTCTCCTTTGTTATATTTTCTGGAAAGTTCTGTGTGGGATCTTTCCTTATACATTATATAGAATTCACCATTGAAATCTTCTGTTCTTAGCTTTGTGAGATGCATTTCAAAGGAGAAATCCAATCTTTTGAATAGATTTGGAATTATATGAGTGATCTTTTCTGCTTGAGTGAGCTTTTACAGTTTTGTGCTTTTCAGAGAGTTTTCTCATTCACCTAAACAGTCAAATTTATTGGCATAGGGTAATTATTCCTTTATAGATCTTATGGTCTGGTCCACAGTGGCATGCCCCTTTCATGTCTGACCCTTTCGTATATTAGTAATCTGTTTTACCTCTTTACTTAATACTTCTATAGGTGTTTTCAATTTCATTGGTCTTGCCTAAGATCTAGATTTTGGGTTTCTCTGATTTTTCTTCATTTGTCTGAATCTCATTTTATTGACTTACCATTATTTTATTATTTATTCCTTCTATTTTTTCTGGGCTTGTGTTGTTCTTACTATATTTTTCCCATGGAAGTTTCAATCATTGAAGACTTTTCTTCTTTTCTAATCTAACCTTGTAACTCTTCAAATGTCTCTTACTACATCAGCTGTATTAGACCAATTCTAATATGCTAGATCTTGTTACAATTAAATCCAAAATATTTCCTAATGACCTTCTGATTTCTTTTTTGACCCATATGTTGCTTCAAAGTTCACTGTTTAATTTTAAAGTTTTTGGGTATTTCCCAGACATAGTTTTGTTGAATTCTGATGTGGTCACAGAGGCAATTTTCAAGGTTTCAATCAGCATAAATTTATAAGACTGTTTCATGGTCCAGAATACCGTATCTGTTCCATGCATTTGCCCCAGGCTCTCACAGTGATGCCTTCTGACAGTGGCTCAGAAAAAAAAGAGCCACCTCAAAATAAGATAAGATAAGTGTTCTTCTCATATTGGGAACACATTCGAAAAAGGAAAGAGGTAAAAAGTGAGGAGGTGAATGAGCTGCTACAGAAGGGAACAGGAGATGAGACTCTAGACTAATGGACCTTACACAGTACCTGTCCACCACTCTCTGGAAGCAGGGAAACAGGGAAAGCATCTCTGTCACCTCATCAGAAGACATTTGAGGTCTGTCTGCAACTAAGTCCTTCAGACTCTTACCAGCAAGGTATACAACAAAAGCTAGGGGCCTTAAAGAGGGAGGCCATATAACCTGGGGAGAAGTCCAAAGCCAAGGCAAGATCAAGTTCATAAAGCCATGCACATGCCTTGTGTTCAGAGGGAATAATGCTGTTTATGTGACTTATCACCATGCAGATCTTCTGATAAGAAAACTACCAGGATTGAGAAACGGAAACAAAGTAAGTGTATTCATGAATTTTCTTTGAGGAATAAGATTTTTCCAACAGATGATATCTGGTTTTGTGGTTCTCCACAAACACCCAGAGATGTCATGTCTTTCATTTCTTAATGAAAATAGGAACCATAGAGAAATGATGAAATTATTGTAAGATAGAAAACAAATGCCTTGATCTCCTCTGCCTCAAGCCCACATATTCATCTCTCATATGCACTAGTTTGTCTTTAAATATCTTATCAGAGGAACAAAGCTGTGTATTTATGGATTCATGAACTTACTATTTATATATTCCACTAGTTACTTTATGTATTATAGGGACAAAACACAGGATAATAACAACGTAAGTGGGGGATGGGTTACTTCAGCTCACAGTTTCAGGGTACTGTCCATCATAGCAGAGGAGTCACGATGGCAGGAGGTAGAGTGATGGTCACACTGATTATACAACTGGGAGTCAGAAAGCGATAAATGATAGTGCTCAGCTTTCTCTTTTGTATGTAATCCAGAACCTCAGCCCATGCATGGTGCCCTCCACACTTAGGGTGAGCCTTTTCATCTCAGCTAATCTAATCTAGATCATTCCTTACAGAGGTTTATCTCTTCTATGACTCTGAATTCTATGACATGACAATCAGTATTAACCATCACACATATTATCTCCTTTTCTCCGTTCCAGCTGAGAAATGATGCAATGGGGTGGCATTACACATACACACTCAAAAACTTACTCTGTACTGCAGTAGCATTAAACTATAGGCAACATTCTTGCTGGAGTGTTCCTTCTTAGAAAATCCCATTTCTCCAAGTGGAGGATAAATGAGGCATAGATGGGAAGTTCCAGTATGTGTAGCCTCATGATTATTCCCCGTCTCCAGCCCATCGTCCATCACCACTAGACGTTAAAATAAAAATGCAAGCCAAAGCAAATGTGTTTTAAATTGTTTTGCTGAGAGTGGAAGAGTTGGGAGGATTCTCAGTGATTCCTAGTGGTTGGTGATCTTCCCTTCCATGCCAGGAGCCAGCACACAGCTTGGCTATTGGAAATGTCAGCTCAGGCCCAACAGGCATGGACACCAGATGAGGTCACTGAAGCCCAAAGATGTGGAGAATGAGGTCAGCACACACTGATGCACAGTAGCAAGTAGTAAACGGTAGGCTGAAAGGGACTGAGATTGCTCCTGGGAAAAGGGAAACACAAGCACTGGGCGAGGACAGGAGGAAGTGAGGAGAGGCCATGCCAGGAGCCCACTACACACATTTCTCTCTCGCTCTTTCCAGCTCGTCAATGTTGCTTGCCCTGTGTCACTACCAGGCATGTCCCTCCTTCATAACACAGTCTCAGTCTCTCTTCTTACGCACACTTACACAGAGTGTGGGCTGACATATCAAGAAGCAAAGATTAATCTGACTGGGATCAAGAGAAATGACTAGTAGGCCCCAGATGAGCACAAGAAGCAGCAAACTTCATCACCACTTGGAGCTCTTCAGGGAAAGCCGAGTTTGCCAGGGGAGGTCGCCACACAGCTGCTCTGAAATCCACACATCTACATGTAGAATTTTTTTTTGATGGTGATAAGGTTGTATTTTCCTTAATTTACTTTTGTTTATTGGTACTGACCAATAAAAGCAGACGGACGGACTTAAAGGCAGCAAGGTGAAAATGAAGTCCACAAGTGAAAACCAAGTCTGTGAAAAATTTTGTTGTTTAAAATGATAAATGTCCCCTATCATCTCTGGCATTGGAATACTTGGTCCCTGGTTGGCAGCACTATGTGTAAAGTCTCAGGAGGTGTGGCCTTGTTGGAGGAATTATGTCAGTGGAGGTGGGTTCTGAAAGTTTAAAGCCATGCATCATTTTTAGTTTGTTCTCTCTCTCTCTCTCTCTCTCTCTCTCTCTCTCTCTCTCTCTCTCTCTCTCTCTCTCCCTCTCCCTCCCCTGCTTGCAGTTTAAGATATGAGCTCTCTCGACGGCTGCTCCTGCCACCATAAAGACTGCTCACTGTCTCGCCTCCAACTCATGATGGCCCATAAGCCAAATAAATCCTTCTTTCTGTAAGTTGCCTTGATTACAATATTTTATCACAGCAATAGAAAAGTAATACAAAAAATGTGCAATGTTACTAAGACTTACATGTTTAAAGGCAGAAATATTCTTGTCATAAGAATATTGTGATACATATTAATCATGGGACATTCAAGAATTATAAATAACAGACAAAACATCTGGATAACTATGCCACTTCCGTCCAGAGATAGTATCATTGTTTTGGTATCTACATGTCAATCTCTTTAAATGCAAATATCCTCACCATAGAACCCAGCTTCTGTTTTCTGGAACACACACACACACACATACACACACACATACACCCTGGATAACCTCCACCACTACCATGGATTTAACTTCCTAGGCAGGGGTCTATCTGTTTTATTTGTTACCAGTCTCTGAACACAATAGACTCAGTATTTACTGGCTGTTATTACAGCCTGCTGTTTTTCTTGTATTTATAGAAATGACATTTTCCCATTTCATTAAATAGCCTTTTACTATAATGTAATTTTAATGATTGTTTATCATCTATTCTATAATTTAATTGAACTATCCCTTCATTGCTGAACATATACAAAATGCTTCCCATTACTTATTTTATAAATAATGCTATGATGACTATCTTTTAAATGATTACTTTTGCACTCTCATAGGATCAATTGGTCTGAGTTGAAGAGTTGAGTGAGTATGCATGCCAGACAGCCAAACTGTCTTGCACAATTTAAATTCTTACCACAAATTCACAAGAGTATCTAACCCTCCTGAACTTTCACCAACTTTAAGTACTTTAAACTTTGTGGGGGAAAAAACCCATTACTCTGATGGATAAAACACATTAGAAATAAAAAAAAAAGTGGAAGGGAAAGTCTGGTACACACCCACTCATTGCTGAAGTTTTATGGCTCTTAATACGGTTGTGAGATTATTGAGAACAGTGCCTAGCACAATATGAAAGTTATTTTTTCAATTATTTTCCCTTGCATTGAACATAAACAAAGGCTGTGGCTCAATATTAACATGTGAGCATGTCATCAATCTACACTTGGCAAATATCAGGCTGTTGAGACATATCATAATTGAAATCAAATATTCAGAGGTCCGTAGGGATTTATAAGAACTCTACAGCATATGAGTCCACTGTTCAGGCCTGGTCCTCACATGAGGACTCTAGAACCTTGCTTAAGACACTTTCAATTGGCCTTATAACCTTCTCCAGACCTTCAGAACCTTGATCTTTGTGTTATTCTAATTTTGCTCTCTAGTTTTCCCTTGATTTCCAGTCTGGTTCTTTAAGTTGAGAATAGAATAGACCATTCTGCTATAAATCCTGGCGTGTTTTGATTGGTTTTCCTAAGTAATAACTAAGCCCATGATACTGCAGATATGAAATACATCTTGTCTGCCCTATCTTCAACAGTGGCCTAAGACAAGGATGTCACCTTGTTGCCAGCTGATAGGTAACAATGAAGTAACAACCTCTTCATAACTGATGAGGTCTCTATGGCTTCATCTTGCCCCTTTCCCACCCCATTTCACATACAGGGAAGTGTTATGCTCAGGAGCTAAGAGGCTTCACAGTATCAGGGATTGCTAGTGAAAACCAGGAAGGAACCAGTATCCTAACTGTTCTCCCAGATACACTCCAGACTGCTCCTCAATGGAAATCATAGAGCAAACACCTATACTGAAGGTCATTGTAAAGATGTTTTCTGAATGTGATTGAAAGTCTGTAAATTGAAGGCTCATACCTCTCACCATAACATACACACTGCTAATAGGCGATGGCAAGCTGAAAACATGGCTGCCTACTTGCTACCTTCTATAACTATCATAGAAGATCTATGGGAACTTCCATCAGCAGCACTAGGTCAAACTCCAAAAGCAAATCAAAATGCCAAGTCCAGCTCACGACTAAGAGCTCATCTTTCAACCTAAGTGCAAACACATTAGCAACCCTGACCCTGCCTGGATGCTCATCCTGTCATGGCTGCCCTGCTGGTGAACCTTGGCCTATGACAGCACCCTCCTTGTTTACCTAGCTAATTGTGCTGGAGCTCTCCCTTCACCCCTCTCGCAGGTCAAGGAATGCGATGTCCATACAGTCAAGTAAACGACCTTGGGTTTACTAAAAGTGGTAAACAACAGAAAGAGGGGAAGACACGAATTACTGAACTGAGAACAGTGTGCTTCTGATCCATTGGTTTCAGAGATGGCTACTTTACACATTAAAGGGTGAAAGCCATGACTACTTCCTTCCAAAAATATTCCTTGTCTACACTCATAAATCAAATCACTTGCTTTAAAGATATCTGGTGAGCAAATGATTGTCTCAGACTGTTAGTAACAGAGACCTAGGTCTCTCTCTCTCTCTCTCTCTCTCTCTCTCTCTCTCTCTCTCTCTCTCTCTCTCTCTCTGTGTGTGTGTGTGTGTGTGTGTGTGTGTGTGTTGTGTGTGTGTGTGTGTGTGTGTGTGTGTGTGTGTGTGTGTGTGTGTGTGTAAGAGATTTCAGAGCACATCTGAGCTCACTCATTTCTTTGAACATGGGCAAAGAATCTTTTCCAGTTGGCCTTAATGTAATGCTAGAGAAGCAGAAAAGATGTGAAGTCTATCTTGTTCTCCTCATTCTCTTTCTCCTTCTCATCTCATCCAGACCACAACCCAAGTAGCTCGCACAGCTTCTCTGGGAACCAGAACTATCCAGAGGAAAGGGAAGGACACCATTATCCAGCCTGCTGTCCTCTTTTCTCCCATCTTTCTCCGACCTTGCCCTCAGTGCCCTCCTTTCCTTCCTCCTTCATTTTCACCATTGGCTGCCTCTATAGTCATCCTCCATTTCTTTTCCTGATGCTATGATAAAATATAGGAGCAACCTAAAGGAGAAAGGGTCTATTCTGGTTCACAGTTCAAGGTACAGTCTGTCATGATAGGAAAGTGAAGGCATCTGGAGCTCGAAGCCACTGGGCAAACAGTCAAGAAACAGAGAGCAATGTAAGCATGTGCTGTTCAGCACTTTGTCCATGTACAGTCCAGGATCCCCCAGTCAGGGAATGACCCCACCCACAATTAAGATGGGGCTTCCCACATCAATTAACATAATGGAGACAATCCCTGCAGTCAAGTTGGCCATTCGCCCTAAGCATCACTCTTACAGTACCCAGCTTTCCTAAAGTTTGTGATTTCCTGGGGCCCTGTGATGGTTAATTTTCATTGTCTACCTGATGAGATTGAGACTTACCATGGAAGCACACTTCTGGATCTATAAGAGCATTCTCAGAAAGGTTTAAAGGAGCAGAAAAGACCCACCTTGAATGTGGGCAGCGCCATCCACAAGCTAGAGTTCTCTTGATCCACAGATCCACAGATCAAGAGAAAGTGGAGTACCAGTATGCACCTTGTCTGCTTCTTGACCTCAGACGAAACATGACCAGCCACCTCATCATCCTGCCACCATGATTTCCTCACCACACTGGACTATGCTTTCAAACACTGAGGCAACACAAACTCTTCTTTCCTCAAATTGAGTTTAAGGAATTTTGTCACAGCAATGAGAAAAGCAACTGAAGCCGGCCCTGAACTGCCTTGTGTGGGAAAGATGCTTGTTTCATCATTCATTCTGGGTCCTGTTTATTGCCCCAGCATCTCCTGAAGTAACTGAGAGCCTGTGGGAAATGCAGGGAATATTGGAAGTCTAAGCAACCTCTCTTCCCCACCTCTTTCCACTCACAAAAGCTTTTAGGTAAAACCGAAATTCCGCTGTTGTCACCCAGACCCAACAGGTATGAGGTGCGAAGCTAGCAAAGAGGACTCTGAAGGTCTTAGGAACGTCATCTCCGTGGGCAGACTACGGGGAGAGGGTTGAAGGATGCGGTGGGCGGAGCATCAGGAAAGGACCTTCCAGGTATGTGAACCTACCCAGCTCTGAGGAGATGTACTTAAATCAGCCTTCTGGGGGAGAAAAGCAGGCAAGGGCTTAAGAAAGCAAGAGAGGCATGTGAGAGAACACGGACCACGTCAGAAAGAACGGAGGGAGGAAAGCAGCTGCAGCATGTCCTAATTTGGAGAACCAGGCCACATTGCCATGGCAACCTTAAATCACCACAAGGCAGCCAGGCATGGCTTTAAACATTGAGTTAAATAGTTGAACTATGAAGAAGAAGAAGAAAAGAAAAAACGTAGGGATTCAAAAAAGAGAGAAAGGTCTACAGTCTTCAGAGGGCCAAAAGGAGATGCTCTCCAGGCCTGGCTAGTCTTCAAGGGAGATTCAAACGGTGGAGCTGAGGGCTTTGCTCTGGATCTTCTTTCTCTGCTCTGGGCAGGTTGGGGACTGTGTATGCATATAGTTAACCTGTATCTTAAGAAAGATTCCCCCAAAGGCACACCGATGCTAACCCAGGAGTTCTCCAGTCAACAGGACTACCCTCAGAACAACAGCCCTAAGCCAAACCTGCACATCACTCTGAGACCTCGTTCAGAGAGCCACAGGGGCACTGTGGTCTGCTGATAAAGGGGAAGGGTACTGAGACCACAGAGAGCTGAGCAAGGCAATAATGTGGCTGCACTGATAACCTATTCATGGCACACTGTCTGGGAACTCTGGACTATAGGGGGAAGACATGTTTCACTGGAATAAAAAAAAATGTAAAAGCCATCAGGGAAACATGCCTCCATGAAGCTGCACCATGTGGGATGCTTTCAGATGGAGGCAGCAATGACAGCAATTTGGAAAATAGTTTGCAGAGTGGCTGTGGACCTTTGGAAAATATGAATTAGCATATAAAACTGCTCTTCCGTCTGGAACATTAATTACTCAAATCACGCACTTAATGTTCAGCATTTTATTTTACCTTGCAAACAGGCTCTCAACCTCATTACCTGCCATAGCACTTCGGATCTTTTGTTACTAAAAACACAGTTTCTCTTTCCCTACCTCCCCTGTCATCTCCTTTTAATCTTCTGGAGGGCCCTAAGAGGGAGGCAGGGAAGCCAAGTGACTCCAGCACATAGGATCAAACCAGACGAGGAGGAAAGCTGTGGGCTGGGCCATGCCACACACCCCCTCAGATGTCCAAGGAGGGAGTGGTGTGTGCACAGGTGGCCAGGTGACCTGACAAGCTCTTCATGGCACTGGGAATGGCGGAATGGAGAGCCCATTTTCCTCTTAGCTCAAAACCAGTAAGAAACACAGAAGTATCCCTGCTTTTCCCCAGGCCCACACTCACCACTCCCTTTCTTGTACATCAGCTTATATCCCATCATTCGCTCTGGATGTGTATTCTCAGCCAGTGCAGCTGAATTCTCCCTTGTTCTTCTCTGCTGTAGGAGAGCGTCTACACCGCCAACACTGCCCAGAAGCCTACCTTGTCCCTCTTGTGGTCATGACTCAAGGCAGATACTGGAGCATCCATGGGAAGTTTTCCCACATCCCAGATAAAGGAAATCAGGCCTTTCCCACTGGGATCCCCCTTTTCTGGGTCTGGTCCCCTGCTACCTAGGACAGACCTTTCACTAAATCATGTCCCCACCCACCACTTCACATATGTGGGACCAGGCTTGAGCAAGGACCCCTAAACCCTGAACTTCTTCACTCCTTCAATCATCTCTACCTCTCAAGACCATTGTGAGGGTCGTATGAACCATCTGCTGAGTGAGGCCTAGTGTTTGGCAGTGGGAAGGGGTTCCTGTCTCACCCAGCACTGCACTGAGTGCTCATGTGGGGTCAGGCATCTGCTTCTGTTAACCGGGCAAGATTGTCATTATCAGTCTGCTTCAATAGTCGGGAACTCACAGTCGTCAAAGATTATGTAATTTCCTAAATCAAAACAGGTAGGAACCACCAAAATCTAATTTGATGCTCAAATTCATTGCTTTGAATCTCTACCCACTTCTCAGTGGGGTCTCAGGATTACCCCACAGAAGCATGGAGTCGGCAGAGTGGCTGGAAGGTGGTAATTCCAGGTGAGTACTGAAGCGACTCTGCAAAGCCAAGACAATGTCTGCACTGATCATGTCTTTATTTGTGGGTCACTCCTGTGGTGGAGAGCTAGCCGATGGAAATCAGGGAACTAGTTAATGGTTCCATCTCTAGCCTTTCATGGGGGCTGCTGTGGCCCACTGTCTTTCCAATAAATGTGATCAAAAACATTTGGTTAATGGAATGTATCATGCCACGTATTCCTCAGGTATAATACTTACTGGCTGTCTCTAGGTAGGTTTCTGAGTCAGCCAGAGATGTGGAGATTTAGGAGGGAAAATTAAGAGAAAAAGTGAAATCACTTACTTTCACTAAAATTAGATGAGCAAATATCTACATCTCAGAAAGTCACATTACAAAAATTGGACAGATAAATGCTTAAGTAAGAAAAATGACAAGCAACAGACTCAGGAATAAAATTTTACTCAGGCTGGTCATGGTGCCACAAGCTTCCAATTCCAGCACTGTTGAGGCAAGAGCAGATAGGTCTCTGTGAATTCAAGGCCAGCTTAGTCTATATGGCAAGTTCCAGACCAGCCAGGCTATATAGTCAAACCTTGACTCTGAAAACACAGCCAAACAGGACCCAATGCGCCCACTGAGAAGGTGGCGATGACCCCTCTGGCTGCCAAGATGCCCTTGGCTGTCTCATTCACCAGGGAGAGAATTTTTCTAAAATCCTCATTTCTGAAAAATCTTTAGCCCCTTCGACTCAGACTCTGGCACTGTTTTCCTCAGTAAGCTCCAATCTCCCTTTCTCAGCTCCTCAGTTTCTTTTTTCCTGCTCCTCTGTTGAACTAACCTGCATTTTAAGAATAATGGAAGTATCCATGCAATGTTTCAGCACATTACTTAAATGCCCTCTTATGACTATCATGCCAAGCTTTTGGGCTTGGCCTCCACTGTCTGTGTCTCCTCCCCTGATCATATTTACTTCCTCTCCCATCACCCCTTCAAGGGTTACTAGGTCATGATACCTATCCCTCTGGTTGGTTGACACTGATGATCAGGTATGGCACGAGAGAAGCTCTAACGTGGCCTTGGAGGTGTGGGCCAGGGAAGAGGAGGAGAAGTGACTGGAGAGGGATGTCCTGCTCAGGAAATGAGAGTAACTGACGGCAGCTGCACAGAGAGAATTGCAGGCTCTCCTACCCCGCTACCCCCCACCCCTGCAGACACGCTATGGCATGAAGCCAGTCTCCTGCCCCTGTTAATGCTATCCCAAGCACTCTGGCACTTGCAAACCTCACATTCACAGATAATCTGACCCACCGGGAAGTCCTTTTCTGGGAGCAAATAAAATTTCCAGTCACTTAGCAAGGCACCCAGTTCCTAGCCCACATTTTGTCATTTACTCTGCCAACACATGACCATAAGGTGCTACCAAGGACTCTCTAGTGTCTGCTACTTATTGGTCACACTCGAGTTAAGTCAGCCCTGGCATAGGGAGCATGCCTGTGCAAAACAGTGAATGAAGCCACAGTGGTCTCTGCTATAGCATGGGCTCCTGATTTTTTGTCATCCAAAGTGAGTTATGCAACAAGATGTGCATAGAACAGAGGCTGAAAATGCTCAGAGTAAGGGTCATGGAGCCCAGAAGTGGCTTAGTGACTACTTACAACATGGCAACATTTGGGCTTGCGCATTTTCCCAATGAAAGGAATTTGAAAACGGTCCAATCAGATTAAAAGGAACTAAGCACACAATCACTGTGGTGAAAATCTTTGAACCTTTTCAATTCCTTTTAACCAGAGTCATAATAAAACCTAAATGCTTACCAATGTTGATAGCTGATCAAAGCCCTCTCGTGTACCTCATTTTAATCATGATGTCATCCATTATCATTTTATGGACAAAGAAACTTTGGCTCAGAAAAGTCCAGGATTTTGGCCAAGGCTATGTAGCCAACAAGAGGCACAGCCAAAGTGAAGGAAGGCCCAGGTGTCAGAGAATGGTCTTGTGACTTCACCCCAGATTTATGGCACTGTTGATGCACAGTCCTCGGAGAAACAAGGACAAACACAAGCCCCAAAAAACCAAGAATAATTTGCATATTAAAACAATCCTATGGCACCCATTCACTACTGAAAATTCACCTTCAGTCACTAATAACCAGTCACTTATTTTAACGGATCAATATAGTCAAATGAAAATATTATCACATAAGGAAGGGGTTCATGAGCCCTGTACCCCTCTCCAACTGGCAGTTAACGGCTGCTGGGGAAGGGGGTGTCAGTTTCTTTAGTGGTACAGCAACTAATAAGTTCCTCATACTCCAGCCCACACCTGTGCTCAGGCAAGCAACACCAAGAAGGGATCTGGATTAAGGGGGGAGTGAATACAACCAAAATACATTACACACATGTATGAAACTGTCAAAGAATATATTTTAAAATAAAAAATAGAACATCATAGGAAATCTGCATGTGTATATTTATTTGTTTTCTATAGAAACTATAGGATAGATTTATACTTGAATATTTCAGAAGAAAATGCAATGATTCTCCCCAGCGTAGCTGAGAGAAAATGAACAGATCCTCTAATGAAAGACCAGAGCACTTGTATCTCAAGCAGTAGGGCAGGCTTCTCCTCATCTCTAAGAGGACATTATGCATGCCACCACAATGCAGGATGTGTCGCTCTGTTTCATCCTGCACCTCTCAGTTCTGCGCCACTGCATCCTTCCATATCACCAGGGCCAGCTTCCCTCCCTCTGGTACCAATTCATTTGCTCTAAACCAAAGCTTTCCACAGACATGCAGCCGCAAACAACCCAAGGTCAACTTGTGGAAGGCATAACAGCAGTGTAGGACAGGTCAGCTCCAGGGCTGAGAGCAGGGCCTTGGATGCCTGCTCTCTGTTAGGGAGTGAGGATGTGTGAGCTATAAACACAAGGGGAAGCTCGTGATTGAAAACCAAAGATACCCAGTTAAATCTTGGCTACACATTTTACCTGATAGGTAGCCTTGACAACCATTCAATGTGTCTGAACTTCAGTATCTCATCGATAAAATGGCTATACTTCATAAGATTATAAGAAAACCAAGCTGTTTCATTGATGTAATATCAATTAGCAGAATACAAGTAACACAATCCTTGTAATAAAATATAAAGCATGCAGCAAATTTCAAGTTAGACCACTTACCACCTATTACATGCAAAATACGCTAAATATTTCCTCATCGATTTTGTAAAATGACACTAAATAGCTGCTTCTTAAAAAATGCAATGCCTGTTGGGTTTTTGTCTTCTCTAAGCTTTGAATTGTTTTGCCCTACTATTTTTTATACATTTCTAAAAAATAAATGTAAAAGGAACTCTTTCATTTTGATTCTCTAGAGGCCAGAAGCAAGAAGAAGAAAAAATATTCCTCATTCTGGGTATGAATAATGCCCTATATTCATACCTCTATTAAGTAATCATAGTTTTCCTTTTTATAAATAGGCAACATGAGACAACTGTACATCAATGAGCTGCTACAATATTAACTCAAAGCAAGGAAATGTACCATTTTTCTTAGCCTAAGCAGCCTACCTGTGGGTGATGCAAAGCTACTGTTGGGCTTTTTTAATCCTGAGGATGACTAGATCTGCTCCGGGGGATGCCATTCTCCTCTTATGGATGAGGAAACTGAGACCCAGTGAATGACAAAACTTGTTCAAAATTGCTCTGTCAGCCATCCCCAAGCCAGCAATCTCACTGAGCCTTTCTAACTCTCACAAGAGCCTTCTTCCCTTTGCAAGAAACTTTTGAAATCCCCTTCCCACCAGGAAGGAGTGTTGAGATTTTCTCCTCTCAGATTATTGATGAATATGTCATCGCCGACAGAAATAAAAAGCTTGTTAAGGCTGAAGCAGTACATCGATCACATCCCCCTTTTTCTCGTGCCTCATCAGGTTGTCACCAAAGGAGATTATGATATAGCAGAGAACCTCGGTGCAACACTCTTTGTCACACTGTTATTTCTGTCACAGACACAGGAGATGTGCGCAGCCCCCTCAGTTCAGGGGGCACATCTGGAGCAACATCCTTTAGAAGTAATTTGCACAGACATGCTGCCTCTGGCCATAATATCTTTGCCAGTGCTTCCTAATCCCTGGGCCATAGATCAATGACAAGCCCTGATAAAGTTATCATTGGCCCGTGGAGATAGGAAAATAATAAGGACAGCATAGCATCTTGTTGGTACAGTGAGATGTATTCAATTTAACGGGCTATCCTTTATTCTGAATACCATGCTTTTTCTTGTTGTGAGCCGACTTTCAATACCCTTTTGTTAAGAAAGGCACAGTGTAGTGGAGGAACTTTTTTAAACCTCTACTGGACAACATAAAGATTAATGATTCTCCAGCCACCATTATAAAATAAGCAATTTGAGAGCTAGGAGGGCAGGAAACCTGGTCTGTACCCCACGGGCAGCAAAGGCCCCCACCAAGACTGAAACACTTCCCGCAGGAAAGCAATGAAAGGGGGTGACTGTCACTGCTGGTGGCCAGGCGACTTTGAGGACAGAGGAAGGGGTAAGAGTTTGCAAATTCACACTCCAACATGCAAACCCCCAACTCGGGGGTGTTTGAATTAAATCTCCTAAGATACCTACTGTGTGATACTGGGCATTTGGTTTTAATTCTTGGCTTCTGTTTCTCACATTCAACACACATTAGTGGCGAGCCATGTGCTGTCAGCCTCACCAGAGGTCCGGACAGGCTTTCTTCTTAGAGTTCTGAGGTGAGCCCTTAGAGTGCCCAAGGTGACCATGCCTGGCATTTGTCCAACACTGCTGCCATCTTTAAATGATGGCCTTCGGACTTGAGTTTCTCAAAACTTGGCTTCTGCGCCATCTCCTCCTTCAGGACAGCGTCCTGCACATTAACCCTGATTCCAAGCCTGCTTCTGTTCATCTCTGCCTCTAACATCGCCATTGCGCCTTCAGTGAGTTGTGCCACGTGTAACCCTTAATGGACACCCAATTAGAATTACTGAATGAATGAATTAATCTCAGGCCACTTTCCTGGGAGTTAATTATAAGATAATTTGATAACATTATCAAAATATTGACACTTTTGTGAAAATGAGGCTGAAAAGAAAGATGACGTCTACATTTATTATAGAGAGAAGATAAAAGTGATGAGTTTCCATCCACAAAACAGCAGAGCGAACTGGAGTGAGCTAGCTTGACCAAAGTCCTGGCACACTGTGGGTGTTCTGCAGGCTACCATCTCCCTTTTCCAACGTTCTTCTGATTGGCTGATTACTGGAAATTTGGGGGTGGTAGATTTTTCCTTTTTGAGAAAATCTGCTTTGCTGTTATTCTAATATAGCATTAGAAAAAACTACAGTGCCAACCCTGAAAAAGGAATAGCAGTTTATAAATTCCATTATATCACCCATCTTATTAGGCAGGATCCACATACATAGTACACAAGGCTATACATGCATGTGTGCACACATGCATGCACTCACACAAAAACACACATACACATGCACACACACATGCACATTTGCACACATGCACACACAAGTGCACACATGCACACACATACATACACATAGACACACACTTTCAGATTTCAGGGTGGTATTAACTGCTGGTTACTACAAATATGATCTTTCAGCCAGATGTATCTACATAAAATTCTTCTAGGGGGTCATTCAATTTGAGATAGTTTTAAAAGTTTCCTCAAAATAAAGATTAGACACATGTTTGTTTGCTTTTTATAAAATGTCTGTACCTTCAGACATCATAGTACATTAATCCAGGTGCCAGGACATTTAGGAACACTGGAGAGGATGTGGCATTGTTTAGTTCCAAGAACATATGGTCATAGCTACATATTCGATAGCCAGAAAACTGTTAGTATAAGAAGCATCAGGAGCCATGCAAAATTGTCAGGCACATTTTTTAAAGGAGTATTTATAAAGAAGAGCAGGTACAAGTTGAAAAGCTATCAAAATACCATCGTTGCAGAATCCAACACAACTCAGATATTTATAATTTGCAACAAATCACAGACATGCTCTGAAATGTGTCATGTTACATTGGCGAGAGCATCTCTTTCTGTTTGTGCTTATGTATTCTATTTACACCACCCAGTGTAAAGCGATGCTTAATAGCCATTTCAAAGCCAATGTTATCAAAATATATTTTAGCCTACATTCAACAACTCTGGAGTAGGCCAAAAATCTAGTACATTTTCTCCTCATTATCACCTCAGTAAGGGTCCCTTGCCAGGTTCTGGCTAAGAGCACATATCTGACAAAGCTTAATGAAGTGTTAATGAAGGCAAAATGTCCCAGGCCATCATGGGCTTTGTTCTGAAAAAGTTCAGGTGCACCCAGGGAAAAAACCTTCTAGATGGCTCTTTTTGCCCCCTAAGAGAAGACAACATGGATAAAGAGGTGTGGAATTGATTTGCCAGCCTTGGCTGGCATGGTCTGTATGGGCCTTTGCCCATGAATTCCCACCCAATATATTTGCCCAAACTTTCCAATATGTCTTAGCTCTTAAGAATGTAGACTCCAAAGCTGGGCAACTGCCTTTAATCCCACACTCAGGAGGCAAACGCAGGTGGATCCATGAGTTCAAGGTCAGCCTGGTCTACAAAGCAAGTTCCAGGAGAGACAGGGCTACACAAAGAAACCCTATTTAAAAAAAAAGAATGTAGACTCCATGCATACAAAGTTTTGTTTGTATGCTTGCTTTGCTTTCCTGGAGTAACTTCTTGATTTTCTCTTTCTCTTTCTTTTAACCAGCTCATCAGCCAACACCAATAAAGAATTTCTTCAGCCAAACCCCCAGCATCCTTCCTGTGTGACACTCTTGTGGGCACCTGAAACCTCCTCCCACACATCCGAACACTCTTCAGTGCAGCAGTAAATAAAGGGCCAGAAGAACCAGTTCCCGGGTCTATTCCTAATGGTAGAATCTCTCCATCTCTGCTACTTCATTTAACTTCTTGGCACCTTAGCGGGTGATGGGGACGAACTGTGACTCAGAGTTCCACTTGGCACAGCCAGGGAGGACTAAACTCAGACGAAGCCTGAACCTACTCTTGGAAAACTACAAAGCATCACAGAATATGCCCGTGTTATCTTTGGAAACCTCAATCTCTATCCACAGGTGTTTCCTCCACACTGCTCTTCCAGCACAACCTCTTAGCTGCACATACATGTCAGTCCATTCACGAGTCTTCTTTCCCAAGTGACTCAGTTAGAGGAACTGTCCACACGAGGAGGGGAAGTGTACTAGCTTAGCCACCTTTCTGGTGCTGGGACAAAACTCTCTGACAAAAGCAGGTTAAAGAAGAGAAGGGCTTATTGTGGGTCACTGTTTCAGAGGGATACACTATTCCAGAAACAGGAAGTGGGCTGCAGCAGAAACAGGAAGTGGGCTGGTCACATCACTTCTGAGTTCAGGAAGCCGAGCACGAACAGGAGGTAGGTCAGGCTAGAAAGCGTCAAGGCCCACAACCTTCATAAATGGTACCACTTGTTGGGGGCCAAGTGTTCAAGCATGTGAGCTTTAGGGGACATTTCACATTCATACTACAATACTCTCCTTGGAGAAATGAGCAGTGCAATTTATGGCCTGCAAGATGTAGACAAGACACAGACACTGGGGACGGGGGTGTCCTTTGATTGATGAGGAGTCTCCGCTAAATGGTCTGTTTTATCCAAATTCACTTTCCATCCGTCTGCTTGTGAGTATCAGAAATCCATACAACTCATGATATATAGGTTTTTCTATTCAATATAGACCAAAAATATACTAAGTAGCCACTTTTTCAATATCTGGCATGTTCATCCCATACAGTCGGTTACCTTGGGTCATAGTGAATTGCCATGGTTCCCCACCCCGATCTTGGTTTCACTGTGTCTTCTTTATCCTCAGCTATAGGCAGGAAGGAGGAGAGAAGGCATCCGTCATAACTACCATCGAGAGGAGTGGTACCTTGTGGAGGTTAAAGCCCTACCAGAGCCTGAGCTGGTAATCTAGAAAATCAAGCCAACTCCAGGAGAGATCTGAGGCACGTCACTTCATCTTTCTTGGCTCATCATCCTCCACTGTGAAATCAGAGTGTTGCACTAACTTCTGTGATCCTGTCCTCACTGAACAGTCTTTCACACAAGCCAGCAAGACAACATGCCGTCTAGACTTCACGTTGCACATGAGCAGTCGTAGAGACTTGGAATGGAAATAGAGTATCCTCCTAGGAGTCCACTTCACTTTCTCTTTACCACACTCAGAACACCCAGTCTTAAAAGCTGCCAGTGAGAATGTAAGCTAAAACCTCAGAATTTGACCACACATCTTCCCACGGTACCACAGATCTTTATTTGCTTTGTCTAGTTTTAATGTGCTCTCCCTGGCTTCACAAGTTAAGTGACCTCCTCTGTAGTGACAGAGGTGTTACTTTCCTTTCAATCAGTACCATGTGCTTTTAGATACTGTATAAACATCAGCTTGAATGGATTACAAACCCCAAGGCCTTCATTTTCAGATTAAGAAAGGAGGCCTAAGCGTGGTTAAGGGACCTTCTGAGAGGCAGCTAGCCATGGGTGGTTCTAAAGCAAGGAATCCTGGCTGGGTAGGTCAGTTTAGACTCTTTGCCTGTGATCTCTACCGCCTCTAAATGGCTGTCCCCAGTCAGCCAGAGGGAGCAACTCAAAAGAGAATAAAGTACCTTGAAAGCTAACAGCAACCAATTAGTACCTGTTTTACTGCACGGCATCGATATACACACCGTATTTCCTTATTTGTATGTATGTGTACCTGTGTTTATGGTGGTGGTGGCGTGTGTGCATATGTATGTTATAGGTACACTTATGTGTGCAGTGCACATGCTCAGAGGACTAGGAGGCATTTTGCTGGCCCACTCTCCACCTTATTTTCCTTGAGACAGTGTCTCTTACTGTTGTATTTCCAGCTAGCTGGCTGACCAAGTGTTCTTCCTGTCTCTAACTCCAACAGTACGGGGGTTTTAGGCCCCCATGGCCATGCCAGCTTTATTACATGGGTTCTGGGAGCTAAACTCAGGTCCTTGTATTTGCACAACAAGTCCTCTGACCTACTGGGCTATGTCTCCAACCTCAACATACACTGTTTCTTAAATAATAGTAATTAGCCTGCCCCTTCTCCCTTCACTTTAAATATCGGTAACACGTACATCCTTTCTTTAATTTAATCCTAGCTGAGTATGATGGACTATTGTTTTCCAAGTGAGAGTTAAATGCCCAGGTCTCCTTTCCTCTCTTTCCAACCTCAAGTCAACCGTTCCTCATGTCCAGGGTACCTGCCGAGACATCTCAATTTCTGTATCCTATACTCCAGTCACTGCTGCTAATATCTATGTAAAAAGTAATTAAATCATTTTTTAATTATTCTCTCATGCTTATAAATAATTAAAACTCATGCATTCTCCCAGAAGCTACAAAAGGCCCAGAAATAGTAGCTGGTGTGAGTGGGGGAGGGGATGCATCAGGCAACGTATTTGCAAGGGAAGTTAAATTCAACAGAGGAATCAAAATGATGAAGGAAAAAATGAAACCGACAATGAGGAACAGGCTAAGCAAAGGGGGAAAGAATCAGCACAAAACTGAGATAGGAGCAGGGGGAGTCCGGGAAGCGTTAATAAAAAAGGGGGAGCACAGGTAAGGTGGGAAACATGGCCAAACAGACTTGGGAACAAGAAAGGAAAGAGAGAAATGCAGGCAGTGGAGGCTGAAGGCGGTCAGACACTGGTTGCAGTTCGGTTTTCCTCACGGCACAGCTAAGGAAACTGAGGCACGGAAAGCATAAGTAGGTAAAGTTCTCAGAACTAACTAGAAACACCCAGATATGGTGGTGTACACCTGTAATTCCAGGACTTGGGAGGCAGAGAGAGCAGAGATCAGGAATTTGAGGATGCACTTGTATTCAAGGTCATCCTGGGCTATATGAGATCCCATTTCTCCTGATTCTCCCAAAATCGAATGAATTAGAAAAATTGCCAAAATCTGAGCCCATGTCTGGGACTAAATTCCATCCACTGTATTGAGCATGAATTCTTTTCAGACTTAGTATTACAAGATATGTCTGCAAGGATCTCAACATAAAGTTTAGCTAGGTATCTGTGGTGATATATTGTGTACCCCAATATATTGTGTACCCTAGTAAACTTATCTGGGGATCAGAGGACAGAGCCAGCCACTAGATTAGACATAAAGGCCAGACAGTGGCAGCACACACCTTTAATCCTATCACTTGGGAGGCAGAAATCCATCTGGATCTCTGTGAGTTCAAGGCCACTTTGGGAACAGAATCAGGCAGTGGTGGCACACACCTTTAACCCCAGCACTTGAGATCTCATGTGTTTGCTTGGAAAGCACATATGCCTTTAATCCCAGCAAGTGACATGGCTGGGTGGAGAATGGTATGTAAGGTGTGAGGAGACCGGAACTGAGCAGCAGTTCAACTGAGACCCTCAGGGGTGAGGACTCAGAGGCTTTCAGTCTGAGGATTCGTGGAAACAGGATCGGCTGAGGAGCTGGCGAGGTGAGGCTGGCTGTGACTTGCTCTGTTTCTCTGATCTTTCAGCTTTCACCCCAATATCGGACTCCAGGTTTTTTATTAATAAGACCTTTTAAGATTCGTGTTACAAATATCTGTAATCTATTAATGATATCACTTATCAAAACTCGGCATTGACCGAGACAACCTCTGTGACTTGAGAGCGTGAATGTGGACACCAGAACTCACCTATGCTATGGCACAGAGGAGAGTTAATAGGATCCTACAGAGAGAAGACATATGCCCTTGGATGGCCTCATTAAATACCAAGCCCTAACCAGTGCGATCAACTTGCCACAGACTCTAAAACTAATGTGTGACACAGCTCCAGCAGGCAAGGACAGACCACCTGGGAACTTTTAACTATGCCAGGTCCAAGGTAGGCCATGAGGGATGTGGCCACTGACAAAATGAAGCATGAAGATGGCTATGCGCACCACATAAAGTATGTCATATGGAAGAGTGGGTCACAGGAGACAGGGAGAAGCAAGGTGAGGGAAGGATGCAGAAACATGAACCAGAGATGAGAAGAAATCGTGAGAAGTAGGTAACTGAGTAAAGATGTGGAAAAAAAAAAAGAAGAAGCCTCAAAGAGGGACCGCATCTGACAGGCCAAGAGCTTGGTCTATGAGACGATAAAAGGCATCTGGGGCCGACTGCAGGAAGTGGTACTGATGCCTTCTCCATATAGTGGAAATTAAAGCAACCCCAGATCAACTCAGCAACCTGGGCTGCACTCCTGTTCTCTCATTCCCACCTCCCTGAAGAAGCCCCAGAAACCCAGTTGCCCCTGTGGAGCTACTGCTGTCTCAAGCTTCTCGGTGGGCTCTGAATTTTTCCCTCCTTGGCCAAAGATGAGAGACCCACCCCTGCGAGGTAGCCCAGCAAGCAGAGCATGACTTGTGGTCAGGCAATGTGCAGCCCTCAAGAAAATATCTTCTGTTTGAAATACATAGCTCCCTAGTGAGCCCATAAGGTACCTGAAATCCCACTATTACTTATGTCTTCCATGAGTCAAACTAGAAACACCCATGGAGAGGGTCACAAAATCACTACATCTGTTTATTTAGACCCTGGCAAGGAATCAGTCAAGGGACCTGAGCTTAGTGTCAGACAAAGACCCACCCAAGGTGAAAATGCTGCGACTATCTGGAGAACAGAGCTGGGACTGAACTGCTAGGACTTGACGGGAAAGCCCTATCAGTGGACTAGGAAGGAAGGCAGGGGCTGAGGAAGAGGCAGCCAAGAGACAGAAAAAGCACTGGCTAAAAGGGCGGTGGGAGTTGTCAAAAATGAAAGGGGAAATAAAATCTAGTTTGAAAAGCAAATTAAGAATCCACTCCATTTCAATTGGATCTCTCCCAGGGCAAAGCATCCAGACATCTGAGTGGCAGAACTGACCATGGTTACTGCTTAGATGGGAACATATAAAAGAGTCCCATTAACACCTTGATACTATTTCCTCAAAGTCAAGGAAGTAGCTGTAGATAATGGCGACTCCTAGAGTCTCTAAGCCCCCACCGTAGTGCCTGGGCAGGTCCCTTGGGTCAAGGAGAGCACAAAAGGGGATACATCAAGAGGAAAGAAAGGGCCAGAGAGCTCCACTGTGTCCTTGACCCTCTCTCATTATCACCAGGCTGGTCTGGCCCCCCTCAGGAGGAACTGACATCACACCAGAGCCTGCTCATTGTCATCAGCCTTTCCCTCCCTTTGACCAGTAAAACCTCCTGTTGTTCCCCAAAAATTGCAGATTCTGAAGAGAGAACAGTGTGGCTTTCACTGGTAACATGCAGCTGTCGATGTAATCTCAGAGAAGAGCACTGAGTGGGAGCTAGGGCCAGAAAAGCAGCCTTGCCTCTCCACTCCGTCTGACATACTCAGGTTAGCCTTCCCTGGGCAAACACCACAGCAGGCAAGCAGGATGAGGAATAGGACCTGACCATCACTCTCCACTGCGCAGAGCACCTGTTGTGAGCCCTGCTGCTCAACCTGCGCCCCATCCACAGCTCTGCATGCCAACGACAGGGCCTGCTGCTGGGCATCTGCTGATGGTCTGGATGGTCAGTTCCCGTGTGCCTGCCTCGACGGGTCCTGAGAATCACGGCACGGGTGATTCTCAGGACCCGTCGGCACGGGTCCTGAGAATTCAGGCTTCCTGCCTGAATCCCCAACCCGGGGCTCTGATTGAGGATCCGGTCCTTTTCTACTCTCAGTACCAGGCCTGCATCCAGAGCCATCCCTCCAGAGCAGTGGATCCTCTGATATCTCCATTCAGAGGGGCACTAGGGGGTAGGCTCTGGCAGAGACTCCAGGCAAGCAGCCAGCCTAGGGCCAGGGGGAAGAGAATTATTCATAGGATCACAGATGTTTGAGATGAAAAGAACACGCAAAAACACATCTCACTCATCCATCCCACCTTGCAATGTAGGCTCCTGTCCAAAAGCATATGGTCTGTTCCCATCTGTAAAGGATCTATCATTATGAACAAATACGTACTGAGTGAGCTGCGTGTCTTCTCCCTCATCTCAGGCAGGGGGAGAAGATAGGCCTCTTTCCTTTGAAAAGGGCTCTCACACTGTGTGATAAATTTGCCTTTCACTCGCATTGCCCAAGCACATCCAGATAGCTGGCCCACCCCCTTGACACAGTTTTTTTTCACCCCTGAATACCACTCTTCTCCATAAACAGACCTCTGAACATCCGAGAAACAAGCAAGCTGAGTGTGTCCTGAGAAGCCTAGAAAAGAGGCAAGTGCTGATGGAGGAGGCCAGAGGAAACGCCTCTGGGCAGCACCTCTGGCAACTGCTAGGACTGTCTAGAACAACATAACAATAGCTACAAATGATTCTCTAGGGCTGTTCAAGAACAGGAAGTGTGTAGCCTGTAAGACAAGACCTAAAGCCACTTCAAATGGTGAGGTAAAGACACTTCTTATCTTTCTTCACAACTCATCTTCAAGATGCAATCCTAGGTCTTCAGCTGATGTCTATTTGAGTCTATTTTCTCCTAACACGTACCATGGTAGGAAAAAAAAAATCTCCCAACTCCAGAACTAACCCAAAAGTCAAACCTTCAGGTCTGCTTGGAAGCGTCGAAAGCTGAGGTTTTTGAAGGGTCTGAAGTCCACTCTTCCTGGTGAAGACCTTGGAGGGAATGAGAGCTCCCACGCAGGTCCCTGCTGGCCTAGGCCCCCGGAGACTGGAAATGTCTGCTCTGCTTCCCTTCCCCTCCAACCATCTTCTGCTTCTTGCCTCCACCCCAACCCTGCTCTTCCCATTGAATTCGCTTTTATTTTTGGCAGATCCAAGTCCAGACTGACTAATAGCAGAATCAGCTTTACCCAAGGGCCACCTGGGCACTGTTTGGGCAGTTGGGGTGTCTTCCTCCCAGCTAAGTGCTAGCTGTCCCCAAAAGGCTGAGGTGTTGAAAGTGTTCAAGAGGAAGCAAAATATGTTGGCAAAACTGCAAGCTTTGGCCACTCAGTCACCGACTCCAATCTCCATACTGCCACCGTGAGTGTAAAACTAGAGACCACTTCCCTTTCGATCCTGTTTCATTAGCTGTAAGTGAAGGCAAATAATACTTCTACTTCAAGCCTAGATATCTTTTGAAGGTTAAACCGACTAAAAGCAGGCAAAGTACCAACTACACAAAGTGCAGCCCCTGCCATGTAGAAGTTACCCGGCTTTTTGAACACAGAATGGAATAAAACAGACCTGTTCTGAAAACCCAGATCTAACCCACTGCGGGATTTAAAACACCAAAGAGCTCATTCTCTGCAGGCCACACTCCTGAACAGCCTGCCCCCGAAACTGGAAGCCAGAGACAGCTCTGAAACTGGAAGCCAGAGATAGCCCTGAAATTGGAAGCCAGAGACAGCCCTGAAATGGAAGCCAGAGACAGCCCCTGAACCTGCCTTCAGGTGGCTGAGTAGAACACCCACACTGTGTGATAAAGTTCTGTGATGGGTGGGGCTTGGTTGTTGAGCTTCTTCATATCGTCCAGTGAAGGTGTCTGTGTGGCTGCTTAACAAAGAGGAAGATGGGGGAAGAAGTGGGAGGATGAGGAGAGGAAAGTAAACAGAAGACAGCAAACACTGGGAAAGTAAGAAAGTGGAAATCAGCCACCGGAAGGCAGATTTTCCTCTATCTTCGGATGCTTTGGGAAGAATTTTATGAAAACAGCAATTAATGCACCTTTACCCCAAACTTTTAAAGTTAGACATCTTGGCCACAAAGAGAAAGATTCTTTCATAGGATAATAATAAAACCTTCTTGCTGATGGAAAGGTTCAAAAATCTCTCACTAAAAGGACCCCTGATGACATTCTGCTACATGGGGAGGCTTCCTCCTGCAGCAGATGGGAACTAATATAGAGACCCACAGTCAGACTATATGTGGAGAGTGAGAGACCATGAAACACTAAGACCTAAAAGGAATGTTTCCATCAAATCCTTCCCCTCAGGCCTTAGGGAGCTCTGCTGGAGGAGGCAAAAAGAGTGTAAGAGCCAGAGGAGATAGAGGATACCAAGAAAACAAAGCCTTCAACCATCAGCACAATGGATCACATAGAATTCACAGAGCCCGAGGCAGCACGCACAGAGCCTGAACAGGTCTGCACCATATAGGGTCCTGGAGGTGGGAGGAGAAGGGACGCATGCCCCGGTTCCTAACCCAGAAGCTATCCCCAGCTAATAGCCACTTGCAAATGAAAAATTAGTTTTCACCAACGGAGTCTCACTGGGAAAATAAACCACTCTTAAGGATTCATGCTCAGCAGTGGACGGCCAACACAAAATGAGCTCAACAGCATCTTTGGAGGCTCTTTGTCTCTTAATGTTAAGTCAGGGTGCTTATTTATTTGTTTGTTTCTCGACTTTATAGGTCCTTGTGTATATATTACAGCTTCTGGTTTTGTGTTTTATGGGATTCTTGTATGTGCCAACATGTGTATCTCTGTGTCAATATATGTTTCTTGTGCTTTTTCTTTGGTTCCTTTTCTTGTTTTGTCATATTCTGATTTGTTTGTTTTTTATTTTATTATTACTCCTTAGATACCTGTTTGTTTTCTAAGGAGAAACAAAAGGGTGTGGATCCAGATGGGAGGGACCGTGAAGAGGAACTGGGAAGAACAGGGGGCGGGAAAACAGCAACCAGAACACATCATATGAAAAAACCTACCTTCAATAAAAGAAAAAATAATAAAAAAATTTTAGAGCAATTAAAAAAAAAGAATCTCCACCATGCCCTAAACCAAATGACACAAACTATGTGAAGCCCCTTTCTTCTTGCTGTATTTTTAACTTTCTCATTTTAATGCCCCAAATTCCCTTAACCAATTAAGCCATGTAGTTTTAGTTTTTGAGTTTTGAATCTTTACTTCAGTGAAATCCCAGGAATGGTAAAATAATAATAATAATAAAAAGTAAGGGGGGGGTGTGAGCTGGAGAGAATAAGCAGCCAGCCGATCCATCAAAGCAGAAATGGAGGGGTACAGATGGAAGGTAGCGGAAATAGAGGTAGGCAGTCAGAGTAGGAGGGAGGGGTGGGTGGCGGCAACACGCAGTGACAGTGAGCCTGGCTTCCCACAAAGTCTGTTGTCCTGGCAACATGATACTGAAAGGTTAAAGGCCGCTGCTCCCTACAACTCCAGAGAACATGTTGCCAAGACAACAGAATGCATCCAAGACACATGGTGACAGGCTATGAGGACTTGGGGGTATGCCAGGAACCTTCTCTTCAAGACAGGCTATCTGGGCTGGCTAAACCATTGCTCTGTCTCCCATGCTTGATGTCATCAAAGTTTATTTAAAAAACAAACAAAAAACAAAAAACCTCACCCGGGACGCACCATTGCTGCTGGGTCTCTTCTGATGGCCATCACTCCATTTAGAAAGAAAGGCAATGACCCTAGGCTGCAACTAGGTCGACACAAATCTGCGAGCTGCCAAAGGACACCCTTAACGTGGAAACTCCAAGAACTATTTAGCGAGAACAAAGTTGAACAGCATGCTTCTAGCTGTCTACACACTTTTACTGTTGTCTTCAAGTTTATAAAAAAAAAAATGTTGTGAACAAAGCAAACACTATGTAACCTGTAGAAATACCAGAAAAAGTTGCCTGGTTTGAAGATTTCGTACTTCAATTCTGCTAGAAGGAACACCAGCCATTTATTCATTCAGGTGTGTGTCCAGCAAATAAGGAGTAAAGGTTATTTACACTTCGGAGGGAATCAAGATTCAAGAGAGGAAAAGCAAAGGGGGACGGCTGACAGGTCAAGAGCATAGTGTCTGGAGGTGAAAAGAATCTGGGGACAAAGTAGTTAAGTATTGAGCCCCATCACAGAGGTAAGAAAACATAAGCAGAGAAATCATACACAGCAAGATAGTGCCTAGCCTAGGAAAGCTAGAGCCCAAACTCAAACTGGCTCCAACCTACTGGACTATGCTAAGTTTATCTGCAAGGACAGTACCTCAGCTTACATCATTCTCTTCCCACGCCTAGGAAGAATACAAAAATATCCAACTACGTGCTAGGGTTCTCCGGCCCTATAAGATCTAGCCCCAGAGTACCTCATCAATCTAAGTCACACTGACCTTCTGCAACTCATCAAAACCCAACAAAAGCAAAAATAAAAGAACATGTTCCTACTTCAAGCCCTGACACCTGCTCTTCTCTCTGACAAAATACCACCCCTGACATCTTCACACATAATTCAGGTCCTCTGGGATCTTCTGTGACAAGTCTAACTAAAATAGCCCATGATATTCCTTTCAGTTAGTTCATTAAAACATTTACCACTGCTTTAGTCAAGATTCTCTCTCCATGACAAAATACCCAAGAAAAATAATGTAGCAGAGGGAAATTTTATTCTGGGTCATGGCTTCAGAAGTTGTATCTAAGGTAGGTCAGTGTGATTTCAGTTTGTGTGCTCTAAGGTGGAACACCATGAAGGAGGGGGTATGTGAAAGCAGAAGTTGGTCACCTCATGTCAGCTAGGAAACACAGGGAGACAGATAGGAAACACAGCAGGGACAAGATGTACCCCCAAAAGGCATGATGTAAATAGCTGCTTCCTCCATCCAGACCCCAGCTTCCAGTGGCCATCCCTTCTCAACAATCAATTCAATTTTAAATCTACCGAAGGATTAAGCTGCAGATACCTCAAAACCCTCAGGATCTAGTCACCTACAAAACACCCTATCAGCTGACTGTGAAACCAAAAGGAGCCCTTCTGAGAGACAGTCATATGCAAATCAGAGCAACCCCCATTTGAAAAATACCATCTAGCTGAGTATCTGCTAAGTGTCAATCAACTCTATACAAGAAGTCTTTCCTTCTTCCAGACTTGGTCACTGGGGACTTTCAGTGGTAGAGACTGTAAAATTCTTTTTTCTTTTTCATGGAGAATGAATGAAGAGAAAGGATGCTTTTGCTAAATGAAGTTTCTAAATCCTGGCTAATACCTTAGGAAATGTCATTGCCTGGATTAAATAAAATCAGGTGATTGCTAGGCAATTTAGCATGTCATAGGAACTGCCTATGTTCATCTTTCAAGATTAAAAAATAAAATTCTGTTTCCTCTTTTGAATGTGTACTAATAAACCAAGACCGCCTGGACTCAAGTACTTCATTGGATAAAAGATTTACTCTGCTGCAGAACCCCTAACCTGAGACACCCCGTTTGGCCATGTGTGTTAGAAAAAAAGGGGAAATGCATAACTAACTCCAGGCCTGAGTGCCAAGCTGAAGACTGGTACCTGGCTAGGTGTAAAGGGGGGAGGGCGACAGGGCCAGCAGCCCAGAGAGATAAGGAACGAATGGCTTTGCCAGTAACCAGAGAGATTAATCCTATTATCCACTTTCATTTGGATTTAAAACACTTTGCTCTTAATTGCAACTCACATCTGCTGCCCTAAAATAATGAATTCACACATACATCCACTAAATAGGTATTAAGGGCTTACAGTATGCTAAATGTAAGCTAGGTTCTGGGAATACATGGAGGAAAAAGACATAGTCCCTGCCCTCGCAAAGCTTGCAGGCTTCTAGCAGGGTGAAGAGGGAATAAAAAAGGAGGACAATTAGATATAGTCATAACAGTGACTATAAAAAGCATGTAATGGAGGGGAAAAAAGAGAAAAGAAGTTTTGAAAGTTTTGACTTATCGGTAGAGAAAATGTGCTGTTGATCCTGACTGGGTTGAGAAGCACATAGGAAATTAGTAGATCATGTCTGCATCTGTGAGGGCATTTCCAGAGACAAACCATAAGGACCATGAGCTAAAACCTGGGCTACTCCACCCGTGGATTCAAGCTTTAAGTACAGGAGGTGGTAGACCTGTGGAAGATGGGAGCTCCTTAGAGAAAATAGCTCGCTGGTGGTAGGTCTTTGGTGGCTGCATTTTGCCCTGGGCACTTCCTGTTATGGCTCCCACTGCTTTCTTATCTGCCACAGTGTGAGTGAACAGACACCTCTGACTTAGCTAAGACTCCTCCTCTTAAGGTGGAGCTGTCAGGTATTTTGGTCACAGTGATGAAGAAAGAAAATTTATACAGAAGAAAAGCACCCGGAGACACTAGGACATGGGTGAAGGAGACAGCCGTCCACCGGGGAGGCGTCCCGTCTGGGCCTGGAAAGTACAAAGATATCAGCAACTGCACTTGAACACACGCACGTACACACACACACACACACACACACACACACACACACACACACACACACACTCATACCCGAGAATGGAAAACAGGAAAATTAATGATTATAATAAAACAGAGT
Source organism: Peromyscus californicus insignis (assembly GCF_007827085.1). Lineage (NCBI taxonomy): Eukaryota > Metazoa > Chordata > Mammalia > Rodentia > Cricetidae > Peromyscus > Peromyscus californicus. The sequence goes on from NW_026294584.1 coordinate 148,245,026, forward strand.
GCAAGAAGAGAAGCAATTCCTGAAAGACAAACCTGTCTTACACTTTTCTACCAAGGAGACTCCATAGGAGAACAGCTAAGGAGATCATAGACATTGTATCTTGCTAGCATTGACCCTTGCCTGGAGAGGCCCAGGAAGTAAGAACACTGCCTTCAGACAGAGTACCCAAAGTGCACACCCAATCACCACAGGATTAGGTGAGTTCCAATCACACTGTTAATGACTTCTTCTTTGTTTAATCTTACTAACCACTATTTGCCAGGTATTTCCTAGTCACTGTGTGTGTGTCATAGGTACACGTTTGTCTAGGTATGCACACATGTGCAATCATATAGGTACACGTTTGTCTAGGTATGTATACATGTGCAATCATATGTGACAGGCTAGAGTTAGACAGTGAGAATCCTCCCCAATCATTCTTCACGTTATTTTTTTTGTAGACAGTGTCTCTCACTCAACTTGAAGCTTATCAATTCAGCCTGGCTGTCTTGCCACTGAGCTTCAGGGATCTGCCCATCTTCCCTTCCCCAGTGCTAGAGTGGTAGATGTACTCTTCCATATCCAGGTTATACATGAGTGCTAGGAATCCAAATTCAGATGTTCACGTTCAGAAGACAGGCACCTGACCAACCGAACCATCTCCCTGAACTCTCGACTTTGAAGATCCTATTCAGTACTATATGGATCCAAGTCTCCTTGAATCTTTATCTTATAGATTAGGAAACTAAGGCTCAGAGAAATATATTTTAAAAAATTCCTGGTGCCACACAGGAAACGGGAGAGGAAAGCCAGGAAACAGCCTAGACAGTGGCTTCTAGTGCTTCCCCCCTTAACTATGGCCTGCATATCAGTGTGCTAGGGAGACTGCAACAAACCATCATATGCTTGCCTTTAAAAAATAGAAATGAATGCTCTCAAAATGAATTAGAAATGAATTCTTCTAGAGAACAAAATCCTGAAATCAAGATGTTATGAGGGCCATCTCTTTTGAAGACTTGGGGAGGTTCCTTCCTTGCTTTTTCCAGCTTTGAGTGGCTTTCTTGCCTGTCCTCTTACACAGGCATCTCTGTGTCTATACCTTCTCTTCTGTCTTAGAAGGATATTTGTCACTTAATTCAGGGTCTATCCAAATAATCCAGGATGATATCATCATGAGATACTTTATTACATTTGCAGAGACCCTTTTCTAAATTAGGTCACAGCAACAGTCAGTTTCTATTGGAAACTTGAGTCATCCAAGAGACTGGTGAGGCACTGTGTCTGTGAAGATGTTTTTAGAGAAGATTAACTAAGGAAGAAGATACGCCCTCAGTGTGAGTGGTACCATGGAGGGAAGGGAAAGAATCGTAGCCCTAGCATCCCATTATTGCCTTTTTGGTTCACCATGACATGAACCACTGTGCTCTGCCATGCCTTCCTCCACCTGATGGACTACCATCTTTAAAAGTGTGAGCCTAAACAAACCTTACCCTGCTCAAGCTTTTTCCACCAGATACATTGTCACATTGATGAGAAAAGTAACTAATATAGTCACCTTTATAAGTTCTAGCAGTTAGGACATTAACGTATCTTTTTGAGGGTCGCCGTTCAACCCGGTAAGTGTGCAATAGAGTGCACAGTTCAATGACTGTCAGTTTTTAAAGGTCGATGTTGCTATGTGACACACTATGCCTAGTGCTAGGAACACACAATTACTAAGTCCCACAGCAAGCCATGTACAGCACGGGAGAATGATGATAGGTGACCAAGTTATGAAGAAGCATTAATAGGACACTTATCAACACATGGGAGAGAAATGACAAATTCCAAAGGTGGGAGTCAGAAGAGGATTTGCTGAAGGAGGAGGATGACTCTTCTTGATCAGTGGATTGGTGGTTCTGGGGGACAAGGACGAGGATGCTCTTAGGAGTGGCAGAAGCATAGACAATGGCACAGAGATGTAAACCAGCCAAGACCATTTGGGGAGCTGTAAATAATTTAGTGTGGCTTGACATTGCTGTTCAAGGGCAGGAAGACTAAGAGAACTAATGGTGAGGCAGTCTGGGCCCTGATCAAAGAGGATGTCATATTCCAAGGGAAGCCAGGGTAGAGTTTTAGGGAAACTGTGACCATCAGACTTGAGTCTCTAAAGACTCTCAGGTGAGCTTCCCTATGTAGTACAAGCAAGGGAAAGCCAGTGCCAGTGGGGAGACCTAAGAAGGTGGGGATAGCAGAACCTGACTATTGCTTGAGGGGAGAAAGTACCCTGGGCTGATTGCCAACTGGTAACCATCCTCCTTTGAGAGTGTACTCTCTCTTGGGTCCCCTCCTGGGTACCCTTTTCCTCTTGGTTTCTAACCTCCCTCTCTTCCCTTGTTTCTCGTCTTCTCTTATTGTCATCACAGTTATTCTATCTGTCCTTCGTTATGCTCTTCATAGGTCCCGGCCACCCCACAAACTGTGCTTCAGTCAAGCTTCAGCTCTTGACCCCCTATATCCAAGGCTCTGTCCTTAACCCCCAGGATGCAAAATTCTATGCTTGAGTCAGAACCAAGGGTTCTGTCCTTGATTACACGTACCTGCTGTTCTATCTTGAAACCCCTAAACTTCAGGATCTGCTCTTGACCCCTGAGCCTAAAGCTCTGCTCCTGATGCACTCATGGCACTCAGTGTTTCACTCTGACCCCCTCACTCCATCTTTCCACTATTCACTCCGAGCTTTATCATGCTCATGTCCTCAACCACCTTCTTCCTACAAGATTATATGATCTAACTAGCATAGCAATCTAGATGCCCAGCCCACAAAACTACCTTTACCTCGAGACCCAAATCCAAGTGCTTACGACACATTTCCACTTCTATGGCCCCCTACCGTAGTCCTGACCACTCCCTTCCCACTGTTACCAATCTATGATGCATATAACTGCTCCTGTCATCGTAATTTTTGTGGCTTACATTAAAAAGGTCAGCAGTGCCTTAGAAGGTCAAGAACAACTTGAAAATCTACTGACTTCGGCAGTATGGAGAAAGTGAATGTTGAAAAAGTGAAAACCATGATTTGAGACCACCTTTCAAGGTCAGAACAAAGTCAGGAGAATGAGGGTCAAGGGAGTTTTCATGATTGCTTATATTTATTTAATATGAATATGATTTGAGTACGTTTGTGGGTCACAGAGATACTTTTCCATGGATATACAACTAATATTTTGAGTGAAACTGTTCTTGACCATGGATGCTAACACATAATGTGGAGTACTTTACGTGCTTGGTATCTGGATTTTAAGTGCCTGTGATGCATATGAAAACATGAACAAACACATATAACAGTTATTGTGACAACCAATCAAGTCCCTCTATACTTCTAAATGTCTCCTAAGAATCCCTAAAAGTAAAGATGGAAAGAAGAAAGACTAAGCTGTAACTAAGGAGATCAAAGCCAACAACTGGTGACTGAGGACCTAGCTCTAAAGCCTAGTGTCCTAAGCCACGGGTCAGGCCCCATCAGCAAAAGAGTTCTGAACATGTAATAACCCCAAATTAATTTGAAATCCAACATTTAACAAATCAAGGTGTTTCCAGCATTGCTCATTGTGTTGAATTGTGAGACCTTAGTTCTGAACACAGAACATGCATATTTTTCACTGTGTAGGCTTTCATGCCATGAACCACCAAGAGATTCTACCTGAAACACACAGCCCAGATTTGAGACTCTTGTGTGTTAATAAAGCGCAGTGTTTTTACTGTACATATAAAGTTCTCTGCTTTTACTAAAATATAATAATTTAATTATGGGAAAAATAAATTTAATACTTTTTGACCATCATTCCTCAGTGTGCAAGGATCAAATTAGTATATCCTAGGATTGTATCATGTAAAAATGCTTGATTTCTAAAATTATCATTTGAGTTACTGAATTGAGTCTTATTTTTTAAAAAAAAAATCATTAAATGAGTTTGGATTGGGGATTAGGGCAGAATTTCAGACATTTCTGAAATGGCCTCCAACATACTTCTGTCATTTTTTTACTATGTATTTCTGTGAAGGGATAATTCATATTGGAATTAACAATTATAAATTTGAAGTATCATTCAAATCTGAGAAACACTGGAGATGCTCTGTGTCATACAGTATCAAATACTCAGCCAAGATCTAATTCTTTATGTAAAATGAAATGAGCACCACCATCTCATTAACATTCAAATTTGTTCTCATCTGGAAAATTATACACATACCAAATAATTGTTTTAAAATAAATTTCTTTGTGATTTACTATTGTTAATGTTTGATTTGCATACTTATTTTATATGCCTTTACACTTAGTGTCACACAAAAATTTCTCAGGCAAAAAGGGGTCACAAGTGGAAAAAGCTCAGGAAGCTGTGCTCTAGAGGACGCCTGAAGAGATTGGGGCAAGGACACAGAGCAGCATCTGAGGCGAGGCAGGAGAAATCAGAGATATTTGGGCCTTTGAATCAAGAGGATATTTGCTGAATTCGTAATTGTCATTTCCTTTAAGAGATGCCCTCAAAGCCGTTCCCACCCCCACGTCCCCTTGTCACCCTACCACAGAGACCAGACACCTCCAAGGGCTGGCCATGTTACTGACATCATTTGGGACAGTGCAGTGAGGATGAATGTTACTCCCTGATCTTACACTCCCCTAATGTTTTCCCTCCCTCGAATAAGGACAGGATGTCTATGGTGAGAACAGCCACATCTAAACTATGACAAAAAATACCAGAGGACACCACACAGCAGTCCTGGCATCATTCGGCCATTGACCCACCTCTAGAGTGGGTCACCTCCAGACTCCTTGCTGAGATATCATTTGTCTAAGCCATTATGAGCAGATCACCACTTAGAGGTCCTGGGAGCATTACTAGGCCTCTTTGACCTACAGCTTCCTCATCTGTAAGATGGAGACAAACTGTCTCATAAATTAAACAAAAACATAAGATGAGGTAACTAGCTGGAATCAGGTGACTGGCGCAGAGGTTGACAAAAATAAGTGGTTATCAATGTCAGTCTTTCTCACCGTAACTGCATAACAACTTATGATAATCAAGTCACCAGATCTCAGATGAAGACAACAAATGCCCCAAGGGCTTCTCATTCAGTTAACGATAATCTCATTTTCCTTGAGATTCAAGAATGATCTGCTGTGTGCAAATACATTACAGCATATATGAAAGGTCTAAGTTTTACCAAGTATAACATCTCTTGCTTCCTAAGGCTCACTCTGAACCCCATATTTTTGTCTTCCCTTGGAGAACATGGCACTCAGCAAGTTCAAAGGGCAGGACCAAGGTCACAAGACTAGAAATGAGGACACCCCATATCTATTGGCTCCAAAGCCAGCACCCTTTCCTTGCTGTGCCCTGTGCTCTAGTAGACACAGCCACTTTCCTGAAGGGCAGATGAGGAATGGTACTCATGTATAACTTCCTAACACTCTATCTTTTCTGTGAAAAGCATGCTTAAGTCTTCAATTTTTTTTTTTTTTTTTTTTTTTTTTTTTTTTTTTTTTTTTTTTTTTTTGGTTTTTCGAGACAGGGTTTCTCTGTGTAGCTTTGCGCCTTTCCTGGATCTCGCTCTGTAGACCAGGCTGGCCTCGAACTCACAGAGATCCGCCTGGCTCTGCCTCCCAAGTGCTGGGATTAAAGGCGTGCGCCACCACCGCCCGGCCAAGTCTTCAATTTTTAAAAGCACAAAAAAATGGGCCCTGGACATCAAGTGGTCAGTCTTTGCAAAGGCCAATTTTAAAAAAGATGATGTGCAAGCCAACCAGAAACAATCCACAGAAGATAGAGAGATCTAGACCCTACATAGAGCTGAGAGCTGCATGTACCTGAAGTTTCCAGTACATGCTTACCCATCTTTCACCAAAGTACAATTCAAGGAATGAGAGAAGGCTGGAGAGAAGCTACACTGCAGACAGGCATCTCTGCCCTGACTTCTTCTTTCCTCGGGGTATGAACTGGGAGGAAGCATCCGTGAGTTCAGAATCCAGCTGGACGAGTCTTCCAGCTACTGGATTTTGACAAAGGTACATAAATACACTTAATTTTCCCCCATCAACAGAAAGGAAATGCTAGGGCATAGGATTGCATAAAAAAATTAAAATGTTCACTAACATGTACCAGGCACATGCTTTACCCCTACGTCTGAAATGCTAAGATACCAGTTTGCTTCTAGAATACCATGTCCTAGGCAACCAAAAGGAGGTGAAAAACCAAGAGACATCAAAAATTGCAGAGAAGACACTGGGCAAAGGTGTGCATAACATGTCGTTATCCTGGTTTAAAGGCGGTGCTAAATAAATCCACATGAGAAAATGGGGTAGGGGGGAAAAAAAGGCAACCACCGAGGGCTTATCCGTTCTCTCCAAAGAAACTGCCAAAGAGGAGAGAGAAGGAAGAGAGCAGAAGCAGAGGCCATCATCCTGTCCATTATGCTCCAAAATGGTTTACACACACACACACACACACACACACAGCACAACAATAAAAATTAAAAATCAGAAAACAGAAAAATCTGACTATACTGTTCGGAGCATCACTGCCCAACCACGCCCTTGAGAAAAGGAGTCAGAGCCACATAGAGCACAGTGAGCATGCGCACAGCCGTCAATGAGGAGAAAGGCGCAGGTGCAAGTTTTGGGGTCAGGCTTTGACTCTGATCAAGCCCATCTGTTCTGAACCCCAACTCTCACTCAGCGTACCCTTCCCTCTCCTATCCACGCAGCTGTAGAGCTCGGATCTCATTTCATCTTGATTGATCTTGGGGCAATCTCCGTCCTGGGACTTTGTGTCCCACCTCCTGCCGAGCCATTTTCCTTGTCACTGATGCCGGAGGTGGAAGAATTTTCAGGGACTCCAGTGTCCTTATCAAGTGTCTGTTTGCTCGGTACCATTCCAACACTTTTCACATATTTTCTTTTTATCTTCAAAATGATGTAAATTGGGTAGAAGGAAACCAATTTATATCTTACAAACTGTCTACTGAGTCTCATATCACTTAAGTGATCTGATTGCCTAAATTTCTAAAACTCATCAGAATGGAGATTGAAATGTGTGACTTATAATTCTTAATTCGGTGTCTTATGAAGCAAAATTGTACACAAAAAGCATGGGTTTCCAAACATGTTTTTCTGGGAGTTGAATCATCCCAGCTCACTGCTAACTGCAAGCTGTGATGTCCTGGACTGGTTACTTAATATCTCCGAGCTAAAATGTGAAAACACAATCAATAGAAAAAGCTCCTGGAAAGAAATGGAAATGCTTCTAGCCTTATTTCAGATCATCATCCTAAATCCAGTATCTCAAGGAGAATAAAAGCAATTATAACAACACAAAATAAAATGCGATATTTATTCTCAGGTGGGGGACTGCCAAGAAGCACCTCATACATTTTTAAACATTCCTTGTTACTGCTCTCAACAGGTTTCTACTACAAGTTCTTTGGCAGCTAGCTAGAGCTTTTTCTGTCATGGGTGTACCCTTTTTGGCCACAGCAGGCTTCCATACTCTAGTGAATGTCAACCTCCTGGGTGAGACAAGAGACTCCAGTGCCCTTCTTCAGAGCCCTCTCCCAGATTTCTCTCCTGAGTTTTCTTGTTCAGTGTTATCTGGGCACTTAGTAAGATACAAGCTACAGATCTCATTTAATCCTCAACCACTCACTAATGGATCCTCTTGTCCCCACTGCCCAGCACAGGAAACTGAGGTCAACCATAACAAGCTGATGAGTAAACCAAAGTCCCACATCCAGGAAGTGGTGGTTGAAGGGGCTCAGACTCCAGCTTCTGAGTTCTCACTAGCTCTGCTCTATGACCTCCTGTGCTTCCTTCCGCCATAGTCCAATGTGCATTTACCTTACTGAAAGCAGAACACTTGACATTTTTACTGATCAGTTAGCATGTGCAAACATGAGTGCACACCGTTTCACCAGATGTTGAGGCAGCTCTGCGTCTGCGTCATCAGAAGTCCTTATAACAGTGGTGTCTTTCAGGCACCAAAAGCTCCACAAACACAGGGAGTGAGCCATTCAATTCTATTCAGTGAAAAGGAGGGAGGAAAGTAAATAGCATGGCAACCACAGGGCAAATAAAACAGGAGGTGTCTCCATCACTCTTCAGTCGCTTACTAAACGTTTCAGCCACAGACACGGGATACCTCAAAGTTCCCTCATCAGTTCCATTTTGAAGTTCTAGATCCTGTTGGTCCAGTGTTTGTCACAGGTGTCAAACCACATGTCCCCACTCTACATGTACAGTATGCGACTATGGCGATTGAATGTATACTTTGATTTAAAAACAAACAAACCTAACCTCAGACTTTGAGGCCAAAACTTCTCTCCCTGTGACCTGGAGGGCCTCTATTTGATATCATGAAGATCCTCCAAGCCTATGCACCTTCCTCAGCACAGCCTGGAATCACTTCTATCCCCTCAGTGCCTCTGGTCCTGTGACACCCCTTCTGGGGCCACTATCAACCCTATCCCCTACCTTCCATGAGCAAGCGTCCAGCTCTCTGGCTACCAGGACCTTCCTCCTTCTTCCTCTTTCTGACTTTGGGCCAAAACCCAATTTGACATTATTTACTCTATGTTAGGACTTCTTCCAAAACAATCCCGGCTCACCTCCTTTTACTAATGGGGAGAAGGTGAGATGAGGTTTGTGAATGCAGTAACAATGGACACGGAAGAAGAGTGGCTCTCATGGTAGAAACCCCTGAGAGCCACACTACCAGATCAATTCTGCCTTTTACCTCTAGGAGGCAGGAGGCAGCAGGTTCTCCGTAGAACTATGCTGCACTGGTTCTTGTTCATTCTCTCCTGCAGTGAGTCTTCTGCATTGCCTGACATTGAACCAGGTGCTAGACTACCGCCTATCCTATGACATTTCCCACAATGCCATAGGACAAAGGAGAAAGGAACAAGTAAGGAAGTTTATGAAGCCTCCACCAGCCTCATCCTTTTCTTGGAGGGCAATGGGGCATACCGTTGACAGCTGCAGTTAAAGTATGGCTTCCAGTTCTTACAGCAGCACTTTGGGTGGTGTGGTATTTAATCTCTTTGAGCCTTGGTTTCCCCATCTGAAAGACAGGCACTGCCATTTAGCTCAGTGGTGTTAAATAAAATAATGCATGAACAGGCTAACTGCCTAGCATACAGTGAACACGCTCAAAGTACCCAGAATGCACCAGGGAGCAAGAAAGCCCATCTCCACCCAGACTGCATCTCAGTTCCTGGTTTTATATTCATGCTGAGAATTTGCAAGAGATACCAGGGGGATGCAACCAATCAGCTTATGCAGAAGCTCCTTACTCAAGGGAAATAACATAGGTTTGCAATAACTCAAATGAGCAAGAGCAAAATCATTTTTATCTGTTGTACTCTGGAACGGAGCACACGCTTATTTATGATTTTAAAATCTGGCTCTTAATCACGTCAACACTCTTCCAATGCTATATTGTATCCCTAGAATGCCATGCATAAAATAAAACATAATTTACCAAGGACAACACTCTTTTAAAATTGTGTCTACCCGAAGCATACACTCAGTGGGTTTTGCCACAGTTGGTCCCTTTTCCATTGTGTGTAAGCTCATTCCAAGCGACTCCTGCTAGCACTGTTGTCTAATAGTCATCTGGGTGTCCACATGAACACAAGAACACCTTTCTCACACGACTCTGAAGCTTCTGTACAGACTGCTCTCAGCCCAGCCTGCCCTAGACTGAACTAAGGGAGGCAGAAGCAGTAGTCATCCCCCCGTCACCAACAGATGGTGACACTGGTCATAAGGTGTTCTCTGCTAAATCTGGGCTGTGGTAGTTCTCAAGCAACATGCTTAGAGTAGTGAGGTGAGGTTTGGGGGTGCTCACAAACATTCTTGACCACACAGCATGACCTTGAGATAGAAACCTAAGGGCAGTTCTGAAAGTGATGACAACGATTTAAGATGGCAATACTAAGGTGGAAATGATTCTAAAAATGGCAAATGTTCCACGTATCGCAGGGAGGTGAAACACTGTGAGACAGGAATGGCTGAAAGAACAGGTATGAGGGCTGTGGAAGCTAAGCAGTGAGCATGGATCAGTGGAGTGAGGCAAAAACAACAGAGTAACTGACAACGGCTCAAAAATCCAAGCAGATCAGGTTTTCTGTGATTTCAGACTCAGTGCTAGTGTCAAGTGGGGAACTGTCTGTCCGTGACATTTAATCTAACGTGAGTTCAGGCATTTCCTTTCAGAAGCTTCAAAGCAATGTTCTCTCTCTCTCTCTTTCTCTCTCTCTCTCTCTCTCTCTCGGTTTTTGTTGTTGATGTTGTTGTTGTTGCTTTGGGTTTTTGGTTTTTTCGAGACAGGGTTTCTCTGTGTAGCTTTGGAGCCTGTTCTGGAACTCGCTCTGTAGGCCAGGCTGGCATTGAACTCACAGAGATCTGCCTGCCTCTGCCTCCCAAGTGCTGGGATTAAAGCCATGCACCACCACCGCCTGGTGCAATGTTCTCACTGTACTCTGGAATCACCTGAGGAGGTTTTCAGACCCGAGAATCCCAGGCTATCATGGAACCAGACATCAGGGCCATTCAGAGCCCTCCAGGTGACTCCAGTGTGAAACCACAGTTAAAACTACCTCCAAATATAATAATGGAGAAAACATGGATGTTGTCATTATGGGGCTAATATCCTTCTGACTGCAGATCCTGAGTGGATGTGAGTGGATGCCTTCTTATTCCTGTGATATTTGGGTCTTCACGACAGAAACTACCTGCTTTGGGCATTTTTCTTTTTAAATTCTTGTGATCATTGTAGGGGAGAACATAGTAATCATGATAGAACAGAAGATGCCTTATAGTGTTGGAGGATCTACTCACATACCTATCTGGAAAAAAAAATCTGTCAAGACTACAAGTTTTCATCTCTCTCAGTCACAAACGAACAGACACATAAACCTGTCCTAAACTCTAGAACAGTGGTTCCCAACCCTCCTAATGCTGCGACCCTTTACTACAGTTCCTCATGTTGTGGTGACCCTCAACCCAGCCTTCCATACACTATTTTCTTTGCTACTTCATAACTGTAATTTGGTTGCTGTTATGAATCATAATGCAAATATCTGTGTTTTCTGACAGTCTTAGGCAACCCCTGTGAAAGGGTCGTTCGACCCCAGGTTGAGAACCACTGCTCTAGGCGCTTCTAAACCAGGATCATTTTCCCACTTTCATTGCCTAGCTGACTAGTTCTCATCTGTTCACTCACTCTATATGCCCCGGTAAATTTCTATGTTTAACTACTTAGTTTTGCCTTAAAAACAATGCATCATTTGCTCCTCAGAATAGTCGCATTTTACCTTATCTGCCATTATCATAGATGAGCCCCCATGGATGCCCAGGATAGGGGTGAGAGTCTGAGCAGAAATGAAATCGAGGATCTGGGCGATGGCTTCCTGGTCAGTGTCGTCAGCGAACACCACCCCCTGGATCTTCCGGTCGGACATAAGATCGCAGATACGGGTGATGATGCTCTTTGGGTCAGTTTCGTTCATGGCTACCAGCTCCACCCGGGGAACTACTGAGAGATGATGGAAGTCATCTTTCTCGTGGGCGTCTTTTATGGCCACTTCGTCTGAAGTGCCCACGAGGATGACCGCGATGCCGATGCTGGGGGGGCTCTTTTGGGAGCGAGCTTTGCTGCCGGACACGGCCAGGACGGCCAACACCAACCAGAACTTGGGAGAACAGCACTCCGCGCTGGGCTTCATCTTCAGCTTGTCCACTCTCTGAAAACAGAAAGGAGAGAATGGTTTAAACCATGAGGTGTGCTACGGAACACACCTTTGCAGCATCTGAATACTGGAGAGTCAAGAAACTCTACCTGCTGGTCGTGAAACTCAATTTCTCTCCCCTAACCCAGTCTCTTAATTCTGATGTTCTCTGGGCATGATGAGAGAAAAAGAAATTTTCAAAAGCCTAGTAAATCTTTGACCAAGACAAATCGGCAGCCAACAGACAGCGATAAAGCAGACGAGGGTGTGCTGAGGAGTGTGGGCCAGCCAAGCACACGCACACTGAAGACAGCAGGAGGGGCTTGCTGTTGCTGGGACCCCTGGCACTCTAGTTATAACCATCCTTGAGCTGCCCTTGGCAAAGACCAGGCCAAGTGATCTGTAAAGGGGGCTCAGCAGAGGCTGGCCACAAAACACGGCCTGGATAAGATGAATCCAGCAAGCTCCAGGCATAGAGACCCCGTGTTCTTGTTGCCTGGACCTCGTCTTTGCCTCTCAGAGAGTGACAGCCTGGAAACGCTTCAGTGTTTCCCTTTTAGAATCTTTCTTAACATTAAATCAGAGAAGCAACACATGGGTACTCAATTTTAATTGATCTTTACAATCACCCAACGGGGAAAAAATAAAAGGAATATTAGTATCTCATTTTATACATGTTGATGCCAAGAGTCAATGAAGTTAAGGGACCCACCCAAGACTTAATAAATTAAGTGAAGCAGCCCTTAAAAAAATTAGATTCCATTGTGTGTGTGTGTATGTGTGTGTGTGTGTGTGTGTGTGTGTGTGTGTAAGAGAGAGAGAGACAGAGAGAGAGAGAGAGAGAGAGAGAGAGAGAGAGAGAGAGAGAGAGAGAGAGAGAGAGAGAGAGAGTGTGTCTGTATGCCTGTGTGTCTTTGTGAGTATATACTACTTGTGTTCAGGTACCCTCCGAGTCCAGAAGAGGCATCAAATCTCACGGAACTGGAGTTACTACAAATGATTGTAAGCTGCCAATGTGGGTGCTGGAAACTGAACTCAAGTCCTCTGCAAAAGCAGCAAGTGTCCATAAATGCTGAGCCACGCCTCTAGCCCCACTCGAAGCAATCTTGAACCCAATCTTCTGATTTTCGTGTTCTGACTTGTACTCTATGACACTATACACCCCACACTGCCTTCTGCATCATTGATTACTGTATTACAAAAAACAGTATCATCCTGACCTTTTTATGCATCAGAATGCACGAACAAGCAAATCCTGCCCACAGTTGGAGTCACGGAGCGTCAACCTTGAGGGTAGTTCTATGTTGTTTCTGATGACAGCCTGTAGCCGTAACTTCCTGAAAGGATGGCCTATGTGTTTGTGTACAACTCACTGCCTTCTTCCTGCAAAGAGCCCCTCCCTCTTTATTTCCACAAGGGCTCCTAAATCACCCACTACACAGCAGAATAAGATGCAGGACTCCGTAGAAGATGAGCCTGGTCATTTCTCTTTATGTTTCCCATCATTCGCTCTAAGTGCCTCTTATTTTACGAGAACGGGCTCTGTCTGTGTTGCTTTGCTTTAAATGGTCATTTATTGTACAGTATTAGACACTGTGCACTGGAAGGCATTCTCATGTGCAATCTCTTTGCTTCTGAAAATTCTACAAATTAGACATTTTATTCCCATTTCTCAAATGGAAAAACTGAAGCTCAGGATGGTTATGTAATCTTCCAAGGTCAATGATGTTACAATACCAGAATGCAAATAGATTAATATATCGTTGTTCTCCAAGGAAACAGCTTACCAGCTGTACCCAGATCTAGAAGAGACTCTCATTTCTCTACCAAACATGAAAACGTGGTTTAATCTCTCCTGCATTTTTGACTAAAAAAAAAAAAAAAAAAAAAAGGGAGGGGATATGTTAGACACCTAAAAATTTGAGAATTTGGCTAACAAAAAGAAAAAAATGATAATGAAGTTATTGAACAAAGACAGATCAGGAAGTATTCGAGCTGAGCAGACTGACCACAAAGGGCGTTAGTGATTCAGGAGTGAGATGCTGGGACATTTTGTGGCTGAGGAAGCACAAAATCCAATCCAGTTCTTGGCAGAAAACCTTTTGGAACTCTTGCTGTTATAGTCATCCTTTAGTGTTGCCAAGAGTAGACCTGGGTCGATTGCCTCGCTTCTCCCGAAAGAGATAATACGAGTGTCTCTATGGTTCACACCGACCAAAGCTCACTCCTGACAGCTTTCTGGTCTCCCTGTTCCTGCAGAAATGAGGAATGACTCCATGGGTTCCAAAAGCCCATGCTGATGGGCTACGGATGATCTGCCAGGAGAACTGGGGACTGAGCACCTCCTTCTCAGTGTTTAAAGAAAGGCAATAGGATCCAGAGTTTGAGTCAGTCAGTGGGAGACAGTTGGATTTAGTATCTCAAAGAGATGGGAAGTATATATGCTCAATTCTAAGGGCTGATTTTCAATGAGAACCCAGACATTTAGAATTTGGCTAAATCTATCCACTAGCTTCATTCCAGTGAGATCCTAATCCTACAGTTACAAGTCCCTAAATTAGATTTCTTCACATTTAAAAGTGTCCCACTCTGCCACGACAGTTTATTAACTTTAATGCACCCGATGCTCTTCTGTTTCATGCTTTTATTTGCTCTCTTTAAACATCTCTCATGTTCCTCCATTTTCTCTCACACAATATATTATACTCTTTTACGCAATGGCTAGTGGTGACATTCAGCGAATAGGATCTAGTTTTACCAAGTGTCTCCTTCATATTTGGGATAGAACAGAGCTCTTTGCAAAGTAATACATTATGGGAGATAACAGTGACAGAGAGACCAGGAGCTGCACAGAGAAAAAGCTCTGACTACAAACTCAATTTCAGACACGGGGGTTGGGAGTTGAGAGAAAGTGTGTGATCCAAGATAAATAATGCCGTGCTCGTCTTTAGACAGACCAAGACTACACTGAATGCCCTGCTCTTTGGTGTTTGTTCCCTCTTCTCCATTTTATTTCACCCTCCCAAGGAGAACTGGAAAGCACTTCCTTTGACTTCTCACCAAAGCTCATGAGGTCTACCTCATGCTTGGGATGGTTTAGTACACTTATATGACAGTGCATCTGCCCATCTTAACCAATAGGTGACCTCCTCACAAACAGACCTCTGAGGTTAGCCATCTTGTAGTGAGTACCGACTACCTTGAAGACAACGTTTTCCCCTAATTTCCTTTTTGCCTCCAACAGTGGGAATTGAACCCAAGACCTTGCACATGCTAAGCACATGGTCTATAATTGTGCTATATCCCAATCCTGGACATAAGTTTTGGCCATTAGTTTCATGCTGATGATGCCATGAACACATGTTCTATCATTCAGGATCATCACCTAAGAGAAGTCACAGCCATAAAAGAAATGTCTTGTCTCATTTCTATTTACATTCTTGGGATGTAGCACTGACTCATATACCATAAACAGGATAGATTCTATCAACTATAGCCAATTATAGGCTTTTACCATTTCATTAGATCACACATAAAACTGTTATATATAACAGTTTGTATTTCAAATAATTACCCTACTGTGTGACAGATACTATGATTGACAAAAGATTTTCATGCATTACTTGATTCCTATAAAAATACTGTAAGTTGATATGTAGAACTGAATTGTATTGTAAAATAAAATAAAATAAAATAAAAAAACAAAGAAAACTGAAAAACAATACTGTAAGTCATAAGTTATAATTTATGTTATAAGTAAGTTATAAGTGAGAAAAGAGGTCTGGGAGGTTAAACACATGACCAAGATCATATAGCAAATTGAGCTTCCTAGCCAAGTTTGTCTGACTCTAAAAGCCTTTCTTTTTCCATTCTGGGAGTGCCTCAGTACAGGTAGATAAAAGAGAGAATGAACAAATGAATGAGTGAGTGAATGAAATTACTAACCTGGCTTTAAACTAGTGTCATATTAACAAAGTTCATTGGGGTGAGATAGTTACCTAATTGATGTTGTCTATTTTGTCATTGGTAAAATCAGGATAATGGGCCCAATCTACACCCCTGGAAGGGCTGTGAAGATCAAATGATAATGTGTATATGGAAGCCCTTTGAAGACTATAAAGCACTCTGCAGATGCAAAGGGTGTTACTGTGACACTTTTTGAAGCTGCTCAAGGAGCCTAGCTATTTACGACAGCACAAAGTGAGCATGTGAGGGGTGGGGTGAGGGAATGTCAGACAGAGGCTAAGAGGAATGTTCAGAGGGACTGTACATGGGGCAAAAGACATCCATTCTCTTTAGATACAACTTTCTTTTTTTTTTTTTTTGGTTTTTCGAGACAGGGTTTCTCTGTGTAGCTTTGCGCCTTTCCTGGGACTCACTTGGTAGCCCAGGCTGGCCTCGAACTCACAGAGATCCGCCTGGCTCTGCCTCCCGAGTGCTGGGATTAAAGGCGTGCGCCACCACCGCCCGGCTAGATACAACTTTCTTAAAAGATGTCACACCATGTCCTCAGAGTAACAGCTGACTCCACTGACAGCATCCTGGTCATGTAGCTGAATTCAGGAGCCATTCGGTCTAGGGGCCAATAATGAGTGAATATCCTGAAGCTCAATGTCCTCAAATCATGTTTTAAATTCATGCATAAAAGGGGTGCAAATAGAATCAGCAAGAAGGCAGCAGGATTAGATTGACCGTCCACTCTTTCAGCCCTCTGCTTCCTTGGCATTTGGTCTGAGTGAGCCATGCCAAGGCTTCCTGCTTTACGGTGCATGGTGCTCACAAGAGGCAGCCTACACTTGCTCCTAACTGCCTCTACCTACATCTGGTTGAGGAGATGGGTCAACATTTGCCTTAGAGAAAATTGAGTCCCAGAATAACTCTAATAGAAAGCATGAAATGTGATTTTTTAGGAAAATTTAAGCCAAAGTTGCCAGGCACTATCCAATCAGGATGTTGTCTGAAGTCACTCTGTTAAGAGACCTTGATGGGAATATGACAGACAGTGGTCAACCAGGGATTAGAAGCTTGGGAACTAGACAGATGTCATTGCACATGCTTGTCATCCCAGCACTTAGGGAGTTGAGATAGGAAGACTGAAGGATCGAGTCCAACCTGGGCTACAGAAGGAGACTGTGTGTAATAAAAGAGCATCAGAGCCACACTTCAGACTCAGGAGCTTCCAAAGCTATGAATAAAGCTGAAGAGCTATGGTGCTTTAAAACCTACCACCTAAGAAGGTAGGGAAAGCATAGTGGCCTTCACTGTAGAAAACATGAGTGTAACCTTTTTGAAGGTCAATGTGAGCATCTCAATATTATGATACCAAGACAAAAGCCAACAATAAAACCATCGAAAGATAATAACTGTCACACAGGCCCCAGTCTGATACACAATCCTGAGTACATATGAATCTAAAAATACAAGTTGACATGTAGAAAAGTGCAGGTAAAATTTCCATGAGGAAAAAAACATAAATTCAACAGATAAAATATCCTATTAAGTAATACATAAAAGATTTTTTAAGTGTGAGCAAAAAGCTTGAATTGATTCAAATATCTATAAATGTACTTAAGAGAATACATACTATTCTTAAATTACAATGCATCAATAAATTCTATGGAATCAAAATGTAACATTGTCACTTTTAAAATGCTTTTCAATGGGAAATAAAATTATGTTTTAATTTGATTTATTTGAGATAGGAGCTTTCTATATAGCCCTGGCTGTCCTGGAACTCACTACATTAGACCAGGCTAGCCTTGAACTCACAGATATTTATCCATGCCTGGCTTTGAAATACTTTTTCAAATCACATATTTAAAACTTTTAAAGAGACTTACTAACTAAAGTTAAAGAGAAAGTAAAGGAAAACTGAAATACAAGTCATTTGGCAGAATAACAATGATCCCGAGTATCAAAATTTCAAGAGCATTTGGAAAAAAACTATAGTTTTTTGTTTTTTTGGTTTTTTTTTTTTTTTTTTTTTTTTTTTTTTGGTTTTTCGAGACAGGGTTTCTCTGTGTAGCTTTGCGCCTTTCCTGGAACTCACTTGGTAGCCCAGGCTGGCCTCGAACTCACAGAGATCCGCCTGGCTCTGCCTCCCGAGTGCTGGGATTAAAGGTGTGCGCCACCACCGCCCGGCAAAACTATAGTTTTAATACATTTCTAAGAAAACAAAATGTTATTAATTGTAACTAATATTTCAATTAACCCTGAGTTGTAGGAGCCTGAGTTGGTGGATGACTTCAAGGAAACAGCCCTTTAGGGATACCACAGGGCAGACGCACACGTGAACTCACAGGGACAGTGATAGAACACACGTTCAGGCCAGAGAAACTCCCAGCACTGAGCAGGGGGCACGGGCATGAAGTCCCATGCCTAGGATGAATGTATTTGCAATTTACAGCTGCTGGGAGGAGGAGCCCAGCTCTCTTCAATGGAGTGACACTAGGTGTTTAAACTGTACTCCAGGGCAGGTCTCGTGCTCAGGAGCATCAACACAAACGTGGCTCCCTGGGCTTAAAGTTTGTTTCTTAGAACAGAGAACATGCATGAAGTTGAGTAGGTAGGAAGGTGGGAGAGGATCTCCGAGGAATTAACAGAGAGCAAAGAGTATCATCAAAATATATTCTATGAAATTCTCAAAGAATAAATCAAATAAATGTTTTTTTGTAGATTTTTTGGTCTCATATTGCTTGCAAATTGTGATTTCCAACTGTGTGTGTGTGTGTTTCTTGTGATTTTTCATTCTTTTAAAATTCTGATTTGTTTGCTTTTTTATTTGCCTGTTTGTTTTCTAATTAGAGAGAGAAAGAAGACATGGAGGCAGACAGGTGGAAATGGAGACAGACAGGCAGTAGGGAGGAGATGGGAGGAGATGTGGGAGGGGAAACCATGACCAGAATATATTTTATGATTTTTCAATAAAATAAAATGAAACCAATGACAACAGAAAGGAAAGAATGAGAAAATTAATGAAATACAGCACAAAAGACAGACATAACCACAGACATAGCCACAGATATAACCAGACATAACCACAGACATGACCACAGACATGACCACAGACATGACCACAGACATAACCACAGATATAACCACAGACGTAGCCACAGATATAACCACAGATGTAGCCACAGACAAGACCACAGACATGACCACAGACATAACCACAGACAAGACCACAGACATAACCAGACATAACCAGACATAGCCACAGATATAGCTAGACCCAAAATGAACCTTTAAATGACAATGACAAAGTTGTGAGATGAGTAATAGACAAAAATGAAAAAATGTAAAGGAAACATATATCTTAA
This sequence comes from Peromyscus californicus insignis, assembly GCF_007827085.1. Taxonomy (NCBI): domain Eukaryota; kingdom Metazoa; phylum Chordata; class Mammalia; order Rodentia; family Cricetidae; genus Peromyscus; species Peromyscus californicus. The sequence goes on from NW_026294584.1 coordinate 148,264,090, forward strand.
AATGTGATTACAAGATATAAAACAGAAATTATAAAATAATGAAAGAAAATATTCTGAAAAATTACTTGTTCTTAAACTTAATGCACAATATTTAATAAAATATCAAATGAGAAAAGGAGTACAAAAATATACTGAATATTTTTAGTAGAATAACAACTGGTTATTGAGATCCATATCAGAACATACCAAAATCACACCTAGCTTTATCCCAACTCCTCCAGTTTGTGCCCAGCAACCTCCACCACCCCTACTCCACCCTTGCCAAGATAAAAAGTTAAAGATTCAGAGAGAAAAAGGAAAAGATGATTATAGGCCTCTATCACATATGAACATAAAGGCAAAAATAAAATATTAGCTAGCCAAATACACGATGTATTTCTAACAATGAAGATAACAACAGTGATCAAATGTGATTGATAACAAGAGGCAACTAACTATGAACTATCAGAGCAATTTCTATACTAAAAGATCAAAGAAGACATAGACATGATAATCTCAAAACAATGAAGAACACACTTTACATGAATTGGAAGACCTAGCCACAACAGAAAAGATGAAACATTTAAACAAAAAAAATTCTTTGATGATAGAAAGTAGATCCCAAGATTTCTCCTGAAAGCTACACACCAAAAACCTTTGACCTCCTTCCCTTTGACACTGAGAAGGTGCAGGGTTAATTTTTTAGAGTTACTAGAAATACCAATAAAATAAATCAAGAAAACGAAAGGTTTAGTTGGGTCTGGCAGTACAAGCTTATAATTCCAGCTGCTTGGAAACCTGAGGCAGGAGAACTATTGGTGAAATTGTTAAGGCCACTCCACGTAGTTAAAAGGGAGGTTTATTTTGTGGGGTAACTCACAAGTGAAGGGATAGGTTACAGGATCTAGGAAAGGTGTTGTGTAGTCCGGCAGTGTTCTCTGGAGAACTATGCTCGGTCTACCTCCAGCATCCAGGGTCCAGGAACCAAGAGAGCCGGTGCATCTGGATCTCAGGTTTTCAGGGTCCTCTCTTGGCCCCCCTTGTAGGCATGACAGTTACCAAAGCCTCAATGGTGTAGTGGGTAGCCATTCCAGCTTTGATCTGGAAGTTCCAACCCCCATTGAGACTTAGGCAACTGTCACGCCTACAAGGCGGGGCCAAGGGAGGTGCCTGGAGACCTGAGATCTGGATGGGCCAGCGCTCTCTCTCTCTCTTCCGGGACCCTGGAAGGTGGAGGTGGGCCAAGCAGAGCTCCAGAGAACAACGCTGGACTGCGATACACCTTCCCCAGACCCCGCGACCTACCTATCCCTTAATTTGTAAGTTACGCCATTAAATAAATCTCCTTTTAACTACGTGGAGTGGCCTTAATAATTTCACCAATACAATGGGGGTTGGAACTTCCAGATCAAAGCTGGAATGGCGGCCCACTACAGAGAACTGCAAGTTCAAGGTTGTCTGGGCTACTTCATAAATCCAATTGCCAGCCTGATACTTAGTGAGGCTCTGTTTCAAAAGATTTTGAAAGCACTAGAGCTGTAGGTCAGTGGGAGAGTGCTTCTCTATCATGCTCAGTGCCCACATCAGCACCACAAGGTTAGGTTTCAAAAGTAAGAGAGAAAAAAAAAGAAAAATGGCATTTCATTAAGAATATAGTTATCTATGTAGAAAATCTGGTAGACCATAAGAATTGCTTGAATTACTATGAGCTCAGCAGAGCTTGTAGATAAATGGTCCTATTAGAAAAAAAAATCAATACTTTTCTTCTAACCAACTAGAAAACACAATATTCATAACAGCAAAGGCAACTGTAAATTCTTTAAGAATTAATAAGGAAGTGTCCTAAGCAAACCTTTACAGAGAAAATTTGAAAATTCTATCGCAGAAGATGACAGAAAACATCGTTGTCTGAACCAATAACTCACGTGAGTCATGACCCAACGCATCTTTAACCAAAAGAATGTGTTCATTAGCATACTTCTGCAATTTTAAGTTCCCAGTTAATTTTGGGTTTTAAGTTAGATTTTTTTGAAGATCTTTGCTATGTTTGTGTTTGCTTGCATGTATGTCTATGCACCACATACATGTAGCATCCACAGAGGGAAGAGGGCATTGGATTCCCCTGAAACTAGGGTTATAGGTAGTTGTGTACCAACATGTGGTGTGTTAGAAACTTAACTGTGGTCCTATGCAAGAGCAGCAAGTGCTCTTAACCACTGAGCCTTCCTTTCAGCCTCTTAAGTTGGAATTTTAAATCTTAAGGATCTAGACCAGAAGGATGGGGATGTGGCTCAGTTGGCAGAGTGCTTGTCTGGCATGCATGAAGATCTGGGTTCAATCCTCAGTAGTGTAAATCCAGGCATGGTGATAGACACCTATAATCCCTTACACTGGGGAGATAGTACAAGAAGATCGGGTGTTCAAGGTTAGTCTCCACTACCTAGTGAGTTTGAGGCCAGACTGAAAAAGAAAATGTATGAAATAAAGGACCGACCTAATCAAACAAAAACTGAGCCTTTCAGTGAAAATAACTATTGACCTCCCCATCTGTGTGTGTGTGTGTGTGTGTGTGTGTGTGTGTGTGTGTGTGTGTGTGTGAGAGAGAGAGAGAGAGAGAGAGAGAGAGAGAGAGAGAGAGAGAGAGAGGACATTGAATTGATGTTCTTGAGTCAGTTTGGGCAACAGATATGTTCACTAGGCATATGAAGCAGGCAGTGTGGGTAGCACAGATGGTGAGCCTGCTCTGTCAGATGCCATTATGAAAAACAAGGCCAACATCCATTTCCAACGGCATCTACATATTTTGCATGTTTGCAAATCCAGTTTCAGTCTCTAAGATGTATGTAGGGGGCCAGCAAGATGGCTAAATGGGCACAGGTGCTTGCCATACAAGCCTGATGACCTGAGTTTGATCCCCAGAACCCATGATGGGGAGAGCCCCATACCAAAAGTGTTGTCCTCTGCCCATTATATATACATAACCCATACTCACATGATGATGATGATGATGATGATGATGATGATGATGATGATGATGTAAAAATGTTAGGTGCTTAGGTCGTCTACCTACTAAAAATCAGCTAAATATACACAAATAGGATACAAAGGGGGCCAACTTTTGTTTTGGGTTGACTCTAACCTTCAGAGCTATGTCTGAGTTCTGTCTGTCTCTTTCTTCTTGCTGTATTACCACCATCCATTTCTCTTCAGGGATTGGGACTCCCTGACCCTACTTTGTCTTCAGAGAGTAACAGGGTGGGAAGCTGGGAAGTGTGGGTAGCTACTGAGACTGAACCCCTCTGAAGCCAGTGGAGAATGCCAGGTTGACCCGGATATCTTACAAACATGCCAAACCTGTGTTTAAAGTGGGTGGCCTACATGACCATGAACAGGACTCACTGCTGCCTGGTAACATACTTACATAGGTATACTCCTGTGGGGAATGAGTGTCAACAGGTCACAGACACCACAGATACCAACGATGGAACTAGCAAACAAGTGAAAACAGATCCTAAGTCAAGTTGCTTCTGGAGAAGTATGTGGTGGAGAACAGCAACAAAGATGGACAGGAAGGAAAAGATATAAGCAATAGACACCCAGAAAGAAAACAATCAAATCCTCCTAATTCAGGAAAGGAGCCACCAGCTCCTCAGACACCCCACAAAAATCTGTCCCATCCAAAGTGGCTCTGAGTTTGCAGAGGTATCTCTGCCAAGCCCTTCCTTGCTCTACTGAGTTAGTGCCTTCTTGCCCTCACTCCATCAGCTCATCTGACCACATGAGCCTCTACTATGTGAACTTTCAGTAGCCAAATGAAGGGTTTTCTACCTGAGCCTTTCCCTGCTTTGTGAACAGACAGGTGTCAATTCTGCCAGTACCCAAGTTCTCAGTAGAGTGTTGTACAGATAACTAAAGAAGGACCATACGTCACTTTGCACACTTGTGTTTTAAGACAAACACAGATGATCAAGCTGCATTCTCACCGTAAGTAACCACTGATGATTTTTTTTCCTTTAAAATATTCTGCAGGAAGAGAGAAAAATTGTTCAAAGTTTCTCTTCTACCATCTGCACATGGTTCTTAATTATAATTAATTTATATGCCTCCAAGGACAGTGTGGGTAGTCCCTCTGAAAGCCAAACCTTTTGAAACCTGATTCTGATTATTACCCTTTTGTAGCCGATTAAGGCAATTGTGTGCTTTAGCAGCCAAATAGCGTTTTCAAGTGTTAATAAAAATTATTGGCTTCTGCCTGACTATTAGGAGGGGGATGGGTATGGAAAATAAATGGGATGATCAAAGAAGAGTGGAGAAGCGGGAAAGACTCAACTGGGAAGGAACTCAAAGATTCTAGAAGGACAAGAGAGAGCAAGGATAGGAGATGGATCATTCAACCCTCAGGCATCTTTCAGAAAGTGAAGTTTGGGGCTGCAGATAAACAGCCTGTGCTGGACTAAGTCAAAAATATTGATATTGATGAGAATAGCTGTTTCTATGGCCTGAGTATAGTCTAAGCCACTAAAGCCTCCAACAGAGCACCTCTGAAAAACCCATAACATTGGATTATAGCAGGAAGGACAAAGCTTTAGAATTCATAGGCATGTGTTAAGCCCTTATTCTTTTTTGTGTGTACATGTTCATAGATGTATGTGCATGCATGTGTAGGGGTGCATGCAAGTGTGCATGTGTACAGGTGCAGATGGATACCAGGGGTCAATAGCAAGTATTGCTCTCAATCACTTGCCACTTTACTTTTGGAGTTAGAGTCTCTCAGTGAACCTACAGCTTATCAATCCAGGAAGGTTGGCTGGCCCTCAGGCTCCAGGGGACCGCCCCCCCCTCCCCCCCCCGTGCCCATCTCCCCAGTCCTGAGATTCCAGCACATCCTGCCATGCTTGGCTTTTTACATTGGTGCTGAGGAATCTGAACTCTAGTGTCCATATTTTTGAAGAAGCACTTTACCAACTAAACCCTCTCCCAGCTCTAGCCTTGAGAAAGGCTGTTTCTATGGTCTGCATGTATCCCAAGCCACTAGAACCTTCATTCTTAACTATGGCAAGATATTGGATCACTTTCTTTAGCTCTATACTCCTCAGCTCTTTTATCCATAAAATGTGAGCAAACCCCCTTTGTCAGAATTTCTCTGAAAATTGACTTATCTGACCAATATTAACCAATAATTTTCTACATGCCAGAGGACACCCAATATGGAATGGGATCCAGTCTTCCAGAAGCCACGACAGACAAATCAGAAATCACTGTCACATATTAAGGGCTCCCAAAGAGCATGCCCAGTGTGTTGTGGGACTCCTATAATGCCACTAACAGGTGAGCAGGGACTATCAGGAAATGAAAACAAATGACAAATGTGATAGCTCATTTTCATAGTCAACCTGGCTGGATTTGGAATCACCCAGGAGACACTCCCCTGGGTGTGTCTATGAGGTTGTTTCCAGACAGAATTAGCTGAGAATGGAAGATCCACCCTGAATATAGATGCTCTCATCCCATCGGCTGGGGTCCTATGCTGAATAAAAAGGGGTTAAGGAAACAGAGGGCCAAACACAAACATTCCTCTCTCTCTCTCTCTCTCTCTCTCTCTCTCTCTCTCTCTCTCTCTCTCTCTCTCTCTCTCCCCCCCGCTTCCCGATTAACACACATAGCTTTTGGTCGGGCACTTGTCACGTAAAATTAACTAATACAACCAAAATAGAAATATGTAATAGGGTTTTAAGACACAGTGAAGCAAACAATGCTCTAAGGTCTAAGGAGTTGGGGTTGAAACTTGGCTTAGACACTCGCTTATCTTGGGAGAAAAGGGACAGGAGAAACAGAAAACACTTGGACCTCATTTTCCTGCTTATAAAAGGGGGATTATCATTCTCTCACAGGGTCATTGTGAATATTAAACAATTTACTTGAAAGCATCTAGCAAATAACAGGCATCTGATATTTATTCATTGAATGTGAATCTACTCTGCTCAGAGGCAGATAAGGAGTCTCTTTTGATTCAAATTACTTAGAAAGCAACCCAAGGGTTTCTGCCCTCCTCCTCCTGCTCAAACATGAGTGCAATTTCCACTGACCTCAGAAATAGGTTGTTTTAAAGTCTGCAAGGAACAATCAAACATGAGCTGTATTGAAAATAGACTTGAAATCTCAGAGTTGACCAGCAATGCTCCCTCCTCACCTCACCGGCCACTAAATAGCCTCCGCATTTTATACCAAGTAATAAGACAACTTCAAGTATAGCCAAATAGGTATCCATTGTATTTCAGACTCATATCTTCAGTCATCAATTGCACAGGAAAGGAGGTGGGCATACGGTACTGCAGGACTTAGTTCCCACTATGTTTGTCACTAAAATGACTCTTGTGCCAACCCTAATGAAATGACGTATGGACCACATCTGTCTCCTTTCTCCATCCCCAGTACTTCACAAAGTGACACACATAAGATCAATGCTCAATAAGTGCTTGTTCATGGCATTGAATGAAAGAACAATACAAATAATGAGTCACCACAACCCAACTCCACCAATACTCAAGCAAATAAAGGCAGTGTCTAGAACCTTCATGTCCCAAGGTATTTAACTGAAGAGGAAATACAATAAGCATCCATACTGTTTCTGACTTCTTGATATTATGCGGGGATTATTCCAAGGTCAATGTTCTTTGCTGGCAATAACAAACCTATATACCTAGGGTTACTTGCACATGTGTACACATATGTGTATATCAATGTCCAGATAAGTATTATATGTATGTGTACACATTAAACCTCTTTCTTGGCCTGTGCTAATGAAACACAGCAACCAAACATGACATGGTCTTCACCACAGAGCCTACGTTTATGATTAATCTCAGAGATTGTACCTCGGAGAGCCCAGCAGCCAGGCCAGAATCAATAAGAAATAGAAGCTATGCTATTAGAGCTGGCTGGGTCAGGCCTAAGCACAATCAGACACTCTCTAATATAAAACGCTGTCTTTATTATTCCAATCAATACACACATTTGTTAACCACACAGCCGATCATAATTAAGTTCTGAGCTTGCTTAAATCCATCGTTAGTTGGCATTGGACTCTCTAATTTCCCTGCATCTCTTCTTTTTCCTTCCCTACATGTTATTGCATGAGTAGAAGGCACAGGACTGAGGATGGGGAGGTTTTACTCTTGTTCCAATGCTGCCACAAACTGACCCGTGGCTCTGTTTTCTCATCTGTGAAATAGAAACTAGCTGCTTCAAAGTCTCCTGAAGTATTTCTTTTTAAATTACTTTGTTTTTGTTTTGAGATAGGTTCTCCTGCAGCCCAGGCTTGTCTTATCTCATGTAGCCCAGGCTGGCCTCAAATTAGATATGTAGCCAAGGATGACCTTGAACTTGATCCTCCTGCCTCCAGAGTGCTGGGGATACAGACATGCATCAACACACCAGATTTCACAGGGATCTGGGGGGGAGGTTGAAGGAGTTATGTCCATAGGCCCCTCAAAGCCTCTTCCATTCTGAACATGCTCTGAATGCCTTCCTTTCACTCACTCTTCAAGATCTGCTCTCCACTCCCCACAGCTCTAGAAGAACTGGCTCAAAGAGTTTCCCAGTGTCCCCTCTTCCAGTAGGGGAGGAGAACAAAGAAAGAAGGAGCCCAAGGGCTAGGTACTGGCTCTCCTATCTCCTCCTCCATCCTTCACCACTGGCTGCATGCATCCCTCCCCTGGTGATCACAGCTTCCCTTGAGAGATCATCTCCACATGGGTTCCATACAGCCCCCCACCCCCGAGATTCCAGGAATCATGCCCTCCCTCCTCCTTCAGGATCCCCAAGGCTAATCACTCAAGAAACTCCTACTTGCTCCAACACAGTGCACCATTTCTTGTGGCCTCTGCACATTGCCCATGCTTTGGCAAGCAATCCTTTTATTAGATGCTATTGCAATTAAACAAATTGAAGGTACCATCTGTTCCCTACTCTAACCATCAACCACACACATGCCACCACAATCATGCCTAAAAGACTCTAGTTCAAACTGACAAACTCCAGGCCTGAATGTCACAGGTACCAGCCATAACAGAATAAGATACAGTGACCCCTGATGATACCTGAGGCGCAACCTCACTCCCTGGTCAGCAGTCTTTGAGCAGCAATGTTCCCTGAGTACATGATCCCTGTGAAGAATGGAGAAAGTTCTGAAGAAAATTCCCAGAGAATTGCCATTAGGAGCTAATATTTTGAGAATGAGAAATGTAAAGCACTGGGAATTGGGGGCAAGGGAAGCATGCAGAAGTTATCAGAATAGCTATAAGATAAAATCCAGGGGCAGGCAGGACATTTTCACTCAGAGACTTGTGAGCACTGGGCAGGACTTCCCTTGCTGAAGAATCACTCTGCTTCCTGGGACCCAGAGTTCTCTTCATTTTTCTCCATGGTTTGGTTAGAACACACTCCATGAAAAACTGGCTTTGGAGCTAATTGTCCCAGACGACACAAATGATAAACCAGTGCACAGAAAGAAATAAAGCCACACAAGCAAGGATGGATGTGCTGTGTCGAGGAAGCATATAACATTGACTCTATTTTTCTTAATATACAGAAAAGAAATTAAAATCAATAGAAAAGGGAAAATGTGAATCTGTTCATGTCATAGTAATAATACAGTTGCAAACTGGTCACTCTAACATTTCATACTGTTTTTCAGAAAGGCAAGAAGCTGCTGTCACCAAATGCAATGTTCTGTCACTGCTGGGACAGTATGTACTTCGAGCCCGATTACCATGTCTACCCAACGTCACAGAAGTGAAAGGGGACAGAACAGACTTTCACAGGCCATGCCTCCTTTCCCACAAACTCCTGAGGCCACACTCAGCTCCTCACTCCCTCACCAGACCCAGTCACTCAGAGTGCCACAGTCCATGGACAGGAATCTCCTCTGTTAGGCCAGGGTGTACCATCGAGGTATGCAATTTCCCCATGTCAACCAGAATTGGAGCACAGAAAACTTGAGAAACAACTTCACACACCAAAAATTCCTCTAAAGTCCAAAACATCATCAGTTTCTAGCTGTGCGCCCATGGTCATGAGCTCAGCAGCATGTGTCAGGGTGAAGACTTGGCATCTGCCACAGGAGGGACACTTCACTATACAGGAGGGCCTAGCAGAATACTGGAGTAGTGCGAAAGGGGCATATGTTATAAGAATAAGGATCGGGGAGAGTGCTCTTGGACTGTGTACTGAAGATACTGAACCTACCAGAAATCAGCTTTGGGGTGGTTCATGCCTGTGAGTACATGTGCACTGTATCTATGTATGAGTGGAGGCAGGAGCCCAATGTGAGAGCTGTTACTCAGGCTCTGTCCACCTTATATCTTGAGACAGTCTCTCACTGTGCCCTGGAGCTCACTAATTAGGCTAAGATGGCTGGTCTGTGAGCCTCAGGGAGCCTACTTTCTCTGCCTTCCCAGTACTAGGATGATAGGCCCATGCCACCATGCCCAGGTTTTTTACATGGGCTCTGGGGTGGAACGCAGATCCTCAGGATTGTACCTCAAGCACTACACCAACTGAGCCATCTGCCTAGCTCCAGGAAGCAGCCTTTGAGCTGAGTTCAGGAGGATCTGGTGGATCTAAGGTGAGGCATTTGTTTGAGCCATGACACTACAGCAAGGGTGCACTGAGTTGGAAAGGCAGCCAGCACGGGGCTGCAGCCTGGTCAGCAGCAGGTTTGCAAGAAGAGCAGTTACCTACAGCTGTGAAGGGATGAGGAGAAATGAGGCTCAGCTAAGGAACCAGGATTTAACGTGCGAGACTGGCACAGGCCGATGGAAGGACCGGAGAGGAAGGATCGTATCTGCCTCCCTCGAATCCCAACTATTCTCAGCCTCCACAGCAAATGGGACTTGCATCTGCCTTTAAGAGGAGCTCTGAAGGCCAACTGAGCTGGCTTACTTTGGCAATGGCAGTTCCTCCTGGCCTCCTGATACTAGCGACTGCTGTTGAAAATTTTATAATGATTAAGAAACCAAGGTGCCTATGAGAGAACATCCACTGAGGTGATTGGATTGAAATAATAAACTGCAGGGAAGCAGTTTCTTCTCAACACGAACATTTCCTTGTGGTGACATGAGATCAGTACAATGACCCGGAGCTACTGCTTCCAACTGGCCATGTTTGGAGACTTCTCCCTTCCTCCCTCCATCCTTCTAAACCTCCATTTCCATCTATTGCTTCTCCTGACCCACATAGACTGCTCTACAGGGTCCCTGAAACCCTGCAATTTTACCAAGTACTTTCCAGTTTTTAGATTTTCTTGGCTCATTTTGACTGCGTGTGTGTGTGTGTGTGTGTGTGTGTGTGTGTGTGTGTGTGTGTGTATGTATGTGCATGTGTGTGCACGTGCCTGTGTGTGTGTTTCATGTTAAGTGCATGTGCATGAAGAATCTTGTTTATAGCCTGCCTGTCTTACTCCAAGCTGTCTTTTCTCTTCCTCATCTTGTGTTCTCTGTCACAAAATTTCCTCATTAAGGTTCTTTTTGCGTGTCTCCATCCTTTCAGCCATCCTGCTCTACCAAAACCACCTGTTACTACATGAGTGAGCGCCACGGCAGTTGCTTCTGTTCTTGATGTTCTAATTTTCCTCAGTGGTGAGTGACAAGATGAATGACCTGCTGCTGTGTGTCTGGCATCTCTCTGTGTGTAGCCTCTATGCATTTCCTGGTATCCTCTTACCGGCAGGCGGCGGGCACCCCCTCCTCTATTCTTTCACCCTCTCTGGGCCATTCTTGTCTCTTCTCTTGTCTTTCTGTATCTCCAGGACTGTATTTCTACCTGGGGTTTACCCATGTCCCCCATGCCTTCCTCTCTCCCAGCTGAGCTGGTGACTCAGATCTTACTCATTCTTAACTCATTAAAAAACGTCTAGTTTCACAGTTCCATACATTTGTTGCATTACCTGCCTCGCTTCAAGGCTAGCATGTTTGAAACATTTTCATATGCTTTCACATGTCCTGGTCATTTGTTTTTGTCTTACTTATTTAGGTATTTTTGAGATAGGTCTCACTACGTACCTCTGGCTGTCCTGAAACTCATGTCCCCCTCACCCCGCCTCTTGAGTAGTGGAGTACAGGTGTTGCTGCCACACCCAGCTCCTTTGTCTAATTTATGTTCAGATGTAAGTCAAACCTTGTTGCTTTCTCCATTTTTCTACCAAATCCATTATGGCCTGGTAAAGTGCCATGAATTGTTTTTTACCACCATGTTTCCTCTGAGGTCTTTTCTTATTCCAAAGCAAAATTCCCCGTTAAAATGATCCCATTCCAGCTTTCCACATTGCATTCTGATTCCTCTAAAGCTGGACTCCGTGGCCAGGGCTCTCACTCAGGGGTAGAGAGCTTTGCTAACACGTGTAAGGTGTTTCCATTTCCTGCACTATAAGAATGAGGAAACAGTCCTGACCACCTCACAGAATCTTTCCTCCTCTTGTCTCCCCTCCTAAAGTATATGCAGATGTCGTCACATAACTTGAGAGAAGAAGCTGAGAGCCCGTCTCAGCTCTGTGGAGGTAAATCGAGGAGATGGTGAGCCTCTACCCCACACCTAACCAATCACCATTCCTCTTTCACCCCATGCACTTCTCCGCAGCCCCATTCCACATCCCAAACAGTCTCCACTTTTTCTGCTTCCTTGAAATAAAGAGGTAAAACTCAATTTGAAAAAGATTTACTATGTGACCTCAATACACCACTTTCCCCCCTCCGAACCTTAGTGGAAAGATCATTACTGAAACATGAGCATGTTGCCTGTTCTGTGAGGTTGTAAGATGTCCATGGAAAAATAAGAAAGTAGTTCACAAATCAAAAGAAGGTGCTATGCAAATGTACAGGTTCATTATTGCTAAATGGAACTGACAAATAAATTATTCATTTATGCATATCTCAGTATGTAAATTTTGACTAATAACAAAATCTTTTTTTAAGGTCCAGTTTACTGAGGTATGATTTGCATACATTACAATTCACCCTTTTAGATTCATACATAGAAAAGTATGCAGGATGTAAGGACCATAACAGTGAAGGGCCTCAAGAGAACCCTGTGCTCCTTGTGGTCAGTCCCTGACCCCTCTGCTGCCCCTCGCAACTACTGATGTAATTTCTCTCATATTTTTCCTATTCTAGAGCACCCCATACATGGAATAAAACAGTGTGACACCTTTTTGTGCCTAAACTTTATCATCTGACAAAATGGCTTTTTATATTCTTCAATATTATTGTATTAAAACATTAACATTTTTGTTCCTTGTGTAGATATACCACAATGTGTTTACTAGTTTACTATTGATGGATATTTCAATATTTCCCTTTTCTGGGATCATGAATAGAGCTATCCAAACACTCACATACAGTTCTTAGTATAGATGAATGCTTTTCTACCTCAAAAGGAGGTCCTGCCAGAGTGACAGCTAGGTTTTTGGGTAAGCTAAGCCTTTACAAGAAATAGGCAAATCTTTCCAAAGTGCCTTTAACATTATGAGTTCCTATCAACTGTTCTTATTCTTTTTATAAAAGACTCTGTGTGTGTGTGTGTGTGTGTGTGTGTGTGTGTGTGTGTGTGTGTGTGTGTGAGAGAGAGAGAGAGAGAGAGAGAGAGAGAGAGAGAGAGAGAGAGAGAGAGAGAGAGAGAAGGCATAAGCCTGCAACACACGTGTGAAGATTTATGAGGACAGCTTCCGGTGTCTGTTGTTACCTTCTACCATATTTGAAACAGAATCCTTGCTTTCAACACTGTGTACACCAGCGGCCTTTGTGTTTCCAGGGTTTCTCATATCTCACCCAGGGAATTCTGGAACTATAGAAGCGCACTACCATATCTGGCCGTAAGTGGGTTCTAAGGATCCAAACTGCATCCTGACTCTTGTGCGGCAAGCACGTTACCTGCTGAGTCATGTCTTCAGCCCCCATGAGCATTCCTACCAAGTCTGTGACTCTTCTTTGCCTCTCTCTTTCTGCCTTCTCTTGTTTCCTTCGCCCTTCCTTCTTTACTCCCCACCCCCTTTACTTTTTAAAAGTCTACTTTATTTAGTGGTATCTCTGTGTAACATTCCTGGATGTCCTGCAGCTGGCTCTGTAGACCAGGCTGGCCTTGAACTCATAGAGAACCCCCTGCCTTTGCCTCCCCAAAAAGTGCTGGGATGAAAGACATATGCCACCACTGCCCATAGTTAGTGGTATCTCTTTGTAGTGTTTATTTGAATTTTCTTCTAACCAGTGATGCCAAGGCTCTTCCCAAGAGCTTAGTCTCTCTATTTTGGCAAAGTGTCTGCTCATGTCTTTTCTCCATGTTTAAGTGTTCTGTGTGTTTGTTTTACTGAGGTTATTTATATAGTCTAGGTAGAAGACCTTTATGTATGATGTGAATTTTTCAAATTTCTCACCCACTTCATATTTATCTTATAATTTCCTTAGCAATTCTCTTCCAAGAACAGAAGTCTTATTTTTTTTTAGAAGTTCAATTTGCCAATTATTTTGCATGGTTCATGCACTTTTCATGTATCTAAGCAATCATTGTTATAATCAAAATATGAGAGATTTTTCTCTGATCTTTTTCCAAAGCATATTTAGTTTCAGAATTCTACAATAATAATCATCAAGTTTAAAACTTTAATTGTTTATATAAGGAATGCATCAAGATTCATGAGTGTTTGTGTGCCCTGTGCATAGATGTACTACTGTCCTCACACCATTTGTTGAAAAGATTCTTCCTCCACTACCTCATCAGCTTTGTCAAATGGTAGGCATGTGAGTCTTTGTCAGAATGGAAAGAATGTGAGTCTACTAGTGGATCCTACTTGGATCCACCCCTACATCCCTCCTCATTCAATAGCACCCCATCGTCATTACTCTGCTTTGCAGTAGAGATAATACTGTTGATAGCCAATGTGTAGCCCACAGCTTCATTCCTTTATGCTGAAATCATTTTGGCTTTTTTGATCTTTCACACAACTTTTAACTATTAATTTCTACAGAGAACGTCTATCAGGACTTGCAGTGTTAAATCTATGCAAACATATAAAAAAAAGTAAACAAGTTGTCTATTGAGGCAGAATTTCATAAAATATATCTGTAAAGTATATTTTATATTATATTTAGTCCTAATTTCTCATTGTCCACTGGTAGTAAATAATATATATTTTTTGTATAAATGTATTAATATATTTATTAATTAATACCTTACACCTTGTGACCTCACTACACTAACCTAATCTGTTTTGTGGCTTTCTTGGGCACAGTGTTTTAAACCTTTTTATAATTATGGTGCCTGTAAATAAAGACAGGTTTGCTTTTCTCTTTACTTCTCCAGTTTACAGCCCTGGCAATGGTCTCCAAGATAACTGCACAGATGAACTTCCTTGTCCCATTTTTTGTTGTTTTGTTTTGTTTTTTGTTTGTTTTGTTTTTCAAATTGGGTTCCTCTGTGTAGCTCTTGCTGTCTTGGAATTCACTCTGTAGCCCAGGCTGGCCTTGAACTCACAGAACTCCACCTGCCTCTGCCTCCTGAGTGTTGGGATTAAAGGCACATGCACCACCACCCAGCTCCTTGTCACGTTCTTAGAGCAGTTACTCTTTCACTGCTAAGATACTATCCAGGGAGATTTTGCAGATGACTTTTGTCAAACTGGGGGCATTTCTTCTCATTCTAGTTGATAAAAATGTATAAATCATGAGTTCTGGGGGTATAGCTTGACTGAGACAGATAACCTTCAGGTTTATCTAGTCTGTCATTTTAGCTGATTTGTGAAAGTTGGCTAAGAGAAACCAAGAAGACATCCTGGAGGAGGTCACGTCTATTTCCACAGAACATCATCAAGCCACAGAAGTCTTGCAGAGAATCATATAAGAGGTCTGAAACATGTAAGAAGATGGAAGAGGACAATCACATTAAAAACTGTCCCCTGCACCACAATGTAGAGAAAGGAGACGTGATTATCCCTGACATGGGGAAGAAGATCTGTACCTTTGACAGCAATTTCTAGATGCCACCAATGCATTATAGGAAAACCAATGGACAATGAAATATAAATAGTAAACCACAGAAAACTAGTAGCTGGAGCTAAAAATGTGACCCGAGTTTCAATCAAATAAAGAAGGCGCAGGCATGACACCTGTCCCAAAGTACAGAGCACTACGGTACATCCCTAAGAACTGGCCACCAGCGAGGTGAGTTAGAATCCTTCCCCAGCAAACTTCTCCACATCAGCAGGATGACCATCACTCCTTGTTCTTCTGTTCTTCTTCACTCTCTGTGTGAACGGTGTCTCCCACTCTGTGGGTGGAGTCTTCCATGCTTGCCTGTACCACACATCCTGATCCCACTTCATTCATCCAGCACCAGGTCTCAGAGGTGGAGAAGGGGAGGGTGTCTGGAGGAAACCTTAGTCTGCTTTAGGAATCTACCAACTGCTAAAGCAAAACACAGCTCTCACCTCAAAGGAAATAAGAGGTTGTTTATTCTGAGCCAAAGGTGAGTCACTATGGCCCAGGAACATGGGTTTGAGTTGCTCAGAATAACATGTTCTAACGTGGAATTGGTTGTACAATTTTTTTATAGATACAGAACAAAAGAAAGTCATAAATTAGGTCGTTTTCCAAATACTGTGCTGTATTAGAGCAAAGCAGGGAAGGCTGGTACAGGTCTGGATATTACCCGATGACATTCTTCAGGTTAGTAGAGGTTGATTGGGTAGTCCATGATAGTGGAAAGGATATTAGGTCAAACACAGATGGGGCAACGAATGGCTATCAAAGAGACTAAAGACAGCCCAGATAATTTTCTCTGTATCTGCAACATTCCAACTCCATAATCACAAAGTTCTAATCAGTCACTCAACCTTGTGGAATATTTGACATACGTGCACGGCTTTTCTCTAAGAATCTCAGTTCTCACAACCTGAAAGTTGGTTCTTGTTTTCAATCCTAAAGTCTCAAGAACTGCCTTTGGGAATCCAGCTGTTCATAAGACAAAGCACTTATGCATGAAGGAAGATAAACAGAGGGTAAGGTATACAGTTTAGGAAGAAGTCCATAACTAACACAGAACTGCCAAAATATAATTGTAGTCAACCTCAACCACAAATACATGAATACTGGGCAGAGCTGGCCAATACTTAGGCCTAAATCGGGTGACACCCAGTAACTGGATATGACATTGGGGAATCTGTACTTTTCATGGGTGCTCAAGGTGGCACTATTATGCACTAAAAAAGCCCTCATTAGAAAAGTGGAGGTACCCACAGACTCCACCCCATCCCAGCACATATAAGCCTGAGGCCAGTAACAGGTAGCATTTTTATCTAATTGAACAAATCAGTATATCCCAGCTCCTGTAAAGGTGGATGCTAAAGGTTGTTTTCAATTTTATTTTTATAAGTGCATGTGCTATTTTGATATCAAATGTATTTCTTACTATAAATTTTATTTAAAAATTGAAACAAGTCATATAGAAGCTGCCTTAGAAGGAGTACCCTCTATGTCACCCTCTTTACTGATCTACATGTCCCAACTTGTTCTGCCTCTGGACCAAGGTTGGGTCCTGGACCCTACTCAACCAATGAAGAGGACAGAAATAAGAATGCAGAGAAGCTAGCAGGTAGTCAATTGTAAAAAATGGACTTGGGAGGCTAAACTAGAGTGGGTGTTTGGAGTGATAGATTTTTTTTGCATAGACATCCAGGTGAAGAAGAAATAGAGACAGAGTGGCAAGCCTTCCCACAGGCCAGGGGAAGAACCTGATCAAAACAGGTGCTGGCTGCCCATTGGCTGTCCACTATTCATCCACCACTCAAACCAGGTAACTCTAGAACAGTGGTTCTCAACCTGTGGGGTGAGACCCCTTTGGGGGTTGCATAGCACATACCCCACATATAGAATACTTACATTATGACTCATAACAGTAAAAAGTTACAGTTATGAAGCAGCGATGAAATAATTTTATGGCTGGGGTGTTACTATAACACGAGGAACTGAATTAAGGATCGCAGGATGGGGAAGGTTGAGAACCGCTTCAGTAGATGCCCTCACATCTTTCCCCAGCGTTGATCTTCTGATACATGCCAGCTCCAGACTTCAGTGTCTCCTAAGAAAATGTCATATGACATCAGCACAGCAGAGGTCTGCCAGACAAGCCCTTACTCTTAGGCACATACATATCACTCATTATGTGATATGCCTCAAGGGCTCTTCACAGTAATACAGTTACTCATTGCATAAGGCTGGGTTACAAGTCCATCTAACATAAAAATAAACTGAGGTATAGAAGATTTAAGGTAACTCAGACTACACAGCTACTGGATGGAGGAGCTGAGACACACAGCCGGACAACTATCTCCAGATTCATTCTTTTTTAATCACCAATTTACCCAACTCCTGCAATGCAGGCACTGGGAAGAAAATTGTCAATCTGGGAAACAATTACAAAGGTGAGGAGAAACAGCTTAGAAACACACACACACACACACACACACACACACACACACACACACACACACAGACAAAGACACAGAAAATAAAAACAAACAAAAAGATAATAGATTATAACATTTGAATAGCATAAGTGACTTCTGGAAATTTTCTTCGGCAATAGATAATATGTACATAAACAAATACCTTACAAGTGAGCATACAGTTCAAAGACGTTTTATAAAACACACTGCCATTGATGTTTTTAAATACCTTCATAGGTATAAAAACTTCGTGGAAATAAAAGTTCTGTCTCTCCTCAAAGCTTAGAAAAAAAGAAAAAAGAAAACTAATATGTCAGGGTGGGAGCGAAAGGCAGAGAATTCAAAGGAACTCTCACCAAAAAAAAGCATCAAAAGCATGAATAGGAACAGGAAAAGAAATCTGACTCCCTAAAGGCCAGGCTTGTGCTTAGTCAGTGTGGCCTGCTTTCAGAGCACTTGAGAACTTTCTTCAGTCTCACACTTTGCCAGTCTTCCAGGGCAAGTAACGATTATGGAAAATGAGTAGCGAAGGATGGGGAGTTGCGGATCTCATAGGTTTTATTTCTTTGGCACATCTTGGAAAGAGAAGAGGGCCAATAAATGCTTCACTGAGCTCAGATCTGTCTTTTACTTCTGCGGCTGCTTTGACGGCCAGGCATGAATCCATCCACCTTCTTTCGGACGTGTGAGGAAAACTGTGTCGTACCCTCTGACACATGGTGACATCAACTCTGTCATGATGGCCGTGAGCCTAGCCCCCAGGCCTGACATGGTGCCCAGACCACTTTCATCCATTCTAGAGATCTGCTGGCTCCTTTGTCCCAGTGAGAAGTAAGCTGCAGGCTGGGGTAGTGTAGCTCAATAGCAGTACACTTGCTTAGCACACACACGGGGTTGGCCCCCAGCATCAAAACGAACAAACGAACATCCAACTCAGTTGAGCAAACAATGAAACTGCTGAGTTGGTATTAAAAATAGAAAGTAAAAAAGCAGTCGGTGAAATTGGTAAAATCATTAGAACGTTAAAGAGAGTCAATTCAGTGTGGAAGAGATAGCTCAGCGTTTAATAGCATTGGCTGCTCTTGCAAAGGACCCAGGTTCAATTCCCTACCCACATGGTGGCTCACAGCTGTCTGTAACTCCAATTCCAAGAGATCCAACATGCTCTTCTGGCCTCTACAAGCACCATGCATATATGTAGTACACATAATACATGTAGGCAAACACTCAAACACATGAAATAAAAATAAAGATCTTTTTGGTGGATGCATACAAAGAGATTTTTATTGAAAATAAATCATGTTTTCACCTCCCCCAACTCGCCCATTTTGTTTTTAAATATAGATTTTAAAAAAGAGACAATTGGCAGTGATTAACCACTAAATTAATATACATAACACATCGATGCACAGAAAACAAAATTGCCATGTACCTATTTAGCCTGGGATAAGGCACAAAAATTGCTTTTATATCCAAGTCTGCTGAAGGAATTTTAAGTTAGCACAGAATAATTATCCAACTTAATAACATTTAGTGCTTCATTTTCCAACTACTTCGTAACCTTTGCCTAATTAATTCTCCAAAAACCTCTGCAAGGCACGTACGTATTAAACACCCATCTTGCAAATGGAAAAAGCAAGTGCAGGAGGTTAAGTGACTTACCTAGAGATGGGGGGTGGCGGGAGCTGGCATGAAAATCACAGTAAAGCCCATCTGTTCCCCAAGACTATGCCAAACCATTCCCCACCCTCCTAAACAGTTGAGCTCTCAAGCTCAAAGCTCTTCTGGGATGCCACCAAGGTTGCATTTTTGCAGTGGTAAGATTGGCATATACCTGGCCTTCATTCAAGTGACAAGAAGAAGGACATCTGAATCCAGGAAGCTAAGATACTAGGCGGTTGCAGACAGAAACATACCATCAGCAGAACAGAGCTCACTTTCAGTCAGTGTTGCGGTGGATCAGAAGACTTGGTCTACTTCAGGCCTCTAAGGAAAGCTTGACCAAGGCAAATTGAGTCAAGAAACCCAGATTCAGAAAAGTGAGCATCATGTGTTCTCTCTCATCTGAGGCTCTTAGCTACAGATATAAGTGCAGTCCTCACCCCTCATCAAGGAGACTTCTCTTTGCAACAGACAGAGACTGTTACTGAAAACCAGTCAATCAAAATGCAGGGTTGTGGAGCCCAGTCTCAAATGAGATGTCTACAAAAAACTCCCACACCTAAGACTTGGGGAACATTTCAGAAGAAATAAAGACTGTAAGAGCTAAAGAATCAGGGAGTTTGCTGTGAGATTGTGTCTCCTAGTAATGTCAGAAACTACTCCTAAAAAGCCTTAGCAACATGACTGTTTAAACATGAGCTGAACAAGGACCACACCAATGGGTGTGCCAAAGTAGACAGGGAAAAGCCCACAAGATCTCAACCCTATACAAAGAACTGTAGGCAACTGAGGAACACAGAGAGTGGGAGAAAAATCTTCCCCAGGGAAGTACATGAACTGGTTACCCAATACCTAATGGTCAGCTCTTAATATATACATACAAGTAACCTTATACAGACTGAGCAGGTTAGATTTAGGAATATATGTGTACATGCACATATGCATGTAACAACAATTAATGAAAAAGAAACAATGAATTTTTAAGAGAGCAAGGAGGGATATATGGAAAGTTATCAAGGGAGGAAAGGGAAGGGAGAAATGTCATAATTATATTACCTCAAAAATAAAAGAAAAATGGGAAAAAATGCCTAAAGCTTGATCAAGGCAATGGGTGGGACCCTCACATGAGTAGGAATCATTCAAAGTGTTTTCTTGACCTAACTCTATCCTCCCTACACTGGAGGAACATAGGCTTTTCCATCCTATGAGGTTTACCCACCTAACATCATTTCTCAGGGAATAAACTATGTTAGGCGATGGTGTACTCTGAACAGCCTGATAATTAGCCTGTCCAGTAACAGCTCAAGCATTTTCATGAGGAGAAGATAAAGGGTGGTGATCTAGTTACAGAAGGAAGCCAGGGGACTTAACTATAAGTAGCATTACTGAGCAAAACCATTTTTGGTAGTGCAATGTGAATTGAGGAGACGGGTACTTCTTGAAGGCCTGTGAGGCTAGGACTGACTGGGTTTCTCCCAGTCACCCCTTATCTCAATGCTGTACCAGCACAGTTAATTAGGGCTCTAGGCTCAGACACAGAAGATCCATAGGATGTAATGGAATGTAGGTGTCAGACTTTTCCCTGCACATAGTGTGACTCTTTTTGTTTTTGAGTTAGGGTCTCTCTATGTAGCCCTTGCTGGCCTGGAACTCACTGTGTCGACATGGCTGGCCTCAAACTGATAGCCATCGCCTGCCTCTGCCTTCCTCATATTGGGATTAAAGGTGTGCACCACCATGCCCAGATACCACAGTGTGACTTTTGTCCAACCCACTTAAGATTTAGGAGAAGACAGCACTGTTGAGACACGACTGTGATATTTTCCACCTTGGCAGAGGAGTACCTTGGCACCAAGCGCTGTGACACTGCAGACTCCAGCAGGGGTGAGACCCACCCAAGCAGACTTCCTCTGCAGAGGACATCTGAGGCCGCAGCTTACCCATCTCACGCTGCAGCCACCCCAGACAGGCCCGGCTCCCTGGCAGGATTACCAATTCACCACCACCTTCCTCTGATTGCCATCTTCCGTCTTCTGGAACGTGATCTTTAAATGCGTTATGTACTTCATTTGTGGAATGCACTGGATACTGGATTGGAACACAATTGCAGTAGATTACACTATTTATTTTACATACTTGAAGATAGAGCCTCTTGAACTCAGTATGCAAATGTCTGTGAATAATATGCAAATCGGTGTTTTCCGCCAAGATGTTGGCATTTTTCTTCTGATGGGACTGTGAATCCAATTCAAGAAGGAAGAACATCTCCCGTGCATCATTACCCTCCCTCTCCTTCTGTGAAGGTCCTGACCAGAGTTAATGTTACTAAGCCCTGGAAGAATTATAGGGTCCAATGAATTACATTTAAACCTGTGATGTCCATTTCAAGGCATTACTAGGTGCTTCTCAATAGGTGTGTTACAAATGAAATGGAGTTCACACGACTTCCCTGACAATCTGGAATTTTATTCTTAACCTTGTGGAAGTTGATATTCTCCTTAGTGATTCTAAATTTAACTGTTCTCACTTACCATCCAGATGAGCTACATCGCCCTTCTAAAGAAATAAAAACCAGTTTACAAAGCCTTTTAAAGTGAAATTTATAATGGCACTAGTAAAAAGGTGTCAGACTGGCAACTGTAAAGTTGTATTCTCCATTTATCCTTGATAGTGAACTCTGTGCATCTTATCCAGACAGCCCATGCCGTCACCACTCCCATTACCCTCCACACCAAAGAGGTACATAGACCCAAGAGAAACTATTGAAGAAATTGACCAAATCAATAATTATTAATCTAGTGAGTGTAGGATGCTCTTCCAAATCACCAAAAGTATAACTGTGAAGAGCCACCTTGCTCTTTGGTGGTGAAGAGTCAAATAAAGCGATGGTAACTATTGACAGTCCCTTGAGAAGCCCACGCCCATATCCTTGGGTGTGTACTACTTTCTTCCCAACCACCTCTATTTCTTTGAGCCCAAGTGCTTAAAATCTTTCTCTTCTAATGAACTTCAACTAGGCTTCCAAAAATAATGATGATAACTAGTATTAACGCTTCTTCTACACTAGACACCACACTCAGATTGTCATTTGAGCCTCACAATAACAATACTTGCCAAGATCTATAGTTAATAAATGGCAGAGGCTAGAATCAAACCAAAGAAACCATCCCATGATTGTGCAAATAGAAGTGTAGAGATGAATGGAACTGATTCCATGGGCTAACAGGAGTGTCCTCAACAACAGAGTCCTCAAATTAACTCTCAAAAATGGTTTTCACTAGTGTTATCATGACAGAGTAAAAGGAAGAAATTACAAGCTCTAGCTCTCAATGGCCCAGTTCTAATTCGTATTTTATGCTTATTTATCAAGTTCAATAAAATGTCCACACCATTCTCTGCCCCTACTGTCTTTGTGAAGAATATTGCTTTTAAAACTACCTTGTTCTTACAATGATATATCACACTGTACAGACCTATCTTCTCCCTGTTAGTGAAGTTCCCTAATTGACACAAGAGTCTGGAGGGGGCACAGATTCCCAGGCACCTGGAACTGGAACTGTGCACAGAATAAAGCTGGACCTGCCATTCTCTCTAATTTACAAGGATTTATTTATTCCTTTTAGCTGATCAGAAGTTACAGAGGTAAGTCAGAGTTTGATGCCCTGGATGAAAATAGTTCTCTCCATAAATTCCAAACATTCTCAAAAGCCCAGCATTGTATGGCAAGGTCCAAACTTCCAAAAGGAATCCCAAGGACCACTGATGGCACATATGATTCAGTTCTTTGGAAGACTTTAGGGGAATAGCAGTATTCAACTAGCCCCCAAGGACAATGTGGAATAACAGAAATTGCAGAGAATGAGCCTTGAGACTTGTCACAAATGATAATGCACTTGACCTCCTGCAGGTATATTTTCATTGATGGAGCTGGAGGACTCCAAACTGAGAGTAGGAAGGAAGACTTGGAGGCAGACTGGGTTTCTGACCAGGAACATCTCCATTTTCCTTGAGAAACATTCTGTTGGCTCTGGGCTTTGTTCAATATTCAAATTGGCTTGATCAACATTGATCAATAGCTAACACTTGGCCCGTATCTAAGTACGTCTGTACAAATAAATTTGATTAAGTCATTCTGAACAGCTTTTGAATTGCATCTAAACAGTCATATTTTAAAACAGCAAACACTATTTCATCAATATTATCAATAAAATATTCATCGGACCTGTACACACACTGATTTCTAATTGCATGGCTACTTGATGAGGCCATATGTGTTCCTGCTACTCCTGTGCCCGTGGAGAATGATGCAGAAGGCAGATGGTGGGGGGCAAAGGGTGACAGGAACCATTAACAATATTCCCAGAAGAATTTTAGTAACAGGAAAGTTAAACTGTGACTTCAAAGGAAAGACACATCATGAACCACTGTCATTCAAATCAACTACTTCATTGGGAAAAAGTAGGAAGATATAGAAAATATATTAGAAATTAATTGTGCATCAAATTCTCTGATCAACATTTACTAATGCCAAACTGCAGAAATATGAGAAAATTGTAGACCCTCACAAGCTACCTAGATATCTGTGAAAATTTTACATGACTGTATTCTAACTTTAATATATATCTTAAAATCCACATATAAAACATAATTCTATATATTTAATCTCTAGATATTTGAAAACTGTCTATTCAGAATCACATTATGAAAGCTTATATGTAAAATCAGGTTTCACAAAAATAATGATCCACAGAAAAACTCCACCAAGAGCAACAATAAAAACAACACAAGTCGTGTGTGTGTGTGTGTGTGTGTGTGTATGAATGGGGGGCATGCATGCTATGGTAAACATTTTAGAAGTCAGAGCACAACCTCTGCATGAGCCTTCTCCTTCTACCTTATTTAAGACAGGGTCATTTGTTATTTTCTGCTGCATGGGCCAAGCTAGCTGGCCCAAAGCTTCCAGGGCTCTTTCTGTCAGCATTTCCAATCTTGCTGTAGAAAGCTGGGATTACAGACATTCACCACCACATCTGGCTTTTACATGGGTGGTGGGGATCTGAGCTCAGGCAGATCCTCATGCTTGCATAGCAAGCTTAAACCACTACGCCATCACCTCAGCCCAATAATTTTTTAAAAGATATTACATTTATTTATTCATTTATTTGTTTGTTGGTATATGCATCACGGCACACATAGACGTCAGAGAGAAGCAAAAATCAATTCTCTCTATCATGTGGGTCCTAGGAATAGAACTCAGGTTTTCAAGCTTGGCAGCAAGCATCTTTACCTTTTGTGGTAGTTTCTTTGAATTGTCAACTTGACCCAATCTAGAATCACCTGGGAAGGTAGTCTCAACAAGGATTGTCTATACCAGATTGGCCTGTGGACCTGTCTATGGGAGACTATTTTGAGTATGTTAATTGAGGTGAGAAGACCCACTATAGGTGGCACCATTCCCTAGGCGAAGGATTCTGAACTGTGTAAGAGTGGAGAGAGCAAACTGAGTACAAGCATGTATGCTTTCCTTGCTCTCTGGCTCTTGACTATGAGTGTGATGTGCCCAGCTGTCCTGAGTGCCTTTCCCTGTGACTTCCTGAAATAATGGGCTATAACTGGGAACTAGGAACCACAATAAGCCTTTTCTTCTCTCATTTGCTTTTGTCAGGGTATTTTATCACAGGAACGGGCAATAAAACTAAACCTATTGAGTCATCTTACTAGCCATAACCCAACCTAACATTTTTAAGAGAAAAATGGAGTTTGTATCTCTCTTCTTATTAACTGATAGCATGTTATGTTTACCAATATGCCAAGTAATTTAAAAATTGCTTCAGATATGAACAGAAATATCACAAGAGAAATTATAATGAACATACATGAAAAAGTATTAAAATAGCAGTTATAGAAATAAAAATTAGCCCATCATTAAAATGCAATTTTTACCTAACTACCCTAAAAATTACTTGTGAAGAGCAATAGACAAGGGTAAGATGAAATATGACATCTTCACAAGGGAGCATAAAAGAACACAAATCATTTTGGAAAATCCAATTGGCATTATGGAACAAGCAGCCTTAAAAATGCTCATACCTCTGACCCTATAATTCAGTTTTTGGGAATGTCTCCTAAGGAAATAATGCAAAATACAGACAGAAAAGCTTTATAGACCAAAGTCTTCGGTGCAGCGTCATTTATAACAGTGAAAAATTGAAAGTAATTAAAAGACTGACACTAAGAAGGTGGTTAAGTAAATGACGCTATAGCACTATGACAGAATGCTAAATAGCCTAAAAAATTATGTTTACCAGGAGTTTTCAATAACACAGAATAATCCTTATGTTTATGCTGTGAAGTTAAATAAAAAACAGAAGCAGAAGAAATGCTGTGG
The DNA here is from genome assembly GCF_007827085.1 of Peromyscus californicus insignis. Taxonomy (NCBI): domain Eukaryota; kingdom Metazoa; phylum Chordata; class Mammalia; order Rodentia; family Cricetidae; genus Peromyscus; species Peromyscus californicus. The sequence goes on from NW_026294584.1 coordinate 148,289,607, forward strand.
TTTCATCTATTTAAAATTGCATACGAAAGTGCTAGAAGGCAATACCAATTGTCTTTGTCAGAACTTGAGTGATTTGTTTTCATTCTGCCAACTTTTCTGTTTTTTCTCCCTAAAATATCCCCAAATGAACATATGTTACCTTCATAATCACAAAAGATGCTAGTTATATATCATGCATATTTCAAGTATGTGTAGCAGCTACTTAATAGGAAAAGAGAGAATAGAGGGAGGATAAGTTGAAATGAGGCAAATAACCAGATGAATGAAGATTTCTGTCCCCCTTTCAGTAATGCTACTAAATTTTTAAGGCTATGTTGTGATTAGCAATTACAAGCATATGAAATATTTACCTCATTATCTGGGCAAAATTAAGTTAAGTTCATCAATCTGTCTTGAGTCTCCTATTTCCTACTCATGACTTAAAGGACTCATGCGATGGATCATGTTGGCAAGAATCATCTCTGTAGAATGAGAGTCATGATCCAAATTTAGATTATCCAGTTTATTTAAAGAGTAGTCCTGCTTGACTTAATTCAAGTCTCCTGTGGTGATTTGAATAGGAATGGCCCCCATCAGGCTCATATGTTTGAATGCTTGGTCATTAGAGAGTGGTACTACTTGACAGGGATTAGGAGGTGTGGCCACGTTTGAGAAAGTGTGTCACCGGGGGTGTACTTTGGAATTTCAACTGCTCAAGCCAGGCCCAATGTCTTTCTCTTCCTGCTGCCTGTGGATGCAGATGTAGAATCCTCACCTACCATATCTGCCTGCATGCTGCCATGCTCCTGCCATGAGGATAATTGAATGACCCTCTGAAACTGTAAGCCGGCCCCAATTAAATCCTTCCTTTTATGAGAGTTGCTGTGGTCATGGTGTCTCTGCACAGCAATAGAACATTGACTAAAATACCCCCTCTCTCATCCCATGAAGAAACTGAATCCCAGTGAAGTTACATAACTCAAAGCTTTGTCAAGCTCCCTTATCCATCTGGAGGTAGAGACATCACATTTACATCTGAGTTCTGTAACTGTAAGAAACTGGGAAGTTGAAGTAATGTCTCCATGATACTCAGTTCTTACCCCAGCCAGAAAGCAGCTTTACTGACACATTGCTGTATATTCCTTGATTAAAGGAACTTGACCAGCTACTCTGTGGCTGAGCTGTCCTCAATGCTTGGAACTGTTGTCAGTGGTCTCAATTAGCAAAATTGAGCAAAGGCAGATTTAAAAGCAAAGCCTAAAGTAATGCTGGTACTCCCAGACAAGAATATCTCTTTCCAAAATTTGCAAGGCCAGAATTCCAGAAGCTCTGGAGAAATGACACAAAAATAAGTTACATAAACCCAACTCTTGACAAGTGTCCACCTGCTTTCTAAGTTCTGCTTGTTGTGGTTAACAGTGTGACTTGTTAAGCTTTTGATCTGAGGTCTTTGGAAAGAGGTTTTGTGGGCTGGGAATACAGTTCACAGTTGAGAGTGTGCTTGCTTAGTATACATGGGTTGATCCCAGCACCACATAAAACTAGGTATTATGGTGCACATCTGTAACACCAGCACTTGGGGGTGGAAGCAAGAGAATTAGAAGTTTGAAGTCATTCTCTACTATATAGTGAATTGGAGGCCAGTTGAGGAATACAGAAAAACCTACCTCCAAAAAAAAAAAAAGGAAAGGAAGGAAGGAAGAGACAGACACAGAGAGAAAGGGAAAGAAAGAGAGAGAGGAAAGGAAGAAGTGAAGGGAGAGAGAAAAGGAAGGAAGGAAGGAAGGAAGGAAGGAAGGAAGGAAGGAAGGAAGGAAGGAAGGAAGGATGGAAAGAAGGAAGGAAAGAAGGAAAGAAGGAAAAATGTTTTAAATGTAGAACTTTAGTTCTCCCTTTTTTCCTAAGATAAGTCTTCTGACCTTTGGAGCCTGGGAGGCGTCTGCTGACTTAAGAGTCCTTATGGGTATATTGTCTACAGTGTAAATTGACTAAGTCATGAATTGAAACACATTGGTGTAATACTTAAATTTCCTTTATAGCTAATGGGCATTGTCATGGACATGTGTATATTATATCACTATTAATTATATATTATGTCATTACTACTTAAAAATTTAATACACAATTATCTTCTGCATACAGAAACTCAAGGTGATACACAATAACTAAGAAATGTAAGTAGCCCATGCTCATGTGCCCATCAATAGATGAATTGATGAGGAAACTATGATACTTTTCTACAGTGGAATTTTTCAGCCATAAATAAAATGAAATCATGGCATTTGTAGGAAAACGGATGGAACTGAAGATCATTATGTGAAATGCAATAAGCCAGATTCGGGAAAAAATACTGCATGTTTCCTCTCATATGTGGAACCGTGTGTGTGTGTGTGTGTGTGTGTGTGTGTGTGTGTGTGTGTGTGTGTGTGTGTGTAAAATAGAAAGAAGACCATAAGAGAGGAGGAAAAGAGGGGGAGGGGGTGTAACAGAACACATATGTCATCAAAGCAGAAGGGTGAACTATATGGTAGAGGAAGGATGTCACCAGGAATGGGACAGAAAAATGAAAAGGACAATAGAGGAGGGGCGCAGATTAGAACAACACACAATCACACATGTGTGAAAACACCACAACAAAGCCTATCACTTCATATGCTAACATTTTTGACTAGTAAGTTATGAAATTTAGGATAATCATAGAATGAAGAATCAAGTGCACATACGAAAGACGATAGCGTGATTTTTAGGGGAGGAGGGGTAAGGGTAGCGGAAGGTGCTGCCGACGAGCAGGCTTCTTTAATTGGCAGTAGGCTCAGAGCTGAGCGCCACAGGGCAGTACCAGGTCAAGGAGTAATAGTGGATGGGGAGCAGGCCGCAGAGTGGAGGAAGCGCAGGGGCAGGGTGAGCTTGGCTCTGACAAGCCCTTAGAGGACTGTAATCAAAGATCAGGGCAGATATTTGGAGCGGCATCAAGGTGAGGATAGGGTGTCCAGCAAAAAGAACAAACGTCTACAGCATCGCCACGGTGAGCGAGGCCACAGAAACCATCAATCTAGATGAAGTTATGGAAATGTGAACAATCTAAGGGTGTGATTATTAAAGTCACAATAGCATTTAGAAATTCTGAAATACATCTCCAGAATGAATATAATGTGCACTACATGGTGATAACTTCTGTAAGTCATGCTAAAAAAAATAACTGCTGTTTTTTTATTCCCATCATATGGTGAGCTCATAGCTCTGTAGACAGATGGCGTCCTCAGCAAAGTTCAGAATATAAAATGCACCAGGGAGGCTGGGCATTTGGTCTTTAAACACAGAGATGATCCGCATGTCTTGAGCAAGTTAATTTTACACACACGCATGATTTTTTAGTGTCTACCAATACTTTGATACAGAATCAGTGTGACCTTCAGTAAGCTGTTTAATATCTTGGGTCACAGTTTTTTCCTCTGTAAAATGGAGATAATACCCACCTTGTAGAGCCCTTGTGAAAATTAAATGATGATAGGTGTAAATATGGCCAGAGCATATGGCTCATAGCAAACTCTAGTTATGACCGCTGTTATGATGATGAAGGCAACAGGTAAATCTCTTCTCTCCTGGTGCTTTTCCATCACTCTAAAGAGGCAACCATTCTACCCTCCTGTCCTCCTTCATCCAATCCCAAGAAATGGACTAGAACTAGGGAAAGTTTCTCAGTGGCTGAGCCTGTTATCAGTGCACCTCCCTGTAGTGAGTCTTAGTCAGGCCTCGCACAGGCAGGGGAAGCAGAGGCCAAGCACACCTGGTGCTTCTTGGAGAATCAGTCCTAACGGGTTGCCCGCCCAGTGAGCAGCTCCTGACTAAAAAGCTCCCCAGTCTCACTCCCATCGCACCACAAAATGAAAGTTGCCAAGGAACATGTGCAAAACAGAAACACCTCAATAAGAGGAGCTCGAGATGATCAACCAGGAGAGTCCCAAATCTTTAACATTTGGAAGGAGTGCAGATGAAAATGTTAACCTCTTTCCCTGTCATTTCCCAAGAAAAATCTCCAGAGGCTTTATGCATTCCAACTGTTTAAATCTACAGAAGAGGCAGGCTCTCCAACTGAGCCCAGAGCCCATGGACCTTTGGAAATCATTAACTATGGGCTCTTGAGCAAGGAGCTTTTCTCTTGGGATGTCATATAAGAATGTCAAAAGTTCCTGCCAGAAATAATAGTCTACAGGTTTTTAAAGATTATTTAATATATACATGTGTGTCTTAAGAATGTAAAAAGAGCTGGTTGATAGATAAAAGTATTTAGATAGGGGTATATGACAGATACGTAATGATAGCACAGTTTTATTGAAAAGGCCACAGTAAATGAGTATTACTCAATTCTTCAGTTCAGCTGAGGGATTAGGCTCCAGGACTTGATTATCTTAGCAATTTGATCTTTATCATGCTTTTCTGCTTCCATCCTCATACCATCATATTGACAGTAAAGACTACCTAAGTCAAAACTGGCTGTACCAACAAGGGTTGATTTTATTGATGAGGAAAGGAGGGAGAATCGGGGGGGGGGGGGGGGGACGAGAGAGAAAGAACACTGGCAACAAATGCTACAGCTTAAATATTTTCCCTCCTTTCCTTTTGAGCTAATCAAATCCACAATCAACAAATGGAACCCATGAATATCTGATACTGGAATGTATCATTTTCTACTTCATTTTTAAAGATAGAGTCTAATATTATTCAAAATAGAACTAGACAAAATCATATAATTTGCTGAATAATTATACACAAGCCACTATGCCATGTCATTTATACATATATTTTCATTTACTACTCAAAATTGACTACAAAGTCAAACTTCTTGTCAAACACCACACCCCTCATTCATGGCAAAGTAAGGATTTGAACCCAGGATTACCCAGCTCCCAGCACGGGGTTTTTAACTGCAGAGGTGTACCTCTTCTCTGGGTTTCCATAGTAGCCAGAACACTCTGCTTATAGAAGTGAGGAGTGCATAAGAAGCAAGCTATAGTGATGGAGAGATGTCTCAGTGGTTGAAAGCAGTCAGAACCCAGCACCCATGTAACAAGCCAGACATCCAGCAAATACCTGTAACTCAGATCTGAGGGAAACAAAGTGGACTTTCTCACTTTCCAGCCTAGCCAGGAAAATTTAAGCCTTGGGTTCAAGAAGAGATCTTGCCTCAAAAGAATAGACAAAGAGTGATAAAAGATACCCAATACCCTCTTTGGACCTCTGCATGTATGCATAGGCCCATGTACACGTACATTCACACTGACACACACATACACCTAAAGAAATGAATATAACCAAGATGTTCCTTTCTTGGCTGTCTTTCATACTTTCTGGTATGTTCCTAAATGCAAATAAAAGTAATAACAATAATTAATTAATATGCTGCCACCACAACCACTGACTGGGAATTGGGTTTATCAGACACTGTACTGAATTTATATAAGAATCATTTTCCCCATTTAACATGTGAGAAAACTTAGAATTCAGAAAACACAGTGGTTTGCCTCAAGTCATTCTAGTTTATAAGGTGGAAACAAATCTAGAAGCCAATAGAATCAAAATGCATTATAAACTCAAAATACATCAGGAAAGATTTGGATACTAGAATCAAGACCACATTAATAAAGCTGACGTAGGAGACTGACTTATGAAGAACCTCTAGTTGCTCAAAGCCAAAAAGAAAAGTAGCTTTCCTAAATTGGTAAAAAAGGTCCTCACCGAAAAGGACTGTGTACTGTTCAACAAAAATAAGACAAGACATGAGGATTTGGCAAAGTAAGTGGGTCAGTGCCAAGCTGAAGACTTTCATCACAGGCCGATCAGGAAGGTACTTTACATAAGCCATGTTCAATTCAAATGAAAATGAAAATGGGCAGGGATGTCCGAAGGAATGTCTCTTCTTTGTCCCGAGTACTTTGAAGGCAGACAGTGTAGTGGTTAGAAGTGCCAGACACACATTAAGGAATCTATAAATATTAGATTTGCTTATTTTATATGTCAAAATGATAAGTTAAACCAAATGATTCATCTGGAATTAAATAAGTCAAAGGAGGAAATTTCCAACTGTCTACTTCCTGTTAGAGCATATAAACAAAAGGCTAGCACACTTGCTAAGATGTTGAAAACTTTTCTTATTTTGTTCAGTCCAAAAACCTAAAGATGTAACTGTGATCATGTTTTCTTTCAAGAAATCCACAGACATGCTTTGTGGATGATAACATCCGCAGAGATATATTTTAATGATTTATTTCATTTTTAGTTATATGTATAGTGTATACCTGTGTGTGTGGATGTGTACATGTGGGATGGGTGCCAATGGAGTCTATAAATGGGTATCAAACACCTGAGAGCTGGAGTTACAGGTTGGGAGGTGCCAAAAGTGGGTGATGTGAACTGAACCTGGGTCCTCTGCAAGAGCACTATATGCTCTTAACTGGGTCATCTCTCCACAGCAAGAGTTCTTTTGCTTTTGTTTTAGTTGAAGGATAATTTCACAACAGTCTTCAAGCCTTTGAAGACCTCACATGAAATACCACAAACTTGCCAGGCAGCAGGCCATATTTCCCACCAACTTCCCCAAAAGGTCTCTTCCTACTACTCCAGGGCCCAAAAGAACATATCCTGGAACTTCAGGTCTTTCATGCTATCCCTCTTCTACCATATATTATAATTATTGTTTTCTCCTTTTCTTCATAATTTTATCTTAATGATACTTCCCCAAACCTCATCTTAGCCAAAAGACTAAGAGACAATTGATATGTGCCTAAGTAGCATGTTTTACTGTTTGTCTTATGACCTTATATGACTAGAATCATACCACATGTATTATTTCACCTCATGGTTTCTCTTACTCTATGTCATATTTCTGAGAGGTGGTCACATTGTTGGTTACAGTTCATTTGCCTTTGTTACAAAACTCTGTTCCATTCTAAGGCTGTGCTTTAATTTCTGAATCTATATGAGAATGCAGATAAGACCTATTGACAGACTCCAGGATGGATGCATTATGTCATCTCAATTTCTTGTCCAAGATCCCTCATACAATAATATATGAGGTCTTCTGATATGTCCAACTATACCTGCAAGAGCACTGTAGATGTATTCTTCTAATTCTATATTCTCAACAATGTAAAAACAGAATACATTCAATACAACCTTTTAACTTGGCACTGTTAATTTTAAAAAATTAGGGGCTAGAGAGATACTGTTCTTCAGAAGCCCTGAATTCAGTTCTAAGCACCTACATTAGGCAACTCACAACCACCTTTAACTGTAGCTTCAGAGAATCTGATGCCCTCTTCTGGCCTCAGAGGGCACTACACTCACATGCACACACTCACATACAGACACATCCAATTAAAAATAAACTTAAAACCTTAAAAATTTATTCAATCAGTTGAGTGTATAGTGGTAATGTATGGTAGTTTCAATTTGTAATTTTTTGCTTTCTAATGAGATTGAATGTTCCTTTCATATAGTTATTGGACATTTTACTACAGAATTGCTTCCTTTATTCTTATTACTTATACAAGAATATCAATTTCTGTATAATTATTGTTACTTATTATATATGTAAATTAACCTAAAGTAGGAGCAGTCACAATTTACTGTGGATGTATATTAGCTTATAAAACCCAATCAATGCTGTCCAAACACGGCAGCCAGTGGAATACTTAAAATGTGGCTAATGAAAATAAAGGACTGTTTCTTTAAGTTAAATTAGATTTATTTAAATTTATATGGCTACATGTGGCTACTGGCTAGCATGCCAAGTAGTACAATATTAAATATTAAATCTGTCTACTATATATCTTTAAAATATATTTTCCTTTTTTATATCTGTCTTCCCATTTTCTTTATTGAATAATAAAGAAATTATTTGGCAAATGAACTCTGTTAGTCAGACTTTTTACCACTGTGGCAAAATATCTGATGAAACAAACTATAGGGTGAAGGGTTTATCGGGGTGTCACAATTTCAGAGGTTTTAGTCTATGGCTGCTTGACCCCATGAGCTTGGGCAGAATTTTATGGTGGTAGAAATGTACAAGAGAGAATGCTGATAACCTCATAATGGCTAGGAACAGGAGATAGAGAGGGAGAGAGGAGGAGGAGGGAGACAGGGAGTCTGTGACAAGAGCTTTCTCTTCTTTCCTTTTTAGTCCATCAGAACCCTCAGCTATGGGTTTGTATTGTCCACATTCAGGGTGTCTCTTCCTTTTTAGCTAATCCTTTCTTGAAAAAAAACCTTATGAGCACACTCAAATGTTTGCTTTATAAATCTCCTAGGCACTTCTCAATCCAATAAATTTGGCAAGCAAAATGAAACATCAGCTGTTGTCCACTTGACACTCAGACACATCTATTTAAACTATAATAGTCCCCTTCTGGGCCCCACAAAGAGCATGTCCATCTCACATTGTAGTGTGCATTCAACTCAACCCCTCCAGTTCCTATAGACTTAACTGTTCCAGTCGTCTTCAAAAGTCCCAGTTTAAAGGCCCTCTGTGACAGCAAGTTCTTAGCTATGAACCTTCATAAAATCAAGAATGAGATACATACTCCAAGGATACAGTTACACAAAGTAAATATTTCCATTGCAAAGGGAAACAGTAAGAGGGATTAGATGAAAACAAGATCCAAGGCAAGCAGGGCAAACGCTGAATCGTTTAGATTCATGTCTAGCAGAAGGTAGGGCATTTTGTGGCTTGATGGGACTTCTGAAGGAGTTGGTGTTGTGTGACAAAACGTTTCCTGTGGAGAAGCAATACACAGGTCTACCCCACTCCCAGATAGGGATCACATCACAGACCAAACACAGATACTACCAAACTCCAACTTGATGAACCAATGAGGTTTGGGAAGCTACTTTCAAGAGTATGGGTTAAGGGCTACTTACAGGAGCAGAAATGACTCAAAGACAGTTGCATCACCAAGGCCCACCCCAGCACTGGTAACAGGTCACAAAGCTGGGAACCTGGAGCACACTGCATAGCTGCAGGCAGCTCAACAGGTTGGAGAATTCCTTTCCAGGTGCCTCATTGCTCTAAACCTCTTCCAGGCAGCTCAGCTGGTTTCTCTTTCTTCCAGGTAGCTAGTCGGTTCTCAGAGTCTATCTTCTTCGCAACTTGACTTAATCTGAGAGTGACTTTCAGCTTTTATCACTTCCTCTATGAAGGAGGAGCCTAGTGAATCTGGTCAATTTCAGGGACTTCCTGAAGCTATTGAGTTGTTTGCCTACCTGCTTAAAGAGCTTCCCTGCAGGAAACTGTTACACAACACTTGGGAAGCCCTGCCTTATATGCCACGCCATTTGGAATTGCTATCTTCTTGGACTGTGTTTGCTTTGCTGCCTGATGCCTTCCTTGGTGAGACAGTTCTTATTCAAGAGCAAAATAGAGTCTTCTGGACATGACAGGACCTCTGCACTCATGAACTCAGAGTAGCCGTGGTTACTTGCACAATACCTGAACAAGATCAAGTTGTTAACGTTCTCTCATGGAGTGGCAAGGAGCTCTGAGCATCCACCTTTGATTGATCTGCTATGGAGAGTTAACAGCTTCAGGGAGAGAGAGAGAATCAGTTTTCTTTAATGGTGTTACTCCTGATTGGTTGACCAGATCCCACAAACAGATGTGTATGAATAGTGCAAATTAAAGGCAATGGATAATTGTAAATTTTACAAAAAGAAAATAGGTCTGGTAGGGGTGAGAATTAATTTAGGAAGAGTGAAAGGGAGGAGGAGCTGAGGTGGATATGACCAAAACACACTGTGTGGAATTCTCAATTAATAAAAATATTTATTTAAAGAATAATTTCTGAAAAATTAACTTGTCCATCACCTTTAACCTCATCCTTACAAAGTGTGAGGCATGAACAAAATATAGGCAAGCTCCTTGCCTGACTGTAACACAAATATGTGGTGATATATTATGTACCCTAATAAAATTTGCCTGAAGATCACAAGCCACTAGATTAAACATAGAGGCCAGACAGTGGTGGCACACACCTTTAATCCCAGTAGTTGGGATCTCATGCCTTTGCTTGGGAATTCACACACCTTTAGTCCCAGCACTAAAAAGGAAGTATTATGGTGGGCAGAGAAAGGTATATAAGGCTTGAGGAGACAGGAACTAAAAGTTTTTCAGGCTGAGGAGTCCTAGAGGTAAGAGGAGGCTTCTTCCTTTGTCTCTCTGATCTTTCAGCTTTCACCCCAATATCTGGTCTGGGTTTTTTATTAAAGGACCTATTAGGAATTTGTGTTACACAAATAGTTGCTGGTCCCATTCCCAAAAAAGTCCTTGCTTCTGTCTGAAGCCAATCAACACAGTCCTGACTGTCCATATTCCCATCCTGCCAACCTTCTGAGCTGAGTCCCAATTAGATTATTCCATTCGCCTCTGTTTGGCATATTGTAGGCCCTTCTCTAACCTTCTGAACTTTCCCTACTTCCTCCTGAAACCAACTCCAAAGACGCAAAGACCACTGTTAGGTCTAGTTGTGACAATCTCTCCACCTCTCCAGTACCAGATTTGTGTGTGTGTGTGTTTCTCAGACTCCATCACTGTGACAAAACACCCACTGTAAAGTTAGACAAGGCGTTCAGTCTCGAGGTTTGAGCCTGTAATTAAGTGGCCCAATTAGCTTGGGCAGAGCATCTTGGCAGTGCCACTATGCAGTGAAGGATTTTTCTACCTCATGGTAAGGAAAACATACAGAGAACACCTGCAACCTGGGTTCAGTTCCCAACACCCACATCAATGCACAACACTTCACTCCAGTCCCAAAGCACCTTTCTCCCTCTTCTGGTCTCCATGGGTACTATACATATGTGGTGCGTGGACATGGGTGCAAGCAACACACACACATAAGACAAAAACAAGAAATAAAACCTTTCCCAAAGGTTTTTAAAAAGAATTTGTTACTCATAATTAGATTTTTAATGCTTTCCATGCTTTAGTTTACCTATTGAAATAATATAATTTTGTCTTTTAAACTTTTAACGTGATGAAATATGCGATCTGATTTTTTAATATTTGAAACCTTGATTGTGCTCCTGAGAAAATGCTTGGTCATGCTAAATAAGTAATTTCAAAGATTTTGGATTTCATTTGCTATGATACTTTCCTAAGAACTTCTCCATCTATATTTAGGAGTATAATTGGCCTATAATTTTTCTTTCTCATATGCTCTTTCTGAGTTTTGGTATCGAGGCTACTTGAACACTTCAGAGATAAAGAAATAAAACAAACACTAGAAATTTTCTTTTTTTTTTATTATCTTGATGAGTTTGTATTAAAATGAAAGGTCCTTTCTTTTAATGTTATGCGACTTCAGCCAATGAAGTCATCATGTCTGCCTTTGTTTTTAAAGGAAAATTTCTTTTGTTAGCAATTAAAGATTTTGTTTATCATAATGTTTAGGTTTTCTATTTATTTATGAATTGGTGTTGACAAGTCATATCTTCTAGTTTTATTTTGTTTTTTTGTGGGGTTTTGCCATTTTGACTGTTTTAAATATATCAGTATAAATGTTTACAATAATCTTTAATCTCCTTGTTTATGAGGATGCCTCCTTTTATTCCTTGGAGTATTTATGTTTCATATTACTTTCTGCTCACCTGCCTTATAAATAAAAGTGTGTTTCTTTTTCTAAAACATTCTACTTTATAGTCTATTGTCAACTTAGTTTCTACCCTTTGATTATTTCCTCTTTTGCATTTTTAGGTTATTTTAATTTCCTTTAACTTTATGAGGAGACATGCAGTTCATTAATTTTCAGTCTATTTTTAAAAACAAGGTATTGTTAAGAATAAAAGCAATTTATTAGACATGCATTTTCAATTTTGCTACTAGACTCCTATAGGCTAAAATCTTTCCAGGAACCTAAAAGCACTGACCACTTGAATTGACCCATCTCTCTAGATTATTCTTTGTCTGATATTAGTGTACTTATATCAACATTTATGATTAGCATTTTAATGCTATTGCAGTGGTTCTCAGCCTTCCTAATGCTGTGACCCTTTAACACAGTTCCTCATGTTGAGGTGATCCCCAACATAAAATTTACTTTGTTGCTACTTCGTAAGTGTACTTTTGCTACTGTTGTGAATTGTAATGTAAATATCTGATATGCAGATATCTGATATGTGACTGCAGTGGGGTCACAACCCAGGTGGAGAACCACTGATACATGTCCCTCCAAATATTTGTGCTCACTCCTTTAACATTCTTTCACATTGTAGATATGTCACTTAGCTATAACACAACATTTGATTTTTTTCTCATAAAGCTAGTCTGGTAATTGCCTTTTAAACTTGAACAGTTTTAGTTACTGTGACTATAAGGATTAAATTTATCCCCTTTATCTCATGTCTTCTCTTTGAGCCCTCTCTCTTCCTTTTATCCTGTCTTTCTTAGCGTTTTCTTTGGAGTGACTGAATACTTTTTATCATTTTTAATTTCCTATCTGCTAGATGTACATCAGATATTTGGTTTCTATTGTTTCAATGATTATATGGTGAATTAAAACATGTCTGCTTCATTTATCAAATCTTAAAGTGACTAAATGCTATTAGCCTTATCTCAGGAATGCTAAGCATTGTAGGGCACTTATTGTCCATGAACTTCCTTGCCTCATTTAAATGTGCATCTCTAATGCACATTTCTCAGCAGTTATTTCTGTTGGTATTGAAAATGGTTGACACTAAGTTCCCTCACATACCTGTCTCTGTCCACTCTTCACTCGGTCTTGTATCTCAGATGATGTGTCTTGGGCTTAGGTTCCTTCTGCCTAAGTCAGACTAGTAAAAAATGCTTTAGTGAAAGTCTGGTGATGAAGATTCTGCTTTTCATTTTCCTGAAAAGTTCCAAGGTTTAATTCATTCTCAGCAAATATATTCACTGGTAATGAATTCTAGAATACCAGTTGTTTGCCTCACAGAGTTTCTGCGACCTGGCTTCTGGTGTTTCTATTGAGACATCAAGAGTTGTTCTGCTTGCCATTTCTTTTATTTTTTTCCACCATTTCATTATATTTTTTTCTCTACTTTCTATTAAGATGTTGCCTATCTAGCTGATATTCAGACATGATAGTCTGATATAATTTTAAGGTAGAAATAATTTTGTGGTATAACTCCTAAATTTATTTCTTTGTAATTCTTGAACTTTTTGGATCTATAGATTTTATTTTTATAGATATGTCTTTTCATAAATACAACTATACAACCCAGATGGATATAGGTATTTTTGAAGCCATGCATTTTAAGCACATATAAATTCAAAATGATCATGTATTTCTGGCAAATAAAACTTGTTATGGTCATGATGTAATCAAGGAAATTTCTATGGTATTATTTCTTCAAGCATAGTTTTGCGTGTTTTCTGGTATAAGTCTTAGAACTCTGTGTCTGGAGAAATGGGGGAAAGGCCTCCCCCACTTCCTTCTAGACAGTTCTTCGGACTAATCTTCCAGTCCACAGAGTCTCTCTTCAACTATATACCAATCAGTCATACAACTTTTCTAAAATGGTCTTTATTTTCATTCCCAGCAGTTACAGCTGGTTCCCTTACAAACATTGTAGAATACTTTTGTATTTTCCTTTTAAAACGCGTTTCTTCTTTGCAAGATATTCCTACTGTCTTTAACATCTGGACATCTGGACACTTTGCTGCTCTGCTTCTGTGCTTGTGATTTCAGGCAGGGCTTGCTGGGTTTTTTAAGTACTAGTTATGACTGGCTGACTGCAAACTACCCTTGAATGGGGGAATAAAGAGGTGGCTCTCCACTCTCCAGGAATGAGAATGTCCTCCTCTAAAGGTCAATAATGCTTCTGACGGGTGTTTGGGATTGCTGATTTGGAAGCACCTTAAACTAAACTCCCGCTGTTGAGTTCTTGAGCATCCACTGTTGCAAACACACTTTTCAAGTATTCTGATAAGCAGGGAACCAGCCAGCTTTACAGTTCCTGAGGGATGTTTCTTTCCCTTCCCTGTTCTCGGTCTCTTTCTGTTCAGCCTCAGGCAACTCTCCATCAAGTTGCCTGGTGATATGACTGCAGGTCATTTCTTGCTCAGAGATTATAACGTGATATAGAGGGTTCCTCTGGGCTCAACTTGGGCTGAGTCCCAAGCTTGATTTCTGACCTCTTTATTCAGGTCATGAAACTACAGTTGAACTTCTAGTACCAGCAAAGGCATAGGAAAGCGGAGTTCATAGTTCTCTTGCACGTGGATTTCAGCCTCACGATTCCTTGTTATTGCATGAAGATTAGATGTTTTTCAGAAAACATCCTTTTATCCAGTATTTTAATTTATTTTTCCCACAGTGTTAAACTGAATAGCTGTATGGCCAAAAGTGAAACAGCCTTTCCTTTTTCCTTTCACTTAATATATTCCCCTTTATGCCTGGAAAATGTCCATATACCCACAAGCTGTCAGAGCCTTATCTCTAGTGTCAAAATGGCAGGCTGGCCACAAAGGGCACTCTCCCATCTCCTCCCAGATCCTGGCAATTGTCACTCAACTACAAGAATAACTTTTGAGCCGGGCGGTAGTGGCGCACGCCTTTAATCCCAGCACTTGGGAGGCAGAGGCAGGAAACCAGCCTGTGAGTTCAAGGCCAGTCTGGGCTACAGAGTGAGTTCCAGTAAAGGCGCAAAGCTACACAGAGAAACCCTGTCTTGAAAAACCAAAAACAAAAAAAGAAAAGAAAAGAAAAAAAGAATAACTTTTGAATTTTGAATTCCAGGGGGAAAGGGCTTTAGAAAGACAACTGGTACTTGATAACATAGGGGTGACTGGCTAGATCCAACAAAAGGTTAGTTTTCATGTGGTCTATTAAAGGTAGTTCTTGTGGGCTTGTGGTGTGTGTGTGTGTGTGTGTGTGTGTGTGTGTGTGTGTGTGTGTGTGTGTGTGTATTTCATTTTTCTTACTTGTGTGAATGAGCATTGTAACAGTGCATTCCATAGCAAGACAATCCTAAAGATGGCATTGTCAAAACATATGTATTCTACAAAAAGCCATTTACCAGTGAATGGGATTAACTTGTATAATATCATAGTGATTTATGATTCCAAACAACTCACCTTATGGGTCTAATTCAGACACTGCACATGACTCTTACAGGGGATAATTTTTGTACTCCATCCACCATGTCACTCACCCACTAGTTAACTGTGCAAATTAAGCAATACCCTTTAATACCAGATACTTCATTTGTTTGGAAAGAAGCTCTCACATAAACTAGTCATGTAAACAACAGGAAAAACAGGCAATACACTAAGCAAATTCCTTCATCCACAAAGGTGTTCATGCCTGATTCCCTCTATATGAAGCTCAAGAACACACAAAAGTCATCTAAAGCTGACTGGAGTCTGAATTATGGCGACTCTGTCAGAATGTGGAATGGCATTTACTGGAAGAGCTGAGGAATAACACTCTGGGTTATTGAAAGTGTTTTATATCATTGTCTCTGGTTAGGGAGGAATACGTACACGTGTGTGTGAGTGTGTGTGTTACACTCATGTGTGTGTATGTGTGTGTGTATGTTCATGTGTACACTCGTGTATGTATACGTGTATACAGTCATTTGGGTATATATGTATGCTTATGTTTATGTATATGTGTGCATGTTTGTATGTAAAAATTCATTGAGCTGTGTGTTGAAGGTTTGTATACCTTTCTAAATACATAAGACATAAGCATCTTTTTGAAATGTAGAAATGATTCAAGAAACTGAAATTAATGGATTTACTTTTTCACTGCTTCATAAAATTCAAAATAAAGTAATTCTTTCTTTCTTAAAAAGGAAAAACACATTTAACCTATTATTGACCACAAAATTCTCACTTGGAAATGTGTACAATATTTTAAAATCCTAAAACAGTGTTTCTTTATTTAAACACACACACACACACACACACACACACACACACACACACACACACACTATTCAATTTTTACCAAATCAGTAGAGCATCCTCACCCAGCCTTCTCCCTGCTCCCATTATTCTGAACTCATGGTGTTTGACCCAACACACCTTCCTTCCCTAAACATCTAAACTCCATTAGGGTGGAGAAACATGAGGGTGCTCTGTGTGGCACACTTACCAACTACATTAGAGTATCAGTGGAGCTCAGAGGTGCCCGGTAAGTAGCAGAGTGACAAGATCCTGGGGATCCTCTGTACACGCTATATCAGCATAAACAGCCACTGGTTCACACTCTGTCACAGAAGCAAGTTTCAAACACTGACATAAATATATTTGCTTCTTTCTCCTGCCTCCCTCATACTCTTCTAAGCCACTGATCCTTGGACAGTGCAAAGGGTAACATATTAGAACTCCATAGCCTAAGCAGACCGTGCTAAATACAATATCACTTTAAATAGGCTTGATGTATAAAGGTCCAGCTGGGAACCCAGAATTGACTGTGAGAGTAATCAAGGTTGACACAATTAGCTCTACCACCTAGGTGGCCCTTGTCTTTGCTAAGGAATACTTGCATCTAATACACAGAACTCAAGAACCATTGTTAGTTTCCAAAGGTTACCAGTCACCCTAAGGTTAGTGTTAGAGAGATGTACCGTAGCACTCATGACAGCAGGTGGAGTGGCGAAGCAGGTAATAATGATCTCTGTTATTAAGACTTTCCTGGTCAGGCTCCTCTGAGTCTTGGGGGAAGACATCGAGTGGATGGACCACAGCAGACACAGACACGGGCAAGGCAGGGTGATGCCTAATGCACACTGCCTCAAGCAACAGATGCCTGAAAGCTGATAGTTTGCTTGTTCTGAAATTGTGACCGAGACTAGTAAGATTCAGCAGGGGAAAGAATAAAGGACCCAATGGTGCAAAGGAATACCTACAAATGGTAAAGATTAATATGCAAATAAGGAAATAGGAGGGAGAAAGGGGCACTGGGAGTAGGTGACAAACTAGTGGCAGCCATTCTGATTTATAGAAGTACCAGAAAGGGGGAAAAGGAGCCAAACCTGAAAACATCAGTCATCACCATTTACAAGTGACAGCTCATGCTGGCAAGGATACAGAGCAAGGGGAACACTCTCCCATTGATGGTGGGAGCGCGAACTGATGATATAGCCTCTGTGGAAATCAATATGGTGGTTCCTCGGGAAATTAGGAATTGATCTACCTGAAAACCCAGCTACACTGCTCTTGAGCATATACCCATAGGACACTCCATCCTACCACAAGGACACTAGCTCTACTATGTTCATAGCACCTTTATTCATATTAACCAGAAACTGGAAACAACCTAGATGTCCCTCCACAGAAGAATAGATAAACAAAGTGGGGTACATATACACAACGGAGTATTACTCAGCTGATTAAAAAATGACATCATGAAATTTGCAGGCAAATGGAAAAATGAGAAAAAAAATCATTCAGAGTGAGGTAAACCAGAACCAAAAAGATAAACCTGGTATGTATTCACTCATAAGTAGATATTAGCTGTTAAGTAAATGATAATCAAGCTATAATCCATAGACACAATGAGGTTATATAAAGAGGAAGTCTCTAGGTGGGAATGTATGGATCTCTCTGGGAAGGGGAAATAGAATATTTTATGGGTGGACTGGGGGCCTGTGTGGACAGGAGCAGGAAGGATCAGGTGGGGAAGGGAGAGACTGCTGGAATTGGGGGACACTTGGGGGGTGATATGGAAACCAAGTGCAATGGAAACTTCCTGGAATCTGTGAGGGTGACTCTAGTGAGGACCTCTTAATGGAGCATATGGAGTCTGAACTGGTCATCTTTTGTAGCCAGGCAAGGCTTCCAGTGGTGGGACTGGATTGCATTCGGATGAGTTGTTGGCTGAGAGGGTCCCATGGAGATCCCAAAACAACCCAGGTTGATGCTAGAACAGAGAGTCACTCTCCAAAAACTGACAGTGGGGCCTCATTGGTGAGGACTACATCCACACAGCTCATTGAATGTAGAGAGGTCAAGCTGGGGCCTACATGGAGCCTTCACCTTACGTTCTTGTCTCTTTGGCATGGGAAGGCACTTTGCAGACTATAGAAAGAGAAACCTGGGCACCAACCTAGCCACAAAACTCTCCACCTACTATCTGTACTGCCTACAAGGTGTGCTGGGGCCCAGAACTTGTGGGACTGGCCAACCAATGTCTAGTATAACTTGAGAGGGAGCCCATGCCCTATACTGCCTAAATGGTCAGAAACCAGAGACTGGATTGCCCAGAGACTTAGGGTAGAACCAAAAACAACTGCTCCTCCACCCCCACCCCACCCCCAAATCAATGCAATGATTCCTAATGATGTTCTGCTATACTCATAGATGGGTACCTTGTCCAATTGGCATCAGAGAGGTTTCCTCTGGCAGCAGATAGGAACATGTGCAGAAACCCACAGCCAGACATTATGCAGAGAAAGAGTCTAAGTTGGAGGTCACCATTGGGTTCCTTCCCTTGGAGCTCAGAGAATCTTGTGGAAGACGGGTTAGAAAAATTGTATGAGACAGAGGGCATGGAGGACACCAGGAGAACAGGGTCTACTGAATAAACTAAGCAGGGTTAATATGAGCTCACAGAGACTGAAGCAGCAAGTACAGGACCTACATGGGTCCACACTAGGTCCTCTTTGTATATGTTATGGTTGTTAGCTTGCTGTTTCATGGGACTCCTAGCAAGAGGAGTGAGTATATCACTGACTCCTTTGCTTGCTCTTGGGACTCTTTTCCTCCAACTGGGCAGCCTTGTCCAGCCTCAATACGAGGGTTTTTGCCTCGTCTTATTGTATCTTGTTTTGTCATGGTTGGCTATTGTCTCTTGGAGGCCTGCTCTTTTCTGAAGAGAAATGGAGGTGGGGGGGGGTCTGGCAGGGAGGGGAGCTGGTAGGAGTAGAGGGAGAGGGAACTGTGGTCTGGATGTATTGTATGAGAGAAGAACATATTTTCAACAACAATAATAAAACTCCTGTTTCTAAAAAGATTGATGGATTGTCAGAGATGAATAAGCAGTAAAGAAACACCACCTGCTAAAATATCCAGTTAAATCAACTAAAATACTGACTTGGGAAACAGAGAGCCGAGGCCATTTTGCTGTTCTAGTTTAGAAAAGATTTCACCATGCTTAAAAGATGAAAATAAAAATCGAGATTTTCTTATAAAATTTAAACATAGTCAAGCCACTTCCAGAACTAGTTATTTCATTACTGACAACTAAAATGGTGATCCTGGGGATCGGATCTTATTACTCTTAGATGCTTAATAAGTATTCCTGGAGTGCTGAAAACAGTACACATTGTAATAGATAAACATGCTGCATGCCCTCTGCTGGAGAGTGTAGACTCTGGTAAGACTCACAGGATACACATGTCTACACTCTTTAGTTTTTTCCAAAGAACATGTACAGGAGTTCATGTCTTAATGATGTCTCAGTGCTTTGCAGAAATGGAAATTGAACCACTTTGTATAAAATTAAAAACTAAAAAAGCCTTGTGCTTAAAGAGATGGCTCAGCAGGTAAAAGCACTGGCTGCTTTTCCAGAGGACCAGGGTTCAATTCCCAGCATCCACATGCTAGCTGACAACCGTCTGTAATTCCAGTCCTGGGGACCTGTCACCCTTTTCTGGCCTTCAAGAGCACTGCATGCACATGGTACACAGACATAACATGCCAGCAAACACCCAAACACATAAAATAAAACAAAAATTTTTGAATTTGGATTATTTTAAAATAGTAATAATTTGTTAAAGCATATGGACATGGCTATGATTAAGCTTTGCTAGTGGCAGCCTGCAACTCCCAGAACCACACAGTCACCTCATCCAAAATTAATCTCTTCATACAAGTCCTCCCCCATCACCTCTGACACTGTGCTGGCTCAGGCGTGGGTCTCTTCTGGTTGTATTATTTGGAGGCCTCTGAATTAACTCTGCCACCAGCTCCAAACAGTCTTAGTGACCCTCCTTCGTGCTTCCCAGGGGAAGTTTTTCTCTTGCACATTTCTCAAGGAAAGTTGATGTTGTTGGCTTGATTGTTACTTAAGACAGTATCTTTCTATAGTCCGGGCTGGTCTGGAACTCAGGTTGCTCTGGGATTTAGTGCTGGGATTATAGGCATGAACCACCATGCCAAATCCAAGGAAATTTTTATGTGAATAAAATATACATCTCATTGTGTCACTCTTCTGCTTATAAATTTCTCAGTTGATTCTCGAAGTTCTCGGTCTACAAGTCAGATTAATCCCTTGGCATGACAGAAAGTGCTCTTTGCAATTTTCATCTTTTGTAGATTTTTATTTTCATCTCACAGTCTCCCTTGGTATCCTATTTATCCCAGTTGAATTTCTCTTTCCTTGAAGACTTCCAAAGTTTGTCATGGTTGTTTGTTCCTCTGCTAACTGTCGTGCTGAAGGGCGGTTGGGACACCCTTCCCCTCCCTTCTCACCCAGCCATCAAATCACTATTTATGTGTTGTTATTATACAAAAGGTCTTTCTTTGTTCCTGGAGCTGACCCCAAATCATTCTGTGTCTCCATGAGACCCATTAAACACCTCTGCTATGACACTTAACTCCATAGTGAGTCTTCTCTGTCCCTTTTGGGAAACAATTGCACCCATTTGTTTTCTGTATTCCTGACATTTGGCACAGAATGCATAAGAAAAATCAAAAGCTAATGAGCCTAAGGAAGAATGAGGTATTTTTGAATAAAGGAATGCATAAGTGAGTGATCACCCCAGGTGTTTGGCCAAGAGAGACCACCAAAGGGTATATGTCAGAGCTCCGCAAGACCTTGTGTGGAGTTCAGAGGTGGAGCCTGAGGAAACAAGCAGCCATGAGCACGTGAACCCAGAAGATGTTTAGATCCCCTAACCCTTGTGCAGTATGTGCCAATACTTTTTATGTTGCCCACGGCTCTCCTTGGCTTCCTGCTTACCACCAAGCAGTAGATTGAATTGCCATGTTCTTCCTTTCCAGAGTCTTGGAAGGAAGGCAATTTCTCCCTGTCCCTCTTGTCATGAATCCCCATCTAGACCTCAGGCTGTCTCTTCACCCTAGTATACACATGGGAACCTCAGAATGAGTGTTCAGTGAGGGAGATGTCCTGGAAATCACTGCCAGTCAGTCACAGAGGCTAGTCCATTGCAGAAGGCGACAGAGTCACAGATACCCCTGGAAGATATGCAAGGACCTGTTTGCATCACATTCTTCCAATCTCCTCCTCAGTTTTTCCATCTCCTCACTCTATTTCCTCCATGAAAACAAAAACTTCTTTTAGCTGGAAAGCAGCAGGCTTGACTGCCCATACCGTCAGCATAGTGTAGCTCTGCTGTGCTGGCTGGTGCAGGAGACAGAGATGAAGGAGCGAGAATGAGCAGGAATTAACCCAGCCTTCTTCGACCTACTATCCACTTTCCCTTCTGCAGCCACCCTCAAACAGGAAAGTGATGCTGCCCCAAGAAGGCATTTGGTCATGGTGAGTTCAGCAGTACTTCCCAACCTGGAAGCACAGGGTATTCCTTAGGATGGAGGTGATGCCGCTGCGGCTCCACGGAAAGCTGACATGCACTCTGGGTACCATTTATCAACCACATGCAGTGAATGATAACCAAGAGGGGTCTGTCACCACTCAGAGAAACAGGATCAAGAGCAAACTCAAGAGGAGGCAGGCCAACGTTAGAGAAGAACAGAAGAAATTGGGGATATAGGAACTGAGGGGCAAAATGAATCACTTTTCAAATGTTTAGCATTTAGAGGAAACAATGCATGAAAAACATTATAAAGAATTAATATCCCATCAGAGCTACAAATTTACTATGACTGTCAGAAAACCACCACTGAGCATATTGGGTCTATGGGAAGCACCCCTGCCCCACTTCCTGTACAGAGCTCTGTACCCTGGGCACAGAATAAGGAGGTGGCCTAAATCTGTCTGAACTTAAGTGGCCTCTGCAACAGCCAAAGCTGCTATAGGACAGAGGAGCATGGCCTTAGGATTTAGAGGTGCTGAGTTCCATCTGCAGCCTCTGTTCTCACATCCTGGGCAACCACAGTCAGCCCCCAGCCTTCGTGCAATTTCTATCAATATTTATTATGCTTTGCACAGTTGTCCTTGACTTCTGCTCACCTCGGGTATTATATCAAAATGCCATCTTCTGCCTTTCTCAAGGGTCCCTTGTTCTCCAAGCTATTAATCTTTATGAATAACCTATGAGGTAGTTGATGTCGTAGATGTCTGTCTGTCTGCCTGTCTGTCTGTCTATTTGTTTGGGACAGGGTCTCATTGTACAGCCCAGGGTAGCCTATGTAACTCTATCTGGCCTTGAACTCCAGATCCACTTGCCACAGATTCAAGAAGGCTGAGATTCTAGGCATGTACCTCCACATCCAGTCCATTTAATATGCATTCTGGAATATGGGTCTCCCCAATATAAAGTAGAAGTGAGTGTAATAGCTTGCACACATTTGTTTGGGGAGATGCCCCGTTTGTGCAAATGTTGAACTACAAACAGTATCAGCTTTCGGTACTTCTCAACCTGGAGAAGCAAGAGGCCAAGGAAGGATCTGGAAAGATGACTCAACTAACAACATGACTGCCACACAAGCATGAGGAGCTGAGTTTGAATCTGAGGGACCCCCACAAAATACAAACAAGGTGGCATGCATCTATAACCCCAAAAACGGAATTGCAGGGTGGAGACTGGTGGATCCCTGGAACTCATTGGCCAGCCACACTAGCCTGTTAGATGATCTCCATATTCCATGGAAGGTGCTGTCTCAAACCCCAAGGCATACACATGCACATATGTGCTTGGACACCGGTGGATACCTACATAAACATGCACATAGACCATACTCATAAATATACAAGAGACAGAAGAGCTGGGGAATGGAGGTGTGTATTACAAATTTCTGTGGTCTCCTCAGTCTCTGTACAGAAGAGGGGTGAACAAACAGACTCCTCATCCTTCTAGCCAGGCTTGTAGCTCTGGACCCCAGTGGGTTGACATATCTCACCTCCCTTCTCACAGGAAGCAATGAAAGTGTTCCCCTTGAGCATAGAGTCCAGGGGCTCTGGGAAACTCTGATCCCATGTGGAAAAGACGTGTGGTGTGGATGGAGAAGCTTCTTGTATCTTTACTGCCTTGAGTCACCTTTACCACATTTGATTTTCTTGGCTGAAATAAAAGGCTTATGCAAACATAAGATAGAGTTAGCTTTGAAGCACAGCCATAGTCGTCCACCTGTGGCAGCTCACACTGTAATCCCAGCACTCAGGAGGCTGAGCTGGGAGGATTTCTGTTGAGGTTGAGGTAATCCTGGGCTACACGGTAAACTATGGGCTAGCTGGGCCTATAGTGTGAGTCTCTGTCACAAGCAAACAGGAAGAAGAGAAGCCTGACTGCAAGGCTGTTCTCAAAGTCCCAGTGCCTCCTCTGTATCAACCCCAGCGAACAGTCCAATGCACCCACAGAATGGACAAAGCAAAATGACAGGCAGGAGTGTTCATGTGCTACCAGTTCACACAGGACAGCCTCCAGAAGTTTCCAAGTGCTGTTCCCTTCAAGCAGCAGCCACTCCACGGAGGTGCTCCAACTGTAACACTGGAAGCTGGGAAAGGTATCATAAAAGGTAATGGGTTGCTGGGGCTGCTGTCTGAGAGGAACAGAGTGAGTCATTCCATCTCTTCGGCCTCCAGTTCACCATCTCAAAATCAAATAGTTGCAAACTCTCTGCTGGTCTGCAGTACACCACTTGTGAGTTTTACTTTTCTAGGCTTTTATTTAAGGTGTGTCTGTGGTTTGTGGTGAATATAGAAGCAATGGAGTTGACACATGTTCCTCTGTTCCCTGTGGGGTAACATTCAGGTACCTCACATATCTGCATCGCCTACCTTGATCCAGGGTCAGCTGAGATAACACCTCAGGGACCATTCCGTGTATCATGTGAACTTAGGCAGCTTCTCTCTCCAAATATGGTTCTTGTCGATAAACTACACTAGCAGACAAGATGCTGTGTTGTGTGCCTGAATTCCAGCACTCAGGATTCCGAAGCAGGAGGATGTGGAGTTCAAAGACAGCCAGAGCTTCAAAGAGAATTTCAGGCAAGTCTAGGCTGCTAAGTGAGACCCTGTCTCAAACAAACATCAAAGACAGGGTCTAATTCATTCCCAGGTCAGTTGTGAGAATGAAACGAGTTAACTGAGTTAAAATGCTTAGGAAATGACTTAATACACAGCAGACAATCGTCGCTCTCAAATTACTTGACACACAGCAGACAATCGTCGCTCTCACACTTATTTATACCTCTGGTTCCTGATGCTCATTCCCCTTATAAAGCCGCCTGTTGAAACATACTCTCCTTACACGACAGCAATTGAGAACGGGTCCTAAGCAGGTAGCTGAACATCAGCCAGAGTCTACAGAAATGGTTCAGCTTAGAACTAGTGCCCTGTGCCCACCTGCCCGCCATGTCCTTCCCCTCTTAAAGCCAGAAAAATACAAGTTAAGAGCCAACGTCCCTGTGTGACCTTTTACATGTTACTTGATGGCTCTGCATCTCAGCCTTCTAAGCTAGTTGTCCATGCGCCAATGGATGGCCCAAACCCATGCACATATTAGAGTATTGACAAGACTTGTGGGGTTATTAATAACAATTTAAACATAAAAGAGGACACAGAGTTGTGAAGCACACAGCGTGGGAAGCCTTTGTGGGCCCTGGAGAGAGGTAGTAAAGGATGCGTGTGATCAAAATGCATTTTATAAATGTATGAAATTTTCAAAAATTACACAAAAATATTTTTTTAAACTCTGCCTCACTGTCACACAGGATAATGGAGGCCAAGGTAATCTGCACAGTTCCTAGCATTTGTTTGTAGCACAGTACTTCATTAAATTCTAAATTTGAGTCTAAGCCACTGCATGTCTTCCCTCTCTACTGGGTTTCAAGCCTGCTAGTTGTACCCATGGGTATCACCCCCTCCTGGCCACAGGCAGACCACAGTTATCTGCTGATCTTCTTCTCTATTTTAAGCTGCACTTCCCGGGGGCTGCTTCTGGCCATTCTGGGAAAGTCAGGCATCTTTGTTAAAGATGCAACATTTAGGCTAGTAATCAGCCAGAGAAAGTCCAACAAGACTTTCAGCAGGGATGGGACTTTCATCCGCTGTGCCCAGATGTGGCCATGCGGCCACTGAGCACCTGAGATGTAGTCTAGTGACTTAGAATCACAACTTTCATTATTTTATTCAATATTATTTCATTTCATTTTAATACACTTAAATGTAAAATAGCCATCTATGATCAGTGGTGACTATATGGGACAGCAAAGCCTTAGAGATGCCTCCACTTACAGCCACAGTGCTGGCAATGCACCCCAAGCAATTCATCTGAACCTTTCAACCGTGTGTCTGCTCTACACGGCCTTTGCATACCTATCAAGACTGGCCTGTTAGCACAAAAGGAAAAAAAAAACTCATTCCGTGGCTATTTCCTATCCCTGAGCAACTAGAAAAACTGTTTGTTAAAATGCAAGGAGGTAGAAAAATGGCTCAGTGGGTAAGAGTATTTACCGCGAAGCAAGGGGACCTAACATCAGATCCCCAGCACTCACACTAAAGACCTGGGCACGGCTGCACGCATGCCTGCAACCCCACTTCTTGGAGCAGAAGTGGAAACAGAACCATCATTGAGACTTGTTGATCGCCAGCCTAGCTTCAGGTTTAGTAAGAGGCATTGTCTCAGAAGGACAAGGTGTGTAGCGATAAAGTAGAAAGCCAATGTCTTCCTTAGGCCACCCCACATATGTATACACACACACATACACACACACACACACACACACACACACACACACACACACACACACAGCAGAGAGAATCAGTGCATTCCTCTAGTTACTATATTTGAGGAATGTTCATAAATTGGACGTATCCCTGCACCAGCCCCAGAGGTTT
This sequence comes from Peromyscus californicus insignis, assembly GCF_007827085.1. NCBI lineage: Eukaryota > Metazoa > Chordata > Mammalia > Rodentia > Cricetidae > Peromyscus > Peromyscus californicus. The sequence continues at coordinate 148,315,544 of NW_026294584.1, forward strand.
CCATATGGAAGGATTATTATGAAGGACACTTCAGCAAAGGACAGAGAACTTAGGCCCCCAACTAAAACTCTATGCACCAACCCAAGATGAAGGCCAAGGGGCTGTTTCTTACAATTAAACCCTTGGGGTTTCCATTTAACTGAGGTCAAAAATTCCACGAGAATTATCTGACATCACAATATTTTTTATCTTAATCTTGCCAAGATCAGATTCCAAGAAGCAATAAAGAATATTAAGTTAGCTTTCATTTTAAATCAGTAAGTTTGTTAGGTTTGAAAACATAAACAAATTATCTTGTTTGCCTCACTGAGACTGGCCCTAGGAGAGAGACTCATCTTCTCATCTGAAAAGAGAGCCTTCCTGTAGCTCTTTGGCTTTCATTCCAGCATGTAAAGTGTGTTTCGTGGATTATTCTCAGCAAGTTGTTCCGGACAAAACTAACACAAAATGGAACAATCTCGACATAAGTATGAGAAAGTTGGGGACAGAAGAGCAGACTAACCTGTTGGCTTAGTTACTTGCCTATTGCTGCTACAAAACACCATGACTAAGGCAACTTATAAAAGAAAAGCATTTAATTTGGGGCTCACAATTCCAGAGGGTTGGGATCTCTGGCCATCATGGCAGGGAGCATAGCAGCAGGCAGGCAGGCATGCTGCTGGGGCAATAGCTAAGAGCTCACATTTTGATCCACAAACAGGAGGCAGAGAGAGATAACTGGGAATGTCATGGGCTTTTGAAACCTTCTAAACCAACCCAAGTGACACACCTCCTCCAATAAGGCCACACCTTCTAATCCTTCCAAAACAGTTCCATCAACTGGGGACCAAGTATTCAAACATATGAGCCTTTGGGGGCTATTATCTTTCAAATCATCATACCTGCTATTTGATGAACATCTACCAAATCCTTATGGTATGTCCAGATGACACAGAGAACAATGGGGCATCAATGAATTTCAGAACAAATTTATAACAACTACCATATCTAAATTACATGAGACACAAAAGGTGCTTGGAAGCACACACAAAAAGAAGCAGCACCTGACACAGGGAAGTCAAGAAAGCATCAGGAATGGTGGCTCACACCCATAATCCCAGCACACTGAAATCTGAGACAGGATTACTATGAGTTCAAGGCCAGGCTGGACTACAGTGTGAAACTCTGTCTCAAAAACAAATAAGCAAAAAAAGGAAGAGAAAGAAGGGGAGAGGGAAAGAGAACAAGAAGGAAAGAGGAGGAGGGAGGGAGGGAGGGAGGGAGGGAGGGAGGGAGGGAGGGAGGGAGGGTCAAAAAAGACCTTACTGGGGTTTTACCAAGATATCTTGTAAGGAGGAACCTTGACAAAGAAATAGAAATATCCCAAGCAAGAATGGGAACAGGAACGTGCAGAGAACATGGGAAGAGGATGAAAGCAAAAAGGAGGGATGTGTCTTCTACAGTAGGGAGGAGGCAGGCACACAGGCTCTGTCTCCATTTTGCAGCCTCTTGGTGCTCTTAGCCTTCTTGGCCCCCTTGGTAATCTTCCAAACACATGCCACCAATCCAAACATACAGTGGCCCTCTGGCCACACTCTGTTATGAGAAGGTTCTAAACTGAGACCCACCAACAAAACCTGGTGGTCTTGCTTCAACAACGTCTCAGTAAACCCACCACAGATGTGGGTTTACTGCACCTAGACAAAGACTCCACACTGTGGTGGTACGGTGCCAGCTAGCCACTCAATGGCAGTCGAAAGGCTTTAGAAGAATTGGAGCCCCATTAATGTGAGCTGGCGGTGTGGACACGGGTTGCTGTATTTAAGAGAAAAGATAAGAGACACCAAATTACAATTAATGAGAGGACTGTGAGAAGGCTGAAAGTGACCACAAAGCACAAGTCAATTGGGTGGCTCAGAAGAAAACAGAGACCATGAGGACCAAGGCAAGTACAGGACTATTTCTGAGCCAATCCTACCTTTAGATTTTAAAATACTGGCCATCTGAGCTGTGCTTAAGGAAGCAAGTTTAAGAAGGTGCAGGAAGAAGCTAGGTTATTCATGGAAAATGGATGAAATTATTATGTTCAAAAACCAGCTTATAATTTTTAGATGAATAACATTTGCCAAGCGATGTCATTCCATGTGACAGTTTTAAAATATCCAAAGATGCATCTCTGCTTTCTCATTATTCCACATGCTAGAAAAATATCAGAGGGTTTTTTTTTCTAGGTTTTTTTCCACTTTAATAAATTAGGTCACCTCACCAGGAATTTTGGACATGCTGGGTGGATTTTCCCAAATAAAGACATCACAGTGGTCAGTTGGCAATATCAGCCATAGAAGTGAGGTCCCCAGAAACTGGAACCACATGGGGAAGCAGTGACCAAAGAGCCTGGTGTCAGACACACACCAAGTCTCGCTTTCAGTAGCTGCTCTGCCCTTTTCTCCTTGTGTGTGTTTTGTAAAAGACAAGTGTCTTTCCATCCCCAGGCCTCAGTTTCCTGAACTGACCAAGGGAAATACTAGAGCCTCCTGGGATTTCCAGAAAGTGTGTGGAAGCCAGCTGTCACTAAATCTTGCTTCAGGAGCCAGGGAGATGGCTCGTTCAGTACAGTGCCTGCTGCACAGGCGTGAGGACCTTAGTTTGGATCCCCAGAATCCTTGTACAAGCTGGACATGGGGCTGGTGAGTCGGCTTCGAAGATAAAGGAGTTCCCCACATGGTAAAAGGCAAGAACCAACTCCCGTAAGCCGTCCTCCACACAGGCACCATGACATTCATGCAGACAGTTCCCCAACACACACAAGAAATAAATATGTAAATAAATCCTATTCACTTGAATTTGGTATCCAATGCCATGCATTTGTTCATTAGAAGGAGTTTGATGTTCTGGAATCTGGATATGTCAAGTAAAATACCCCACACAGTTCCTAGAAGTCCTGATGGCTAGTCATTTATTTAATCACCAACAAAGTTCATGCCCACCCTGTTCTTTTTCTGTGCATTTCAAACTCTGCACAAGCCACTGAGTAGGGTAAAGAAATATGAAAGTCTAATTATTTACTTTCTCCCCTAAAATCTTGTGAATAACTGACTCATAACATGTTTCTTGTGAATGTGGGGGGTCTCCTCTTTGAAGGTGAGTCTAAAATAAATGTGTTTGTCAAGGACGACACTGGGAGAGGACTTCTTTGCCCCTTGCTCTCAGGGGTCTCTTTTTCTAGCAATTAGCTTGAAAACTGCCCCCTCTGGACTCGTTCTCGCTCGCTCCCTGTCTTGTTCTCGAAGGGAATAAAGAGCTTCAGCCCCATCCTTGGGGCTTCTAAATCTCTGTTCTGAGAAACTGTCCGGATGGGCCTGACCTGTTTTTTCATCCACACGTCAAACCCAGAAGAGCGTCTACATTTTTCTGGCTGACTTCAATGCATCCTCACACAGAAGACCAAGCCTTCCCATAAATACGAACGCAGACCTGGCTTTTGTTGCCCCTCATCTTCTAGGTCAAAATGCAGAGGTTCAAGTTTCGCCATCCAGTGGTTTTTGAAATCTAGTTTAGAGTTTGTGGGTCTAGGAGTCACCATATATAGTTCATGTAGGAAGAAAATAATGTGAATAAAAGCCTTTAAAACTCCTATCCCTCGGGGACTCTATTCTAAGCAACACCCACACGAATTGAAATAATTGTTTGTCTTCTGAGTTTTCTAAAAATTCTTTTTTTTTTTAAGCCGTCATTCCTTAACACACATTTCTGGATGGCCCCAGCACTTGGAAGCAATGGCCCTATCTGACATGAAAAATCCCAGGCGTCGACCCCACATGGATTTTTCTTTATTTGTTCATATCTTACATATCAACTCTAAAAATAAGGAAAAGCTTACGTGTGTCATAGAAGACAGTCTGTCAATTTAAACTTACTCACCTGGTCTGCTAGTGAAAAACAGCCATGTCCAGGGGCTGAGGAACTACTGACAGTCGATAGTTTCTAAGGAGAAAGAACCCACTTTCTTCTGAGGGTGTGGCCCCTGATAGGTTGACCATACCCCAGTGGATGGCCTCACACTCGTGAGTATATGAGCAGGAGAAATTGGATTTGGTGGCTTTTTTGATTAAAAAGGGGACACAAAGCTAAGAGGGAGTGGTGGATAGAGAATGGGTCCAGGAGACACTGAGGGAAGAGTTGGGGTTGAGTGTAGTCAAAATATATTGTAAGAGATTCAAATGATAAATAAATCTTACTGTTTTTAAATGAAATTATCTTTGAGGAGGCCCATGATAAGAAGTTCCCACAGGAATTCAGTCCCAGTACTGGGACCAATGCCTTTCTCTTCATGAGAGGGGACCAAAGAGCCAAGAAGGTGGAGAACAGGAAGGGGACGTGAGAAGGTAGAATCAAGAGAAACTCAGTTTCCCTAGTTCCCCGCCAAGCGTCAGTCCTTGGTACTTTGGTTTGAGTAAGAGAAGAAGAAATGGTACTTCATTTTATCCTAGGCCGAAGTCTCCCTTTGTACGTGTAGAGGACATCATCTATCAGTCTTTATCACTATCCTCACCTCTCTTGGTTGTCTTTTGCAAGTCAGGTTCACTTAGCCTAGAAACTTCCTCCTAAGAGGCTCTTTCCAGTGGGTAATTGACTAGATTCCACTAGGGAGGGACACTAGAGTTAGATGTGAAAGGCAGAAGAAAAGATGCCAGTACGTCCCAGGAGCACGTGACAAAGATAGTCACTTTGCCAGTGACTCATGTACCTCCCCAGAGCCACACACTGGCTTCACTGTAGTCCTTCACTTACCCACTTCCAGAACAGGTCTTTCCTTCTTCTCCTCTTCCAAGACTTCCAAGGGTTTCCCAAGGCTCAAATCGCCAGGATTAAACTACATCCCGTTCAAAATACCTATGGTAGCTTCTATTCATCTTAGCATATTCATCTTTCATGCCTCTCAAGGGTATGCAAAATCATCAATACTTTATGGTCCATGTTCTTGACCTTTCTCCTCAACAACGGATAATTTCAGGAATTTATTTTGATATTTAAGTAATCATTAAAGTGAGAAGACATGAGAAGAGGGGGAGGATTTGTTGGGGGGAAAAGGACTTCAGTAGGAAAGGGGGGAAAGGGGGAAAGGGGTGAACATCACTTAAATTTATTCTATACATTTAGGAAACTGCCAAAGGATAAGATGACAGCAAAACATTATGGGGATAAAGGCACTTTAAATAAATCCATGGGCTAAAATATGTATCACGAGAAAAGATCTCTTGCAGAAGGCTACTTTGCATCACACTCTTGCCACTGAAGGTGATGTTTCCGCCCTCCTCTGTGCCTTGATGAAAGAGTTGGAGGTACACTGCATGCCTGTCTGTCACTGTATCTGTGCAGCTAAGTTTCTCCTGTGTCCCTAATCCCGAAGGGATTTTACTCACTTCTCAGCTTTTCAGTTAAGCTCAAACACACCAGGGATTTTAGGTGGCACAGCAATATCCAACAGGCTGAAAGTCAGTACGTTCTCTAGTAACGGAGCAGGTAGGGTTAATTAAATGAACATTTCCATGTACATCTTATCTTACCCACCAAAGTGCCAGATCCTCTGTGGCGGGGAAGACACCAGGCCTAGCTGGTCAGGTGCTCTACTCTGTATGCTTGTAACAGTGCCCAACCCAATGTCAGTACTCAATATGCACCTTATGTACACCGTCAGGAGTCAGGGGGTAGCTGGATAAGTGAACAGCAGTCACAAGCACAAGCAGCACAGAGCTCACACTGTGTGAAGTGGAGGGCATCTAACAGAGGTCCACAGAGAAGTCATGTAGAATAGAGCCTAAAACACATGAAATATGTACAGATGTTAACTGGGTAAGTGTGGCCAATTTACATTTGCCTCCAAGCCTTAGGTTCTGCCAGGAAATTGAGAACAATCATTAGACTGACTTTGTAGGGTTTTTAGAGTTAGGGTGACATGGGGAGGCAGATTATTCAACAAGGTGCCCTGCCCATAGCAAGCTCCCCATAAATATCGGCTATTAGCATTGCCAGTGCTCACCAGATTTGAATAGTCTAAAATATGCTCAGGCTATGCAATTAGAGGGCATCTAATTCAATCTTTCCTCAATGGTTCAGAGAGCACTAAAGTACTTCGGCAGGTCATTTACCATAGAAATTGCATCTCCAGTTCATTAGCCAGAATGGTGGGTAGCAGGGTGCCCCTGTTTGTCCTAGTCGAGGCCCTCATTGACACGGGGGAAGTTGGCTAGAAGAAAACAAGGTTTGGGCCACGTGGCAGGCTTCCAACTAGAACTGCTATCTGGGTTAGGATTACAAGATTAGTAACAAGGAGCACGGAGCCAATGGAATAATACATTCTGGCTATGAAAAAAAAGAAAGAAAGAACCTGACACCATAGCTCATGGAATCCTACCCTTTACGTGAAATGCAAGCTGGCAGGAGTGTGAAGTACATCACAGAGGCTGAAAGCTGATGGAAGGCAAATGACAATTATCAGTGCTAATGTACGGAGGCAGAGGGATGCCTGCTGCGAAGCCCGGGGCACCCATGGTAAGCCCTGTTTCATTTAACATCTTAGTTAATGACCTGGAAGAGGGATAAACAGAAGACTGAAGACAGATGCTGAAATGGGCATCTGTTGGCTTTGTCTGCCAGTCATCATGCTTCCTGTGGGTGTCCAGTGGTACTTAGGGACACAGCTCTTGCTTGGTGGATAAAATCTACCTAGGACAGTTAAATAAGGTGTCCAACCCCCATCTCTGCAGAGGATGGGAAAGTGACCCATGTTGGGTCAAAAAAGTTACTAAAGTTTGGATTGCAAGCACACATTCACCAAGAGTGTTTCCACACAACAATCTTAAACTAGCAGTTTATCTTTGAAGAAGAAAAAAAAAGTCATTAAAAGCCATTTTGTGTGGAGGGCAATATATATGTACACACACAAATAAATACCAATTCTAATAGAGACATAGCTTCTACACCTAGGCAGAAGTACATTTATCTAGTCCTAAGCAACCTCTCAAAATACCTCAGACTTTAAAATTTAGAAACGCTATGTATATAAAGAAAACTTTTTTAAAAATCAGTATTTAGATTTAACTTGAAAAACATTACTATGGGTGTTTTCAGGGCATGTGTAGTAGGGATAAGGATTTTCATAGTTACACAGTAGAATCAGTGTCCAAAAAGTCAGAGAATCCAGCACAGGACTGCAATGAGCTAAGACACTTTTTTTTTTTTGAAGCACTGTATTTTTCAGTCAGAGTCTTGCTATGTTGCTCAACACATACCCCACTCCTTGCATCAGCTTCTCAAAATGCTGGGACTATAGGTGTATACCAGGCTGAGGTCCTTTCAAAGGCCATTTAAATTCTCTATTACCTAAAGTATAACACATCAGACATGGACATGGGCTGTAAGTGACCTCTACAGGACATTGCCTGAGTTATGAGGCACATGTTTTTTGTTTTTTTTTTTTCTAAAGAAAAAGTTGCAAGACAGTAAGTCCAGTGGAGTTTGGAGAAATGTACTAAAGATGAGTCAGGTTATTCAAGGAGATAGGATGAGTGTTGGAAACACACTAGTTTTGATTCCAATAGCCCGGCCCTCTTGGGAGGAACGGAGGTGAAGGGTCAAGAGCTGCTTTGACGGCTGAAGACTGCCAATGACAAATGCCTCAGCTACTCCAGTTTAAAAGGAGACATGAGGACCAAAGCTGAGGCCAACTTCCCCTGAGCCCAGTGGGATGCTATCGCTGAACAAATGTCCCACACTGTCTCTGGGACAACCCACCTACTCTACTTTGGGGGCCAGGAGAAGAAACCTACTTTCCAACTGTGACAACGGTCATTTTCTTTCAGGAAGGGTTTGGAAAGAACTCTTTCTCAGTATTGGGTAAAGTAAATATCCAACTCCTAGCCTAGGGGTAACAGAACCTTACCCCTGTTGTGGTCTCCTCGACATCTCTGCCAGTGGGGGACCCACCTTTGCCACTGCATGGCTGGTGCTTTGAAAAGATCTAAAGTACCCACTGCATGCTGCATACATAAGGGTGCATAACAGTAGGTACATCACATAGTAGAGGAGCTACCTAGAATCATGTCAATCATGGTCTAAACAGAAAACAAATGGCAACTATAAATGGAGAAATTGAGAGCCTAACACAAATTATTTAAAAGAGTGTAAGCAGTTGGGGCAAAACCAATGGGGAGGACTGAAATGCCACAGACAAGCTAAGTCGGAGCTGTTATCATCATGGCCTCTGTATTGCTGTGACCAAATACCTGACAAAGGACAGGTAAGGAACGAAGCTTTATTTCTGGATCGTGGTATAAGGGGGTACAGGTCTTTACAGTTAGGAGGGTGAAGCAGCTGCTCCCACTGCATTTACCACCAAGAAGCAGAGAGAGATGAATGTAACTGCTCAGCTCCGTTTCTCCTTTTTCTTCAGTCTGGGACCCCAGCCCAGGGGCTCATGTTCATGTTTCTCACTCAGAGTAGGTCTTTCTTGTTTATTTAAACCCTCTAGAAACACACGCATAAAGACACCCAGTCATCCATGGTAATTCTAAATCCTATCTGGTTGACCACTAAGATTACCTACCACAGCCCACCCCCACCCCCCCACCCCCCACCCCCCCACCCCCCATCCCCCGGCAAAGGAAGGAAGATGAGAGAACTTAAAGAATTGCATCTGAGAGCAGGATCACCCCAGAGGTGCTGTGACTGTTGGGAGGCAAAGTTAGACATTTGCCACCCACAGCACAGCAGAGATGTGGGGAGCTAAGGGAACAGACAAGCAGCCATGTCCTCCTCAGTGCTCTCTGCTGCCACGCTTTCCTCTGGCCAGTTCTAGCACATGAGTAGTGGGTATGCTGATTGTAGAGTTCAGTCTGAAAATGGAGACAGCATGTGAGGAATGGGAGAGAGATCTGTCTCTATATCCACATTCCTCCATCTCTTGTACCAGAGCAACTTTTCACAGTCCTCCAAAGTAAGTGGGACTTAGTTTTGTTTTGTGTTTTTGGATGCTTGGGATTGAACTTACTGCTACACACAGGCTACCCAAGCGCATTATCACTAAGCCATATCTCCAGTCCCTTTGAAAACAAAATTTCAAGTTTGAGACAGTCTTACTAAGGTACCCAGGGAGGCCTTGAACTTGTGATCTCCCTGCCTCAGCATCCCTCCTGAATGGCTGGAGACCTAGCATGATGCCCCTTTTAACTTTCATTTCTGAGTCAGACTTTTGTCGTCACTTAGCATCAGACCACATTTTCCTTCATTTTTACAGTTACACAGGTGCTGTGTTCAGCAGTGGTACTCCCCATTTCCCAGCATCTTCTCAGTCATAAACATGGAACAAACCTTCCCAAGGCTGCAATCCTAAAAGGAAATGGTGAACAAGCTGATTGCCCCCAAATACGTCAAAAGACAAAGGAAGTCTGTGTTGCAGCAAGTGAAAGGTCAAGCGCATGACTTCCTTAAGCGGTTCCTTGAAGCAAGAACTGTCCCCACACGAAGAAGGGTTTTTAAAAATGACTGAAACAGCAGGGCCACTTTTGACTCAGGGACTGACTTCCACTTTGCCTGGCTCCACCTCCAGGCTTCTGGCTAAGCCCAAGGCCTCCTATAGAAGCCCCAGGACTGGTTCCCACAAAGTCCTGCTATATAGAGCAGGACAGAGCAAGGAGAACATCAAGAAACTGGGGAGTCATTTAGAACTTGGAAGAGGCTCTAACAAATGAGAACTGTTATGTCATGAAAGAACTACAAAGGAAGTAGGCCAGCTGTCAGAACCCCAAGATGTTTGCTGACAGCATCTTCAAAGGGCGGCAGCCTTGGATTTCCACCATTTCGAAAAGGACCATGTGTCTGGCTCAGCAGGTCAGACCCATCCTCCCTCCGCTGTGCCTCTTGCTCTGACTTTGGCACCCAGAGATGCTTTATGAGCAAACCCAAGGCATGCTCCTCTCCCACATTAGCCTCGTCCTGATAGGAGGGACCACTAACATTCTGAAGGTCCCTAGCAGCCTGAAAACCACCCCAGCCCAGCAATCTTGTGCCATATTTTACTCTTGACCATTAAAGTGCGGGCATTCTGAAACAATTTTCAAAGCCCTTAAAGCTATTAATAATGAGATTCTGATGAGCTGGTTCAAAGTCAGCACTAATGACCTGTTGATGATTTTAATGGTTCTCTCAGCACATACTGTGAATGACCCATTGTTGAAATAGAGAGTGACTGGTTTGTACATTAATCCATTAACTCTTCTCCTCTCCTCATTCTTCCTAGACCAAAACATTTCCTTCCTTCCCATTTGAAGAGTTAATGGGTAAAGAAACTAACAGAGGTGCACAGAAGAATACATATCCGTGACTGACAGCCAGAGAGGCAAAAGGAAGAGGCGAGAACACACGAAAGATTCTGAGACACAGGCTGCGGCCTGTCTATATAAGGCTGAGGTCTAGAGGGCGATGAATCCAGCAGGAGCATACTCAGATGAGCAACAGGGATGGGCAGCATGCAAATTCAGACAATGAGAAAGTTGTGGATATGAGGGGAAATCAGGCCAGGGAACTTCTCAGACCATCATCTTAGAGACTTTCTTATAGCAGTAATAAATATTCAACCAAAAGTATGCAATATCCAGCCCTATTTGTACATAGTGCCTCCAAGTTCACCTTTCTGTGCATATTGCTTAGTCCTGGAGCAACTGGGCCTTATCTGCTCCTTACGCCTTTAAGCTGCCATCCACAAGCAAAGAGTGAATTCCTTTCTTCTATGGGACCATCTTGACTAGATGGTCCTTCTCCATCTAACAGCTTGCATTCAGAGACCACCTGGGACAAGAAACATCTCCTCCCCCACACCACTCTGCCCCACAGGCAGTAGCCAGATTAGAGAAGGCAAAAAGGTCCAACATTTAAGCAGAAAGAGCAAAATAAGTTTGTAAGTCAACAGTCAAAAATCTTTGCCTCCTACTTGGCTCTGCCTGTATTTATAAAAATGTGTGTGTGTGTGTGTGTGTGTGTGTGTGTGTGTGTGTGTGTGTGTGTGTGTGTTTTGTGTGTGTGTGCATGTGGAAGCCAGAGGCCAACCTCAAGTGTTGCTCCTCCAATGCCATCCACCTTGTATTTTAGAGACAAGTGTCTCACTGGCCTGGAGCTCATCAAAGAAACTAGACTGACTGGCCCAAAACTACATGATCCTCCAGTCTCCACCTCCCCAGCACAGTATTACAAATGCAGACCATATTGCCTGTTTGTTGCTGTTTTACATGGCTTCTGGGGATCAAACTGAAGTCCTAATGCTCTGTGGCAAGCACTTTTATGCCCGAGTTAGCCCCAGCCTGTGTATTTAAAGGATAAACCCACAGAGAAGTCATGTAAAGAGTCCTGGATATATGGAAACTCACAAACTGGGATATATAGCTGAAAGCATTTGCATGAAAGATAAAATAAGGCAGAAAATAACATCACAGCAGTGATTCAGACCACCAAGCCTGAGAGTCAGACAGGGGATGTTGAAAATAATTCCCGAAAAGAAACCATGGGAATGGCAGGATCCATCAGTGGTATCATATGGAGACATGGATCTGAGATTTTTACATGGAGACACACTAGAAGTGTTGTTCTTTTAAAACAGGTCATTTGAGTTTTCCTCCCAACAGCATCATTCCCAATAAGGAATCTTTGAGGAGAACTGCTATTTGGGGTTTAATTTTGCACCTCAAGAAAGCCCTTGCAGCAGAGCTGGTATTTTTTTTTTCCTGTAAACTGTCAGATGATAGTAAATACCTGACACTTGTGAGCGCTGTGGTCCTTGCCTCTATGTAGCTATTCAGCTTTGTCTTTGGAGTGCAAAAGCAGCCATAGACAACATGTCAACAGATGACTGTTGTTGTGTCCCAATAAAACTTTATTTACAAAAACAAACATCAGCTGGGCAGTGGTGGCGCACGCCTTTAATCCCAGCACTCACGAGGCAGAGGCAGCCGGATCTTTGTGAGTTCAAGGCCAGCCTGGTCTACAGAGCAAGATCCAAGAAAGGTGCAAAGCTATACAGAGAAACCCTGTCTCAAAAAACAAAAAAAAAAAAAACCCATCAAACATGTCTGCCTAAAGGTTACAGTTAGCCAACTCCTGCCATAGAGAGTAAGGATATTCCAATGTGCTAACAACCATACCTTACTAGGGTTTATCCTAAGAAAGCCGATGCTTTGGGGCATAAGAGATGTAATTAGTAAGAAAACAATGGGGTTCAAAAGAGGAGCATTATTATAAGCAATTGCATTCAGGTTGTCATATAAAATCTGTGATTAAGTCAGATTATGTAATAATATATACAGAAGATGAAGTTGCAGTTGTAATATTAAAAAAAAAACAGGATGGTTATAAAAATATAGAGATAAACTTGTAAGGAAATTGACCAGAGCTTGAGGGAAATGGTTAAAAATAAAAAAATTTTAAAAGTATGTTCAAAGGAAAATGACCCAGGAAATGATAAAACCAGCTCTGTGTGATGACGTAAACTGAAGATGGCAGGGAAAGCAGGCGTTCCTGGCTGTCATCCGCCTCTTCCTCTCTCCACCAGAGAGACTGGTCTGCAGACTGGAGGGGGCAGGCAGACAAGGCTATGATGGTGCTGGAGTCCTCTATGGAAAATGAACAGCAACGAGGCAGTCACCTCAACAAATACATCAGTACTGTCCCAAGACAGTGACCATCACCCAGCCGCAATGGCAGCTGTAAACTTAACTTACAGTGAACTAGGCAGTGTGATTAGACCTTCAATAATCATGAGCCAATTGAGTCCTCAGAACAATACTGCACATGGAAGTATTAGCATTTTTCCCATTTCGTGGATGAGTCTCTAAGGAATTAAAATTCTTGTCTAAGTTCTCAGTTTGTAAAGATAAAGTTCAGTCTTGAACTCAAGGATGTAAAGCACAAATGTCTTAATCTGTGTGTGTGTGTGTGTGTGTGTGTGTGTATTGAAGCATATATATGTGTGCATGTTAGTGTATGTTCAGGTGTACATGTGTGTGAGTATATGTTGAGGCCAAGGACAACCCCAAGTATCATTCTTCAGGCACCATCTGCCTGTTTAGTGTGTGTGGGGTAGGGGGGGGGGCTTTCATTGGCTTTGAACCTACCAAGTAGTCTAGGCTGGCTGCCAGTGAGCCACAGGGATCTGCCTGTCTCCATCACCCCAGCACTGGGTTGTAAGTAAACACCAATGTGCCTAGCTTTTTCATGTGAGTTATAGGGACTGAACTCAGGTCTGCATGCTTTCAAGGCAAGCATTTTACCAACTATACCATCTTCCCAGGCTAAAAGTCCTGCTTTTATATGATAATATAATAGCACCCAAAAGACTGAGACAGGTGGATTGTGAGTTTGAAGCCATCCTATGTAGCTAGAGTTTTCCTGCCTGGCCTACAGTCAGGACAAATCTCTGTCACCCGCCAGTCCCACAGGCACTCAGACCCGACCAAGTAAACACAGAGACTTATATTGCTTACAAACTGTATGGCCGTGGCAGGCTTCTTGCTAACTGTTCTTACAGCTTAAATTAATCCATTTCCATTAATCTATACCTTGCCACATGGCTCGTGGCTTACCGGCATCTTCACATGCTGTTTCTCATCATGGCGGTTGGCAGTGTCTCCCCGACTCAGCCTTCCACTTCCCAGCTTTATTTTCCTCCTTGTCCCGCCTATACTTCCTGCCTGGCCACTGGCCAATCAGTGATTCATTTACCCACCAATCAGAACAACACATTTGCCATACAGAACATCCCACAGCAATCCTAGGCTACATGTCTGCAAACATATATATATATATGTTTATATATCAGATACATATAACCTAAAGATTTGTTAAAGATTCACAATTAGCCGGGCAGCAGTGGCACATGCCTTTAATCCCAGCACTCAGGAGGCAGAGCCAGGCAGATCTCTGTGAGTCTGAGGCCAGCCTGATCTACAGAGCGAGATTCAGGACAGGGATCAAACCTACACAGAGAAACCCTGTCTTGAAACCCCCCCCCCAAAAAAGATTCACAATTAGTAACACTTAAGAAAACAAGCCAAATTTAGAAGTAAACTAATTGAAACTAGCATATACTGTCATTTTTTTCATGGTAAAGCATAAACAAATAAATAAACAAATAAATAAATGGCCAGTTATAATTTGTATAGATTCACAGAAAACCTCCAAGAAGCAATTGTTAAATAAATGGTGTGATTGTTTTTTAAAAATATGGAAAGATACAACCATCAGGAATCAGCACAGAGTCACCATTGGTCCATTTCTGCCCTCACCCATCCCAGTGGCCCACAGTCACAGTGTCCTAACAACATAGCCTCCATCCAGTGCCACCCTTGCCTCTGAAAAAGCCAGGCTCATGATATGCAGATAAAGTGCTTTCCACTAGTGGTGGATATCAGGATACAGTCTCCTGCCATGTTCCTGATGCTACTTTTGCTAGGTCCAAATGAGGCCCAAGTGTTCATATTAGCACCCAGCTCTGCATTCCACACCTGTAAACAACAGGCAGCTTCAACAGCCTGAGCTCCATACCCAACATCCCACAACTGTGCTTTGAATGTAACTTGTATTGTTTATATACAGTCAAGAGACCTAGGGTAAGCCTTTTAACTTCAAGCTTCTCGTCTGCCAAATGAAGCATCCTAGAACACTGAGAAGCTGAGTAGACGGCTCGGTGGCTAAGAGTGCTTGCTGCTCATGCATAGGCCCTGAGTTCACTTTCCAGCACTCATGTTAGGAAACTCACAGCTGCTGTAACTCCAGGAGATCCTATACCCTTTTCTTTTCTTTTTTTGTTTGTTTGTTTGGTTGGTTGGTTGGTTGGGTTTTGTTGTTGTTGTTGTTGTTGTTATTGTTTTAAGCAGGGTTTCTCTGTGTAGTTTTGGTGCCTGTCCTGGATCTCACTCTGTAGACCAGGCTAGCCTTGAACTCACAGAAATCTGCCAGGCTCTGCCTCCCAAGTGCTGGGATGAAAGGTGTGTGCCACCACCGCTTCCTATACCCTTTTCTAGGTTCTGTGGGCACTATGGTCACATGTGCATACACACACTTTAGAATAAAAATGAGTCTTAAAAAACACACTGACTTATCATGATGGTTAAGAAAGAAGATGACTTTTGAAGTAATCTGAATAGCACAATGAGCTAAACAAATAATAGTTATTGCAAGTCATGATTAGCCTTACTTTTAACATAATTTTTTTGTGCCTTTGCTGATGGGATTGCTAGACTGTAAGCCAGACGATACGCATGTGTGGAAGCACAGTGAGGAGGCAGGCTAAATTTCTCAAGGATTCATATGAACCTATGACTGGGAGTGGTAAGCAGAATAACTGTGCAGGAAAAGAGACTCGCAGATATATCTAGGGACCAATCAATGCCACTCAGGAGGAGACTCCAATAAAATGTTATAGGCAGATCCCAAGAAACAGCAGCACCCCCTGCCCCAGGGCCAGCAATAACAAGCCCTTCAGACTTCGTGTGCCTTCCCATTGTCAACTAGAAAGCCATTTATACCTATGTATCAGTAACTTATAATTTATGCCCACCCACTTCCACAAAATATGTGAAACAGTTAACAAGCCTATGAAAGACTTGAATGAAGACATAGAGGCTTACTTATGAAAGAATGACATCAATCCCAGAGTGACAGAATATGGACCCAAAATAGACCATGGTAAGCCAAATCAAAGATGAAGTGTAACAGTACCATCCACCAGGTCTAGCACTTAGGTCCAAATTAAACAAAACACCTGTATCTACAAGAGCAGGATGAAGAAAAAGATTTGAGATAGCCCGTTTGTTGAAGATTTGAAGCTTATGGGTGATGACAATATCAATCAAAAGTTCAGTGTGCTTTTCCAAAGAGGAAACGCCTTGTATCTTAGGCTTCAGAAAGAGGCACGGGGCTCTTATGATGAAGGGAATCATTTTTTCTGCACGACACAAATCACACATGGAATACCATGGGAGGGCCATGTTCAGCTCTAGGCAACATCTAGAAACCAGGCGGTCATTCAGAGGTAGTTTGTCCAGTAAAAGAAATGAAAAGAAAAATATTAAAAAGTTCAGGGCTGGAGTTGTCACTCAGCAGGAAAGGGTTTGTCTGGCATGCATGGGGCCCTGAGTTCAATCATCAGCATTACAAAAGTTAATGAACTTATACCCTGTGCTGCACACACAGAAGAAGAGAGGTGCAGCACACGCCTGCTGATTCTTGCGGAACACCCTCTCCTCACACTCCGTTTTTCCACCCTCTACTAGAATTGTGTTACAAAGACCACCAATGACCCTGAGCCACAAAGGCCAATAGACAGTTGACCATTCCACCGTCCTCTACCGCCTGCAGATCTTCTACAGCCTGATTTGTAAGTTTCTTGGCTAGTTCCAGTAATATCACCATGTCTTGGTTTCTTCTTTGTTCAGTGGTAATGTTCTTCTGTCTCTCTTCCCTCTTATAACTCCTTAAAGTGGAATACTCCACAACTCACCAGGTGAATAATTTGTATAGCTATTCAAATCCGAAACAATCACATCCAAATCGACCTTGAAATTTCATCTTTAGTGATGGCTCTTACACATAGATATCTAGTCCCAGAAGTCTTCCAACCTCAATGATCTGATTGATTTCTAAGTCAGAAATAGCCGAAACTAATTCAATACCCCAGCCTTCACTTTCTCAGTTTTGGGTACCACCCCGTTCCCAATTCATAGAAACCCAAGCTTCCCTCCTCCATCCTCTCCAGCCACATGCAATCACTCACCAGTTAAGTCCAATGAGCAGTAAATATTTATCTCAAAATCCAAACTCTCCACGTCCACACACCCCTAACCTATTTCTCACCTGGACTATGAAATAGCCAGCTGGCTCTTTCTTGCCCCTACAGACTAGCCATAATCTAGTTAGCTTTACTAAGTCAGAGCATAGGCTTCCAGGCTCTATCACACTTAGCACAAAAATCCAAGAACTTTCCTGTCTGCAAAGCCCTACTAGCCTTGGCCTCTGTCTTGCTCCCTGACCTCTTTTAGTTGAATACTTCCTGCCCTCTTGTCCCATAACCCTCTCACAGCTCCCGGAACACACCAAACCTGTTCCTTTCTTTAAGAGTCTACCCTGGTTGCAGGTCCACTCATGCCCCATACTTTTTAATCCATCAGGCAGATACACAAATGCCACCTCCTCCCAGAGACATTCTAGGACAATATCATCTGAAAAAACTCCAGCCTCCTTTATTTCACTTGGACTTCTAACGGCAAATCGTGTTAATGTTGGTCAGTTCTACAGCAGCATGGCTCTTGTCTGTTTTATTTCCCCAGCTAAGCAGCAGTAAACGTCTGGCTAACGTACAATGGGGAATCAGCCAGCTCACAGACTGGAGGATCAAATTCATTTATCTGATGTCTTCCTAGTATTTCAAACACCTGAACTTTGTGGCAACTGTTTCATTATTGCATTTTCTTCTACTCTCTAAAATCCTCTTGGGACTCATTGTGATCACGCTCTTTCTAGAGCACAGATTATCATATCCAACAGGTATTCAGTGTTTATTAAAGGGAACTAAATTTGGAAAGAAGCCTATCCGGGCTCCATCTAAAATAGAATTCTCAAACAGTTACCACTATTGCATTGATAGTGATCTTGCTATCTCTGGAGTATTCAAGTGTAGGGTGAATGGTAAGTTACCCGAGGTGTAAACAACAGACCTGTGTATCAGACAGAAGATAGGACTAAATGCTGTCTCACATTCAGGATGTTACACCTTCATTCTCTGTAGCATGTAGTGAGAATAAGGAGATGTTCCTGAGGTCTGGGGGACACCAGAGATAAAGCACCCAATTTTTTTATTTCTTTTTTTTATTAAGAAATTTTTTATCTTCTCCACATATCAAACACAGATCACCCCCTTATCCTTCCTCCCGCTATACCAAACACAGATCACCCCCTTATCCTTCCTCCCGCTGCCCTCCATCCTTCCTCCTGGCCCATCCCTATCCCCTCCTCCGAAAAGGTATGGCCTCCCATAGGGAGTCATCAAAGCCCAGAACATTCGGCAGAGGAAGATCCAAGCCCCTCTCCCCACATCAAGACTGTGCAAGGTGTCCCACCATAGGCAATGGGCTCCAAAAAGCCAGTTCATGCATCAGGGATAGATCCTATTCCCACTGTCAGGGGCCCCTCAAACAGACCAAGCTACACAACTGTCTTGCCCATGCAGAGGACCCAGTTCAGTCCCATGAAGGCTCCACAGCAGTTGATCCAAAGTTCGTTAAGTTCCTACTGGCTTGGTTCAGCTGTACCTGTAAGTTTCTTCATCATGGACTTGATGCCCCTTGCTCATAGAATCCCTCTTCTCTCTCTTTGACTGGATTTCTGGAGCTCAGCCTGGTGCTTTGCCCTGGCTCTTCGCATCTATTTCCTTCAGTTACTGGATGAAGGGTCTGTGATGACAGGGCATTCACCAATCTGATTACCGGGGTAGTCTAAGCTGGGGTCATCTTTGTGGATTCCTGGGAACTTTCCTCACACCAGGTTTCTCCTTATCCCCATATCTCCCTCTATCAACATATCTCCTCCATTGGAACACCCAATTTTTAACAATAGGCACTGTAGCCAGTTGTAGTTATTGGGTGAGTGTGCACTGAGAAATATGCGCAGCCAAAATAGGGATTTGATGATGAAAGAAAATAGAGAGTGAACATAGTAGGTCACAAGGAAAGGCTAGGCATCAGAGGGGCTCTGCAGGTTACGTAAGCATGCTTGGAAAGAGCCAGAGGGAGGAGGCTGGAGGAGAGCTGAGCACAAAGTGAGAACGTGTATCAAAGGACCACGGACTGAGGACTGCTGCATGTGCATGATCCCCAGCAGCAGAATCAGCCCAAAGATGGCCAGGCTCTGAGACAGAGAACCTGGGGAAGGTATGTGTTAGATAAGGAAGAGATGGAATGTGCCAGTCATGAATCTCTAAGAAGGTTTTGTTGGTATTTGTTGTTTGTTCTAGTTAGATTTAATAGCACTTATTTCAGATGTAATATGTTGTTGTTGTTTTAATGGTAGGAGCATGGCAGAGATGTTGTAGGGAGAGAAAGAGCTCCCTTTCTAGGTTGCATGCCCTAAGTTTCTTCTAGAAAGAATAAAACTACTTCAAGGAAATTTCTAGAACTAGGAAGGGGTCCACAATATCATTGAGTTAAAAACTAAGAGCATGGTTAATTCTGGTTTTAGACCTGACAGTAAAATACAGGATGGGGTTGGATGTGATTTCCCCTCAGAGCACAAGGGCCTATATTCTCAGCTACCCTCTTCAAGAATACAGTGACAGATTCAGTAACTGATGAAAGCAGATACAGAGACCTACAACCAAGCACTGGGCTGAGCTCCCGGAGTCCAAATGAAGAGAGGGGAGAGGGATTATATGAGCAAGAAGTGGTCAAGATCATGACAGGGAAACCCACTGAGACAGCTGACCCAAGCTCATGGGAGCTCATGGACTCTAGACCAACAGCTAGGGAGCCTGCATGGGACTGACCGAGGCCCTCTGCATGTGGGTAACAGTTGTGTGACTTGGTCTGTTTGTGGAGCCCCTGGCAGTGGGACCAGGATCTGTTCCTAGTGCATGAGCTGGCTTTTTGGACTTATTCCCTATGGTGGGATGCTTTGCTCAACCTTGATGCAGAGAGGAGGAGCTCGGTCCTGCCTCAACTTGATACGCCATGCTTTGTGGACTCCCATGGGAGGCCTTACCCTTTCTGAGGAGTAGATGAGGGGGTGTAGAAAGGAGATGGGGGGAGGGAATGGGAGGAGAGATGGGAGGGGAAACTGTGGTTGGTATGTAAAATAAATTTTAAAATTTTAGAAAAAAGAATGCAGTGACAGATATAGAACCTTGGAAGCTGATAGCCTGTCTGTGGGTGCTGTATGATGTCAGTCATGGAGCTGGCCCTTCAAAAGGCTTTGGCAAGAAAGAGGTTGGCTATAGCTCCTGCTGGGAAGCAATTCCTTCATGGCTGCAGCCCTTACCAAGCTCATGAAACACACTGCCCACTCCTCCATTCAGGGGTGATAAAGGCTCCCAGAAGCTGATACTTGCTGGTCTGTTAGATCATCAGCTCGTGTTGAGTCCCTTATTTATTCCCACATCTGTAGTCTGTTAATCAGCCCCTCCTCCACTTGGTTCCTACCAGGTGCTTGCTACAACCCTAACAAAGACTTGAAAGATGGATTCCTTCCCTGGGGCAGGACTTACCATCCTATCAACCTAACGGGACTGCTACATATCTCTCTCATTAATCATTGTCTGAACTGCAGAACCTACGGGTTAGGTTACCAACAACCTGATTTTGTTTCTAGCATTGTATCTGTTAGATCACCTATGGCACGATAGATTTCGACTTGAAATAGCTTCACCTAAATGTCCTTAACTTACAATTCTGACCTAACTTCACTCTCTACCTGCCTTCCCAAAGGTAATCAGCATCTCCTCTCTGGCACAGGTCATGTGTTGCTGGTACCTCTAAAGGAAGACTACCAAATACTGAACAAAACAGCTAAGATTCACTAGTGGGTTCCTGACTCAGCAGAGAATTTGCAAAGCAAATCAAGAAAGTAAACTAGAGTTCCCTGGTGGAAATTCACTGTAGGAACTGAAGGCAAAGCTCTGAGTGGACAGCCCAAGTCTACACTTTGCCAGACCCCAGTGTGGAGCAGCCTCCCCAGACCCCAGTGTGGAGCAGCCTCCCCAGACCCCAGTGTGGAGCAGCCTCCCCATGTGAGAGAGTCCAGCCTGGAGGGGACAGAATCTGGTCAAATCTGGCTTTCAAAAAACACTCATCTCAATAGTTTCTTGGGTTAATCCATCCATGAGTGCAGAGGCTGATTCACCTCCCTGGGTACCCCGTCTAAACCCACCTTCTACTATCTCGCAAAGGACTTAAATTCCATGATAGGTTTCAGAGAAGACAAACATAGTCACAGCACAATGGTCCTGTACCCTTTCTTCATGTTCAACACTTCCCCAGCCACCTGTTCCCATCTGGTCTTTTCCAAAAATCAGAAATTACACACTAATTAAATGCTCAGAAGTTATGCTTTATTGATTACTTCTATAAAACTATCTGAAACAAGATTAGATAGCCCACTTTTCCCATGTATTATTTCATTTTCTCAAATAATCTGTTAGATTGGATTGTCCCTATTTTAGAATTAATGAAATCAAGGCTCAGAATGATTAAGTAATTAACTCAGGATTATAGAACATTTTAACTCAACTTAGAACCAAGGTGTTTATCTTCAACTCCACAGCATATCTCCAACAACACACCTCTTCCCCTGTGCCTAAATTAACACTCTAGAACACCAGTAAGACATGACAGGACACCTTAGCTGTAAATCACAGCTTCATCAACCCTCATACACAAGGCTGAGTTCTGAACCTGGGCTTCTACTTGCTGGTGCACACACTCAGGAGTAACACTCACCAGCACCATCTACAGAAAGCACCGGCTTAGCTGTGACGTGACCGGAGCCTCTGTACTCATATATCTCCACTCCCGATCACCTGACACAGCCAGAACAGTGTCATCTCTGGAATTCCTCCTTATCTCAAGTTAAACACTCACTCACCAGGGGCAGAAGCTCAGCATCTCTACTCTCCTTGCCTCACCTGAACAGACAGGATACATGCTCCCACTTTCTCTCTTAAAAAAAGAACTCAACATATCTAAGGATGAAGAGGCAGGAAGCTCTAGTCCTTTCAAGATGACAGAGGAACAGAAGCATGGATGAAAGATGGAAACATAAGCTAAAGTTGGAGTTTCGAAGAATTGTGGCTGATTGAATGAGCTCAGCTCTGCCTCTGCTATCCAAAGCACCAGCGTGTGTGACCAGAGAGGACTTCATCTTTTCCTAGGAAAGCATTCTATCCATTCTGACTTAATGTTCAAGGCTATTCACAGAGCCCTAGATATCAGCAAGTCAGGGAATATACTTAAAGACAGCCTGTCGAGACAGACAGACTGGTTTTGAGTTCAGACTCTGATATAAATTTGTGGAATTTCTAGCCATTGAGTTAGCCACCTAGAACAACTATTTCCCAACCTATGATCACTACAGTATTTATTTCATGGTATTACTGTGATAATTAAGGAATGGGATTCATTAAATCAATAGAAAAACACCTTGCACATGGTATCATCAATTACAAGGTTGATGAGGGCAGGCTATCTACCTTGATGGAATGGTTGGTTTCACACTAGTCCTCCTATTAGAAGCAAATGTAAAACAGAACTAACTCTGTAAAGTAACATCACAGGCAGTGACTAACACACAGCCTAAGACTTTGAGTACTGAGGAAATTGAAACTCATGAGCTAAGCTGCTGACCACTCTGGCCTTTTGCCTAGACACAATTCCCTGGCTGGAATACAGTAAACCAGAGTCTAAGCACAGCACAGCATAGCACAGCACAGAAGCCCAACAATACTGAGAAGGCAGAGGTCAGAGTTCCTGCAGCTAAGGAGGTAAGACCTGAGAAAAACAAATGGTAAATAAATATTTGAAAAGTGTTCAGCATCCTTCATTATCAAGGAAGTGCAAATTAAATTGCTTGAGATCCTATCTCACCCCAGAAAGAATAGGTACCATCAAGGAAACAAATGGCAGTAAATGTTGGCTAGGATGTGGAGAAAGAGGAACACTTACACACTATGGATTTGGATGGAGAATGGTATATCCACTATGGAAGTCCATGTGGACGGTGTTCATAAAACTAAAAGCTGAACTCCCAGATAATCTGGCTGTACCACACCTATGTATACACCCAAGGGACTCTAAGTCAACAAACCACAGAGAAGCATGTACTCTTCCATGTTTCCTGCTGACTGTTCACAATAGCTAAGATGTCCAAATTAATGAAACAGTGCTTATACACAATGGCACTATGGAAATTTTTCAGCCACAAAGAAAAATGGAATTATGACATCTTCAAGAGAATGGACAGAATTGGAAGTCATCATGTTAATTGAAAGAACTCTAATTCAGAAAAGAAAATACCACTCGTTTGCTTTCAGATGAAGAATCTTTATTTAAATGTGATGGAGGGGGGATGAAAGTAGAAAAGCAACCATAAGAAAGGAGAAAGAGTACTTGCAGTGGGATGTCTTTCTGTACTCTGTGAATATGTGTTGCTCCCATTGACTAATAAATAAAATGGCTTTGGCCTATGGCAAGGCAGCTTAGAGGCAGGTGGGAGATCCAAGTGGAGATACAGGGAGAAGAAGGGCAGAGGAGAGGAGATGCTAGCCCATTGTCCAAATAGCAACATGCAGTGGGACACAGGTAAAGTCATAGAACATGTGGCAATTTCAATAGAAAAGGGGTGAGTTAAGTTATAAGAACTAGCTATGGCTCAAGGAGCTTGAGCTATCATAGGCCATACAATTTATAATTGATATTAAGCCTCTGAGTGATTATTTTATAAGCAGCTGCGGGACCTCAGGGCGAGTGGGACAGAAGAAACTTCCAGCTACAAGTACTTAAAGTGGAAGAGGGAAAAGAGAGGGTGAGGGAACACATGTGACATGAATGCAAAAGAAAACTATTTCCAGGAGGAAAGGGGAGCAGCAAGAAGTGGGGGGGGTGGGTGGAGAACAGTGGGGGAGGGGATGGCTAAAGACAAAGTAAGATGACATATATGTATGAATACAACATAAGGGAGCCCATCACTTTGTGGAATCACTTAAAAATTGAAATTTTAAAAACTAAAAAGAAATCTTAAGAATGATAGGACCTGCAGGTCAAGTATCAGAGGGATGTTCCTAAAAAAGGAGGTACCTAAATCCAAGATGAATTCTGGTTGTACATGATTGAGGGAGACTCAATAAGATTTTCCTGATAATGGCCAGTCTATTTGAAAGTGAAGCTTAGTCCTGGGTCTTGTTGGACTTCCAACGCATCCAGAGAAGAATGAACTTTTTCCACATCTTGTCATATCTCTAGCATCAATCTGAGTTTCCAGAAATGCTAACCTTTAGGATTAAGAATTACACTCAAAAGGAAGATCTCCAATGAATACTAAATCCAAACTCCAATAGAAGCCACAAGTGTTTGGCTAGTACATATGAAACTCTGGGTTCCACCACAGCATCACATAAAACAGGTGGTGTGTATCTGTCATCCTGGTTCTGGGGAGGTAGGGGCAGGAGGATCAGAAGTTCAAAGTCATCCCCAGCAACATGGTGAGTTCTAACTGGTCAGTGTGCGATGCAGGAGACCCTGTGTCAGCCACAGAAGTCAGAGTTTACGGGTTCAGAGAGAATCATTGTATGTATTTTCCATAAATATGCAACAGTGAAGTATAAAACCATGCCAAAACAAGTTCAAGGTGATCGTATAGCATTTAAACTGCAAGATAAACTACGAGTAAATATTTTCCCAAGGAAAGCAACAGAATCCAGATTCTCTACATTTTGCCTAATTTCCCAGTATTCAGCTGAAAAATCGCTTACAAAGAAAATGAAATCCAGGTTTGCACTTCATCTATGAAAACTAAAAGACCATTAGAAGCTGTTATTGCCTTAATGAGTGAGTGAAGGAAAAATCTTAATAAAAGCAGAAATTTCAACGGAAAAGATGCAAATATAGTTCTAGAAGTTTATAAAAGATACAATAACTGAATTTTAAAAAACATTCTGTAAGCTTAGCAGCAAATTGGAGGTGACAGAGAGTTGGTGAACTTGCAGACAGATTAATAATATCATTGATCTATCCTTTCACTTTGTTTGCCTTGGCTCTCCGCCTAGAGAATTTCTTGACTACAGTAAAAAGACCTGGTGCTCAAGCACTGCACAGCAGTGGGGGTGGGGCAAGGAAAACCGGAAATGCCACACACTCATGACGGATGCTCCAAAAAGAGTATGACTGAGGTGGAAGGGACACATGAGGAAATCACAACCCGAAGCATCTCAAACATGGTGAAAAACACAGACTTCACGATCTAAAATGCTTACAACACCCCCCCAAATATTAATATAAAGGGAACCAGACCTAATTAGCTATATCATGAAACTTTGAAGGCCTGGTCAAACCGATTTTGAGAAGCAGCCAGTATAGACCTGAGGATGTACCTGAGGGCAAAGCTCAGGGCAAAGAACTTGCATAATATGTGCCGGGGATAAGGAGGAAAACTAAAATAGCACAAGAAAAAGAAAACTAAATACAGGAATCAAAGATAAAAATGAAAGCTGGATAAAGTGTTTGCCACAAGCATGAGGACCCGAGTTCAAACCCCACAGACCACATACAAGTATGGTGTGTCGATGCCCATCTGGAATCCCAGCACTTCGCTGGGGAGCAGGAAGGCAGAAATAGGAGAATGCCCAGACACTCATTAGACCAATAAGACACCCTGTCTCAAATGAGGCACAAGGCAAGGACCATCACCTGAGGTTGTGTTCTGATGGATGTGCATTGTGTGGCTGCACTCACATAGACAGACACATACAGATACACACACACACACACACACACACACACACACACACACACATACACCAAAGATAAAATAAAAGTGAATGCTGACCAAAAGATAGTGGAATCACACCTGTAAAGTGCTAAAAAAAATTTTTTTAAACACTTCAAGAATGAGAGAAAATACATTCTAAGATAAATAAAACTTTAGTGAAAGAATGGCCTTCAAGATGAAGGGAAATAATGCCACATGAAAGCCCAGTGGTACCAGAAGTTATGGCATACATCACTGTGAACCAGCAAAGACTCATGCAAAGAACTCAACAGTCAGTCGAATGAAATCACACTGTCAGGGGTGACAATGTTTGTGAAGAAGACACAGGACACAGGAAGGAAATTAGGAAGTAATCAGAAATCTGAAGTGAGACACAAAATCTATGCAGAGTAATAAATGAAGAGTAAAGAGATCAAATATTACTTCTAAATACGCAGCCCTAATTATGAAAGCATACTTTTATCCATAGAGCAACCACAAAAAAATAGCCCAAAGCTAAAGTCAGAAGAAGAAACAAAATGGAAATAGTATAAATAATATTTTAGAATAGAAAATACACTTTATTAAGTTAAAATATAAAAAGAAAGAAGCAATAGAGAGAAAATCAACACAAGACATCCCACAAGGTTTCTACCCTAGATGAAGAGCTACAGGCAATTAATGACTGCTGAGAGAGGGCGGGTCCATCTTCCCTGGGCATAAGCCCCTTACCTGGTTATCCACTATCAAGTAGTCAGCCCCTTACCTGGTTATCCACTATCAAGTAGTCAGCCCCTAAACACATCTATATAGGAGGAACTAGATGGACTCACAGACTGTATTTACATGTTTTCAAGTACACACACACACACACACACACACACACACACACACACACACACATATACAATAATTTAAAGGGTCATGTATTTGAGAGGGATCTGGGAAGGGTAAACATGGGAGGAGTTGCAAAGAGCAGAGGGAGACGGAAATGGTGTAATACAGTACCACATATTAAATTCTCAAAAAGTAAATAAATAAATTAGTTTTTTAAATTATGAGACAAAATCCATATAACAAGACAATAGACATCAAACTGAAAATATCAGAATAGTATACCAACCTTCCAATTAAAGGGCAGAGTGTCATGTAGATTAAAACAGCAATTATACTCTGTTTATCAGGAAAACATTTTTAATACAAAGGAATGAACAGGCTAAAGGAAAAAAATGGAAAAGCTCTATAACTATATAAACCAGCAAGTCTACTCCCAGACACTTCCAGAAAAATATCTGAGCATGAATTATTTGTAGTGTGTAAAACTAGAAATAATTCATCTGTCATAAGCAGGTCAATGGATGCACACATTGTGATGTATTCATAAAGTCAATATTCAATAACAAAGGACCACACTGGGATGGAAAATGGAAAAGCCTCGTAAACATTTTCCTAAGCAAAAGATAAAATTAGACTTAATATTTGTGTGCTGTAATTCCATTTATATGAAATTCTAGAATTATCTAGACTGTGGGGATACAAAACTGGCTGATGGTTGCATTGGGCTGGAGGCTCAAGAGTGAAACAGGATACAGGGGAATACTCTGAGGGGATGCAGAGGAGGGGACCACTCTGAGGGGATGCAGAGGAGGGGACCACTCTGAGGAGATGCAGAGGAGGGGACCACTCTGAGGGGATGCAGAGGAGGGGCCCACTCTGAGGGGATGCAGAGGAGGGGACCACTCTGAGGGGATGCAGAGGCTCTGTCTTGATTTGAATGGTGGGTGCATGGTTACATACACCTGTCAAAAGTCACTGATACACTAAAAATATGTAACTTTCATTCTATATAAATTCTACTTCAACAAAGATTATTTAATTTTTCTTAAATGTGAAAGCAATTAAACTTTTTGGCCTCACATAAAATATATTTAACTCATGGCCACTTAGGAAAGAAGGAATTGAATTATCTACCATAGATAACATTAAATGACAGAATATTAAAATGACAGAACCACTCCAATTGAGTGTAACTACCCAACTCCCATCTACTCTGAAGGCATTTGGTAATTATCAGCCAACTCCATTATTGTTGTTACTTTTTAACTTCATTGATCACCGGTGGAGTTTAATTATCTAAAAGTCTAGGTTCAAAAATTCTCATGTAGACCCCAGGAAATTCAAAAGCCCACAATGTGTTCTTAATCCTCCCCACACAGGTACACAGAATATGAACATGGGAAGGGTCCCTTGACCTCTGTGCTGGGTGTACCCTCAAGGTGGGACTGGGAAGCTACTGTTCAGGTGGGAAACCCTCAAGCTTAGACTCACAGTTGATCCCAACCTGTATTTCAGGCTCACACACTGGTGGAGAAGTCTGTATGTTCTAGCACTAAATTTCACCAGTTTCTAACATATTTACCATCTCCCCATTACAAATGAACCCAAGCCATTTAGAGCCAGCCATTCAGAGCTGCTCACCTCTTGACAACTGGATAACACCTCACACAGAACCTGCAGGGCAGCCACTCAGCCAGATGTCATGAGGTTTACCTCAGATCACTATGATTTATAGAAGCGAAGGGGGAAACTTCCTCACCCTTAAACAGCTCTCCTGACACAGACAGATGTGTGAACAGGATTTCTCCTAGCCTCCCCTTTTACCCTCTAGCCCCATCTCTTAGAGAGAGAGAGAGAGAGAGAGAGAGAGAGAGAGAGAGAGAGAGAGAGAGAGAGGAAGGGAGGGAATGAGGGGGACAGAAATTAGGTTCCGAACTACCACATTATGCAGTAGAAGAGATTGATTTATTATTGAGGGTGGTACAAGGTGTATAAAGACATAATGGGGTGAAACTGTGAGGGGGAAATGAGGATTGAGTGTCAAGAAAACCTAGCAGAGTGTGAAGCAAGGTCCCAGGAGAAACCCCAGAAGTATTATAGCTGGAAATCATTAAACTCTCAACAATGAGGGAAAAAAGGAATGGTGGCCTGGCTAGGCGTGGAAGAAGGTAGCAGATGTGATATGTGTATTCCGCTAGAATAGTGCTAGAACAGCCTAAGTAACTCGTCCTGTGAGGTAAGTGTTCCTTCTCTTTATTCATTTCATTCTCTCTCTCTCTCTCTCTCTCTCTCTCTCTCTCTCTCTCTCTCTCTCTCTCTCTCACTCACACACACACACACACACACACACACACACACACACACACACACACACACACCCATTTATGATCTCTAGGCACCCTCCACCACTACCACCCCCGACTAGATCTAAGTGACTATCCACACAGCTTGCAGGGATTCAGGCTCCACACCACATTCTTTCTCTCCCTAGCACCCACCACCCCATTCACCTCTCATCTTCCACTGGCCCTGCCCACCCTCTCTCTCACTTTCCCTCTACTTCCCGTGGTTTTTTCCATTAACCACTGAGTTCTTGAAGATGCCCCACCTTGGGTGGCACTGTCCACAGGGAGAGCAGACACACACATCAAAGTGAGCAGGCAGAAGCTAGAAGGGCAAGCAGGGAATTGGCACTTGAAGTTGAGCATTTACACAGATGATCCAGTGTTGCCAGATAGTGAGGATTGTCTATGTCAATATCTCCCCTTATTTTAGTGCCTTTCGACATGTTGCCTTCCTACATTGGGCCTAGGCAAAAACTAAACCTGCCTGTAACAACATGGAAAGCCTCAGTCACAGGGATGCCAAGGCTGAAGCAGGTGCTGTGAAGAACCTAGGTGTGAATGTTTTCCTCTTAAGACAGGGTCTCTCTGTGTAGCCTTGGCTGACATGGAACATGCTATGTGGACCAGGCTGGCCTTGAACTCACAGATATCCACCATGCTCAGCCTAGTTTTTTTAAAACTTTCAATTGCATGTGTGTGCACACAGGTGCACGTGGAGGCCAGGGGTGTCAATCATCTGGAATTACAGGTATCTGTGAGCCACCTGGAATGGGTGCTGGAAATCAAACTCCTGTCCTCTGGAAGAGCAGTCTGTACCCTTAACCACGAAGCCATTTCTCCAGCTCAGGTATGATTTTCTATTTCTAAGTTGAAAGTATAAATCCCTACAGGAGGCGAAAGAATGTGAACTCTTGGGGGCATGTTTTGTTTGGCTAGAAAAGTTAGGTGTAGGACTGCTGCCTCAATGGCTGCCTCAATGGCTGAGATGAAGCGGCATACTCTGTCCTTATAGTTGGCCCACTGGGAGGGAGGTAGCCGTCACAGCATACAGTATTTCCAGCAATGTGGCAGCGGGGGTGGGATGCTGCAGATCTGCAACCAGTAAGTACCTATGAGTCAAGGAAAAACATCACTTCTAAGTCTGGTGTGCAGACCACAATCACTGGAGATTGAACCAAGCGCGACAGGGAATGCTGACCAGGTGAGAACGTGAAGCCAGCTGTGACTAATTCTGTGCCAGCTCATACAACACAGCCTCAGTGAAGGGCAAGAAGCAAAGCTTAAACACTAGCATATTACTGCCCTCTCCTGGGCGAGAGGTCAAATCCGCAGACGTGTGAGTCATAACTAAATCAAGATCGTGAGCCCCGAGGCAGTCAGTCTTTAATCTGCCTTCCTCATCTTCTCTTTGCAAACCTCTCTCCCTGCCTCCTCCCCATTTTGGCTCCCCTCTGGCTTCGGCCATCACAGTCTTCAGAGATGGACAGTGAATGGGGAAAAGCCTGAAGTTTCCACTGGGAAAGTGTACAGGATGGATGTCAAGACAACACGCCAAACACACCCCCATGCACCAAAACACCCCCCGGAGTTACTGTTTTATGCAGCATCCCTTTTCACTGTTTCTCAGCCTGTAACAGTCCGTCTGTGTCTGAGTAAAAAATTCCCAAGCTGTGTCCACCATATAAAACAATGCTTGCAGCCATAGCCCCATGCACTTGCCATCTGAAAACCCACCTCTGCAATTAAATGTTTATAATCAAATTTAAATCATTTGGTTTGCTGGTTGTTCTTTTTGTCATTTGAATATTCAAGAGCTAGACCATGCTGTCAAAATCGGTGCAAACTCAATTCTATAGGAAGTAATTATCTTATGACTTTTAATAGCTATACAAATAGCACTTTAAACAGAGACACATGAGAGTATTAAGTAAAGTAAAATGAAGCAAATTAATTAACAATGCCCTGATATGCCTAAATTAGTTATTTCCCATTCTTCATTTCAGTCAAAGTATAAAGTTCAGGCACAATTTTATATAATTTAAAGAAAACGAATGAGGATTTATAATGCAATGTCTTTCACAAATACAATAAGAACTTGAAAGAATCTTTCATCCTCAACAAATATTTACCCAGGGCCTGCCGAGTACACAGTACTATCCCTGAGAACAGAATGCAGTCTCATTATATGTATCCCTCTGAGGATAAATCACAAAGCATCCTAGGAGCCGCTGTCAGAGTCCCCTTGCTTGGACTGCACTGTGAGCATCACACCCCTAAACCCTCTGGTCACTACAGAGATCTTCCCATCGTGTTTTGTAGAGGGAAAAAAATCCCCCTTAGTAGCAAGTAATGTGAGATTGGGTGGAGCAAGGGATGCCATGGGGAGGGACCTGACTCCTCATCCTGGGGTGCTCACTCTTCTCTCTGATAGATCAGTGGCCTCCAGCACTTCAAGAATATTCATTTCAACCTGATAGTGCTCTTAGGGCATTATTTTTTTTTTTGCTGGATACTTGATAATAGTAATAGTTAGGGTTGATATCACTATGATGAAACATCATGATCAAAAGCAAGTTGGAGAGGAAAGGATTTATTTGGCTTGCACTTCAAAATCCTAGTCCATCACTGAAGAAGGTCAGAACAGGAACTCAAGCAGGGAGGAACCTGGAGGCAGCAGCTGATGGAGAGGCCATGGAGGGGTGTTGCTTACTGGCTTGTTCCTCATGGCTTGCTCAGCCTGCTTTCTTATAGAACCCAGGACCACCAACCCAGGGGTAGCCCCACACACCATGGGCTGGGCCCTCCTGCATTACTCACTAATTAAGAAAATGCCTTACAGTTGGATCCTACGGAGGCTTTTTCTCAATTGAGGTTCCCTCCTTTCAGATAACTCTAGCTTATGTCAAGTTGACATAAAACCAGCCAGCACAATACTTTATTTTTATTTATGTGTATCTAGTTATTTATTTATCTGGGGTTTATTTTTTGAGATAAGGTCTTATTAGCTATCCTCAGTGACTTCAGCTCAGTGTGTAGTTGGGGCTGGCCTGGAGCTCATGGTCACCAGGTCTCCATCTCCCAAATCCTGAGGTTTTGAGTAGGTCGTATCATGCCCAGCTTGGGTAGATCCTATCACTCCACTATTTGAAATATGGGGAAAAAGAAGAGCTCAAAATGTAAGTATTGCACCCAAAGTTGCAAAATCCAAAGAAGTGTGACAGGACCCAATTGCCAGTTAGAGTGAGCTGTAAGGCCAGGCTGTTACCTACTGAACTTCCTCCTCTGTTCATTCTTTAAGTTAGAATCAACCAGTCAGGCTTGTCATGCAAATCAGCCGGAAGTGCATAAGAAGGCACTTTGGGGATATTGATTAGATAAAGGATCACTGAGTCAGCTGTGCTATACTCCCACTCAAACTCCCAAGTTCTTGTTATGACCCACAATATTCTCCATAGGCTAGTGGGATCTCAACCATGTCACCCCTGCCTCCATAAGCACCCCTCCACACACAATCTCCTTGCTTTTCAAAAAAAAAAAAAATCATTCTTGCTTAGGTCTTTGCCTGCATTGTTTTCTGTGTTTGAGTTACTCATGGCCACTGTCCACATGACATTCATCTTCACATCACCAATGCCTCTCTGCTCAATCCAAAAGGCCTTTCCCAACAAGTCTATGGAAAACTAAATCTTCCATCCCTGTCTTACTCTCACCTGATGTCATGTTTAGTCACAGTCTCTCTCAGGCCATCATATCATCATCTGCTTTGTTTACTGTCTCTCCTATAGAGGGAAAGCTCCATAACTACCATGCCTGAACTTCTGCTCACTGCTGTATCCCTGCTGCCTCAACAGGTTATAGCCATAGTAGACCACAATATCTGCTGAATTATGAATGAATGGATGAAGTATTCACATTTTCCCACTTTTCTATGACGTTCATTTGCAAAACAAACCTATGAAGGAAAACCTCAGACTTGTGCAGATAAGCCTACTCATTACCCATATTATTCATTTTCTCCACACGTTTATGTTTTCTGCCATTCTCTAAAACCCAAACTCTCTGCTCCAAACTCACACTTATCCATAAGTACCCTCGGCGAGTCCCTAAAACCCTTCCCTATATCAGAGTGCTAAGGAGAGATGGTTATATCAAGGCCATTGTCTTAGTCACAGAAGCCAACATTTCACAACCTGGGTTAACCAAATGACCAGTATTGTGTTGCTACAGGTGGAATTCTTGGCCCTACCCCAAGTCAGCTCTACGGCCCTCTTACAGAGACTTATATTTTCCCTCTTATTTTCACAGCTGGACTCTAGCATGGCTTTGTTATAGGGAAACACTAAAATGTCCTTGAGAGAAGGGGCAACAATAGCACGTGGTCCTGAGCTTTGTCCGTTACACACCTGTCTCCCTTAGTCCTCCCAACTTCGCACTATGGCTTTCTAGCCTTCACTCTACAAATGATAACAGTTGAGTCTCAGAAAACTTAAAGACCATCATATCACTTAGACACAGTGAAGTGAACTCAGATCTAGCTTGAATCCAAGGACGAAACATTTTTTATGGTCTTAGGCAAACATGAAGTCCTTCTCCTAACCATGTAGCTAGTCTTTCTCTGTACCACCAGCTCACAAAAAACATGAATACTTATTATTTATGAAAACTTGACCTTCCTTAGGCTTGTTCCTAACTATTTCTTATAACTTAAACTAACCCATATAATTTTAATTTATGTTCTTTTATGTGGCATGGTTACCTTTACTCTGTACTCTCCATCCTGCTTCCTCTCCATCTTACTGAAGACTCTGCCTTCTTCTCTCCAAAGTCTCTCTCTGACTTGAAGTCCCACCTATACCTCTTCCTGCCTAGCTGTTGGCCATTCAGCTCTTTATTAAACCAATCACGGTGACACACCTTGTGGGAGCCCATTCTCGGGTTCCTTGTGGCTTTACCCAGCAGGTCCACATAGAGGATGATTAGGACCACGGGCCTGAGTGCAGGTGTCTGAGATGGTCTGCACTTGGCTGTGCTGGGGGAGGAGGTCTTTTGCTCCACCCCTTGGTGTCTCTATAAAAACCCTGGGGCAGAGACAGTCGGGGCCCGTTGGAATAGGTTCCAGGCCCTCTCGAGGCTATCCTTTATTTTCTATCTGTTTATCTCCTCAAGATTCTCTGCAATAAATCCTTCTATCTAATATTTCCTGCTGCTCGCACTCAAGAAAACTCTGGGGAACTATGGGGGTGGTTGGGTAAACGCCCCACAACACCTTCACACAGTGTAAAGGAATATTCCACAACATAATCAAATCGGGTTTTTTTTTTCCATAAACTAACCATGAGCCTAAGGACATGACATGTATTGTAGTTTGGTTTCTCTTACTGTGATGAATACCATGAACAAAATCACAATTTCAGGTCGCACTCCATCATTAAGGAAAGTTGGGGCAAAAACTCAAAGCAGGAACCTGTGCTGTGGAACAATCTTTGTATACTGTAAACATGTATTACTCTCATGGTTAATAAAAAGCTGATTTGGCTGATGGCTAGGCAGGATTTTCAGGGCAGAGAGAATGATGGGGAGAAGAAGGGTAAAGTCAGAGGAGATGCCATGAGACACAGAGCAAACAGAATGGGAAGTACATATGTGAGGTCAATGAGCCTCAAGGCAGCACATAGATTAATAGAAATGGGTTAACTTAAGTTATAAGAGAGAGCTGAAAACAAGCCTAAGCTATCAGCCAAGCATTTATAATTAATAATAAGTCTCTATGTGGTTATTTGAGAACTGGCTGATGGGATAGAAAAGTCTGCCTACAAACCTGAAGGCAGAAAATGAAGCAGAGGCCGTGGAGGAGCGCTAGTTACTGACTTGGTTGCCTTGCTTTCTAACACAACTCAAAATCACATGCCCAGGAGTGGTACCACCTCCAACAGGCTGAATCCTCCTACATCAATCATTAATCAAGAAAATAGCCCATAGACTTGCCTACAGGCCAATCTGATGGACATAGTTTCTCAATTTAAGATCCACTTCATAGATGACTCTATCTTGTGGTAAGTTAACAACAGCAACAACAACAAAAAAAAGCAGCCTGCAATCTAGACTATGGGAGGGATATGTGAGAAGGAGGGATAGGGCCATCCATTTACCTGTCTATTTTCTCACATGCTCTCAGTGTTTTGTTTGTTTGTTTGTTTGTTTGTTTTACAGACCTCTGGGCTCTTGGTCAGACTCATTCACATGGTACCTATAAACTATTGAGTTCTTTGTCCACAATCACTTCATTTCTCTGATGGCTGTGACTATATGAATAGATTGCTTATTAGGGGTGTGTGTGTGTGTGTGTGTGTGTGTGTTAAAGAACAGAGTGATTTAGTTTAGTTTCCCAGGTCAAATACTGTTACAATAAGTGACCAGAAATCCAGGGTTTTAAACAAACAGGGGCAAGACAGAAGTCTAACAACAAAACAAAATAGATCTACAGAGTTTGCTAAGCACCTGCTACTCTGCTTGTTGCTTTCACCCATTGAAAGTATCGTTTCTATGACAGCAGGAAGAGTGAGAAGTGGCGGGGTGGCAAGCATCCTTAGGAGGTGTTACAATAACTTAACTGACCTACACTCCCTTCTAAAGGCTGTTTCCCATATCACTACAGGTTCCTGTTACACTCCTGCATGTGGCTTCTGGAGTCTGGCTCTGCCTGGGTGACCCTGGCAAGGCTGTTTTAGGAACTAACACCAGCTGCTAAAGCCAGCATCTGCATCAGATCTGCTAGAATAAAGGGTAAGTCCCTGTGAACACAAAGGCAGCAGATTTTTCTCTACATCCTTTCTGCTTTTCTCTCTCTAGAATTAGCCCTTTTACAGAGCCCAGGAGGCACACCAGAACAACTGCCCCAGATGTGCTGTCTGGGAGTCATCAGGCTATCCTTTCTACTTCTGAGCTGGCAGCAGAAACAGGACAGTTACTATCACTGAAGATGCAGATATGAGGGACCAGAAGCCATGAGGTCTTTGCCTGTATGATTTCAGAAACACAGAAGGATGCATTCACACTTGGATGTTAACCATCTCTTGCTACACTTAATTCTAAGGAATGATGGTCCAGTCACAAAGCAGGGCAGCCTAGGACACCACACACCATATTGTAATAATGCAGCAGTACAAAGGAAGTGATGTCCAAAACTAATTTCAGAATGAGGACAGCAGCACTGTGGGTCATTCCAGAGGATGCTGTGGACCACTCCAAGAAGAGAGTAGGCTCAAATACTGGTCAGTCAAAAGAAGAATCAAGGAAAAGAAGGTTTAGAAGTTAATTTAGGCCAAATGTGCTGGCTCATACCTTTAATCCCAGCACTCAGGAGGCAGAGGTAGGCAGATCTCTGTGAGTTCGAGGCCAGCCTGGTCTATAAAGATGGTTACATAGAAAGCTCATGTCTAAAACAAACAAGTAAGTTACTATAGGTAGCTCCTACATGGGTACCTTAGAAAAATAATCTCAACATCTCCCCAACCTTGTCCACTCAGTGTCTGATTATTTTTCAATCGTCAGTTCTCAGTTCTCCTTTTTTAGCTTGAAAATTTACTGCACAGGAAGCACGGTAGTTCACACCTGTAATCCCAGCACTCAAGAGGCTGAGGCAGGGGAATTGTGAATTTGGAGCCAGTCTAGGCTATATAGTGAATCTCAGAACATCCTGAACTATAAAGTACGATTTCATCTCAATTTCATTTTCAATCAGTGGTGCTTGGTCCAATAGTACCCTATCTGAGGACCTTTCCATTTTCCACTCACAGACTAAAACCCCTGCTGATGACACCAAACACGTCACCATGGCAGCTATCCTTGGTGTACCCTCCAAATCAACTTCATGATACTAAAGTCCTGAAATCTACCCTCCCTGGGTTGTATGGTCTTTCCAAAGTCGGGGAAGCAACACAGTTTACAGTTGAAATTCTTTTACT
The DNA here is from genome assembly GCF_007827085.1 of Peromyscus californicus insignis. NCBI lineage: Eukaryota > Metazoa > Chordata > Mammalia > Rodentia > Cricetidae > Peromyscus > Peromyscus californicus. Next base: position 148,352,220 of record NW_026294584.1, read on the forward strand.
CTCCTCCTGAATGTTCCACAAAGAAATCTGGGCAGAGGTGGCATTGCATAAATCCCACAGACCCTAGAAGTACTGCATCTCAATGAATTCAAAAGCCAAACATAGTCTAGGGAGACGGCTCAGTCAGTAAAGTGTTTGCTACCTGAGTGTGACTACCTGTATTCAGTACTCTAGAGTCCATACAATAAAAATGGGGCACAGAAGCTCACAACTGAAACCTCAGCACTGGGGAGGTAGGGACATATGGATCACCAGAACTCTATGGCCAGTCTTTCTAGCCCAATTAGTGAGCTCTAGTTTAAATGAGAAACCCTCTCTCAAAAATTAAGGTGGAGAGTGATTAAGGAAAACACCTGCTGTTAACCTCTGGCCTCTGCACACTACAAGCTTGCATGCATAGCTGCACAGACATGTACACACACAAGCCAAGTGAATTTCAGTTAACTATAGAAAAATCATGATTGAGCTTCTTGAAGAAAATGTAGTCACAGAAGCTTTGGCTGTCTATTTTCATTTGTGATTTGTGGCTATTGGGTCACCCTGGAGACAGCAAAACCATCTCCTTTAGAAAGAAAGAAAGAAAGAAAGAAAGAAAGAAAGAAAGAAAGAAAGGAAGGAAGAAGGAAGGAAGGAAGGAAGGAAGGAAGGAAGGAAGGAAGAAAGAAAAGAAAGAAAAGAAAGAAAAGAAAAGAAAGAAAGAAGGAAAGGAAGAAAGGAAGAAAGAAAGAAAGAAAGAAAGAAAGAAAGAAAGAAAGAAAGAAAGAAAGAAAGAAAGAAAGAAAGAGGGAGGGAGGGAGGGAGGGGGAGGGAGGGAGGGGAGGGAGGGAGGGAGGGAGGGAGGGAAGGGGAGGGAGGGAGGAAGAGAGAGAAAGAAAGAAGGAGGGAGAGAGGGACAAGGGAGAGAAGAAATGGAGAAAGAGGAAGAGAGAGAAGAAAGAAAAGGAAGGAAGGAAAGAGGGAGAGGGAAGGAGGGAAGGAAAGAAGGAAGGAAGGAAGGAAGGAAGGAAGGAAGGAAGGAAGGAAGGAAGGAAGGAAGGAAGGAAGGAAGGAAAGCAGTATCACCAAAGTAGCCTCAAAGGCCAGACCCCTGAAGACCTGTGCTGACTTGATCAGAGGCGCACACAGGAAAAGCTTGTGAATGAAGAGCTCACCAAGACTTGCAGGGTCACCTGGAGAAAAGAGCATTTGAGTGAAGGTGTAAGGTGTAGGTGCCTTCTGTCTACAGACACATATGTGACACACTGACCAACCGCTCTCACGCCTCAGATCCTCAAGCAGATGATACCCATCAGAACTGAACCAGGGGTCATGATTGAGGTAGCTCTTGTAGGTGGTTGAGTAAAAGAATTTAAGGAAATCTATTTATTGAAGCACTGTTAGGGAAGGATGAGGTGGTATTTAGAACTAGTACATGGACAAATGCAATGCCCAATGCCAAATTGTTGTTGAATGGACATAACCAAAGAAAAAAGATAATGTTCTGGGGCAAATATAGCCACATTGCCTCATAGAGGGAAAATTTTTAAAAAAACTGAAGAAAGTCTCTGCTGGGGGGGGGGGGGGGGGGGGGACCTTGGAGGTGAAGTGCTTTCTTTTCACAAGGATCAATCCAACTGTGCCCCACATGTTTAAATGCTGAATTCAAAAGCGTACCTTGATGAAAGAACAACAAACCTTTGTTCACCCTCCGGGGAAGAAAGATGCTGAAGTGTGTGCCTTGCTGAGACAACACCCTAAATAGCAAAGGAGTCCTACTTTCCTTTGTGTGCAAACAAAGCTCAGCCCTACTGATTTGGATCTTGGGGGATATATAGATTCATTTTTGCCAGAGTCATCCGGTTCTGCTCTGATGCCAAAGATTTTAACACCGTTGGTGGCAGCAGAGCCAACACTGGTGACTTAACAAAGTGTGTTCATTCCAAAGCCACATTTCTGAAGGGAGAAGACCCGGATTCAACAAGGAGACCTGCTCCTCTAGTTACAGCCCTTCTAAAAATCCACCCTGAATGAAGGTTACATCACACCCACCCCGAAGATGATGCGCTTAGGTTTAGACTCAAAAGCCATGGTCCTCAGGCATCAGGATGTAAAGAAGACTGCTGGTGAGTAGTAGGAATTCTTTGGGCAAATGGACTGTTTAGAGTCACCCATCTTTGGTCCCTTTAAACTCATGGAGAGTGCCTCAAGAAACCCAGGACCACATACTGGCCAGAGCAATGCAGACTACAGTTTTCATTGGAAGACCTAAGTGCTCAGGAAAGGAGAGTTCAGTTAACTCACTCCTTGGAGGGCACTCCCAGACCCCCACTACCTTTCCTCTATCTCAGGGTCCCAGCATGAATTCACATCTAGTCCCTGCAGCAGGCAGTGTGACAGGAAAGTCTATGTGGTGGAGGGACTTTGTGAAGTCCTTACTTCCACACTAAGAGCCTTCTAGGGTACAAATCAGGACTGAGGCCATTGACTAATGGACTCAAGATTTCTAGGGCACAGAGAGGAGACACTGGTTCATCTCTTATCCCAGACAGCAAGCAAATCTCAGCGAGGTAAAAAGACATAGCAGAGACACCGTTCAAGCACCCAACAGCCACGGAGGAATCTCCAAGTGTTTGTAGTTGTCTGCCACGCCTCCTAAGTTCTTCCCCATCTTCTGAGATGATGGTAGAGACTTCTTGTAGCAGGAATCTTAGAGAGTAATATTAATTAAATCAAACCTGGGGCCAGTTATTGGGGTGAAATGCTGGATGGTCAGAGAGACAGAACAAGCCACAGCTAACCTCACCTGGCCAACTTCTCAGCTGGTCTTGTTTCCTCAGACTGGAAGCTTCTGTGTCCTCATCCCAATGGCTCTCAGCTGAACTGCTGCTCGAAAGCCTGAAGCTTAACCAGCTAAAAGCTTAACCAGCCAAATGCTTAACCAGCCAAATGCTTCTAGTTTCTGGTCCTCACGCCTTATATACCTTTCTGCTTTCTACCACCACTCCCTGGGATTAAAGGCTCGATTTCTGGGATTAAAGGCGTGTGTCACCATGCCTGGCCGTTTCCAATGTGGCCTTGAACTCACAGAGATCCAGAGGGATTTCTACCTCTGGAGTGCTAAGATTAAAGGTGTTAGTGCCACCATTTTCTAGCCTTTGTATCTAGAGGCTGTTCTGTCTCTGACCCCAGATAGGTTTATTAGGGTGCACAATGTTTTGGGGAACACAATACCACTACAACTTCTCACCACTTTCCTGTCCTCTTACCAGGGCAACTGCAGGTTTCTGAGCCTCAAGCTGGGCTCAGCAGGAAGCACAGCAGGGTCCTCTGATGTCTCAAAGCTGCAAGGACATTCTACAATCAGCCCCTGATCAAGAACTTTGGACATGGGGTGCCTGGGGGTTACCAGGGGCTATATGGTCTTAGTCTTCTGCTAGCCTTTACATGTAGGGTATCAGACATCCAATAATGGATACAAGAGTAACAACATTTCTTTATCCAATATGCATCTTCTAGTGTTATATCAGACATCCAATAATGGATACAAGAATAACAACATTTCTTTATCCAATATGCATCTTCTAGTGTTATATGGGAGGATCACAAACTACCAGCTTTCATCCAGCCTAGTGACTACAGATAGGCACTGAAACAAGATACATCCTAAAGGAAATCAACAAGAGTAGCTCGGCTGTAGATGTTTTCCGGCTACACTGCTTGAATACAAAAGCCTATAACAGCCAAAGCAATCAAATCCATATTTATTATGAACTCTCTACATGAAAGGCATATGATTCTTATTATATTAATTGAGGAGAAACTCAGAAGACAGCAACAAAGGGCACTAACTGTTAAGAAGTAGGCACTTGAATTATCTTTGATCATGATACTGATTTCAGAGCCCAAGTGGAAAATTTGAGTGGTGGCTGGAGAGAAAAAAATAGGTGTTACCATCCTAAAGGAATAGATTGATCAGTTTGTGATTTCTAATAAGGCTAAGGGGTGTTTTGTACTATAGAAGAAAATATTATAATTAAATGTGAGAAGCAGATTGTGAAAACAGAGCATCACACACCAAAAGTTACTAATTAATGAGATTGTGAAGCGTCTCAACTTGTTAAAAATAATTATTGAAACGGACTAGATAAATCAACCCATGAGTGTTTCCTGAAGCTCTGGTCCAAGCCCAACCCCATGCAGTATAGTGTGAAAGTTGGAGGTGTTTTGTCAGACCATCATGGGTTCAAATCCTACCTTGTCCATTTGTAGACTATACACTATATCTTCAGGCACATTATCTGACCTCTTTGTAGTTTGTTTTTCCTTTTGAAAAACAAGGGTGATAATAGATAATAGTAATCACCTCATTTAATTGATATGAGGATTAACTGAGAACATTTAAGTAGAAAATCAAGCCCAGTGCTAATGTTTGGAAATTGCTCCATGAATCATTGTTACTATTGTTGCCCATATTTGACCCCTTTTCCATCTAGAAGTTATTTGCCCAGAGATCCAGTTGCCAGATTAGTCAACAATGAAGAAATATGTGAACAGAGTGCCAAGACTCCAGCATAACAGTAAATGCCTTTGTTCCCTAAAGCTACCAGCCATCAATCCTTATAAAGTAGTTCCCCTTCAAATTTATGGACAGAAAGAAATTTTAGGTACAACACCACTTGGGTCCAAACAAAAGTCAGATTTTTAGTATTATCATTATCCAATCCCAGAAACAAGCTTGGCACAGTGGCTGTGATTGACGGGCCTGGCCACCTCTGAGATTGGAGGGAGGGTCTAAGCTTGACAAGGAAAGAGAAAATGAAAGGCAGAATTTCTGCTTTAGAAGTAGTTCCTGAAGATAATAATTTCAAATACTTTCCACTCCCTTCTGAACAGCAAGAGGGGTGGTTGTAGGGTATGCCAGTTAAAACTGCAGGACCAGTTGAATTTTGAATTTCCACGAGAACAACCAATGAGGATTTCAGGACGAGTATGCAAATGTTAGAGTATTTGCTGTAGCTGAGGCTTCCCTGGTCCTGGCTCCCAAGGTCCCAGCTCCCAACCAGAAAACTTCAGCTACAATTTGCAATGAACTCATACCCAAAAAAAAGTGTCATTAGAAATTCAATTTTAACTGAGTGCTTTAATTCACTAAGTCTGGTGACCTTATGTGTGGGATAGGTAACAACCTCAATGCTAGCTGATTAAGATCAGTAATAAAACTGAAATATTGAGAGGAAAAAAAAAACAGAGTGAGCCCCAAAATGTCTCTGCCTGGTAGACAGGCTAAAAGAACTCATCACAAGGAAAGATGAGAAGCCTGGGGCCTGAATAAGAAAATCCAATACAAAAAAACATGTACCCTGACTATAAAGGGGTAGAGAGGTCTCCTTGGGCAAATTAGTTTGTCTTGTTAGAAAGATACCCAAGTCAAATAATCCAGTCTGTTTGTGGAAGACTGACTATAGTCAAAAGCTGAGCACATGCCGTTCATGGTTCGTAGATTTCCATAATTGACCTCATTTGTCACAACTCTAGAAGACTTCACAAAAACTAAGTTAACACACCACATGCTCCCCAGAACACTAACTACACCATCACAGCACCATCACCCAAGATACAATAGTGGTCTGTCCATCTGGCTTTCTAGACTATAAGCCACTCAAGAAAAAAGACAGTGTCTCACCTGTCGGTGAAACTCCAGGCCTACCTGTGTCTTGCTGTTACACAATCCATCAGTGAGAAGCTGCCAGATTGACTTTACTGGGGAACGGTCACATGAGAAAAAAATTTATATATATATAGTTTTATATATATATATATATATATATTAAAGTAAGAGAGAGCACCTCATTCTCACTCATTCCCCTCAACAGATTAGGTATGTTTATCTGTACAAGTTTTATACAGCATATACATGTGTATATGGTATATGTATGTATGTGTACATGCATGTGTATATGGTATACAAGTGTATGCATGTGTAGGTGGTGTAACTGTATACACATGTATATGTTTATGTTACATGGTGCATGTATGCATGTATGTTTATAGGTATGCTTCCTAGTATGGACCTGTGAAGTTGATGTCAAGATGTCTTCTTCAGCCATTTCTTTATACTTTTCTCAGACGGGATCACTCAATAAGCCTGTAGTCCTTTCTTTCAGCTCAGCTGGCTGACCGGCGAGCCCTGATCCGCACCCTGCCCCAGTTCTGGGGTTACAGATGCACACTGCCATGCTTAGCTTTTCACTTAGGCATGGGCGACAAGTGCTTTATCCATTGACCCATCTTCCCAGCCTCCAAAGCATTCTTTACGACAATGGTAGATTATACAGCAAGAAAAAGAAAGAAAGAAAAAGCCATCAAAGGGCATTGCTGGGTTTTCTTTTTCTTTCAAGGGGCAGGTAAAGGAAGAGGCCCAAATGTATGCCACAGGATAAAAGTAAAGCAGGGTTCGAAGCCAGCCTACAGAGAAAGTTCCAGGACAGTCAGGACTACACAGAGAAACCCTATCTTGGAAAACAAAAACAAAAAAATGAAAAAAACAAACAAATAAATAAAAAGAAATAAAGCATGAATATGGCCCCAAAGATATACTCACAAGTGTATGTCAGGTACGCACATGAAACAGACTACAGCTTCCTCAAAGTAAATGGGAAATACGAGGAAAAAGTTCAGCATCATCTCTTTCCAAAAATATGCATATCTCTGAGGCACTTAATCAAAGAACCAGCTTTAATAACAGTCCTGTGGTGCTAATAAAATTGTAACACAACACCCTTACACACTCACCTTTATAGTGTCCACAGGAAAACCCTGAAAATTAAGATCTGGTCATGGTTCCCATGAACAGTACCATTGGATAAAGCCAACATGCTCTCAAGGCCTGGTGCAGTGTGGGAAAGTCTGCACTCTCCTGAGGAGGCCCTGGTCTGCCTCACAGAACTTCCCACCCTCTACGTTTACCTTCCTGTCCTTGAAGCATTCCTTCACAAAGCACCTTCCCAGTGTACCTTTCCCCAACATTGCCTCCCATCTTCCATCCTGATAGATTGCTAGCGCAATCCTTGACTGATTGACATTGTGTGGACCACAAATTTAACGTGTATAGTGTGTGCTCTCTAGTATGACTGGAGCTAGTCATGGATGAGAGCAAATGAGAATTTCTGTTCACTTTCAATTTTAGCACATCTATTTTTGATATCTGTTTTGTGTGTGCTTTTGTAGCATACACAGTCTATTAGGCAATACACATATAAAATTAGGCATTGAACAAACATCCTGGTCACTGGAGCTACAATTCTGTAAGGATGCATAAAAAAATAAAACTTGAAACAGTGACATGAAATACCAGCTTCTTCTGCTCACCAATTCTGCACTTAGGATCTAGATGAGGACACAGCTAAGTCAACTTGATTAGTTTCCTGACTTTTCCTTAAGTAAAGAAGCTAGTGTCTGAAAATACAGTAACTCCAAGAACTGGGTTCTGAAATTATCTGCTACTATTTCGAGGGATGAAGGTAAGAACTAAAACAGACTATCATGTAGCCCAGGCTGTCCTTTAACTTGTAAGGTAGCCAAGGCTTACTTTGAACTCCTGATCCTCCTGTCTCCATCTCCCAAATGTTATTAAAGGTGTGTGCAACCAACCACACATGGCTGGAACCTTTCAACTTACACAGTTGACATCTGGCCCCAACTAGGACCAACCATAGACCTTTACAGGACCATCTAAGTGGAATCTCACAGCACTACAAGGGAAATATCCTCAGGCAAGTAAATGGAGAGAATCAGGTCGGAACTTCATAGCCTCTTGAGACATGAGCTCAGAAGTCACCTAGTATCACTTTCTCTATACTTTCCTAGTCAAAGCAGTTTCAAGGCCGCCCAACCGCAAGGATGAGGAGTGTCAAGTAACATTAAAGAAGAAAATGTGGCATGAGATGTGCTGTTGCTGTTGTCTCCACAAACGCATCTGCCCCCAGTTTGCCTGTCTGCTCCGAGTTCTGTTCCCCCACCCTTTCTCTTCATCGCTCTGTCCCTCAGGTAGCAAAGGCCCTAAAGACCACATTGCCAGGCTTGCTTGCCAAACAGATTCTTGGTAATGTTAAATAACAGATGGATTCCAACAGGGTTGAGGAGATACAGAACAAAGGAAGCTAGAACACAACCCACCCTTTCCCTCTGATTGGTCAGTGTCTTCCCAGTGGCTGCGTCTTCCTCATGGAATCCATCTTTGCTCAGCAGCCACCATCTGCTCCAGCTCCCCATGGACAGCTTCTGCCTTATTCTCTCTGACCCAAAAGTTCACAGTGGCTCCTTGCTTTGCAGACCTGGGGTTTCATATGTGGTGGACCATTAGCTTTTGAACTCTTCTATCCCTTATTTAACAAATCCTCTATCATTGTGTGTGCTTCCCATCAGCAGGCCTTGACACTAATTTTGACTCCCTACACCTTTATCCTAGGTGCCTAGAACAACTCCCCCAATACTTTCCTGGCTGCCTAATTTAAAAAAAAAATATGGGGAATAAATAGTTCAAAATGTTTTATTGAAAAATATAGGTGAATAAAGAATTATACAGATCTGTAATGTAGTTTAAAGAGGCCTAGAACAGGAGTTGGATTTCCTGAGCTCTGGCTATAGAGCAGGCATTAGCTACGTGCTTTGATATTGCTTAGCCCGTGGGCCTGCCTTTGTGTCCTGAACCACCTGGTGAGCTGAATCTCTGGGCACTGACACACTGACTGCCTTCAGATATAATCTGTCCACCAGATACAGGTCCAACCTACATGACCTTACTTCTGAACAGCTCATCTTGGCCTTCAAAGTCATTTAGCACTAACAAGCAAACATAATTGGCTACATGATATCACAAAGGGTGTTGGCAAAGCTAGGCAGAACTGGAGCCAGGTCCATAGGTATGGCTAGTCTCTGATGTTTCACCTGAGGTGGAAGCTGAGGGCAGAGCCAGCATATGAGAGTTCCGTTCACCCACTGGAAAGCTCTGTTGCCTCAGAGCCAGATAAAAGCGCGATCTGCAAGCCTGCCATCTGCCGTGGAGACTCACCCAAGGTCAGGGTTACCACTGAGGCACTGCCACACCACACCCAAAAAGGAACTTCTTGACAGGAAGAAAAAAACTGAAGACATAGAAGAGCATAGCTTGTTACAGGAATAAACTCGTGCGATTGAGCCAGCCCATTCCATCATGGTAGGCAACATGCAGAGAAGAAAATTCATGTTGGCATCCCTTTTCTGTTCTGAGAGAGAGAGAGAGAGAGAGAGAGAGAGAGAGAGAGAGAGAGAGAGAGACAGAGAGAGAGAGAGAGAGACACAGAGAGAGACACAGAGAGAGACTTGTTGCCCAAATTACCCATGCCCCCAAAGCCTATGCCTTCTTCCTATTCTAGGCTGTAGACTGACTGTGGAGTTTAATAGGCCATCTTAAGATATTGGAAGGAAAGGAAATACTATCACAACTAGTAATAATATGAGCATATACTTGAAAGTGCAAAACTTGTGCTTGAGGGGGAGAGAGATGCCTCAGCAGGTAAAAGCACTTGATGCATAAGACTGATCTGAACTCAATTCCCAGAACCTACAGAGGAGGAGAGCACTAACTTCCAAAAGCTGTCCTCTGACTTCCACACATACACCGTGGCACACGTATGCACATGCCCATGCTCACACACACAGATACTCACACACATACACACACACACACACACACACACACACACACACACACACACACACACACACACAGCAATTAAAATAAAGACCAAAATTTCTGTTCAACTGTATATTATTTAAGGGTATATAAAGACACCGTAGCTCCTGTTCAGCTACACAATTAAGGAAAGCCTATTTCAAAACCTTGAAGGTGCACTAAGGATGCCAGAAATCTAGCCAAAGGACTGGATTCTCACGGTGGACCTGCAGCAGGCCTGCCTGAGTGTTGCCTAAGTCACCTTGGCATTCTGGACACAGAGTAGAACCCATGCAGCATCAAAACCCCAAGCTTTCCTCTGGTGATGGGGAAAGTGAGAAACATGATGAGCTGTTTCCCACTGAAGCAAAGCACACTTTTTCTACTTAGCTACCATCAGATGTGCATCTAGATGATACTGGGTTCAACTGGGCAGAACTCATCTCAATCCCACCCTTGAGCCTGCAAAGGGATAAAGGTGACCAGATACCACAGTGGGCTCAGTATGCAGAGGACAATTCCATCCAGTTCACTCACTGTGTACAACGATCTCTTAGAGATTCCAACATAATGTGAAGATGAAGGAGACAACGCCCAACCCAAGGGGACCCAAAATTGCACGGTAGAGTCAGACACTTATATTATTAACTTGGAAAGGAGACTGAAGGGTGATGCATACCAAAGACAAAGTTGTAGGTAAAGGTCCAAGATGAGAATGCATGTCCTGTTTGAAGGGCACAGGAAACTTCTTTGAGGAAGTGGAATTCCAGTTGAAGCTTAGAGAGTGGCTAGCACTCTGACAAGGCCAGGGAAGAGGCCCTGACAATGGCTATACCTGACTGAAGGCATGAGCAAAGCCAAGGGATCCTGTCAAGGTCATGGGCACAGTGCACAGATGAGCTAGAATGCAGGAGGTGGGATAGCGCTGTGCAGGGAGTTGCAAAGACCTCTCAGAGCCATAATGCAATACCCAGGCACCTCTCAGAGGGAAGCAGGACTTCACTACACACGCAATGATGAGCTATTAAAGATTTCCGGAAGACAGATATGATTAGATCTCTGATTTAGAAGACAACTGATGGCACTTTGAGTTATATTCTTCAAATCCATATTCCTCAGAGAAAATTTTGCAAAAAAAAAGACAGAAAAAGAAGATCTCTTATAGGGCAATAACTCTCCCTGTCCCAGCTGCCCTGGATGTACCCAGCCTTGCTCTGTTTTAAAATGCCTCGGCATGGAAACAAGTGCTTTAATTCTCCAGGCTGCTGCCTCCAACTGTTCATTCCATTTGGACTCTGGATACCCTGTGTACTAGCACATCTGTCTGTCTGCCCAGAAATGAGCTGCAACATTAGGAGCAACCCTAGAAAGTCTCCTGAGGGCCTGCCAGCATGTTCACAAACCACCCAACTTCTACGTTCATAGACCCACACATGACAATGAAAATCAAAAGGATACAGGATTAAGTGGGGGGGAGGGGATTGCATCTATGTCCTTTAAACAGTAGTTTCAAGGTTATCTTCTTCTGGGGTTTCCTGAACTTACAGAATCATCATCCAGAATCTTCCTGCCAATATCATAAGTAAAGATTGAGTTTCCAAAAGGTCTTCCCTCTACCCTCATATTGTTGCATGTGAAGAAACTTGATTTATCTAGGGTAAAGACATCCCACAGACAAAGGAGAGTTCAGCAGCTCTTGTCTTTAGAAGACATAAAAAATGAACTAGATTAAAATTCCGGCTGAGCAGAATATGTGAACCAAAAAGGAGAAGAAACCCGAAAAGGCGAAGGTCAAGCACCTCACACCACACCATCAGACCATTCCTGCCATCAGTTATGGCTTTTGCATTCTGTCGCTTTTCTGACGTAGCAACAGGTTGTTCAATGAGAGCCTCTCCTGACGAGCTAGCCCCACTTCATACAGTAATTAGTACTTCTGAAGTCATGTAAGCTACAGGAAGAAGGGCATGTTAGGTACATACTACATGTGTGTATATGTACACACACTGATACACAACAAACACGGGGAGAAAAATGGGGGAACAAATGTGTTCAACCACAAGGTGCTTCTGAGTTCCCTCTCCATAGAAACTCAAGGAAGAGAACCAATGACCTCAGCCACACTCGCTGATAACCGTCCAGTGTGGCCATGGAGAAGGCTCTCTGTCTCACCACTACCATAGACCCTCCTCTGGGTGGACTTAGGAGAAGCAGATCCACACCTTCTCAGGGCCAGGCTCCTTCCTTCAGTCTCTCCAGGGAAGGTGGAGGTGATGTCCATACACAGGTGCAGGAACTGACCTTCTGCGAGAGGGCCAGCAGAGCAGAGGCTGGAGCTGGCCCTCTCTGCCCCACAGATGCCCCCCACAGTGCCAAGTCCCCAAGGTGACAATAGCTCTCCCTACTTCCTTTTATTACTTTTTAATTGACAGATGAGATTGTATGCTTTTATTTGCATGCAGCATGATATTCTGACGCATATACCCATGATGGAATGGCTAAATTAAGCTAATTGACATATGAATTACTTCATTGGGTTACCATTTTTGTGGTGAGAACACTTAAGATCCACTCTGCATTTTTCAATACAATATGTTGTTATTAATTACAGTAATCATACTGAATGATGAGCTCTTGAACCTAGCCCTCTCATCTGACTGGAATCTTACGTCCTTGGCCAGCATCTCCCCACCAACCACCGTTCTACTCTCGGCTTCTGCAGGGTCAAGAAACTGTGTAGTGTTTCTCTTTCTGCACCTGACTTGTTCCTGTAACAAGTACAATCTGAAGGGGGCGGTGCTGGGCGGGGGTGACTTGGTGGCACAGCACCTACTTAGCACATAAAAATCCCTAAGTTTAACCTACAACACAGAGAGGAAGAGAAGAAAGGAGAGAAGGAAGCGGGGGGCTGGGGGGGATGGAAGGAATGGGACAAGGAAAGGGGAAGGAAAGGAAGGAAAGGAAGAGAGGAGAGGGGAGGGTGTCAGGGAGAGATGGGGAGGGCAGGGGGTCAAGGACAGAAGGGGAGGGGGTCAAGGAGAGAAGGGGACTGGGTCAGAGAGAGGAGGGGACTGGGTCAGGGAGGGGAGGGGAGGGGTCAGAGAGGGAAGGATAGGGAGAAGATAAAAGAGGAGAAGGGAGGGGAAATGGAGAGTGGGGAGAGGAGGGGAGGGAGGGGAGAGGCTGTGGTGGGGAGGAAAAGAGAAGAGAGGAGAGGTAATCCTGTCTTTTGCAACACTGATGAATGCCTCTTTCCTCATGATGATCCTGGCTCTGCAGATGCCCATCTTGAGTATGATGTGCCATGAGTACTTTGGCAAGGGTCTGCTATATCCCCTGATACTTCCTAGTCCCCCAGCAGGAAGAAAAACGTGGGAACCCAGATTAGGCAACTCTCTGACTCCAATAATTACTTCTCACAACCCTAGGAGTCTAGAATGGCTGTGTGTGGTGTGGAAGCCACCAGCTACATGTGAATGTTGACATTTCAGTCAGTTCAAGTCCTCCAGTCTCTGTAGTCTCCCATGGTGACTAACTATTACGCTGGACTGCAGAGATAAGTGGGTAGTTCCATCGTGGCACAAATTCTCTTGGACAGCACTGGTCTCTAGATTATGCCAACAAGATCTAGTTGCACCTTAGATTAGGACTAAAATAGAGTGCTCACAATAAATGGAAGAGAACATAATTGGGATTAATTTCAGGCCAGCGTTACTAATAATGGTCTAATAATGACGCCCTATCTGTAAACACTGGCATTGAAGGAGACAGGAGATAAAGTTGGAAGAGGCAGCTAGGTCCAGTGGGAAAGCAGGGCCCCTGAGTTCACACGAGCTGAGTCAAACACAGCATAGTCCTGGGGCGCAAAAGCAAGTCAGCCGATCTCCCCTGGTCTTCCTTTCCTCGGTTGTATTATGGAATCAGAACATCCATCTCATGAATCAAGCCGCCCTACTTCAAATTGCTGCTTGTGGCCAATGTGAGACATTACCCTCACAGGTCGAGTACGCAGAGTGCACTGGCTGCTAAGGTCGGTCACTCCTTTCCTATCCCTAAGAGGCTCCCTCCACAGGCAGGCAGGATGGAGCTCTGCTCTGTTTTTCTCCTGTCACACCTCTGCTCCTGCTGGCATCCCCTTCAACAGAGTCTTCGTGTTGCCTGTGCTCCACAGACCTGGATCTTTACCCACTTCTGCTCTTCTCCCTCCCACCGCCAACAACACCACTACAAAGATGCTCAAGAAACTGCCACGGCTTCTTCCTGGGCTTTGAGAAGGGAAAGGGACAATTACAAGGACATCACTTAATGCAGTCCTGTTTTATTTTATTTATTCTTAATTTATTTATAAATAAATAAAGAATTTATTTATTCTTAATAAAGAACACTGTATTTAATTAAAAGAGAGGTAGTAGAAAACAAAAGAGGAGAGGAAATAAAATGTACATACTTGGAGACATTTTTAAAAAAAATATTTAGGGAGTTGGAGATGCCGGCTAATGGTAGAGTGCTTGACTAGCATGGGTAAGGTTCTGGATCCAGTCTCCAACGTAGTAAATATACAAATAACAGACTTGGAGCTTCTTCAAATGTATCTGGAAGAGTAAATTCAGCTAAGTGGAGTTCAATGTAATCCTGAAGAACAACAGGGATCTGGTTTGTTATTCAGGACACTTTTCCAGGGGAACTGAACACGGAGCCCGATTTTGAAAGATGTGATGGGTATGGTTTGACAGAACGAGAGGGGAGGAAGAAATGACAGCACTTCAAAGTGGAGAGTAGAGGCAGGGAAGGAGGAGTTCAGACTGGTGAATTCGGGGAGACAATGGGGGTAACACACAGGCAGGTAGCTGCTGGGGTGAAGCCCAGGGGTGCGAGCGTGGTCAAGCAGGAGGGCTTGGTGGGGGATTTCCCATTCCTAATAAGCAGTAATGGAGTGCCACTATGGATTCTTGAGCAGAGGAAAACAGTGTTTAGTGGAGACAATTCCAGCAGCTATATGGAGGACAGAGGCAGGCAGGGAAGCCAGCAAGGGCTCTGTACTAGGCAGGGCACCATAGAAATGAAAATGAGAGTCAGAGGAGCCCATTTTGAGGAAGAACTGGCAAAGACTGGTTGGATCGGAAGTAGGGGCTTTTGGAGACCAAGCCAGTGGGAGTGGGTGCCAAGACAGTGTGCCTTTGAAAACAGCAGAACTGCTGGGGAACGTGTGGCCATTGAAACAGAGGAGGGAGGAGAATGCGGGGTCTTTTTTCTCCTTTACTATTTTTCGGTACAAAGATAACGTGCCAGGGGAGATTTTTCTATAAACCACTGGAGGCATAATCACATGCTGGAAATGCAGATTTCAGACCCATTGAAATCAGTTTGTAACTGAAACCATGTGAGAAAATGAGCCCTCTAAGGAATGGGGGCTGAGCAAATGGGAAAAGGGAACTAGATTCTGCCTTGAGAAAACAATGGAGGGAGAGCCAGGAGTTATTGCTGGTTCCTGGACCCCTCCACAACCATTTGGGACTGGTTAGCTCTTCCTGCAGGGTACTGCCCTGGGCAGAGTAGGATGTTTGTCCCCATCTTTAGCCTCTATCTGCCAGGTGATGGTCCTCTCCCTCTCTCTCAGTTATGACAACCAAAACTGCCTCCAAATATTGCCAAATGGCCCCCAGCAAAGATGTACTGACGGAGAGGTGATTATGGCATTCATTTGTACCAGGCACTGTTCTGAGTGTTTCAGAGGTATTCATTTATTTAATTCTCAAAACAGCATGTTGAAGCAGCCCTAACTGTCATTATTCCTCATTATTCCCAAATGAGGTAACCAAGACTCGGAGCTTAGGAGTTTTTTTTAAAGTTCCAAAGACCAGGATCTGGCCATGCAGGGCAGTTTGTCTCTGTGGCCTATGGTTTGGTTTGGTGTTTGTTTGTTTGTTTGTTTGTTTGTTTGATTGATTTAAAACAAAAAGTTCTACTGCCTTTTCTTTGAAGGTAGGGATCAAATGCAAACACAGGGTGAAGACAAGCTCTAGAGTCCTCAGGGGAGCTGAGTAGAGAGTGTTGGGTGGATGTGAGAGATCCCAGAAGCACCATGTCTGAGGAACTGGGACAGCAGGGGTCCTGTGTAAGAAATGTGGACTCCAGAAAGGAAGGTCAGGCTGAGGAAAGAAAATGAATTTGAGCTTGCATCAGGGGGTCTAGGGAGGGTGAGAGAAGCCTTAATTCAGGGAAAGACCCCGGCTGGAAAGCTGAAGGGATTTGTGCAACACAATGAAGAGAAGACACTTCTTTGCCAGCAAGGGGCTGGTGTGCAAAAGAAGTGTGAAAGAACTCAAGAACTGGAAATATTGAAACGCTTCTTTGAGGTCAGAAAACAAACTAAGGAGCAACACTGTTGACCATTTTATCTGAATAACTGAGTAAATACCCATTCTATTAAGATCAGACAAAGTCCTTCCCTCCAGGCAAGCTGGGCGAGCCACTTAGGATGAAAAATCTAAGAACAGTTATTTCCACAGCATGAGGAGTTGTGTGCATAAAATTACAGTGCTAAGAGCATTTATTTAATCAATCCACAAAATCTTCAAGAAATAGGAGTCTAGTGGAATGGAGCCCAAGTGTGGCTGGTAGTTACAGGAGCTCAGAGACTGTCCTCCATCACAGACATGCAAGGGTGTGCACAGAGATGATGCATGACTTGTCCACACCAGGACAAGGAGCAGGCAAAGAAGATCTGAAGAGTCATTCTCAAGTCTGACTGTGTGTCCGAACCAGTGCACACATGCCGGTATCCTGGAGATTCATGAATATCCTGTAAAGTTTCCCATATCCTTCAAAGAAAGGGCTTCTCATTCATGTTTTCATAGTCTCTATCTTCATACACACACATACACACATATGCACACTCTCACACATGCATAAAACTGGCTCCTTCACAGAGAGCTACAGGGAACAAGACTTCATTTAAACATTGCCCTCCAGCTGCATCTGGGCTGGAGCCCACAGGCATGAAGGAAGCATGGCAGGCAGTTAACAGCAAGGCTCTTCACCCTCCTCACTCCCACCCCTGGTTTGGATATGAAGGGAGATCTGGACTCATTGCCTTAAACACCTGAGAAAGGTTGAAGGATTTGATCAAATCCAATATTTTCCCCCAGCCGCTGGTTATTAAACTCAGATTGTAACTAACTGCACTCACTTTGTATAGAATAAGCCCGGAAGTGCCTGTGTTCCCAGTAGATGCCCTGGTACAGACACACTGAAACAGAGCATTAATTCAAGAATTGATTTAATGTGTACCATTTGAATATTTGACATTCAGTGATTTACAAAAGAATCAGCTTTCGTTCTTCGCTAAAATGTCTGTTTGCCACCACTTACAGGCAGAAGTAAGACAAAGGAATTTACACATAGCAAATATCTGCTCTGGAGAGCGCTGCCCTGGATTGTCCCAGTGACTGTAACACCCAAGCAAGTCCAGGAGGGAGGGGCTGGCAGCAGGCAGGCTGCCTGACCTCCACAAAGAGGTTACAAAAACTCCCTGGAGTCCAGACTGAACTTCCCAGGGTGGCAGAGCAGCTGTCGCATTCCGACTCTCCCCCAGAAGTGTGCCAGTACTGCCACTGACTTGTCCTCTGCTAGGGGAGGACTGAGCAGTAGGGAAGCAACATGGCCCCTCCCTGGGGAACACAGCTGGCCAGGCGTTCTAACCACTGGGGTCTCCTCCAGATGTCTAGGAAGAGGACGTTTCCTGACAGCTCAGTCACCCTCCACCTTTTTACCTCTCCCTCGCTTCTATCTTTTCTCTCCCCTTCCCTAATTTTTTCCACCTTACCACAAAAAGGGTGAAAAAGCAAAAGAATATAACATCCTAAACTAACCCCCTCTTTCCTTATTTCTGACACAGTCTAATAATTCAAGGCCTCAAGTCTCTTTGCACAGGACCCCCTCCCCCCATTCCCAGATACTTCCATCATCACCTGACACGATAGAGTTCCGTGGCTTTACCATCTCTGTCATAAGCAAGAAGACATATTTACACGGAGAAAGAAAAGAAAATGCAGAACACCTTAACGGCCATTATTCCTTTATCCGGCCCTACTGAGAGCCCAGCAGTATTACTCACTGGAGGTGGACAAGAGAGGTAACAGAACTAAGCTCCAGGTGCTTAACCTCCCTTGACCTCATCTAACCGCCACCTAACCTGCTTTGGCTGGAAGCCAAAGAACCAGGTGCCCTACCCATGTCACTCACAGGCAAAAAAAAGCAGATCTAAGAGTCCCAACTGAAGTCCTCTTGGCATCAAATCCCTGCTCCTGACTCCTCGGGATGCTCTCTCTGGGGAGTAGTCCCTTGTCGTCTTGTGCTCTAGACCCCAGCTCCTAAGATTCCAGGTTTGCCTTGCTGCCAAAGCTGTAGCAGTCCCAGCCTGCAAGCTCTGCGGACATGGACTAGAACTGTCCTTGGAAGGCACCGCCTGGCCCAGCAGAAGAGAGGCATATCATCTCCCACTGTGAGGAGGCAGCCGGGATCCCAAAGGGGTTTTTACTGCATATTGAGTTTGGGGAGGGAAGGAAGCACATATCAGAAGTTTTAAAATCCCACTCTCTGGGGTCCCAATGACAAATGAAATCTGTGACAAGAATTTGCTCTCAAGCCCTCAGGCAAGAAACACTGACATCAGGAAGAGAGTAAGTAAGGCCAATATTCTGTGTATTCCCATATTATCTGAACCACACCAGCCCCTTTCAGGATCCTTCCTCCCAGTCCCCACCCTCCGCACAGCTCTGCTGGCCCGCCCTCCATCCTTCAGTGTACACCACTGGAAAGACACCTTCCATTATGCCTCCTCCTCTAGATATTTCTGCCCAAGTCTCAGTCCTGGTCCATCAGCTCTTGGAAGGATCCTTATTAAGGCCAGCCACCCTGCCTCAACAGAGCCACTATTCATACACATTCCATAAAGGAAGCCACAAGGCTGCTCAGTTCTACTTCAAAAAAAAAAAAAAGTCGTGGTCCCAAGGAAAACTGTCGCTCAAGACCCTCCTCACTTTCTACACCCATAGCAAGATGCATAGCTACCAGATGTGCTCTGGTCACATTTTCTAGAACCACACTTCACACACTGGCATTAAGGATGAACCTCAAGGATTCCAAATCTCTTAATAGTCCAACTGGAGAAATTTCTGAGCCTGGTGGGTAAGTGATTTTTTTCTGGAAAAACGATCCAGAACATTCATTTGAGGAACTGCTGATCAACTGGATGTGCGACTCAGAGGCAATGGTAGAAGTGAAGGGTGCCAAAGACAGAGTGGGGGTAGGTTTGGGGGTGGTGGAATAGCCCATATAGGCTATATACTAAGCAGTGTGACTGGCTAGCAGAACACTCCCCCATTCTGGGGGCTCAGCTTTCTATTCAGAGAGAGAGCACTGCTTCAGGGGTTCCATATCACTGCAGACATTAGGAGAGGTTGGGTCCCAACACCCATCACCCCAAGATAAGAACCAATCTATTATAGGTGCACTGGGTGTCATTCATAGCATTCTGAGCTGAGCTATTGAACTCCCACGCCCCGTTGTCTCTGTTTAAGAGGTAGCTCAGGGGAAGCCAGACCTAACTGCCATTATTTCCCTTAATTACATAGATCAGTTTCCTACAGCCTGCCAAGGCCCATCATCCTTGCAGAGCCATGGATCCATCGGGATATTGTCCTTTAAAAAGCCATTTGATGGCCGCCATGCCCTGGGTTCTTCAAGGTGTTGGTAACTGACTGTTTAGCTCCATAGATTCTCAAGTAGCCATTTATGCTAATGATTCTGTAATTTCCAGCCACCACCTCTTTTTAGAAAGAGGACAAGTTGGCCTCTGGATGTTTTCTCTGTCCTATACAATACTCTCCAGTGACTTCCTTTGGCCCTGACATGACTGTTTCTTTGTTAAGACGTTTTAGCATCTGTCATTAAGACCTGAGGCTGTTTATTATTTTCTCTTTAATGAATATTTTAAAATTCTCTCTAATATCAAATTGGCTTTTTGTTCCTTAGCTCAAACTAGAATCCAAATTACCATCACACACACACACACACACACACACACACACACACACACACACACACACACACACACAGTGGCATCATTATATATCAGCAACCAGTTCTCAATTATACTTCTTTTTCAATTTTTATTATGTTTTATTTATTTAATTTGTCAGAGAACAGCTTGTATGAGGTTAGTTCCATCCTTCTGCCTTGTAGATCCTAAGGACTGAACTCAACACATCAGGCTTAGCAGTGAGTGCCTGTCCCCACTGAATCATCTCACCAGCCCCCCATTAGATCTCTAAGAAATTAACAATAGCATATTTCTTGCCCTTGCTCTGTGGAGACAGAATTAGCTGTTTTTGCCTTTATTTAGCTGCTAACAGGATTTTTTTTATTTCCTAATTATCTTTTCTGAATATGAAAATAACAATTCTGTATTGTAGAAATTTTGTAAAATAAAGAAAATCACGAAGAGGTAAAATGATAATTATCTAGTTCCTAGCCCTTTCTGTCTTTTAAATTTTCCTGTACATTTTTTTTTTTTTTTTTTTTTTTTTTTTTTTTTTTTTTTGGTTTTTTCGAGACAGGGTTTCTCTGTGTAGCTTTGCGCCTTTCCTGGAACTCACTTGGTAGTCCAGGCTGGCCTCGAACTCACAGATCCGCCTGGCTCTGCCTCCCGAGTGCTGGGATTAAAGGCGTGCGCCACCACCGCCCATTCCTGTACATTTTTAAATTTTCTATTTCTCTGTGAGCACTGCGGGGGCTCGTGCAGGTGGAGGCCAGAGGACTGTCTGCTAGGGTCAGTTCTCCCCTTCCACTGTGCAGGCCCTGGGGTTTGAACTCGGGTCATCAGGATTGGCAGCCAATGCCTTTATCTACCGAGCTGCCTCGCTAGCCCAGCCCTTATAGCTTTCATCTGGACTGTTAACCTTGTCTTTGCAGGCTTTATGGCCTTCACCGTTTCCAACTTTGTCCACCAGCCCACGAGTGTTGCTTTTCTTTTACCAGTAGGTTCTTTGTTCACCTGAGTGGACACCACCAAGCACATTGCTCTATGGTGGCACAGTACTCTCTTAAACCAGCTGCAGGCTCAGGCAAAGCAGAGGGACCAGCCCTGAGATTCAAAAGAGCTGAGGATGAAATCCAGCCCTTCCTCCTCCTTGGCTACAGAGCTTTCACAAACATGATTTCATACCTCGGTTTCCTCATCGGTAAAATGGGAATAGTAGTTAATGTCCAGGGTTCCTTGTAAATAAAAATAACGTGCAGAGAAATAAATTTGTAAGAAAGCCCTCAATAAGCTGCAGAGCATACAGAAAAACACAAGTGAGTTCTACTGCTCTACCCAGTGTGTTTGGTCTTCTCCTGTTAACTTATTCTTAGAAAAACCTTCCTTTCTGGCACTTTGTTTTTAGTCTTCTTTAGTTATTCATTATTTAGTTATTTTTATTTTATTCATAGTAGACCAGTTCATAGTGAATTTGCCCAAGGTTTACTTCAACCTTCAAATCCTCAATTTATGTGTCCCTATTTGGGGCTATCTTCTGCATTTTTCTGCACTAGGAACATGTCCTCCAAATATTATTATAAAAAAAAATACATCACCTTGCAGTCATGTTTTATTTTTCCAGGTAAAATCTGATGAAACCCTCAGAAAGTCAACACTAGATTAGATCTGGAAGCCTGTGGAATCTAGCAGCAACTACAGACTCCATCTATGAGGCATTTGAGCATCACCCCCCCATCACCCAAACTGGATCAGATTAGAGTGGTACCAGATGAGGAGCAGAGGTGGCCATGGCAGTTAGGACTCATGGAAGACTCACTCTCAACAAGGTCTGCTCCAAGTGAAATAAGCAGAATTGCAGATTAGCCAGAATGATGGACAGAGAATTCAGTATCGCAGAAAAAGTGAGGGTATCATCCTTGGCAGCCTGGCAGCCTGAATCCTCAGGTCTTGCTCTCATCCTCTGCTTTCTGAATGTGCAATGAGAAGGGGTGACGGTGATGGTGGCTATGAACGTTAGAAGCCCAAAGGGGACAGCAAGAACCTGGGTAACACAAGTGCTGGGAACATAGCACACTTTACCCTCTGCTCATCTCCATGACAGTTACAGCATTTCTAGAAGGTTGCCCTGGGCGTGTGCTCTGGCTGAGGAGCACACGGGAAGAAAGAAGTCTGCAAACACCCAAACAACCCCTGATCGCTGTTCAAGTCCACGGTGCGTCCTTCCCTCTTTCCACTGTCCTCATTATGTAGAGCTGAGCACACACTACGTCCTTCCTATGTCTGTGACTGCAAGTCACCCAGAAACGTTTACTGCAAAGCTGTAGAGAAGAGAGCCTAAGTGGGTGTCTCCTGCCTGACTCTGGACTGAGCCTGGCTCTGCCACTTATGCTAAGCAGGCTTTTAACTTCTGGGTGTCCAGGTAGCCTTATCTGTAAGATGCAGGTGCGAGACTCGTTTCACAGTCCTCCTGGGGTGACTGGAAGGTTTACGTTAGGTGATTCCTAAAGCCCCCACATCATACCAGCAATACTGGTCGATGTGCACGGTGCCAGCCAGCACTGTGTTAGGCACAGGGACCCAGGCTGGATGCTGTTCCTGCCCTTCAGAAGTTGACAAGCGTGGGATGCAGACACAACACAGTACTTCCATACCCAAGTGGGGGCTGAGGAACACAGAGGGCATGGTGATTCAGCTGGGGTGTCGGAGTGGGGCAGGAAGTCCCAGAAGGCAGATCATGAAGATGGATTAGGCACAAGCCACAGGAGGTCATATGGGAGGACACCTCACACAGTGACAAGTCTAGTGACAAGCCAAGGAGGTGAGGCTGCCTTTCAGACTATCCTCGGCTTCTGTCACCATTTCCATTCTTGGATCATGTAAAGATGAAAGATAAGCCTGGGAAAAAAGTTCCATACATAGAGCTGGAACAATTAGTCTTGCTCTCCTTTCTGACAAGCATTTACCTAGTTTTCTAGATAAATACTGTGAAAAAGAAACTGGGAAGTAGACACTGAGGAAAGATTAAGAAGCTCGGGTCACAATGCCTGGGTGCGGTTGCTCTATGTTCAGAATGTCAGTTTCTTCGACTCTGTTGTCTGTCTTCCCCATTAAATGTGTTCTGTTCTCTTGTCCACTGGGAGTGGACGTGTCACATGGGAGGCCCCAGGATGCATCAAAAATGCAGAGCAGGACACAGTTCTTAATAATGATACTGCATGTATAGATATTGAGCCTGCGGTTTGAAAGGATTTTTATACTGTTCTCATTTTATCTACAATACAATTCTATGCCCTAAAGATGCCATTTTACAGACACAGAAGCAAGTTCTGTGAGGTTGCAAAGCTTTCCAGGATCACACAGATCAGCCTGGTGGGACCCAATGGGAGCTGGTCTCAATAATATATTTACCCTTGTGGCAGAACCCAACATGGAAGTGATATCCCTGGCTGTCATTCTCTGGTTCTAACGTTAATCTCCACTCGCAGTTTAACATGGGCTTCAGAATAAAAGATACCCATGAAAATGGAAGTCCTTTAATATGTCCGTGATTGAAGGAGCAGGGAGAAGGAGACAACTCCATGCTGGGGAAACCGAAGTCTTCGAGTTCAGAGTAGAGTGTATTTACAGAATGGAAAGAGACTGAAAACAGTCTGCCCAGCCCTATCTATATATGAAAGAAGAAGGCACTGACTGACCACATCATGAACGTCTCACTTTCATTCTTATCAAATTACATTAAGGTCCAGAAACTGGCTATTTTGTAGGAATTCTTGTTCTCATTTTAAAAACAACTTTGCCTTTTGCCAAGAGCAAGGCCTAAAGAGAGAAATTCTAAGACATACGCTTCAGCTGGAGTGTCAAAGTCTACCACGTGAGGGGTTGGGGAGGTAGCTCAGCTGTGTGCTTACCTCTCAGGTGCGGGGACCTGAGTTCAAATCTCTAGCAACCATAGAAAACCTGTAATCACACTCCAACTAGGGGAGGAGACAGAAGAACCCTAGAGCTTGCTGGGTAACCAGTCCAGCTGAGTCAATGAGCTCCAAGGTTAGGGACAGATCCTGCCTTAAAAATAAAGCGGAGAGTGATTATGACATTCTGACCTCCCTGGGCATGTGTACACATGAATACACACACACACACACACACACACACACACACACACACACACACACCAGAGTCTATCTTGTTAATGAGTTCCTCTACATGCCACATAATCCTGTATCATTACACAGCAGAAGCTCTCCCTGTAATTTAAGTACCAGGGGTTAGTTAAACTTGGAAGACATAATTTGGAAATCTGGCGGCAGCTTACAGTTGGGTATCATCTAACTCTTTAATCCCCACTCTCTTTGTCTAAGACACCAAAATAATAACACTGGTCTTAGAACAAGGATGAAATGAGATTAGCCAGGTCAACAGAACTCATAATGTCATGGGCACAGCACGAGGATCTCTGGCCAACTCAAAACCCCATCTCCATAGGGAGCTGTCTCAAGAGAAGACATGGAAAGATCTTGTGTGTGACTGTCATATTTGGGCAGACAGCCATCATTCTTAGCATTTTCAATCCACCATTCCTCTATAAACACCCTACCATTCCTGGCTGCCTAATTCCAGAACTTTCTCAGTCCTTTCCTCTAATGTCTGTCTCAGTCATATCAATGCAAGCTTTATTACTAGAATCACATGGATTCCTTGCTATGGTCACTGAAGGTTCATTTGTGAATCTCAGTGCCAGCCTTCATCCTGAAATCAAAGAATCTCTGTAAACAGGTACCCAATAAAAAGGAGAAGTTGTCAGCTTGAGTGACAATGATCCCATAGGTTCCAGAAAGCCCAGGGTTGGAAAAGGTGACAGTGTCAGGGGACAGTATGGAGAACCCCTGAAGAAGTGTATTCCCAGAGCCATCTTAAAAGAGTGAGACAAACAGAAGAGTCTGGGGACAAGCAACCTAGCAGAGCTTATTTCCATCGAGAAAGACCGAGCAAGGCTTTGTGGTGGATACTCCCTGTGAGGTGGACCTGGAGGAAGGATTTAAAGACTACCGTCAAAGAGAGCTGTTACGTCTGTTGAATGTGACGTGCTGGGGAGTGGTGTTTTATTCCTTCAGCCTAAGCTGTATCTAAGCATGATTTTGTCCACTCAGCTTCAGCCGATCCCCCCACCAAAGCAGCTTAAACAGCAAAGAAACAACACATAACAGGTGTTGGCATGGCACCTTAATCATCCATGCCATTTTAACCAACATTTTCCAAGTACTGGCCATGTACAAATATCCCTGTCCTGAGTACTGAGGACACAAAGTGACATCGAGCATCCTTGTCATCATGGGGGTGGGGCATGATGACAAACTCAGAAACAAACCTAATTTCACTTCTCCATTTCAGCTCTAACTGTTCCTTTCTTTAAACATCCAAAAGGTCAACACAATTCAAAGGATCTCACAAATGTGTGCTTGCATTGCCCAGGGTGGAGTCTTTCTGAATCCCATCTTGAAAAAAGCCAGGATCTAGACTGGAGCAAAATCTTCAAAGGACTGACATTTCCTCCGTCCCCCAGGAAGTTGCAAACAATCCTGGGGTCTGCAATAAGGTGACAGGAGCCACAAACCATGAGCCATCCACTCTGGCCCTACAGAACTCACAGAAAGGAGACCTGAACCCCATGGTGGCCAATTCCAGGGCTAGGTCTGCCGTGTCTTCAAGTTCAGAATGTTCTGCCTATAAAAGACCACCCAGCAGATATTTTGAATTTCAGACTCTGACTGTTTTTTCCCTAAACATTTAGTGCCCACTGAATTCCACTAGCATCCCAATTTTTCTTCTCTCATCCCCAATGGCTATTAGCAGATGTCCAAAAGAGAACAATGGTTTGTCTTTGAAAAGAAAACAGACCCATAAATCTGGATTCTGCTCTTGCCACTGTACATTTAGGTTCACATTTATTTTAAAACAGGGAAGGGAGGAAGCCGAAAAGGAAGGATGCGAGAAAACTATTAGCCCAGCCAGCTTAATAATCGGTGATTAAAGTTACAGTCAGAGAAGGGCGATGTCTTAATGCCTCCTACCCTCTGCCTTCCATCCGTGCCTTTAATATCCCACTTCAGGCACAGGGAGGGAGGGCAACAGGGCCTAGTGAATTCCAACTGCTCCGGAATAATTGCACCATTCAGGGCCCTCACCAGTCAATCAGGGGCTGCTTATCCAGCCCCATTTATTAATAGTTTTCCTGCATTTACAGTGGTACAAAGGAGTAAAATGAGGCTTTCTCTCTGAAACAAGAAATGGGGCATCCTCAATACCAACTAAGTGGAGCAGAGGGTACCATGCCGGCAGAAGCTAAGGCTGCTCGCCCTACTTCACAGCCACACCTGTCCCAGGGTGTCAGGGAAAGCATTTGCCTTGTGTTTCCTAACTTTAAATACCAGGCCTGTGTCAGTGTTGGGAGAGCTCAGTCATGGAGTCAATGGAGCGCTGAGCTCAATTCAACCAAGGTTTCGCCCTCTGTGTGCATTCTATACATTAAATCGCTTCAGATCCCAGGCTCGGGGACTCTCTCCCAGTCACATAACAGGGTCTCACCGTACAATCAAAACGCTAGATTGTGTCACGATGAGAGAGAATGCTTGCCTTGCCAGTCATCACATATGGCCTCTCACATAGCCTAGTCATAGTGCACACCTGTAATCCAGCACCTAGGAGGCAGGCATATCACAAGTTTGAGGCCAGCCTAGGCTACACAACGAGTTTAAGACAGTGAGACTTCATATAAAATAAAATAAAATGGCAACACATTAGACTCCCCTATGAGACTTGCAAAAATGGCCACTGCTTGAATTCTTCCTGAGATGTGTGTGTGTGTGTGTGTGTGTGTGTGTGTGTGTGTGTGTGTGTGTGTGCACGCACGTGTGCTCTTGGGTGCATGTGGAGGTGAGAGGACAATTCCAGATATCATTCCTCACACACGGTTCATCCTGTTTTTCAAGGCAGGATCTTTCACTGGCTTTGACCAAGCAGGCTAGGCTGGCTGGCCAGTGAGCCCCAGGACTCCCTGTCTGTGTCTCCCCAGTGCTGGGATGACAAGCACATGTTGCCACATCCAGCTTTGTTTTTAATTACTTGAGTTCTGGCGCTGGAGCCCAGGTTCTCACACTTTAGTGGCTAAGTCACCTCCCCAGCCCCTTCCTGAGAGTTTTGATTTGATTCCTTTTTAGCTGTATAGCTTTTAAAGCTTGTTTTCATTTAAGCTCCGCTGCTGAACCGAGGTTAAGGAGAGCTGCATTCCACCATCACCTCTGTGACTGAGTAAGTAAAGCCCAAAGTCAAAGCTTTGCACACAGTCATGAAGCTAAGAGAACCACAGATACTAACGTAAGCTTCTGACCCCTGAGACCACCGCTTCCGTCATCTCCTGGATAATGGAAACTGAACCTTACAAATATTCCTAACTTACAAAGGGAGCCCTGAGTTCTGAAGATGTGTGCTACAGTGAGTGCCCGCCACTGGCTAACTCAAGGGACACCCATTCCAAGGTGACTGGTGGAGAAGGACTGCCCAGACCGTGAAGCACACAAATAAGATTCAGTGGGCAGACCCATGGGTTTTCCTCGTGTTGCTAACCTTGGGACCACTTTTATGTTTTAAAATGGTAACTGGTTGTGGGAGAGGAAGCTAAAACCAACTCGGGGGTGACTATCAGAATTGTGTGTGTGTGTGTGTGTCATCCCCCCCCCAAAAGCATGTATGCACACAAAAAACCACAAATCATATGCATCACCGTATATGAATTTCATCATTCATTGTATTTCACATTTGATGCTTTTGGTGATTTGGGCTACTGAGCGAGCAGCAAATGCACATAAGTACGTGGAGTAGGGGTTGGGGAGGGATGTGAATGTGTTCTGATCTCTAAACCAGATTCTGTATGAATGAGCAGACCATAGCATCAGAAAGTGGGAACCTTACTTTAGAGTGTCTGGTTGCTTTCACAGAGGAGAACGAGCTGTGGGAGGAAGGATTAAACATGCCGTGTACACCATAGGAATGGTCCTCACTATTTTGTTAACAACATAATGCTTTTAAACAACATTATTTCACTAAGTCCCACACAACTCAAAAGAAACAAGACCTAATTTCCGAAGATAATACAACCAGTTAAAGTCATGAGCAAGTCTACATCAAGACAGATGAGAACTTGAAACTTGATGTTTCTTTCTGGGGAAAAAAAATGGATTATGAATTTGCAGCCCTGGTGAGCCGGTGAACAGAGACCCGGGGAGAACGTGGACCGGGGGACAGGGCCAGAGAGAAGGAATCACACACACACACACACACACACACTGTCCTCATCACTCTGTCCTTGGTGATTCCCTCTCCCTTAAACACCCATCCCCGAGGAAGAACAGGGTCCATCACTTCTCTCTCCTCCCAGGTCTGCCACTCTGCAGGCTCAGCCTAGACTCCGCTCTGCTCCACTCTCCCCTGCCCAGGAAAAGGCAGCTTCATTGCTCTGCTTCTATTGCTCTGCCCCTCCAGTCACCTCAGAATGCATGCGCTTCAGTCAGGCCATTTATCCACCCCTACATCTTCATTCCCACAGTACTCTTTACATGCAGTGGACCCTCTAAAGGTCTCCAAGCTGAAAGCTAGTCTTGGTGGCAACTACCTGTTAATCTGAGCCACTCCGGAGGTTAAAGGGGAAAGGTCATGAGTTCATTTAATGGGTGGGGGAGACGGGATTACATCAGTGCTAAAGTGCTTACCTAGCATACACGAGGTCCTAGGTTCAATCCTCAATACTGCAAATATAAAAATAAAAATCCCCAGACCGAGCTTAATAACAAGCTTTTCCTAATAAAATGAATAAACTTCACCAAGTATGGAGAGATGGTGAGAGTTTTCAAAGGTGGAAGGATGGGGAACACAAGCAGACGGAAAATAATTTAAGGAACAATCCGTTCAAATTCATCTGCCTTTAAACACCCTTGCTGCAGCTTAACCAAGGGGTGACCAGATGTCTCCCACAGTTCCTACACCCAGGCATCGAACAAACTAAAAATTTCTGCAGTATCAGGCCACTCCAATAAGGCAGCTAAAATGTGTTGTGAGGTGCCTGGGAATAATGGGCTCCTCTGTTCTCACTGCCCTTCTGTGCTGGTACAGAAAGCAGCTAGTGGATGAATGGTGCAGCACTCTACCTCACTACTCGAGAAACGCATGGGGCCGGGCTGGTCCTTCATTCCAAGTAGTCTGGCCTGGGCTGGTATCCAGCTCTCTCCTTGGACACAAATCAGCTAACAGCTGTCCCTTTCTTTGTAATGGCCATCAATAAAGTTAGTTGCAATCCAGTGGTCTAAAATGAAAACTACATCATTTGCTCATTCTAGAGGCAAGTCTAACAAATCGGGTGAGGATTCATTAACTATAGACTCACCAAAGCAGAAATTAGAAAGCCTCAGCCCTCACTCTACCTTGGTCACTTGTGATCAGAGATTCGTAGCTGGAGAAGCAGCACACTCCTGTATTGGTCTTCAGGGATGCAAGACAAGGAGGATGAATATCTACACCAGTGGTCCTACCCCATGCATCCTCCTCAAACGACCTTTCCCTCCTCGCCTCCAAAACTCCTGTTTATCCTTCAAGAAAGAATTCAACTCTCAACCCCTCCACGAATCCCTCTGCACCTCATCCCATCCCACTCTCGCCTTTAAAGGTCTTAAGCAATTGATGGTTTCCTTGTGCTGTGTCCTTCTAGACCTCCAGGATATAGGTTATCTGCTACGGGAAAATGCAGAGACAATTCTTTTTCATAGCTTGATTAGTATTGGTTTTTACCAAGTATTTATTGAATAACTGAACAAGAACAAAAATCATAAAGATAAATTAAATTAAAAGTCAACAGCAGTGTGAGTGAGAAGAGACAAATGGGTGTTAATAAAAAATTAAGAAGCAGAATAAAATGAGAAGAAAGCATTGTCAGAAAGCATGCATGATGAAAGACGAGACAAAAAGGTGTAAATGGGTAGAAGAATTATAAACAAAAAGATATAAGAAACAGGTAAACTTAAACATATAGTTGTTTTCTTACTAAATAAAAAAAGATGCTGTGCAGCCACAGAATGGATATAGAGAAATTCAATATTAACTATGATGGCGTTGAGATGTACAAATGGTACGGACCTGAGACTATCATACAAGAACTCTATAGACTCAGAATATCAGGTCTCTCCCACAGACCTATCAAATCAGAATGTGCATTTTAATAGCACCCCACCCCGTGACTTGTGTATGCAATAAAGTTTGAGAGGTAATGATGTGGACATCTGAAACCCACAGACAATCACCACCTCTCACTGCAATCCATGGTGTATTGCAGGAAGCCTCGGCAATAAGGAACTCCGTAACCTTGGGACAATCACATCCCCAGATCCCAGCTTCTTCATCTATAAAATAAGAGGGACGGCATAGATGACCACTAAGCCTCAAGTTCTTGATTATATTTCATAGCATACCCTCACTCCATTTTATACCACCAAACAAAAAATAACAAATAGTGGCATTGACTGATAGTGTGTGTCCTCTCCTGCTCCTTCTCCTAGTGTTTTCCAGGTATTTGTCACATGCTTGTATCTGCAATGAGTACCAATGATTCCAAGATGAATACACATCTTCCCCCTGACCCTGAGGAGCTGGTGAACTTCTCAGAAAAGGAACGAGGGCACATAAATAAGAGAAGGAAAAGGTGCCTTCTGAACCTCAAATGCAGGCTAGTAAGACACAGACAGAGCAAACAATCACGGTGCTTGGGGCAGCTATGGAAATTGCTACAAGGAGACAACATAAACATTAGGTTTCTTCCCTGACAAGCTCAGCTGACAGGACCAGGAAGTGACAATATGGAAATAAGATGTTAGAACACAAAGCAAAGAAGAAAGGCCCCTGAAGACACACCTCTCTGGTCTACAAATCCCAAAAAGTTCATCCACCCAGCGGATGGGGGTAACAGTCACAGACAGCTAGCATTGCATCAGCTTGCATCTAGACCTCAGAAACCCACCTCCTCTGAGTTCTGTGTGCTCCCTCTACTGACTGTGCTCTGTTCTTCCCATCATCAGCCTCCTGGAAGATAATGCCAATTCAACCACTAATCTCTCCCTGGAGCTTTCTTCTATGGTTCTGATGAGGAGAGGCACTTTAATAAATGTAAACAATTCATTACGCCAGCAACTCTTGTGATCTATGTTTACAGAGGAACAGTACTGAAGTACTCAGTTATGGGCAGGATCACGGAGATTGAAAATGGAGTTCACTGAAAGGAAGTAATTCTTAAGGAGAATGTGAAATGGCAAGGAAAAAGGAGATCTTAATTTCTGCAACCTCTACTCTTGACTCCCATCAAGACACCGGAGATGAGCTGGAGGTCATTTCCTATCTTCACTGTTAGAGAAAGAGGCCCATCATTTGGAACACCTGCTTCCAGCCTACACCACGGTCAGGTCAGCCCTGGATTCCTTCTCTTCTCTGGTTCTAGATGTTCATTTGAGGCTGTTGTTTCTTCACGTCGAACTTCCTTTCCCCCTGCTTCCTTCTGTGTTTCAAGTCCACAAGCAGTAACAAAATTTTTGCAGTAGCATGTCAATACTGGTGAAGATGTTACCTTCATTTGATTCTTGAAGAAGAAATTAGAGGAAAGAAATCCCGCCCCTGGATTCATCATAGCCATGCAGGAGATGGCAAACCACTTCAAAGGTGATGATGTGTCCCAGCATCCACTCTGTCCTGATCCTCCCCATCAAACAGCAGCCATGCACTTCTCTATCCCTGCATCAGCTAACCTCTGTCTGTGTGTTTCTCTCAAAGGTGACCATAGCCCCTCCCCATACATGACTGGATGGGGTTGAAGGTCTGAGAAAACGGCCAGAGTTCTAAAGTCATCTTCGCGAACATGAAACAGAAGCAATGATAAGGTCCCTTGCTGTTCACCCTCCCTCCAGAAGAAGTCGCTCTTCTGAACCTGTCTTTTTTAAAAAAAAACAGTACCTGGTATGCAAAGTAGTGACTAAAGGAATTCTCTCTCTCCCCCCTCCTCCCCTGTCATTTTCTCTCCTTACTTATTCTCCCTGCCTACATCCACCCCTGACAAAGATCACACACAACCAGTAGCAAAGCAAGAATCTGCAAATGGGCAGGCTTCTTAGAGCTGGAACCAACAGGAGAGATACATTAGACAATTCAGTGGCATGCCCTGCTTCTTTCCCTGCACACCGGCATCTGCCACACCATCCCTTTCCCTGGCGCATCATACACCATCATACCTGAAACACAGGGACAGAACCACACGTGGTTCCTCCCGTTAGAGCCGCGTCCTTAACCATGCATCCCTGAGAACTCATTATTTCCTATTAGTTTTTCCTTAGTTACCAATCACAGGCTCTTTGATTGCAATACACTTTGTCCTTCCTCCCACCAGTGGTCCCACTAACTTCCCGCGGCACCCACGCCACAGGGGTGATGGCAAAAGGCCAGAACAAAGGAAAACCCATTCAGCTCTTCATGATGGGCAGGGAAGAGAGGGCCAGAACAATGGCTCCAGGAAGACCCAGTATGCCACTGAGTCACAGCATCATGGGCACTGCCCACAATGATGGGACACACAGCTTCCTCACCAGAGTCCCCAAAATGGCTTTGCGTTCCACATAGCCTCAGGCCACCTGTGGCAGGGCTTCCTTGACCCCTAACAAGTCTTTTCCACTGCATCACTTCTCATTTATTTCTAACTTTCTCAACCCCTCTTTGCCTTCTCTTCCTCAATATTCTGCTCTTTTAACCTCTTCTCCTTTGCCTGGTCCCTGGGCCAACTAATGACAGCTTAGAACTTGACTTAATCTTATTAGCATGCATGATGAATGAATTGACTGAGACCCTGCCCAAAGCCCCCTATTGATCTTATCACCAAGGAACATCCCCAAGTCCCACTCAGTTGCAGAGCACTGTCACAGGCAACCAGGATGCAAAAGAAGCCATGGGCCCTACAGATGCCCACCTCTCTTTGTCCATCAGCGCATATGAACTCTCCGCACACTGAGCTGACATCCTCATCCACCCCTCTGTTCTATCTTGAAGTAAAATTAAGAGTTCATCCTCCCAACTGAAGGATGAGATAGAGATAGGGAACCAGCTCAGGTGTCTCTAAGGTGAGCACACACCAGATAACCTCAGCTATTTGTAGACATGGTGAGAACAGGATTCAAATTGGGATCCCACCCTCTCACTCTCATTATACCATGGTTACAGACTGGTATGTCAGCAGTGAAAGCTCATAGAATGAGGCCTAGGGGAGAGGAACAGTAAATTTGGATGGCATCCTTATCCATCCTTTCTGGACAATAAAGAACTATCGCCGACTGTCATTTGGAGTGACTGGCAAGGACCTTCCATTACCTCCCCTACAACTCTTTAGTATTTTTAGATTGTTTTAAAGGATGATTATTTTCTAAGTGACTTTGAGGGGGGTGGTATTTGGAGAAGGACTATTGAATGCTCATGGTTCAGCTCCATGTTTTTGAAGACCTTTTCCCAAACTCATTCCTGCCTGAGAATATCTTCAGAGTTTGGAGGGTATGTGGTCAGTGTAGAAAGGCACTGAGCAGCCAGACCCCCATCTTGGCCCTCAAGCCAGGAATGATCTGATTTTCTCAAGAGTTGTCTTGACTTGCCTGAGTGGCCAGCAGAAGGGCTGTTAGCTAAGTCGTTTCCATTTCTCTTCCTATTTCTCTTTTCAAATGCTGCCCAACAGATTGGGCATAGTTCACATATTGTTATATTTTTAGGCATTATATATGCTATATATATTTCACATATATAACAATCTCAAATATTGCTAAAATGGATGAGAGGATAAAAATTAAAATATCAGTTCTTTTTTTAGGGTACAGGATGAACACATGCAAGCAGCACATCTCTTTGTTTAACACAAAGACTCACGTGTCGGATTCTGCACCCCTTCCACATGCACGGCGCTTTAGAACTCTGCAAGATAGCCATTTTGCCAGAGTGTGGAAGTAACAGTTTGCTTGGAGGATGTGTGGGTATAAATAGATGTGTGGACAGAAGGAGAAATTTGCAGCTCAAAAATAATAGCTCACGGGGAAAAGATACAATGAAAAGCAGAATATTGACAGAATCCCTTCTTTTCAAGCTTAAGGTTGAAGTCTTCAACCTGCAGAATCCAGGTGTTCTAAGACCAGCCAGTCCCCCTCTACACCTGCCCCTCTGCAATAGGCCTCCTGGGATCCGTGGGCCCAGTGTCAACCCTCTCTTTAGACACCAAGTAGGTTCCAGGGCACTAGCCACAGTAACCCCAACCACTATTTTTATTTACTTATTATTTGTTTATTTATTTATTCATTTATTTTTACAGCACATGGAAAGGAAAAGACAGGAGACAAGGAGAGAGAAATGGAGATGGCACGGGAAAAAAAACTCAGCTTGGAGAAAAATCTCTAGATGCCCATCAAGATCTAACACTAGCTCTAGATGAATAGGATGCTGTTTAAGTGAGGGAGGCATACAGGTCCTGACTGGCTGTGTCTGCGTATAGACATACACCCCTTACGCCCTCCAACATCTTGTGTGCCTGCATATACCCACCCCCACCACCTTCCCGGAAAAAAACAAAAACAAAAACAAAAAACCTGTTTGATGACAGGGCAAAGAAACAACCCAGAGATTCCCTTCTTTGTCACAGAAACCTTTTCCCCCCAAACAGCATTATTTTGATATCATGCTATTTTTTCTTCCAAAAAAAAAAAAAAAAAACCACCGTCTGGGGGACTGGAAAAGACAGATAAAAATGAGGAATCCCTACCCCAGGTGAGGAAAAAAAAGAATAAAATAGAATGCGCCCTACCTTGGTTTGTGGAAGCCAAACCTCTAGGCGGACAGATTAAGGGAGAGAGCATGTTGGGAATATCCAGGGTCCTCTTCTGGCTTGCATATCCACATAAGAAAGACGGAGAATAAAGGAACGGAAGAGATTTAAAATCCAATGTAGCGTAAATTTGGTTTGAATCTTGTGTCTTGAAGAGATGGCAAATTCAAAGAAAAAAATTAATGCAAAAGGGAATCTCAGGGTGTGGAAAGCAGCTCACAATGCAGAATCCAGAGTCATTATTCCATGTGCATGTGAGGTTAGTGGCCCGAATATATACATTTAAGGAGTCTTCTGGCAATTACGGTTTTTTGTTTTTTGTTTTATTTTTGGAGCTTTAGCAGAGGAGTCTCTGTGTGGAGAGGCTGGGGGCCGGCTCCGTCCCTCCGTGGAGCATGGTCATTCCCAAAGCGTCCCCTTCCTAAGGGGAAAAAAGAGGAGGTCAGGGTTTGATTCGAGTGTCCCCCGGAGGGTGAGCAAAATGCATGCCGGAAAAATATATATGTATATATCAAGTCGTTATAAGAAAAAGGGGGAGGAAACCCTGCATTTCCCACAGAGCGCACGCGAGAGGAATTGAAAACAGCTGGCACCAATCTATAAATAATTCAGAAAAGGTCTGCCTATACCATTCCTGGGACAGGCATGGATGAGAGGTGGGAAAAGCCAACCTGAATGGAAGAGAGGGAAAGGGGGAAATGGGAAGCAAGGAGGAAGGCAGGGAGAGGAGGATCCACACAGCAGTTCACACTCACACGCGCGCGCGCGCACACGCACACCATCCCCACTTAACTCGCCAGCGAGTGCGGCCCCCAGCCCCATCTGCAGTGCTGCTGACATGTCTGACTCGCTGCTCTCCTCCTCTCCTCCGGCAGCAGAGCCTCCTCCCACCCCGGGCTCGTGCTCAATGGGCTCTGATTGTGCACCGGCCGCACACTGGGCATTTCTTGGAAGGGGCACACTGACACGCGCGCACACACGCCCCCGACGCGCACGCGCCCCCGCGCGCACTCACACTCACCCCCGCGCACACTCACGCCGCCGCCGCGCTGATGTGCAGCGCACCGGGCTGCACCTGCAGCCAGTGGATTGGACTGGAGGGTCGCAGCGCGTGGCTCCTGCCGCGAGCACTGCTGCCCAGCCTCCCCGCTAGAAGGGATTAACCCCCTCAGAAAGATCAAAGGCAGCCCTACCCCCCTCCCCAAAAATATCCTTTTGTTTAAAAAAAAAAAAGCCCTATCCAAAATACCAAGTGCCCGGTGCTACTGGATCGGAAAGCTGTACCCAACACCAGGTTGGTTAATGGTGCCAAGGTTTCGACCCTTTATCTGCCTGATTTCCCCAAACCCCCAAAATTCAGACTCCAAAGCGAGCATTTACGTACCGGCTCTGAGCGCCTCCGCGATGGCAGTGTCCGGAGAGGGGTGGCGGGTGTCGAGGGTCTGAGGGGTTCCCTTTCCTGCAAGGCAGGATGGATGGATCAGTCTCCAGGGTTGGGAAGTTCACTACGACTCTTTGCAGAGCAGAAGGAAATGCATTTGGACGCCAGCACCGCTGGATGCCGGGTTCGGAGAGGCAGCCTGACCCGAGGAGGAGCGCTTCTCCATAGAGCCAAGCCCCGAGATTTCCTAGAGGTGAAGAAGCCCAAGGAAGTGGTGCTGGAAAGGGGGTGGGGGAGGACCTTCCTTTCTCAAAAAAAAAAAGGGGGGGTGGAGAGGCAGGAGAGCCCAGATTCCAGTTGGTGATGATGGGAGCCGGGGGAGGGGAAGCGGGCGGGGGCAAGTCAAGCGTTCGGCAGCAGGAGAGGAAAAGCAGGGGAGGAGGGGGAGAGTAAGAAAAATGGGTATTAATCACCGGCGACGCTAGGAGGGCGGGGACATCAAAGGTCTTGGTCTTGATTTGGGTCTCACACCCAGGAACGTGCCACACAGGCGCGCGCTCGCGCGCGCACACACACACACACACACACACACACACACACACACACACACACATACACCCTACCTCTCACACTCAGGCTCAGGAGGAGAAATCTAAGAGGCAGGGTGTGTGTGCACACGCGCGTCCTCTTGCTCTCCACCCCCCACCCCTCCCCACCCCCAAACCCCCTCCATCACCCCCTCACTCCTACTGCTAAGACTCTTGGCTGAGGCTGCTTCTCACGTCATGAGCTGGGGGAAGTGGGGTAGCAAGGGGGTGGGAAAAGCTTAACCCGAGTCCGTGGCGCCTCCTTCTGGCCGCAGCGAGGAATGGCAGCGATGTACGGCGGTTTAGGGGTGAGGGGACGAGACAGTGGCCCCCGTGGACCGTCAGGCAGAGCTGCGCCAAACAGCTCCAAGGCCTCGCCGCAGACTGACACTGAAAGCCCCCCTCCCCGGTGGTTCCACTCAGCAGCCTTTGCTAGGTACCTGCGTTCTGGGCTCTGGGCACAACTTGAAGGCTGAATTCTTGCCTTCAGGGAGCTTAAGGTCTGTCTTCAATGCAGGAAGATAAAACAATAGGGAACCAGGTAAATGTGATTAAAGGCTGAATTGTACAGTATAGAGTGGTGTGTGTGTGTGTGTGTGTGTGTGTGTGTGTGTGTGTGTGTGTGTGTGTGTGTGTGTGTGTGGTTTTTCTGGCTGCTAGGGAAGACTTGAGGACTTTGGGGTTCTTTTTTGAAGCATATGGCATTTTTAAAAGATCTTGAGAGAAAATGATAGGCAAATGTTCCCCATACATAATTGTTTTACAGGACTGACGAATGCAGTTTCTCCAAAAAGGAAAATAGCATCCATTCCTCTCCCTCTTAAGTTGCTGAATGTTTCAGGAGTCCTTGTGACCACTTGTAGTATTATTTATTTTTCAATATTAATATCCTTGTAGATAACATCCTTGTTATCCCCACCCATTGTGTCTTCAATGGTCCAGAATATTACGGCGGTGTTGAACTTCTACAGCAGGGAAACATGGGCTTCTCTGTCACAGCCCTGGGAGGGTGTGACCTGGACACGCAGGAAACACTGCTGTGTGAGGAACAGCCAGGGACCTGTGGTATGAGGGAGGGTGTGCTGGCCTATAGACCTAAGGCTGCTTCTCAAACACTGCTGTGTGAGGAGCAGCCCGGGACCTCTGGTATGAGGGAGGGTGTGCTGGCCTATAGACCTAAGGCTGCTTCTCAACAGCGATGCGACCCTGCTCCCTGGACTTGGGCAGGCTTGTTCTCAGAACCTCTCGTTTTTAAGACACACAGATGAAAACACAAATGTCATGTGTTCACAAGCAGATTACTCTCCCTGTGACAGTTTTGATTCTTTCCGTAGAGTGAGGTTGGTCGTCTACCCCTTTGGAAAGTTGTAGAATTCTGCGATTGCTCTGGCGGCACACAAGAGCCGACCCAACCTCTCTCTGTGCACCCTTCAGAAGCACTCTGCCCTGGGTCTTCCAGAAATGGTCATTTCCCTCAGCATGGGATCCACACCCACTTAAGCACTTCTTGAGGGCTGACTGTCAATCTGCTTTTCGAAATTTCCTCTTCTTTTACTTTTTACCTCATGGACCACCTTCCCTTCCCACCCTTCTTCCTAAAACGTGTGTCTTGCTCCATTTTACTTTTATTCTCCTCTTTGCCCAAACCCAACATTTTCATGTTAGCCTGTCCACTTCTGCTAGTGGAGGGCAAATACCGAATATGCATACCCTCTGCCCCTGACGCAGCCCACTCTCTCCTTTGGAAGTCTAATTCAAGGTCTTCATCGTCGTCTGGGCATACTTTTTAGTGATCCAAGCCTGAACTGATTTCTGTAACAATTTGAGGGATTTGTGAGTGAGGGGGCCTTTGCTTAACATCGCACTCTGATTCTACCTGCCGTGTGTGGAAATGCATAACACAGTTGACTCCACTGGTTATCATGGTGACTGAGAGATACCTCTTGCATGTACCATTCCAGTATGTAACATATTCATAATACCACAATGGGTGAAGAACTGGCCAGCCAGAAAGAAAAATAATAGCCCTGTAGCTGTTTGTGTTGAGCCATACAGTACTATTGGCAATTCATTCATGACACTCTCAATCATGTGAAGTAACCATTATGGACCTGTAATAAAAAGGCAATTTCACCAGGCTCACCTGAGAATTATATTCTTTGGTATATTTCCTGTCTTCTCAACTAGTTGCTTAATTCTTTTTTTTTAATTAATAGTTCTGAGAATTTCTTACTGTACTTTATAACGTTTCCAGCCCTCCCTGTTGCTTGGCTCCCTAACGTGTGTGCTTAGTAATTACTAGGGTCTTTCTGAGGTCACTTTCCTGCGCAGGGTTTTTTTCTTTTTTCTTTTTTTCTTTTTTTTTTTTTTTTTTGATGATGATAGGACTAAGTCATCCTAGAAACCACAGAGCTTATGGAGTGGAAAGTGCTAGGCCCTTCTCCAAAGCGTCCGATCACTGGGCCCAAGGGTTAGCTCCCTCTCATTCTCAGACTTCCTGGCATCCACTCTATGTTTCTTTCCTTTCCTTTTGGAACTGGGTTGAACCCAGGGCTCTGCACTTGCCAAGCAAATGTTCCACCACTAAGCTATACCCCGAGCCATGTTCCTACTTTTATTTTGAGATAGTCTCACTGAGTCACCCAGGCTGCCCTTGAACTCCACAGGTAACCCAGAAAACCTCGAGCTTGCTACCATCCTGCCTCGGCCTCCTGAGGAACTGGAATCACACACCTGTGCCAACCAGCCATGCTTCTCCCATTCATATTTGGGTTTCTCACAAAAGTCCACGAATGTCTCCAAAGAACTACCTTGGGGACCACCCAGACTCATGAATTTGTGATGCTCTTTCTCTGCTGTGCAAGGAAGACATTTGCTTATTCCCATTCAGTCTGCACAGGAAGCAATATTCTAGGAGAAAATGGTGGATTGCACTTTGAAACATTGTTTATTGAGGAAAATCTCTTGCCTCAGGCTGCTAAGGACATAGTTGAAAGTATTCTGCCAGCTGGCTGGACTCAAAGAAGGGGTCCCGGAAATGCTGCAAACACTTGTCCTTAACCCAATGGGCAGACATAAAGCCCATACCTTGCAGGACTATATATACATACACACCCATATAGCGATCTCAATGCCTTTCAGATCAAACACTGGTAATAAAAGATGGGCCTAGAGCGTATACAATTTAGAGTGACTATTTAAAAGAAAGAACTAAAATAATGGTGTAAAAGTGAATACTTAAAATGTGGAAATAAATCACAACAATTTAAAATTCTTTAATATTCATAAATGTTATGAAACAAAAATTTAAATAACAATTCTTGTAAGGGAATAGCCTGACACTTCTGCAGTACTTGCTTTCATGTTTAAAATACATATCTCTGAGCATCTCTTTGCATAATGGTTTAAAGTAACATGTCTATGAAAGTAATCAAGTAACAAAAAGATCCAATCTATTCTTCAGCACGGCCAGTTGGCAGGCAGCTGTTTTTCACTGTTAGAATAATTGAGAATAATGATTTTCTTATTGGTAAGCATGAGATACACTTTTTGGGGGTTGTCAAGTTTGAGAAAAAGCATCAAATTTCAGTTTTATATAGTTGTAATGCTATAAGAATTTCAACTTTACTTAACTAACCTTAAATTATCTTGAACTGAAGACATGTACCGGTTTTTAATGGGTTGTAAGTTTTACATTATCATTGCCAGTGTCAGTATTTTGTCTCAAGTCAGACAGAATTGAAATATTTTTTCCTAGGTGTCCGTATGAGTCACTCCTCCTCATTAATTAGATTATCAACTAATGCCAGAGTCTGCTCATTCTTTCTATTCAGAATTCTCTTGTCTTCTTGAAGAACTACAGTTTCTATGGGACGCTGTTGGAGGAGGACTGCAGTGGCTCCTTGTGTCAGAATAATTTCTGCTGATGTCAGTGTTCAGCTTAAGCTCCTTTGTTTTTGGTTCATTTCCATCTGGGTTTCTCTTGGTTCTTTAATAAGCAAATGTAGCTAATGGAAAGAGGGGCTCTTTCAGTATGGCCCAAGCAACAGTCTTGGAGTCCTCACTTGTTTTATTACAAAAGTGTCTTTCGAAATCATATTTGAAGTAACACAATCAGTCTTTGAATTCTTTCAGTGAACTTCACTCAACTTTCTTAATTTGGATTTCTCTTCCAAGCCTATAAAAATTTTTAGAAATTTAGTGTTGATGAGCCCATTTTGAACATTTCAAACATTGCAGACAGATTCTTAAACAAAATTCTAATTTGTTGAGTATGTTTAAAATAGACACTTTGAGGGAGGAAGACATGACTTGTACAGAGGACCTGAGTTCTATTCCCAGCACACACATGGAAGCTCAAAACCACCTGTAACTCCAGTTCCAGGAAATCCAATGCTTTCTGCTGACTTGTATGGGCCCTGCACATACATGATGCATATCTACTTAAGCAGGCTCACACATACAAACAGTAAATAAATAAGTAAATAAATCTAAAGCAGATACTTTGTAAACCAGGCATAGCCATTATGGTGCATGCTTGTACTCTAAACCCTGGGGAGGGGGAACATAGGCAGATCCCTACCGATCCCTTGACCAGCCATCTTAGGTTAATTGGCAAGCTCCCAGTCCCAGTGAGAAGGAGAGAGAGAGAGAGACTGTTCAAAACACAAGGTGGATGGCTTCTGAGGAGCTGTAGATATGAAGCTACACTCACTCCAATGTCAGTCTACCCCTGCTCCTTAACCTAATAAACAGCAGCCTTCTTGTTTCTGACGAAAACACTTGAATGATTTTTTTAAATCTTTTAGAAAGTAATTCGTTAAAGGCTCAGTTGATAGCATGCATAGGAAAGCTTTGTGCTAAATCTGACACATCTTCCTTTGCTTGCTGTTCTCGGAGAGCACAGAAAACAGCATTCGGTTTTAATGGCTCTCCCGAGCATGCTAAGTTCCTGCCCCTCCCGTCGGAACTCTTTTCAAAGAATCTCTATTTTGCTTTTATCATAATGATATTAATTATTCAACCCAGACAATCGTTTTCAGAAGGATAGTTAAACAACTCTCACCCCTTGTCTGAAGGCTTGCTTGTCCTGCAACCATGAAGACATTACTCCTTTCCCAGTGCCTCGTACGGAGCCTTGCTGTTACACCCTGCTCCTTAACGGTGTCCTCTTCTTTGAAAACTTATACAAGAGAGCAGAGTTGGGGAAATAAAGAAGACCAAGAGAGGCAGGTAGACTCTAGAGAGGAGGAAGATGCAGTGTGATGGGAAGGGTCCAGTGGACCTCAGGAGTGGGGAATTCACACTGGGCGTTCTACAATCAGTCACCTCCTGCAGAAAAAATGCAAACATCACCCTATTGAGCACAGTTAGAGTTGGCCTTGCCTTACTTGTTTGTTGTTGTTGTTGTTTTGTTTATTGTTGGCTTCCCCCACCCCTTAACATAGCAAAGACACAACACTATATTTGGCCCCAACTAGTCGGGTTTTTTAATTTTTAAAATTATTTCATGTATATGAGTGTTTCGTCTGTATGTATGTATGTACACCATGTGTGTACAGTGACTGAGGAGGCCAGAAGGGAGTGGTGGATCCCCTGGAAATAGAGTTTAGAGACAGGAGTGAGCTGGTGAGCTGCCCTATGGATGCTGGGAATGAAACCCAGCTCTTCTGGAAGAGACAGCAGTGCTCTTAACCACTGAGCCATCTCTCCTGCCGTTTGTTTGATTGTTTGTTTATTTGTAGAAATCCCTTAGAATCTTAATTTTCATCTCTCTAAATATCTGTGTATGTGTGCATGTGTGTGTGTGTGTGTGAGAGAGAGAGAGAGAGAGAGAGAGAGAGAGAGATCAAAAGACAAAAACAATCTCACTGTCACAACTACACAGAGAAGAAATTTACTATCACATTAGTCAAGCTCCTTAGGATATGTGGCCTATCTTTTCCC
Organism: Peromyscus californicus insignis; assembly: GCF_007827085.1. Classification (NCBI taxonomy): domain Eukaryota; kingdom Metazoa; phylum Chordata; class Mammalia; order Rodentia; family Cricetidae; genus Peromyscus; species Peromyscus californicus. The sequence goes on from NW_026294584.1 coordinate 148,394,796, forward strand.
CATGATCAACAATATGGATGAGAGATGTCATCCCTATCTGAAGGCAAACGTGAAACATCTTAGCAGAAGCTGTCAGATAATGATGCAAACAGTGAGACAAAATGGAGATGGACTAGACTCCTCAACTCTTCCCAGTTCCCTTCTCCCTCTGCGCTCAAATCCCTTCTCTCATTTCAGGATTTTCTCCCCAAGTGGTATCAATGACACCAATATATTTTTTCCATATTTGTAATATTTGTCTCCTCCCAAGTGGATCTTCACTCTCAAAGTAGTTGGCATCATCCCCCAAGGAGACACCATCTCTTTTTCAGACTCTCACTGGTAAGTCAACCCATCTCAAGAGTAGCTTTCGTTGATAATGATGTCTGCTCACTTCTGGAAATCTGACCATACGGCACCATTCAGTCTCAATGGACAGCCAGAACTCATGTGAAGCTCTGTTAAAGGAAATATAAACAAAACAGCTTCCGGATCTCCTGCTTGAGTCTGGGGGAAAGAGGGGCTGTGGGGAGACTGACAGGCCGTGAACAAGCCTGGAGTGTGAGGAGGACACCACCTGGTGCTCTGGGAGAATTCTGAGGTTTCCATCTGAAATGGTGGAAGACTATATCCCCAGTCCACGCACATTAACCCAGACCCAGTGCTGGAAGAAGGAAGTGATGGAAACTCCACACGAGTGGCTGAAACCTTCTGAGCACCTCCAGTGGTGTCCAGATGAGTAAGTGAAGGACTTGTTAGAGGCCTGAAGAAGGAGGTCAGTAAATATTTAGAGAAGGCTTTCCTGTGATGCTGTGGCTGCTGCAGTGTGGTGACCCTACTTGAACTTCTCCACAGGATCCCCCGCTTTGGTTCTGATTCTCCCAGGATGGGATGGTCTTCAGAGTCTGATCCCAATGTGGTTCCCATCTGTCTCACTTGCATTTTTCAATTTTGTTTCTAGACTGTTTTTTATTTTGTTTTAATATTATCAAAATTGTGCAAGGGAAGAGTTTAAAGTAATGGAAACCATTGGGCATCAGTCCCCCTAACCTCCCCACCACCTCCATTTTTACTCTAGAAAGGCTGCTTGCAACTCTATCAGAATTTCTGCTAGACTCCCCCACAATGAAAAATGACACACTCTGTTACCACCTAACTTCTTAGGTCATTTCTTTATCTGCTGACATCTACAAAAAGAGGGGTCTGCTTCCTGTCTCAGACCAATGTATTTGATAAGCACATCTCCCCATCTCGATGCCCTCTAATACACAATATCATAATCATAACCAATATGCATAGTTTCCAACTATTTCACAAGCATCCTTTATCATGTATTTTATTTGGTTATCTTGTCCCCTTAGTCCATTTTCATCTAGAATAGTTCCTCTCTGGTTTACTCTTTGTGTGGCATTAACTTTTGTTTTGCTTTGCTTTATTGAGACAGTCTCAATATATAATCCAGACTGGCCTTGAATCTGCAGCCTGCTGCCTGCATCTCCAAAGTGCTGGGATTACAACAGAACAGCTGGCGACATTGGCACTGGTTACCTTCCTTATTGCTGTCATCAACATGATGAGAAGTAACTTAAGGAAGGATTTGTTCTGGCGCACAGGTGGGTGGTGGTATTGTTGTCCATCATGGTGGGAGTCATGGCGGCAAGAGCGTGAGGCGTCCACAATCAGGAAGCAGAGACCGATGGACATGGATGCTCAACTGCCTTTCTCCTTTTATTCAGTATAGGACCCCCAGCCTATAGAATGGTGCCACCTACATTTAAGGTGGGTCTTCTCACCTCAATTAACCCAATCTGGAAGCTCCCTCCCAGACATACTGAGAGGTTTGTTTCCATGGTGATTTTAAATGCCACCAAGTTGGCAAGATTAATCATCACAGCCAACATTATGGGATATGGCAGACCTGCCTGATTTCTTTTCCTCATGAATAGATTAAGGATAATATTTTCTGGCAAGGCGATATTGCCAACTTCCCTGGTGCATCATTTCAGGTGTCGTACAAAGCTAGTCCCATGACTAATGATGCCAATTTCAATCGGTGATTTGGAGGTGACTGCCAGGTGTCAGCACTGTAAAGAATCCTCTTCCTTTCATTAACAAGTCATCTGTTGGGTGACAATTTGAGGCCATGTTCTATGTTCCTGGTTGCCTGATAACTTGAGGAAAGAGATGACTGAGATATGAAGCTTCAGACTGTACGTCTGTTGTTGGCGGTCATATTAGAGCAGCGGTTGTGAGCAATACTGAAAGTTTTATACATACAAGTGAAAAGACCTACAAGCAATGACATTCTAGCGACAATAGGCACATTGACTGCCTAGATCCTGGTTTCTAAGTAACAGTTCTGGTGAAAAACAAACAAACAAAAAACAAGGAATGTTTTGGGGTGTGACAAATTCCAGACCACTAGTAAGCTAAAAAACAGATTGCCTTGTTTGATTCAGGGACATTCTCTTAGACCAATAACAATGTGCCAAAGTGACAGAGGAACCCACAGAGACAGCTGACCTTAGCTGGTGGGAGCACATGGACTCTGGACCAATAGTTAGGGAGACAAGGGAGGGGAAATTGTGGTCAGTATGTAAAATAAATGAAAAAAATGTTAATTAAGTAAAATTTTTAATGTGCCAAAGGAGAGTGAAGACTGGGATTAGTGGGTCTCATAGGTCAGTTTGACACTATTATAATATTTACAAACGTGACCATTAAGATTGAAAATGAATCTATCAGTCCATATGGAAACTTCCAAGGGTGAACAAAGGGGAGAAGACTTGTTCTGTACAAATGTTCCATTCACTGTCTGATAGAAGAATGGAAGAATTAGAAAAGGACCATTTTACAGCTCCTCGTGTGATGGCTGACTGTCATTAAGTACTAATAAATGGGTGTTTGATGATGAACTTCGGCAAGGTACACTTGCAACCTCATCTATAACCTACAAAATTGTCATCCCCTGTCTTAAAACAATGAGATGAATATTCCCTCATATCTGACAAATAAAAATCTTCCTTCCATGCGGGACAGTGGTGGTGCACACCTTTAATCCCAGCATTCAGGAGGCAGAGCCAGGGGGATCTCTTTGAGTTCGAGGCCAGCCTGGTCTGCAGAGCAAGTTCCAGGATAGGCTCAAAAGCTACACGGAGAAACCCTGTCTTGAAAAATAAATCTTCCTTCCACTTGATCTATTTTTACTGGAGCATTTCTTACAAAACCTTTCAAAGTTCCTTCTTAGGTAAAATTTCTCTCTTACCTGTTGGTTGATTGCTATGAGCGCTAATTTACATATAATTTTGTGATTATTTAGAGGGGAAAATTCTATTACGACTATTTAGGAACAATTTATGAATTTCTTTGGACAAAAACACTCCACACGTTTCTTTTTACAGACAAAAGGAACAGGCCTTCCTCTGTATAGCTATGGGGAAGCCATCCATGCAGGGTGAAGACTGCCCAGTAGAGCTGGTTTGCAGTCACCCATGTTTCTATTAGTAACCCCTTACACACTCTGTAAGTAAAACCCGTAAACCCATTGATTCCCCAAGGGGGAGCTTTGATGGATTCAAACTTCGGCTTGTTGTTGGAACCTTAGAAGGACAGGGGCAGAAGTTATCTATTCTCACCCAGGAAAAAAATTCTCACAACAGTTTATTATAGAGATAGAAGGAAAAGTCTAAGACCTCAGCAGAGTTATCTACTCTAACAAGAGTTTGGAAGGTTTCATTTTGGGTCTGAATTCTTTGCGTCTTCCTATAACCACGTTTGCCTCTGTGGCTCTATATGACGTACACGCTGTATCTTGGGAGGGGTGTTCTTCTCTACACCTTGGCTTTGGGTTTGGCCATATGACTTACTTTCTCCAGTAGAATGAAGCAGAGATTATGAAGAATTAGTTCCATATCTATAAACAGGAAGCCTGCCTATGTCTGCACAAGATATCACATTTCTGCCACAGTCCTGAGAAGACCATGTCTAGGCTGTTCTGCTGGTCCTTGTGTGAATGGATGCCAGTTTGGAGGCTTACCATCCAAGGGGCCAGTGAAGCAAAGAGCCCAGGTTGAGTTGAAGCAAGGAAGATGACTTGTTTCATCTCCAAATGTTGACTCAAGAAGATGGAAGATTCTTGTCCTGTTCTCTTGCCAGAATGCTGGTTGAGGAGTCATTTATATTAGCAGATGTAGTTATTTCCAGACTGATGTGTGCCTTCCTACCCTAATCAGGTGACACACATCTAACACCAGTCCACTAATCATGAGGTACTTTTCAGTTCTGCAAACAACAGGAACATTCATTATTTCCTGTCTGTCTGTCTGTTTTTCTAGCTAACAGTTAGCCTTGAATGCAAGATTATTTTGCCCTCATCTGAGTGCTGGGATTATAGGTGTGCACCACCACACCTAATCCCTCAAGTTATTCTTGATACTGATGGTTTCCTCCCCATGTAATTCCTGACATATCACAGTGGATGGTTGAAAATAGGTAGTTTACCTTGAGACCCTCTTTCTGATCACCAAAGTCATACTAATTAAGAAAACATCCTTATTTTCAGCCTCAGCAGGAGGAAAGAAGAGAGAAATTGAGTCATTCCAAGTGAACACACCGTCCTGTGGGTAACCTTTGCCACCTACAGATCTTTATGAATAAATACTCGCTGTTTTGATCCACTGCACTGTAGAGGCATCTGTTTTACATCAATCTTATGGCACTTTCTGACTAGTACACTGAAGGCCAAGGGAAAGCTCGGATCTCAGAGGACGTGGTACTGTTTCTGAACTATTGGTGGAGGCCAGTTAGGCATTCCAAACTGAGAAAGAAAGGTGGTGCTACTCCAGAGAGATGTTAGTGCAACAACGGGAGCTAGGATGGAGGGTCAGCCTTCTTGTACATCCATGATTGCACAGGAGGACCGAGTCTAACCCTGCAAGTTAAATTGGCAATAATATGGGCCACATCCAATGGAGGAAAGAGTACTCAAATCGAATGGTTGATTTCCAGCTACATGTTGAGAGAAAGCATTGCCTTAGTGATCTCTTACAAACTCTTAACAGCCATGCAAGTACATATTGGTATCCCCTTTAAAGGTGAAGTAAATAAACAGAGATTAAGCAACTGTCCTCAAACTCTACCTCTGGCAAGAGATAGAGCCAGGGTTCAAGGTCAGTTTATATGACAAAAACATGAGATGTTTGGCAGTAGTGGTGTGCATCTCTAATCTCAGCTCTTAGGAGGCAGAGACAGGTAGATCTCTGTTAGATCAAGGCTAACCTGATCTATGGCATGAGTCCTAAGCAAGCCAAGTATACATAGTGAAGCCCTGTCTCAAAAAAAAAAAAAGTGTGCTCTTTTTAATACCTCTGTTCTGTCTCCCAAACATTGATACAGGGAGACAAAAATCGGGAAGCTATCACTCATGGAAAAGAATAATGAAGTTGACAAGGGAAGTGCGAAAATAGACCAGGAAGTATAACCAGTTATTATAGTCTTGTTTATTTAAACTGCTAAAGTAAAATTGTTGTGATACAGTAACTGACTGAATACAACTACTGATGGAGTGGGATAAGATTTATTTTTCAATGCAGCTAACTAAAGTGGGATAATGCTTTCAAGATAGTATACATAGGATGAGCAAGTTTGGAAATAAAAACCCAAGCATGTTGAGTTTAATAAGCTTTCTGACTAGCAATAATAATACTAATAATGGCTAAATTCAGCTGTGCTCTGTCCTAGAGCACTGTGTTAGCACTATTTAGGCATCAACTCACCTGTCCACACAACATTATGAGGTAGTGTACCCATTGCTTGGTTTGACTCTGTGATAAAATACCTTGCTAATGCAACGTAAGATAGGAAAAGTTTATTTTGGTTCCTGATCTGGGGATGATACAGTCCATGATGGTAGGGGTGGCATGGCAGCAGGAAGCAATATGGTAAAAGGAGCATGTGACATCTTACATGCTCACATCTCAGTCTACCAGAAAACTGAGAGCCTTCAGAAAAGGGGATATAAAGCATAAATGCCTACTCCACTTCCTCCTGTGGCCCACTTCCTCCAACTAGACTCTACCTCCTAAAGGTTCCATAACATCTCCCCAAAAGCACCACTATCTTGGGAATAAGTGTTCAAACACATGATCCTGTGAGGTATATTTTACATTCCAACCATAACAAATAGGTATTATTAGCCTCTGTGGTGGTCAGTTTAATTGTTATCTTGACACAGCCTATAATCACCTGGGAAAAAAGTCTCAATGAGGGATTGTCCACATTGGGTTGAACTGTGGACATAATCTGTGGGGGGGGTTGCCTTAATAAAATTCATGATGTCGGACAACCTAGCCCACTATGGGCAGCACCATTCCGTAGGCAAGAGGTCCTACACTGTGTAAGAGTGGAGAAATTGAGCTGAGCACAAGCAAGCATGCATGTATTCATTTTTCTCTGATCTTGACTGTGGATGTGATGTGATTAGCTATTAGAGGATCCTGCCTTGACTTCCCCCTAATGATGAACTGCAACCTGGCATTATGAACTACAATCAACTCTTCTACCCCAGAGTCACTTACTTGAAGGTGCTGCATCATAGCAACTGAGATGAAACTAGAAATTCACATCCCACGTTATTGATAAAAGAAACCAAAGAGCTTAAGGAACATGTCCAAGGAGCAGTGGTGATTGGATAGGAACCCAGGCACAACACCTCTAGAACTGTTGACAACTGCACTGTGAAATCACTCTGAAAGTCTTTAAACTGTAGGTGACCTTGGCACCAACAGGTGTGTTAAGAGAGTCAAGGTCACACTGCAGCAAAGACCCCCCCAAACAATAATAGCTTAACACAGCCTGGAATCTCATCTTTCTCTCTCAAAAGTCACTGTGTGTTCAAGCAACCCTCCAAGACACAGTTCTCCATGGAATGACAAGACAGTCTCTGGTGCATCCTACATCACCTTTACAACAAATGTACTACAAAGACAGCTCCAGAGAAAGCAGAAGGATTAATATCTTGAGTTGTCGATTCAGTGTATTTGGACAACAACTCTCTTCTGTACACAGCCAGTCTCATGGCCAAGCCCAATTTCACAGCGCAAGGGAAGTGCGTTCCTATCTAGAGCAAAAGACAGCCGTAAATACAGTGAAGCAGTAGTAGTGTCTGCTTCCTGAATTCTGCTTCTAATAGCAAACTGGCAATTCTGCCTTAAAATGTAGGGTCAAATCACTAACTTGGGATGCGTTTGGAGAAGCATGTGCATGCTTGCTCCTAATTTCTCTCTCTTCTTCAGATGCAGGTATCTGTGCTGTCTCGCTGTTCCACTCTTGTCTAGGGCGGATGAGAAGAATCAAATGATATCACCGTGACACTCTGCAAACCTGCAGACACAGAACCATACTGTCCCAGCTGGCGCTGGGATCTGCACTCACCTTCAGTCATGCATTAGGCAGCCATTTCATAGTCACAGAGGCACCTAGACAAAAGGAATTTGACAAGACATTTGGAAAGCTGTTTAAGACCTGCCTCTGTGTTGTGTAGCTCTCTCCCCCGAACTGTAACATTCCCTGGAGGGAAAAAGGAGGCTAGTGTGGCTAAGGAAGCTCACAAAAATTACAAAACTCACAGGGCCCTTCCCCAAGCTTATAAAGGCCATAAACAACTGCTAGGGGAAGGGGACTCTCTGGGGGACAGTGTGCAAATTAGGCATGGCGATCCAGGGACAGAACTTGCCCTGAGTCCCCAGGCTGGGGTGAGTTTCTCAGTGCCTCAGCTGCCTTTGAACCACCCATGCTCCTGTAAGTAATCCCTCATCTATATTCCTGAGAGTAGCCTTCCCCATCCTCCTGTAAGGTACCCCTCACCCATGGTCCTGTGAGTAACCTTCCCCATCTTCCTGAGAATTACCCCTCCATCATTCTCCTGTAAGTAATTCCTCACCCATGGTCCTGTGAGTAATCTTCCCATTCCTCCTGAAAGGTGCCCCTCACCAATGCTCCTGTAGACAACCACAGAGAGATGATTTATCAAGCCAGGCTAAAGTGGAATCATTTTTTGGTCTGTCATTGGTTTCCTATCTGAGATGAAGAGACATTTGTTCACATTGCCCCAGGAAAAGCTGCCAAAGCGCTCACTACCTCAAGGAGTTACAGTTTAAGGAATAAGACTGCTCCTGTGAAATGTTAATAAACATAAGAAAAATCAGAAGATGTATGACCTTGAGTGTTCGTGATAGAAATACTACTTCAGAGATCACCGAGGAAGAGGATGTGGATGCTTTGGAACTGTTTGGAGATAGAGGGGATAGCAGTGAACTCAGAAGTATGCAGGACCCAACTGTGCATATGCTGTGGCTGTCATGAACTGAAAAACACAGTAACAAGGCTTTGACATTCAGAGTTGGGGGGAGAAAATTAAACACCATAAACCCAACAAAATACCTCTTCTTTGGGCTAGGTGTGCTGACTCATGCCAATAATCACAGCATTATGAGACAGAGCAAGGCTTGGAGAGTTTGAAGTGAGCCCAGGCAACAGGGCAAGACCATCTCAAAAATAAAATAAAATAAATACAACTTCTTGGCAACATTTGGGTGGTGACCCCTGAGAGTCCTCTGTCAGCTGTTACCAAATTTGTGTTTCTAAAAAGTGAATTTCTAGAGCTGGAGAAATGGTTCCGTGGTTAAGAGTTCTTAGTGCTCTTCCAGAAGACCTGAGTTCAATTCCCAAGCAGCCACAAGGCAACTCATAATCATCTGTAACTCCAGTTCCAGGGATCTGAGGCCCTCTTTGCCCTCTTCAGGTACCAGATATATGGTACACAGACAGACATATGCACCAGCAAAATAGACATGCACTTAACCAAATAAAAATAATACTTTGTAAAGATTTAAAAAGCAACTCTCTGACAGTGGCAGGACACATGGACAGACAAGACAGAAGGGAGGTTGGAGGGGGCAAGCTTCTGGGTCTCTCTCTGTCGTCCCTGAGAAAGTCTGCCTCAGTCTTCTCAGGCAAGTTAGTAGGATCTGACACACAGATGACCGTGATGAGTTTAGGGGGATGGGGATGGATGAGGCTATCCTATTCTTTGAAGATACATTTCAATGCATGATAAATGTTAGAACCAAAATCTTAACTGTCTAATAATGTCAAAAGCTAGAGGAGAAGAGAAGGAGAGAAAATAATTAACTAATCTACATTGGCTTAATTAAGGCTTTCCAGCGAAACATGCTTGTCCTGCTATAGATTTTATAGGTTTTTTTGAAAACATTACATTTACCCTTGACCCCAAGCCTCTTAGATTGATTAAGTAAGATTGGGGAGACAATTCAGTCAGTAAAGTACTTGCCACATGAGAACCTGCATTTGGATCCACAAAACTGGTGTAAGACGCCAGGCATAGTGTATTTATAATCCTAGAGCTGGAGAAAGAGAAACACGAGGTTCCTTGGAGCTTGCTGGCCAGTCCAGCTAGCCAATCAGTGAGTTCTGTGTCAGTGAGACACCTTGTCTCTAAAAGATAAGGTGACAGGGGAAGACCCCCAAAACAAACTTCTGGCCTCCATTACTCACCCACATGTGTAGATGCACACACATATACCACACACCAAAAACAGGCAATGGATTAAACTGGCCATTCACTTCAATGTCCTACCTTGTCTATCTTACAATATCCTGTCTTAAGATGACTCCTGTTCTATATGAAAGGAACTTAAATTTAGAATTGTTAGTAAATATTCTTTTGTATTAGTTCTTTCAACTTTTTTTTCTCTTAAAGAACACCGTTGTCTATATTTTAGCTTTAAAACATTATCTAAGATGGGTGTGGTGACTCAGGTCCATAATCTACCAGTAAGGAGGCTACATCAAGACAATCACAGCAACTTCAAGCCAGCCTCGGCCACACACAGGGTGGATTCCAGACCAATCTGGGCTACAGAGTCTTGAGGCCCTGGTCTCAAAACAGAACATAACAAAAAGGTTAAGACATTAGCTTAGCTGCTTATTATCTGCTTTCGCCTTTGTAGATATGTGTGTCTGCTTCAAATTTGTGTTATTATCCTTAATTATGCTATTTGTGTTCTTTTCTCCACTTGGGTCTACTTTGTTTGATTTCTAGATGTTGACGTAGTTCACATGCTTTTAAGACCTGAAATTTACTAACCCAACTTTCAAGCTTGCTTCTAATTTTTTATGAGGAATCGTTTGCTGTAAGTGTGTGATATAAACATACTTCTTAATCTTAAGATGTATGGGGTGGGGGCCTCCTCAGAATGAGGCTGCTGGCCTTACACGATGCCTTCCTCGCTAATGCCCCTCTAGGAAGAGCCTCTTTTCCCCTTCCCTATGTCTCTCTTCTTCCAGGTCTGCAAACTTATATTTGACTATTACTTTATTTACGTTGGTTTGTGTAAGAGGGGAGGAATACCTTTTGCAAATATGATATATGTCATAGCTCTCTCCAGACATGTTGGCATTACATCATCTATAAAAATGGTTTCCTCCTCTTTTTAGAAAAACTTTTCTTCTTCTCTCATACATCACATCCAGACCACAGTTTCCCTTCCCTCCATTCCTCTTAGCCCCTCCTCAACCTCCACTCTCCTCCAGATCAACTCCTCTTCTGTTTCCCTTAAAAAAAAAAAAAAAAAAAAAAAAAAAAAAAAAAAAAAGCAGGCCTCCCAGGGATATCAGCAGATCATGGCCTAACAAGATACAGTAAGACTGGGTACAAACCCTCTCACCATGTCTGGACATGGCAACCCAGTAGGAGGAAATCCCAAGCACAGGCAAAAGAGTCAGAGACAATCCCCGCTCCTATTGCTGGGATTCCCACAAGAAGACCAACCGACACAATCATAAGGCATGTGCAGAGGACCTAGCTCATACTCTTCCATGCTTGTTGCTTCAGTCTCTGTGAGCCCCTATGAGCCATGCTTAATTGCTTCTATGGCCTGTGTTCTTGTGGTGTCCATGACGCCTCTGTCTCCTACAATCCTTCCTTCCCCATCTTCTACAGGGTTCCCCTGGCGCCACCTAGTGTTGAGCTGTGAGTCTCTGCATCTGCTTCCATCTGTTGCTGGCTGGTGCCCTTCTGATGAATGGGCGAGGCACAGATCTAGGAGGAGAGCAGAATATCATTAGGAATCATTTAATCAGCTCTCCCCCCTCCCCCCGCGCGCGCGCCAGCTGTGTTTAGTTCTATCCTGGGTCTCTGGTTCCTGGTCATCTAGGCAGTGTCATGTGGGAGGCTCCCTCTTGTGGCATGGGTCCCAAGTTGGATCAGTCATGGGTTGGCCGCTCCCACAAGCTCTGAGCGCCCTTCCCCCAGCACATCTGGCAGCCAGGACAGATTGTAGTTTGAAGGTTTTGTGGTTGGGTTGATGTCCCAGTCCCACCGCTGGAAGCCTTGCCTGGTTATAGAAGATGGCCAGTTCGGGCCTCTGTATCCCCCATTACTAGGAGACCTCTACAGGGTTACTCTCACAGATTCCAGGGAGGTTCCACTGCCCCGGGTTTCTGCATCACCCCCTAATTCCTGTCATCACTCCAGTACTCTTTCCCTCCGCCTCTACCACTTCCCATCTGATCCCTTCTCTTCCCATCCCCACCTTCCCCCAGTGCACCCACAAAATCTATTCTATTTCCCCTTCCCAGGGAGATCTATGTTTGTCTTTCTGGGTCTGGGTTACCTCTCTCAGGATGATCTTTTCTAGTTCCATCCATTTGCCTGCAAATTTCATGCTGTCATTGTTTTTAACAGCTGAGTAATTGTGTAAATGTATCACATTATCTTTATCCATTCTTTGGTTGAGGGTCATCTAGGTTGTCTCCAATTTCTGGCTATTATGAATAAAGTTTCAGTGAACATGGCTGAGCAAGTGTCCTTGTGGTAAGATAGAACGTCCTTTGGATTTATACCCAGGAGTGGTATAGTTGGGTCTTGAGGTAGATCGATTCCCAACTTTCTGAGGAATCGCCATGTTGATTTCCATAGTAACTGTACTACTTTGCACTTTTACCAGCAATGGAGGAGTGTTCCCCATGTTTCACATCCCTTGTTCACCAGCATAAGCTGTCACTGATGTTTTTGATCCTAGCCATTCTGACAAGTGTAAGATGGAATCTCAAACTAAGTTTGGATTTGCATTTCCCTGATAGCTAAGTATGCTGAACATTTCTTTAAGTGTTTCTCAGCCATTTGAGATTCCTCTTTTGAGAATTCTCTGTTTAAATCTGGACCTCATTTTTTAATCTGATTATTTGGTTTGTTGGTGTCTAGTTTCTTGAGTTCTTTATATATTTTGAATATTCGCTGTCTGTCAGATGTGGGGTTGGTGAAAATCTTTTTCCATTCCTTAGGCTGTTGTTTTGTCCTATTGACAGTGTCTTTTGCCTTACAGAGCTTCTGCTTCATGAGGGCCCATTTATTGATTGTTGTTCTTAGTGCCTGTGCTATCAGTATTCTGTTCACCTGTGCCAATGCGTTCAAAGCTATTTCCCACTTTCTTTTTATTAGGTTCATTGTATCTGGTTTTGTGTTGAGGTTTTTGATCCACTTGAACTTGAGTTTTGTGCATGGATCTATTTGCATTCTTCTACATGTTGACATCTAGCTAGACAAGCACCATTTATTGAAGATGCTTTCCTTTTTCCATCACGTATCTCACCTCTTTATCAAAAACCAGGTGTCCATAGGTGTGTGGATTTACATCCGGGTCTTCAATTCCATTTTATTCCTGTTTATTTTTATGCCAGTACCATGCAGTTTTTAATTACAATATCTCTGTAGTAGAGCTTCAAATGAGGGATAGTGATACCTCCGAAGTTCTTTTATTGTACAAAATTGTTTTGCTATTCCGGGTTTTTTCATTTGTTTTTCTATGTGAAGTTGAGTATTGTTCTTTCAAGGTTCTGTAAAGAATTGTATTTTAATTTTTATAGGGATTGCACTGAATTGTTTTTGGTAGTATGGCCATTTTTACTACATTAATCCTACCAATCCATGAACATGGGAGATCTTTCCATCTTCTTTTATCTTCTTCAATTTCTTTCTTCAAAGACTTGAAGTTTTTGTCATACAAGTTTTTCACTTGCCTGGTTAGAGTTACCCCAAGATATTTTATTTTATTTGCAGCTATTGTGAAGTGTGTCGTTTCCCTGATTTCTTCCTCAGTCTGTCATTTGTGTATAGGTGGGCTACTGATTTTCTTTTGAGTTAATCTTGTATCCATCCACTTCACTAAATGTCTTTATCAGCTGTTCATGGTAGAATTTTGGGGATAGCTTATGTATACTATCATATCATCTGCAAATAATGATACTTTGACTTCTTCGTTTCCAATTTGTATCCCCTTGATCTCCTTTTGTTGTCTTATTTCTCCCCCTAGAACTTCAATTATGATATTGAACAGATATGGAGAGAGTGGACAGCCTTGTCTTGCTCCTGATTTTAGTGGAATTGCTCGGGTTTTCCTCTTCTTTAACCAATCATCTTGGAAAGAAAAATCTATCAACTTTTATGTGTTTATAATCATTCTCACTACATCTACATTTCCACATTGTATCTGTCACATTTATTTTGCTAATTTCCCTATTACAATATCCTAATTTTTAGATTTGTCCTTTTAAAATATTAACTACAGAAATACAGAAACTTATGTCATAGTCTACACTGCTATGAGTGAAGTGTTGATCAAGTCTACATTTCCTTATGTCAAGGCTTCATGAATTTCCCAGTAGACGAGTATTAAGGATGTGAGGGTTAAACCTGATACATAAGCAGTATTTATACTTTTGTTGGTAAATATAGCTCAGACATTTGGCTTCAGTAGCCATCCACAGAGCAGAGATCATATGGCATGTGGCACCACGTGGCAGCCTAAAGTCATACTATTATTTCATATTAGTGTGCAATACTTCCCTGAGACATTCTGGAACCACCCCAGCAAATGTGGTAGTTGAGGGAGAATGGCCCTTATAGACTCATATGTTTGAATACTTAATCCTTAGTTTGGTACTACTATTTAGGAAAGATTAGAAGGTGTGGCCTTGTTGGAAGAGATGTGACACTGGGTGGGGCCTTCTCGGTGTCTTTCTCTGCCTTGTACTTGTGGATTATGATGTAATCTCTCAATTGTTCCTGCCAACATGCCTTTGCTCTGCTATCCTGGACTCTAACTAATCCTTTAAAACAGTGGTTCTCAACCTTCCTGATGCTATGACACTTTACTACAGTTTTTCATATAGTGGTGACCCCTAACCATAAAATTATTTTTGTTGCTACTTTACAATGGTGATTTTGCTACTGTTATGAATCATAATGTGAATATCTGTGTTTTCCAATGGTCTTAGGGGAATCCTATGAAAGGGTCATTCAACCTCTAAAGCGGTTGTGACTCTCAGGTAGAAAACCATTGCTTTAAAACATTAATCCTAAAATAAACACTTCTTTTATAAGTTGCCTTGGTTATGGTATCTTAACACAACAGTAGAAAATTAACTAGGACACCAAGCTCTTATTGGAAATAGAGAGCAATAATAATCTACTTTGTTGAGAAAAATGCCATTACCTTACAGTAGTTTTAAGTTTTTCTCTTTTCTCCACATCTTCCAAATTAAGAGAACAATAGCATTTCATGTTGAGGAAGTCTCTATTGACTTATGAAGCCTCATCCTTATTATAGAAGAATACTGCATCAGAAAGTTTGCTGAAACAGTATTTACACCCTATGGAATTCATTTCCCAATTAAACACATTACTCCCATGGGTTTAAGACTATAGCTGTACAATAATAATTTCCAAAGATCATTTTCATTGCTGTAGTTCCATACATAATTATATATATTAAATTAACAGTAACAATGGACTGTAAATTGCTTTTCCACCCTCCAGACCCAGTCCCAACCCACACAGCATACTACTCATACATCTCTCATTTAAAAATCTTTCAACTTTCTCATCACTGACAGTATTAATTCTGATGTGATCAGAATGGATGACATGGTCTTATGGAGGATGTTTGCTATTTGCTAAATCTCAGCCCTAAGGAGTTGAAGATACATATTGTTAATTCTGTGACAGTGCGGTTGCTATACCATCCACATTCTCACATGGGCTGTCATGTAGTCAGTAAGACAGATCTCATATGGCTGAGGGGAAATTGGAATACAGTTTGTATGCATGCCCTTTCTGTCTTTGACCTTATGAATAGATAATTGTGCCAACCCAATTTCTGTGTTTTGTGGAGGGCAGCTCACATGTTTCTGTTTAAGTCATGATGCTCCTAATGGTGTTCTTCATTGTACTTTAATCCTTTTAACATTGCTGCCATTTAATATATGATAGATGCTAACTGCTTTAAATATATCTTATGTGACATATGGGCTACATCAGAATCACATGTCACAAAAATCACACTAACTATAATGACAAAGAGAAAATCAGTGGCTTTAGCCCACAGCTTAAGCTCAAAAGAAATAGGAAATATCTAAAACAATTGAACAACTGATGAGTAGAATGTTTTGTTGACCTCTTCATAGTCGAGTAGCTACTCCTTCAAAATGTATTAATATTTACACATGTAAATTTTTTCTTTTAAAATGGTGTTAATTACCAAGCAACAAAACTGTCTTAACCCTCTCCAAATTGTGTTCCAAAATCAATTCCAAGACTCACTCTTTCCCTTCCACAGTTGGATGACTTTCCATTTTAGTATTTCTTTTCTTAAATAAAACATATGCAAAGAACTATCACGTTCCAAGAGAGAACAGAATACCATAAAACCTCTTCTTATGCTGAAACTTTTGAATATTCAAAGGCATCTCTTAGATGACTCCTGCATGGGTGTATGTCATAAAAGACACATAATGAGGCTGATTCTATATTTTGCAGGGTTTGGGTTTTCTTGACATGTTCGCTGTCTTTCCTGTGCTCATTTCAGCAAGGCAGGTGGCAAAGGATTGGAGGAGACAGAGACACGGGGAGACATGGCTGAACAGAGTGATGGTCTTCCTGCTCACTCTCCCTGTGGACGCCATGACTGCTGCTGGTCCTGGAGTTTGTCACCACATTTAGGTTAAAGGAGAACCTCATCGAACCTCCACAAAGAATCCATCCTTCCTGCTCCTTCATTGAAACTCGTTTCCAGAAACCTTGAAGAAATTTGTAGCAAAAACTTTCTAAAATATTTTCTCTAAACTTCCTCTCTTATTTTACTGTCAGGACAGTAGCTTTGAACTCAGATTCTTATAAAGATGTAGTTAGAATTCACATCTGGAGCTGGAGTGATCTTCGAGGCTGAAGGTTGTATTCTTAACAAAGGGGGTGTAAATGTGTCCTTGGGGAATTGCAAATATCCCCTGCTCTTGACTATTACTCTCTGCTTTTTTTAAACATTATTGTCTCAGTTCTGCAGATATTATTCTATTCCTAGTAACTCCAACACATATGTGAATTGAAAGGCTACATTATAAAGGCCACTGGAGTCTTCTATAATCATTGTGTGCTTGGTGTATTGTGGTGGTATTGTGTTCCCAAAAATATTGTGCACCCTAATAAACTTATCTGGGGTCAGAGACAGAACAGCCACTAGATACAAAGGCTAGAAAATGGTGGCACTCACACCTTTAATCCTAGCATTCCAGAGGTAGAAATCCCTCTGGATCTCTGTGAGTTCAAGGCCACATTGGAAACAGCCAGGCATGGTGACACATGCCTTTAATCCCAAGAAGTGAGCCTTTAATCCCAGGGAGTGATGGCAAAAACAGAAAGATATATAAGGTGTGAGGACCAGAAACTAGAAGCATTTGGCTGGTTAAGCATTCAGACTTTTGAGCAGCACAGTTCAGCTGAGATTCATTCTGAATGAGGACTCAGAAGCTTCCAGTCTGAAGAAACAGGATCAGCTGAGGAACTGGCAAAGTGAGATAGCTGTGGCTTGTTCTGCTTCTCTGATCTTCCAGCATTCACCCCAATAACTGGCCTCAGGTTTGTTTTTATTAATAAGAACTTTTAAGATTCCTGCTACAGTGTATAGGATTAATAATTTTAATATCAATCGCTCCTAGTTCATATTTAAAGAAATTTTAAATCCACATGCTTTAACATCACCCCAAACTTTGAAAATCTAGTAAAGTCCACTAGAAACATACACACACACACACACACACACACACACACACACACACACACACACACACACACAGTTATAAATCTACTTGTGATGTCTTTTGTTCCATCTTTACATTTAATAATAGACATTGATTAGATACTTTTAAAAGAATGAGTGAAAAAAGAGGCAATTAAAAGGATAGTTGTAGGATGGAAAATAAGTTGCAAGGTTTCAGCATTGTGATCAAAATGGTCACACATCACAGATCGTTACTCATGTTCAATGGTTAAGGCCGTGTTTGAAGAACAAATACAGAATAACTTTTAAGAACACAACAGTTATCAATTATTTCAAAAGAATTGATTAATGTTTGGGTATGGTGGTGCATGTGTTTAATCCCAGCACTGGGGAGGCAGAGACAGGAGGATCTCTTTGAATTCAAAGCCAGCCTAGACCACATAGCAAGTTTCAGGCCAACCAAGGCTGCATAGAGAGATTCTGTCTTTTAAAAGAATGGTCAAAAACCTGGTTGTGGCACAGCCTTAGTTAAAGTATTGATAAAAGCTATTGTTCTTACTTTTGAGATGTTTTTGAAGAAAGAACGGAGTTATCTGAGCTCACCCATCACTAGACTCCAGAGGAAGCAATGAAGACAAGGAGGGCATTTCCAAACTTCACATTTTTAATTAACTTACTAAGTGATAGATTTGCTCTGACAGTTTGATTCTCATATCTATGATTGCACTTTGTTCCTGCTGGTCTTTCCTAATGCCGTATATCCCTTATCCTCTCTATTGTTCCCTTGGACTCCCTCATTTTTCACCTCTTCCTCCCCTCTTCTAGTCCCCTTTTTCTTTACATGTCTTACAAATAGACCTGTGTATGTACGTGCAATACCTAAATTTAAATCTAGAGTCTCCACATCAAATAAAATATTCAATCTTTGTCTTTCTCAGTCTGGCTTATTTCTCTTAACATGGTGATCTTCAGTTGCATCTATTTTCCTGAAAATGTCATAATTAATTTCATTTTTCTTTACAGCTAAATAAAATTCTTTGTATGAGTACCACCCCTTTTTATCCTTTCATTTGTTGATAGACTTCCATGCTGGGTCCATTTCTCAGGTACTGTGACTAGAGCACATATCCCCTGGGAACATGCCTAGGAGTGCTGTATCCAGGTTACACAGTAGTTCAACTTTGTGTTTCTTGAGGAGCCTCCACACTGACCTCCATAGCAACTGCTTTGATATATCCTAGCCATAATGACAGCCATTCTGACAGAGGTAAGATGGAATTTCAGTGTAGTTTTTAAAATATTTGTTGACCATTAGCATTTATTCTTGCAGAATTATCTGTTCAATTCATTAGCCCATTTACTGTTTGCATGAGTTTTGTACACTTCAATTGTAGAGTTCTTTATATATTCTGAGTATTAATCCCTTGCCACATGCACAGTGGACAAAGATGACCTTTAACTCTGTCTTTTAACTCTGATGACTGTTTTCTTGGCTATGCAGTAGATTTCTAATTTCATGGGATACAATCTGTCAGTTCTTGGATAATTTCCAGTGCTGTTGGAGTCTTTTTCAAACATTCCTTGCCCGTTCTTGTATCTTGAAGTAGTTTGCATATGTTTCCATCTAGTAATTTCAGAGTTTTGGGTCTTACATTAAGGTCTCTGATCCATTCTGAGAACAGAGTGAGAGATGCATACATAGTTTCTTTTTTTCTTTCTTTTTTGCAGGAAGACATTCCTATTTCACAACACCATTTGATGAACAGGCTGCCTTTTTGGGCTCTAAGGTTTGATTTTGATGCCTTTGTCAAAGATTATGTGGCTACACCTGTGTCTTCTACTGGGTCTTCTACTTCTCTTGCACTGGTCTGTGAATTTGTTTCTGTGCCAGTATCACATTATTGTAGTTTTTGTCACTATAGTTTCGTAGTATAATTTGAGGTGAGGTCTGGTGATGCATCCAGCATTGTTTTTTCTGCTTAAGAATGAAGTGATTATTTTGTTTCCATATAAATTTTGGGATTTTTTTCTAGCTCTGTAAAGAATGCCATTGTAATTTTAATGGAAATTGTGTTAAATCTGTAACCAAAGTAGGTTACTTTGGGTAATTGTACTAGTGAGCATTCTCTAGAGGTGCAGAGATGGTAGGGGATTTATTAAAGTGGCTTACAGGCTGTGGTCCAGCTAATCCAACAATAGATGTCTTCCCATTGTCAAATATTCAGTTTCCACTAAGGCCCAATAGCAGGCCAAGAGCTGGCTCTCAAAAGAGCAGTCGTCTGCAGATAATGGTATAACCTTGCTCCAAAATCCCAAAGGTTTCTTCTGCGTTTCACCTAAAGGAGCCTGCCAAAGGCTCTAAACAGCATTCTTATCTACCACTAACACCTCAAATGCCATCCGGTCTGCTAGATCATGTGGTCCAAGTGGCAGAGCAGCCTGTACAGCAGCCTGAAACTGTTGAAGAGCCTTCTCCTGTTCCAGGCCCCACACAAAGCTAGCAGCTTTCCAAATCTCTAGGAATATGGGACAGAGAAATACACTCAAGTGAAGAATGTGTTGACTCCAGAATCCAAACAGGCCCACTAAACATTGTGCTTCTTTAAGCTTGGTAGTGAGAGGGGCCAGGTGAAATAACTTATCCTTTGCCTCAGAAGGAGTATCTCTGCATGCACCACACCACTG
Source organism: Peromyscus californicus insignis (assembly GCF_007827085.1). Lineage (NCBI taxonomy): Eukaryota > Metazoa > Chordata > Mammalia > Rodentia > Cricetidae > Peromyscus > Peromyscus californicus. Next base: position 148,414,592 of record NW_026294584.1, read on the forward strand.
GACTCCTAAGAATTTCACTGAGATTGAAGGCCCTTGAATTTTGGTTGGATTTTTTTTCCATTCTCTGATGAGCACATCTGTTACCAACAAGTCCAAAGCTGTTGCTACCTCCTGCTCACTTGGTCTAATCAGCATAATCTCATAAAGTTAATCAATGTGATTTTTTATAGCAAAAACAACCAAGAAGTTGTCATAATGAAGTTATGACACAGGGCTAGAGAATTGATATATCCTTGAGGTAAAACTGTAAAGGTATACTACTGACCTTGCCAACTGAAATCAAATTGTGTCTGGTGGTCCTCATGACAGGTACTAAGAAAAAAGTATTTGCTAGATCTGTAGCTCTAAACCATGTACCAGGAGACATGTTAATCTGCTCAAATAAGGACACAACATCTGGTACAGCAGCTGCAATTGGAGTCACTACTTGATTGAGTTTTCAATAGTCAACTGTCATTCTCCAAGATCCATCTGTCCTCTGCACTGGCCAGATAAGAGAGTTAAAGGGAGATGTGGATGGAACCACCACCCCTACATCTTTCAAGTCCTTATTGTGGCACTAATTTCTGCATTTCCTCCAGGAATACAATGTTGTTTTTGATTCACTATTTTCCTTGAAATAAGCAACTCTAAAGGCTTCCATTTTGCCTTTCCAACCTTAATAGCCCTCACTCTACAGGTCAGAGAATTTTGCCAACTTCTAAGTCTATCTATTTCAATTACACATTCTGGAACGAGGGAAATAGCCACAGGATGAGTGCAGGGACACACTGGACCTACTGTGAGTCGGACATCAGTCAAAACTCCATTAATCACCTGACCTCCATAAACCTCTACTCTTTTTTTAAGGTTTATAGTTTATTTTTTAAAATTCATTTTGTTTGACAAGTTAATAATTGTTTGTAATGGGGGGAATACAGTGATATGTATATAAAGTGAAATGCTAGACTTAAGCTAATTAACTGCCCCCTTCCATTCTTGTCACCTATAATGTCTACCTAAGTGCAACTTCGTCTTTTGTTTTTTATTATTTTATTTTACAATACAATTCGGTACTACATATCAGCCACGGATTCCCTTGTTCTCCCCCCTCCCTCCCCTCTCCCCTTCCCCCCCAGCCCACCCCCCATTCCCACCTCCTCCAGGGCAAAGCCTCCCCCACGGACTGAGATCAACCTGGTAGACTCAGTCCAGGCAGGTCCAGTACCCTTCTCCCAGGCCGAGCCAAGCAACCCTGCATAAGCCCCAGGTTTCAAACAGCCAACTCATGCAATGAGCACAGGACCTGGTCCCACTGCCTGGGTGCCTCCCAAACAGATCAAGCCAATCAACTGTCTCACCCATTCAGAGGGCCTGATCCAGTTGGGGGCCCCTCAGCCATTGGTTCATAGTTCATGTGTTTCCATTCATTTGGCTATTTGTCCCTGTGCTTTATCCAACCTTGGTTTCAACAATTCTCACTCATATAAACCCTCCTCTTTCTCACTAGTTAGACTACTGGAACTCCATCCGGGGCCTAGCCGTGGATCTCTGCATCCAGTTCCCTCAGTCATTGGATGGGGTTTCTAGCATGACAATTAGGGTGTTTGGCCATCCCATCACCAGAGTAGGTCAGTTCAGGCTGTCTCTCGACCATTGCCAGCAGTCTATTGTGGGGGTATCTTTGTGGATTTCTGTGGGCCTCTCTAGCACTTTGCTTCTTCCTATTCTCATGTGGTCTTCATTTACCATGGTCTCCTATTCCTTGTTCTCCCTCTCTGTTCTTGATCCAGCTGGGATCTCCCGCTCCCCCAAGCTCTCTTTCCCTCAACCCTCACCCTTCATTACCTCGACTCAAGTCCAGGCTGTTCATGTAGATCTCATCCATTTCTCCGTCATTGGGTGATCCCCGTGTCTTTCTTGGGGTCCTTTTTTCCAGGTAGCCTCCCTGGTGATGTGAGTAGCAGTCCAGTCATCCTTGTTCCACATCTAGTATCCTCCTATGAGTGAGTACATACCATGTTTGTCTTTCTGAGTCTGGGTTACCTCACTCAGGATGATTTTTTCTAGATCCATCCATAAACCTCTACTTTAACTGTAGGGCCACAATATTTCTTGGCATCTCCCAGAATCAATGTCAATTCAGAACCAGCATCCAATAGACCCTAGAAAATATGATTGTTTCCTTTCCCCCAGCATACAGTTACCCTTGAAGAAGGCCATAGTTTCCTCTGGGGAAGGACGAGAGAAAAGCTAACAGCAAAGCTCTTAGGGATTTTATCAAAGTCCTTCCTCAGGGAAACCTGGCCATCCCTTCATTCAAGGGATTCTGGGTCTGCAAACTAGCTCATTTCTGGAAATTGGTTCACAGACCAAGATTTTCTTTTGCCACAATCCAACAAAGCCTTTCTTTCATTTGTTTGAGAATTTTTCCACTTATACAGATCAAACAAAAAAATGCAGTAAGTTTATCTATTCCATGCCTGGAAACAACATGATTTGTTAGCCAGCACAAAAGTTCCATACAAGTCATGCCACCATAAAAATCACTTTGCCTGTGCTGACCATTACGAGTTAGGCCATTATGGACATTGCTTTGTCTATGCTTCCCATTATGATAACTGCAACCACCTTGCCTTTGGGGATTCAGTGCTGCCACCTGGCTGCTGCTACTTTGGGGCCCAATCAAATTCATTACAATTAATTCATCCAACTGAGCATCAACATCTCCAACCCTAAGGTCTGGAACAAGGAAAAGCTCTTCAAATGTGTCCCCTCTCACCATTTTGTGTCTTACAGGGTTAGTGAAGGGTATGCTTTCTGGGCCCTTCCATTGTGGAGGATTAGGTTTTACAGTATACCCTCTGTAGCATTGCAGTTTCCCTGAGTCTTAAAATCCCTTCATCAACTTGAAGTCAAGGGGCATTAGGCATCTCCAACTCCTTTTCAGTAGCCACTCTTCTGACAGATGCTTCAGCCAAGCATTCAAACAAACTTTTGACAACTCTTTAACTGTGTAAGCTTCCATATTCAACCTAGAATCTCCATTCAAAGGTCCCATATCAATTAATTCAGCCTGATCCAGCTTTATGTTCCTTCCAGCATTATCCCACAGCCTTAAAATCCATTCCCACACATATTCCCCCAGACTTCTGCTTGAACAAATTAGTAAACACATCAAGCTCTTTAGAGTATAGTGTACCTCCTCCTGGACTATACTTTCTACCTCCCCTCTAGGAGACCGCTTTGCCTGAAGTCTGATTATAGGTCTAGAGACAACTGTTGGTGACCCCCGAGGCACATCAGTATTGTCTTTCCTGCCATTTCCTTCAGAGAAAGTCACTGCTGGTTTAGTAGACAATAAAGGATTAATTTTCTCAATCAAAGGTGGAAAGGGCAATATTTCGGGATGGAAGTAAGAGGACATCTAAAGAGGGTGAAGAGACTACTTCCTCAGGTGAAATAAACCCTTGAGAATCTTGGGGTTCAAAGTTCTCAGCTTCAGTGGGGTCCTCTCACACATCCCCATCCCAAGTTACAGGATCCCATTCTTTGCCAACTTATAATGGCCTGACTGTGCTCAGAACTCCAATTAGCTCCAAATGGAAAGATGAATTGCTTTTAGTTAAAAATATGATTCTTTTTTATTCTATGACCTTTAGCTTCCAAGCACAGCCCCACCTTGCTTCCTCTCTACTCTCCAGAGAAGTGAAATTAATAACAATTATTGGGCATGCACAGGAAACACTCCACACTCACCTCCTAACCCTCCCCCACACAAACAAAATTATAAAAACTATGAGTGATGAACTCATAGCAGGGTTGGTTACCTGCTCTAGACCTGTACAAGATCAAGCCAACCAAAACTCCACAGTAGAAAGAGAGGAGCTCTCGAGGTTCTACTCCGTACTGAGGAAACATTGGTAGTTGATGGCTGTTGGGGGAGGGAGAATCATTCTTCTTTGGTAGGTTGTCCACACCCTTGCACATGTAGGCAGCACCGGTTGGAGTTGGTGGGTTAGGGAGGAGGAGGAGGAGGAGGAGGAGGAGGAGGAGGATGTAAAGTTCGGAGAGTGAGATGTTAGGGAGGATCCAGGGGACTTGAGAGTGGAAATAGAGGTGGGTGTGGTCATATTTCATTGCATACAAGTGTGAAATGATCAAAGAATAAGTTAAAAGAATAAAAGACAACCAGTAAAAAACAAGGAAATCTCAATGTTATCTTTCCTGATATCTGAGGTTCCCCCTTTGACAGAAGAAATAAAGACCTGTAACAATGTTTAATTCTGAAAGCTGTAGGGCACCTGGATATTTATACTCCCTAATTTATTTCTTCATGTCTTGCTCATAACAGTCAAACTACATCATGTTTGGGGAAGATAAAGGAGATATAGGATAGGATCAATTAAGCAAAATCCCCCAGAATAATTTAGGCATCACAATTACATAGTCTCCAAATACCCTATTCATTATGATTGGCTATAAGAAATTCTTAACCATAAATATGTGTTTCTCAAAAATATAATTACATTGCTTTTGTTTTAACTGGAAAAGTATCATGCTTGTTTGGCCACATGGTATAAAAATCTTTTTATCTTAAAGGTGGAGCAATTGGATTGGGCTGTTACCATGCTCTTATACATGTATGGAGTTCCCTACCATTAAATAAACGTTCCACAAGAGGAAACCCATCAGCAATAGGAAGAAAATCAGCAAAGTAGTTAAGAGTGGGCTGCACGAAAGAGGCAAGAGAGCCATCATTTTCTTTTTAATCTTGTTTTATAAGAGCAAAAGGAAAGCCTCAATAGTTTTACGGCACTAACCGCATGCAGAGTAGTGCCGAGTATTCAAATGGAATGGGAAAGTAAAGACCATTTTAATCATAAGAGCTTTGGGAAGAGAGTCTTTTGCACTTGCAGCAAGTAGAGTTGGATGCCATATGTGCTGATTAGGTTTTGTCAATTTGACACAAACCTAGACATGTGCAGGAAGAGGAGATCCCAACTGATGGAGCTGCCTCCATCAGCTTGGCCTATGGACAAGTCTGCAGGACATTTTCTTAATTGCTAATTGATGAGGGAGGGCTGAGCCCACTGTGGGTGGAACCATCCCTAGGTAGAATGGTCCTGGGCTGCATAAGAAAGGTAGCTAAGCAAGCCAGTGAGCAGTGTTTCTCCATGCTATCTGCTTCAGTTCCACCTCCAGGTTCCTGCCTCAAACTCCTGCCCTGGTTCCCCTTGATGATGGACTGGAACCTGTCAGCCTTTCTTCCTCAAGTTACATTGGTCTATGTTTTATCATAGCAGCAGGGGACAAACGAGGACAGAATGGGAGGAGAAAGACTATTTTAACCTTAAGAGGAGTGAGCATGGAATATTTTGCAGTCGTGGAGAGGAGGTTTGGATGCCAGGTTTCCATTGTCTGCTGCACATTTCAGCTTCCCTCACACTCTTGGGAGTAAGACGAGTACACACATGTGCTTTTAGCCATTTCTCACCATGAGTCTTTACGTCACTTCTCCAGTGTACAACTACTGTGCTATGAGGAGGAAACATCCCCCACAGGCTCAGAAGTTGAACCCTTGGCCTCCAACTGGTGGAACTATTCTGAGTTTGGGTTCTTTGTTTTGTTCTGTTTTGGGGTTTTGTTTTGTTTGTTGTTTGTTGTTTGTTTACATTTTTCTTGGAAACTTTGGGAAGAGAAGATGAGCTAGAGAAAGTGTGCCACTTAGGGCATGTCTTTGGAGATTATACCTGGTCCATGGTCCCTTCCTCTTTCTCTGCTTCCTGTGTATTATGAAGAAATCTCCCTGACATTTGACTATGATTCCATGATGGCCAAGTTTCAATGGCACTGAGTATTATGAACAGAAGTCTCTGAAACCATGAGACCCAAGAAATTATTCTTCCCTTTACATTGTTCTTGTGGTGCTGTGGTGGTTTGAAGGAAAATGGTCTCCATAGGCTCATAGGAAGTGGCACTATTAGGAGGTGTGGCCTTGTTGGAGTAGGTGTGGCTTTATTAGAGGAAGTGTGTCACTGGGGCAGGCTTTGAGGTTTCAGATGCTCAAGCCAAGCCCAGGCTTCCCCACAGATCTCTCTCTCTCTCTCTCTCTCTCTCTCTCTCTCTCTCTCTCTCTCTCTCTCTCTCTCTCTCCCCTACCCCGTGCTGCCTGCCAATCTACATGTAGAACCCTGAGTTCCTTCTCCAGCACCATGTCTGCCTGCATGCCGCCATGCTGAATGATGGACTAAACCTCTGAACCTGTAAGCCAACCCCAATTAAATGTTTTCATTAATTCAATTTGTCATGGTCATGGTGTCTCTTTGCAGCAATGGAAACCATAACTAAGACAGGTGTTTTTAATCACTGCTATAGAAAGCTCACAAGAGCCTTTGTCTTTACCAAAGTATTGGAGAGAATGAGCCATGCATTATGGCTAACGTGAAGCTGGGTCAGTGTAGAAATAGACAACACTTATTCATCTTTCTCTTCCTGCTTATATTATTTCCTAGTCACTGAGACAAAATCTGACAAAGTGGGAGAGGAGACATTGATACTGTCTCACAGCTCATAGGAATAGGGTTCATCATGGCCGAAGGCATGATGATGGGATGGGTGTGGTCTGTGGTGCTATCCAGAAAGCACACAGAAAAGGAAATGTTGGCCTGTGGCTGGCTTTCTCCTTTTTCTCTTTTTATTCAGTCTGTATTATCAGTCCATTGGATAATACAGGCCACATTCAGATCAGGCCTAACCCTCTCAGGTAATCCTGTTGAAACAGCTTTAAGGACACACAGAAAGCTGTGCCTCACTGATGCCCCGGGCATTTCTTACTTTAACACAGTTGGTAATCAAAATTGACCGACTCCCTTCCTCTGTTCCTTTGTCCCTGTCCAGGAGCTTCTCAGCCGTTCCAATATCCTCAACAACTTTGGGTGCTTTTGCTGTTTCTCAGGCACCACCCACCTTATTTTCTAGACGGGGTCTCTCATTGGCCTATAGCTTGCTAATTAGGCGCAATGGGCCTATCTCCACCTCCCCAGTACTGAAATTATAGGCACACACCAGCACAAATGTCTGGGTGTTTCACATGGGCTCTAGGAACTGACTCCGGTCTTCTTCATGACCAGGTTTACAGATTGAGCCATCTCCTCTCAGCCTTCTAATGGACAGATTAAGAGCCCTTGGCTCCCCAGCTGGGCCTGGGATTCAAGACATGGGAACAATGTGACAAGCGGCTTTCTCTTCGATTTACCTTTGTTTCATACCCATTGAGAAAATGCAGGCATATAAAATCATGGACTGAATCTCAGCGAGCCACACGGGATATAGGATCCTTCTTTCAATTTTCTGTCTTACAGTAGCCATGTGGCTGAGGTCTGTTCATCGCAAAAGAGATTCTGGGGGCCTTCCTTTCATACTGAATACTTCCTTTTAGCAAGTAGTACTAAAACTTAAGTCTTTGAGGTAAAGCACTACTAAATATTAAAGCTAGTCAAAGATATAAAAGCCACACAAGTGCATTTGTATAATAAAAATGTACTTGAGAAGCAGCTGCAATGTAATCTCACAGGATAATGGCCCTTTATTCTGGCTCCCCATCAGTGAATACCACATCTCGCACACGGTAGGAGCTGGGGGCCACTTTTCAATTTTATTTAGGAAGCCAGGACTTTAAGAGTATTTAGGTTTGAGATTTTCAAACTGAAAAGCAACTAGATCTCACTGTTCTATTCAAAGAAATTTTAAGTGCTTTAAAAGTCCTCAAAAGACATCTGACATGAAAAACAGTGTGATTGTAGCTGTAAGCCTTCTAATATTCAGATAAATACAAGTATTGCCTTGAGAACCCTGAGGCAAAGAATCCTCCCCCTCAAGTGCACTTTCAGCGCCATTTCCTGTGGTGGGGAACCCCGTTTCGGTACAGCAAAGCCTGCCGTGGATTGGATGCCATTCCTTAGATCGGAAGGATTTACACGTAGTAAACAGAGGGAAGAGAAAGGAAGAAACAACATATCTCTGTGACAACAAATAGGCAAGAGATGACTTCGCAACAGTGTTCAAGAGGATAAATGTTTAGTAGAAGAAAGATTATGACAAACTTAACTCCATTCCACTGGTACAGAGGAAGAAAAGAACGAAGTGGGACTTAAAATGGCATCAGTACAAATGAGTATTCTGTATCCATAGGCGATTGCATATGGAGACACGTATTGGGCATGTGCACATGCACACATAAATACATGTGTGCAGGGTCTTCACAGAGGCCTTGAGTATGATGGTGTTTTCCCTTTGTGTCTCTTTAAAGCCTAGCAACTCAGCTTGCAGCTATGAGAAACAAGCTATGTAGAAATTCCGAGGCAAATTTATTAACTCCAGGACAATTGTGTCATGCAGATATAGTTACAGATACTCATCAGAGGTCCCATGACAGCAGAAATGGCTTCTCCGGGCAAGATGGTCATGAGCAAGTCTGGCTATGGAGTTAAAGCCCACATTACTTTTTAGAGGAAAAACTCTTTTGCATTTATATGTGATTATATATACACATACACACATTGCTTCTGTCAGAACTACAACTCAAGTTATTAAAATTTAATAAACTATTCGTGGCATTATAAACTGCATGCATCTCTTTGTATATGAGAATATCCTGATATACTGGTCAATTTTAGAAGCTTAAGAACTGCTTACAGTGCTTCGGAAATATTTTGTTCCTGTTTTTTTTTTTTTTAACAATTAAAAAAGTGTGGTTGGGGGGGAGTGTCAAATCACATGTGTGCACAGCACACTTACGGAGGTCAGAGAGCAACAATTGGCTCTAGATTTTGACACAATCATTTTTGGTAACCATGTAATTTCCTAAACCCTGCAGGGCTTTTTAGAGTCCTTTAAACACCCCACCCCCGCGCCTTCGTTAAAGACTCTTCCTTCCCCTTGTTTTCTTTAGATATTTAATACTAAATGGATAGAAATGGGGGAAATGTGTGCTGGGGAGGGAAGAACTTGAAAGGGTTGGAAAAGCCAATACGCTGTCACATTAACGAGTGTTTACGTCTGCTGCGGCCTTAGCAAAGCTTGTGCTGGGGACGGTGATGAAGTTGGGAATACGGTGCTGAAAAGGCAGGTTGAGTAACCCATCCCACAGAGTGGCTGGGCCGTCGGAACAGTAACCCATCCCACAGAGCGGCTGGGCCGTGGGAGCAGTAACCCATCATCACACACAGCGGCTGGGCCGTCGGAACAGTAACCCATCCCACAGAGCGGCTGGGCCGTCGGAACAGGCTTTAGAAGAACGTCATTCAGCCAACAGCATGGCGCATTTGCTGGAGGCTGAATAAGACCACATCGAGAAAGGATCGTTTGGTGACAAGGATGGACGCCTTTGGGGAGGAAGCAGTCTACGAAATCTAGAAAGTCTATTTGAGTTTATAATAATTGCATGAAGATAGCTCTGAAAGATAAACTGAGAGACTGGATGTTTGAGATCATTAGTTGAGATATGCCCTCCTCCCAAACAGGGAAACCACGGAGAAGTAAAGATTAAGTTTGGGAGGCCTAGGTGGAAAAAAATGGAAAGTGGGGGCTAAAGGAAACATGTTTTCTTCCTGTGGTGATACAAATGCTCTAAACTTAAATACATTGTACCTTCTTGAGGTACTGCTATAACAAAGTACCTTACAGAAATCATTTGAAAGGGGAAAGGTTTATTTAGTCTCAGGGTTTTGAAGGGATTAGTCTGTCATGGTGAAGAAAGCATGGCAGATAAGAACAGCTCACGTCCTAATGGGCCAAGAAGGAGGATGTTGGCCAGCGGCTGTCTGTCTCCTCTTCCTCTTTGATTCTCTGCTTCATAGCCCAAGGGATGGTGTTACTCACATTCAGAATGGGTCACACACACACACACACACACACACACACACAGCCCCACAGACATACCTCAGGTGTGCCTTGCCATCTCCTAGGTGATTGTAAATCCAGTCACATTGACAGTGAAGACTGATTACAATGTGGGCATAGTTGCCCATATCTGTAAACATATCAAAAACCACTGAATTGTAGCCTTCATGTGGGTAAGTTTCACAGCATGTGGTTATGTGAATTCCATATCAATTTAACTGTTTTGGGGAGGGGAAGCAAAACTGAGATCTCTGTGAGACAGAAGAAAATCTACTTATAGAAAACATCCTCAATTACCACCAAGCTCTGTAGATCTGGGGCTTGCCCCACAATCTCATAAACTGCAGGACAGAGAGAAACACAGACAGATAATTTTTATTGATTTTGTTTCTCTGGCAGAACTCTGGGTAACAGATTTTGGAATTTTGAAGAAGAGCATGGCTGCCTTATATACATTAAAATGAGATATGAAGCAATTGCTCTGGAATTAGGCTGAATAGAGACTGAAAGAATTGTGAAGTATCTGGTAGAAAATCGTAAATGACTTGGGAGAGGTAGTTTGTGAAAACATGGGTGTTAAAGATGCTTCCACTGAGGCCTCAGGAGGAAATGGGCAGCATGTTACTAGAAATGGGCGGGAAAGCAACCAGCCTGGAAAGATAGCCCCAATGGTGCTGCTGGCACTTTTATCCAGGGGACGCCACATCTGTCTAATTAGACTTAAGGCTCATTGTATAGGCAGGAAGAATTCATGTCTGGTCCTATAAATGTAGACAACTGCCTATGATCGGACAAGGCACAGACCCAAGAGGAAAACATACTACTGCCAGTTCCCATACCAATATAATTTCCATTTTCTGAATACCTATCCTTATACTCATACATAGATATAGTTCTCACTCCTCATCAAAGAAGCTTATTTTCACAGCAGATGGGAACAAGGAATGAGGGACTGTGGAGGTGCACAACTCCCAACACGTACATCTAAAATGTAACCCCTACACCTAAGGCTCGGGAAACCTCACAGAAGAGTGGGCAGGCAGATTGTAAGAACAGGAGACCCATGGCGCCTACTATGAAAGAGTGTCATCTCGACATGATGGGGAAGCTGCACCCATGAAATCTCGACAATACGGTCACCAAAGCAAGGCCTGCACAGTGACGACACCAGGGGACAGGCCAGCACAATGCGGCAGTTTCAGAAGGCCTCACCTAGACGAGAAACCCCAGGCCATCAGTGCTGCTGAGGGAGGAACAGTCTGTCATCTCCATGGCCAAGCCATCTAATAGGTTGCCCAGTTCAAACTGGTGAGTCCTAAACAGATACAGATATAGATAACACTAAATGGACTCAGCAGGTTATATATATATATAGTGTGTGTGTGTGTTATATAGTGTGTGTATATATTGTGTATGTATATAGTATATGTATGTATATATATGTATCTGTGTATATGTATGTTTATGTGTATATATATATATATATATATATAAAACAATAATAATTAAAAAGAGGTCATGAATTTGAAAGAGTGGAGGAACATGAGAGGGGTTAGGGGTGAAAGTGATATAGAATGTTAATATGTGAAATTCTCAAAACTAAAAAGTTTAGATAAAAATAATAAAATAAAATATTGAAGGAAAACGGGAGTGGCAGAAGTTGACCGAACTGCAACTGCATTCTATTCTGGACAAATGGAACTCATCATAAACTTGACTGTTTAAGTTGAAAATATTTCTGAGCAAAATGTTGAGGTGCTACCTTGCTCGTCTTGTTGCCAAAACAAACTCAAGCAACACAAACCAGTACTGGATGGTTTCAGAGGCTGTTAGTCGGCCATGTAAAGGATGCTATGTGAGAAACTATCCACAAAGCTCCTTGTAGAGACTGAGTCATATGGTCCACACCATGACCAAGGCAACTCTCATAAAAGAAAGCATTTAGGGCTGGAGAGATGGCTCAGCAGTTAAGAGCACTGACTGCTCTTCCACAGGTCCTGAGTTCAATTCCCAGGAACCACATGGTGACTCACAACCATCTGTAGTGGGATCTAATGCCCTCTGCTGACATAAAGGCGTACGTACATGCAGATAGTTCACTCATATACACAAAATAAGTAACTAAATCTTTAAAAAACAAAAAGAAAGCATTTAATTTGGGGCTTTCAGAGGGTTAGTCCATGATCATCATCTTGTAAACATTTTTGCTTATATCCTAACCATACCAATCTCCAGGGGAAAGTTTTCAGCTGAGTTCATGGCAGTATGTCCACATCTCATATACATGTGCATACACTGTCTTCAGTGATACTGAGGTTTAAACCTAGGCTCTTACACACTCTGTCACTGAACTACATTCCAGCCCAAGAAAGAACACATTCTGTTGCTTTAAGCCACCAAACTTGAGGTCATATTTCTCAGTAGCCCTGAGAAGCTAATACCATGAGCAAGATTAATTCTGTGGCTGTCCAGTCTCCCCAGAGCTATCACCCCCCCACCCCAATACTTACATTTAAATGTCAAGTCCATTGCTTGGTCACAGACTCACCTCTGTATTGTAGAAAATTTATTCTCAGCTTTCCTGTTGTCCTTTGCCATCATGGCAGCCACCTCACAGAACACATGTGACCTTACATCTTTGGGCCTTGGAAAGAAAATGGAATGGTCAATGAGACAACTGGCTTTTTATAGGAGATTCCTCCACTCTTCTGTGAACTTGTGTGTGACACCCTCAGAGGAGTCACCAGTTCCAGATGCCAGAGCATCCAAACCAGATAGGCTGTTCCAAACCCTATGACACCTGAATGTCTCAGTGTTCAAAATGTCCCAGAAGGTCACTATGAAGACGCTTCATTTTAATTGTGTCTTAATTTACCTCTGACATATTACATTTTTGATTATTATCAGCCAGTGATATAAGCTGTGAACTTAGGATACAGCTCCTGTCTTCTGGGAACTAACAATCCAGTTGTGCAGTACTAATTACCACCACCATTTACATATAAATGAATCAATTAATAGGATAAACTATACTAGGCACTCCATTTTGTTCATGCATGTACACACACACACACACACACACACACACACACACACACACACACACCTCTGTTAAGATCTATTTGAACAGAATAGTTTGAGGTTTTAGTAGCTTAAAGGATGCCTTCTTACCCGATTGCAATGTTTGAATCTCTTGTTATGTGGATGTATTACTTTTTAATTTAAAAATAGGCATCTTTTGGAAGCAGAGAGATTAAAGTAATTATGACATTCAGCATACGGCACTACAGAATCCAGTTCATGGACCACACGGGTTTATCTACCACAGTCTTTAGCCAAGCTCCCTGGAGATACAGCATGGGAAACACAGACACCCTCTCTGACTTCCATCTCAGAGCTCTGGGATTTAGCCCAGCTTTGTCTCTGAGCCACTTATGACTCTGTGACTCACAAACATAAACATTTATATTTAAGTAATATTTGAAATGTGGATAAACCTTTGCTGTGAGAGCTGCTCTTCTGAATGGCATCCCTTAGTGAGCACCATTCCTGAATCGACAGATACTAATCAGAGACTTGTTCTTCTGAGACCAGAGAAGTCTCCCTGCCCTATTCTGCTCAGCAGGTGTGTCCTCTTGTGCGACTCCTGGCTGCTGTATATTGCAGAGAAAAGAAAAACAATGTATTAAACAATAAAATTTCATTTCTCCACTTACCCCAAAATGAAACCCTGTGTGGACAGACTATGCCACCACGGTCACTCATCAAAATCCTTAGACTCCAGGTTCACAATACATTTCTTCTCAACCCTTCTGAAGCAGAATGTCCATTGTAAACATTTATTTAGTTCTGGAATGGCTGAGGGATTCCTGTGGTCACATCCCTGTGAAGAAAGAAGAGTAGAAAGATTACTCATCTCTTCACTTTGATGATGCCTTCCTAAGTCTTGTAAACATGTTCACTTGTATCTTAACTGTACCAATCTCCAGGGGAAAGTTTTCAGCTGAATTCATGGCAGTATATCCATATCACGTATATATGTGAATATATGTGCATACACTCTCTTTGGTGATACTGGGGATTGAACCTAGGGTCTTGTATATGCTAGGCAAGCATTCTATCACTGAGCTACATTCCCAGCCCTTGAGGGTTTATTTAGTAAGAAACGGAAAGACAGATTTTAGGAACAGTTAACAATTAGTGAGACAGCAGAGGATCTACATACACCATATAAGCAATTCCCTGATGAAAGTAGGACCCAGAGTCAGAGCCATGGTTCGAACTGTAGCCCTCACTGGGAAACACAATCTGCTCATCACCTCATCTCCATATGCACATGTCCACCATCCAAAACAGGGAAAGAAATGCAGAAATGCTTCTACTATCTGAATTGTGAGTGACTTATGTAAGCAAGTCTTATGAAGTAAAAATATAAGTAGTTGGCCCATGCATTTTTCAAGTGTCCATGTCCAAGGGACGGGGTAGGGCCTTCTTAACAACAATGGTGAAATTCCATTCCAAACATGGTAAAGATCAGTACTGAGCCATCCATTTGTATTGTTTTCAGGCACAGTATGGTGTGTTTGTCAAAATGGTGAAGTAGCCTGATAATCTGTTCTCAGGGGCCTGAAGTCCTAAGTAGAAGGAAAGAAGACACAGATAACAAGACTGGCCTCTGGAGAAAGAGCTTAACAGGAGCTCCAAGATCTTCAGAGGAGGAACCAAGACAACCTGTCCCCAACACTGTTCCTCCAACCCTAAGGAGAAAGAAGCTATAAAGACAAAAAAGAAAAACAAGAGTCTCTCTTAAATTTGAACACTTGAGGCCCACACAGCACCACACAAATGTGCCCTTCACACAGCTTCATGGTAGGGAGGCATCTGAGACCATGTCCAAAACACCATCCTGCTGAGAGCTTGGTGTGACCCCTCATGTACGAACGCCATGGCCAGCACCAGTGGTTGGATGCACAGCTGAACACTGTCCCCTGTCACCTCCACTCTGCCAGGCCCAGGTGTTGGACTAAATGGATCAGAGTCACTTGACGACAGCCGCAGAAGGCCACAGGAAGAAGAAGCACAGTCCGCTCCTCTCAGAAAAATGAAACTAGCCAAATTAGGGAAAGTGCTCTGCCCAGAAAAGCAGTGAGAACGTCAGTGTGGGAAATACATGAGGGATCGTCTTGGCTGCTGGAACTTGATAGAAGGTGACAGACTGCCAGCAAGGCTTTGGAAGGGTCCACATGCTTGCCTGGTATCCTGGTTTCGTTTCTGTTGCTGTGACAAAACAACTCAGGAAGCGAAAGGACTTATTTGCCTTATATCTCCAGGTCTCAGTTTCTCATCGGGGATGTCAGGGCTTAAGTTCAAGCAGGAACTTGAAGCAGAAACCATGGAGAAACACTGCTCACTGGCTTTCTTTTGGCTCACACATAAGCTCAATCTTAGCTAGCTTCTTATACCATCAGGGACTACCTTCCTAGGGAATGGTGCCACCCACAGTGGGCTGGGCCCTCCTACATCAGTTAACAATCAAGCCAATCTCCCAAAGGCTTGCCCACAGGTCAGTCAATCTGGGCAGTCCCTTAATTGAGACTCCCTTCTCAGGTCACTCTAAGCTGTCTGAAATTGACAGTTAAAGCTACTTAGGACATGACACATAGGCAGTGTTTCAGAGCTGGGATAATTTGAGTTACATATATATTTTTCATGGCAAGAATGTTCCTACATGAAAAATAAAACTTTGAAGCCATGACACTTTACGTGCCACTGAGGAAGGAGTGGTGGTTTGGGGGCACATCACCCATAAAGGGCTCAGGTGTTTGACCCCTAGTTATTGGCAATGTTTGGGAGGTTTCAGAGGAAGTATGTCACTAGAGGCAGGCTTTGAGGTTTCATGGCTCACCTTACTTCAAGTTTGTTCTCTTTGCTTTGTGCTTGTGGTAAAAGATGATGTGATCTCTCAGCTTCCTGCTCCTGCTGCTATGGCTCCCCCACATTCTGGACTCCCCCTCCGGAATCAAAGTCAAAAATAAACCTTTCCTTCTAGAAACTTCCTCGATTATAACGTTTCATCATAACAACAGGAAAGTAACTAATATGGAAGTAGATGATTTTTCCATATAGAAGATACGAAACACAGGCATAGGATCATAGTAGACATCTGCAATACCTACATAAGCAAAGGCAATCAAGAAACACAATGCCATCTAGATACACGATAGTCTTGACATTTTTGAGGTAGCTGCTGAGGTAACATGCTACAGTCTTTCACAGGAAACTTTTTTTTAAGGAGAAAGAGTTTAGTCTAAAAAAAAAAAAAAAGAATGAAAGTACATTTTAGCCAATACACAGCTGTAGCATGAATCTTAAAAGTTCTTATTAATAAAAACAAACCTGGAGCCAGGTATTGGGGTCAACGCTGGAAGATCAGAGAAGCAAAACAAGCCACAGCTTCCTCGCCTCACCAATCTCTCAGCTGATCCTGTTTCCTCAGACTGGAAGCCTCTGAGTCCTCATCCAAATAGATCTCAGCTGAACTGCTGCTCAAAAGCCTAAAAGCTCAACCAGCTCTAGTTCCTGGTTTTCATGCCTTATATACCTTTCTGCTTTCTGCCATAACTTCCTGGGATTAAAGGCATGAGTCACCATGCCTGACTGTTTCCAGTGTGGCTTTGAACTCACAGAGATCTGGATGGATCTCTGCCTTCAGAATGCTAGGATTAAAGGTGTGAGTGCCACTATTTTCTGGCCTCTGTATCTAGTGGCTGTTCTGTTCTCTGACCCCAGATAAGTTTATTAGGGTGCACAATATTTTGGGGAACACAATATCACCACACACAGTCATTGCCAGCCATTTGCTGTCATATCAGGTAATATTACGGAACAAGATGGACGTGCAACAGGGGCCTTTGTTTAACTAGCACAATCATACACATAAGCAACAAACTGTCACTTGCCACAGTTGCAGTGATAATGTCATTAGAAACTTTTCAACTCCATTAATATCTGGTGAAACCACTGTCACACACTGACTGAAAGTTCACCATGCAGCGTGTGACTGTAGAATTCCAAGATGCCCTTATTTTATTTAATTTTTAAAAGTTATTAAGCGTCCACTATGCACCAGATACTAATTGTGATGGGTGCAACAATGAATCACAAAATCATGAATTCTACTCTAGCAAGGGGATTAGGGACGGGCAAGCCCTCACCACTAACTGAGAAGCTATTGATAGTTAACGGATTCTGGGGGAAGGAGCAACCATTTTTCCTTAAGAGTGTGTGTTACTCTGGTAGGTTGACCACACTCCAGTGGATGGTCTCATATCCAGAAATATCTGGACAGGGCAAATTAGACTTGGTAGGCTGTCTTCAAAACCAGGACACAAAGTTGGAAGGGGTGGGTTGAATCTGGAAGAAGTTAGGGGAGGAGTGGAGGAAATAAGATCAAAATATATCACATGAAACTCTCAAAGAATAAAAAAAAAAAAAACTTTTTTAAGTGCATGTTCAAGCATGTGGCTGAAGACAGTACCTGATACGGGCTGTGGAAAAGCAGCAATCCGACTCAGCCTGCCTCAGGAGATGCAACAAGACATCAAATTTACTAAACCACAACCAGCCAGCCATAACAACAAAACCTCAAGCTGTATGAGCCTGATCTACTCCTCAGTTCTGACAGGATCCGGGGCCTTGCATTTTAGCTGTTTATACTTTCAGAATTGCTCATTTCCCAATGTACTGAAATTTTTATTAGCAAATTTTTCTCCAGTATCATTTTTTTCTTCAAGCCTCGTAAAAATTTATTGCATTTTGTATTAATAAAGCAGTCTAGTTCTTTGGTACTGTTTGCTTTTCTATCCTTTTAGTGAGATCAGTTTGGGTTTTTTAATAGAAAGCTTGTCTCTCACAGAAATCTAGAGTTATCTTGTCTTTCCCTCTATTAGGGTTCAAACTACATTCATTTTTTTTCTTAATTTTTCTAAGGATTACAATATACATCATCACCTTATCATAATTTGCTTGATGATGGCAATAAATGGCCAGTAACTTTGTAACATACACATTTCTACTTTCTCCTGTTGGTCTAATGCTGATAGCATCGCATACAGCCATGTATGTCACCAACCCACAAAACATAACAGTATATAACTACTACTTCGTTAACCTTTTAAAAAAATGAAGGCGACCTGGGGAGATGGCTATGAGGTCAAGTGCTTGCCACACACTCAAGACTGAGGTTCAGATGCCTAGAAGCCACATAAATAACTGCTGAGCTGGCATGGCATCCCACCTGTCACCCCAGGCCTTGAAAAGTAGAGACAAAGACAGAGGACCGTGGAGGGAGCTGGCTAACTACTCACTGAAGCAGTGACTCTGGGTTCAAGTGAGAGACCATGCCTACACTCAGGAAGAGGAGAGCAATCGACTGAGAAAGATATCCGACATCAACCTCTGGCCTCCACATGCACTCACACACATATGCGTGTGTATCTGCACATGTACACACATGTGCAAACATGCATGCACATACATCACACAGACACAAATAAAAGAAAAGAGGCAAGGAAGGGGAGATGATGGAAGAGACGGGAGAAGGAAGAAAGGAAAGAGCTGATGTTGGGTGAACTTTTCTTGAGGAGATGAACAAGTGTCTTTCACACCAGATAAAGCTCCAACAACAGAGCAGAGAAGCAACTCCTCCAAGTCCATCTTGGTGAACTAATGCCTCTTATTGGGGTTTCTTACAGGAGTCTTGCCAGGGTTACCTACCAGAGCCACTTACCAGTGGCTACACTACTGAAGGAAATACCCGCAGCTGGTAACTGTTTATATATCCTCAGGAGGGATTATATCACACCATTTACAAGTATTTTGATGAGACAGGCCTTCTCTATCTTACTTTTTGGTTTTTTATTTTACAAATATATGAATATACATATATATATATATACATATATATATATGCATGTTTGTGTGTATGTTTCTCCTCATAAGCCTTCCTCTCCCTTAATGATGGAAAGTTGATGGGTCCAATCTTATGCAAGTCTGCTGCAGGCAGTCACAGCTTCTGAGAGTTTCAGAGGACAAGGGCTGTGGCATGCCCAGAGGTCAGCATTCTACAAGAGTAAATAATGGCCACAGGGGCAGTCTTCCTAGTTACAGTCAATGTTTCTCTGCTCTTTGCTCCTTTCTGTGACGTGAAATCATCATTTGCATTCATCTCCTCTCAGTCTGAAGTCCCGAACTTCAGAATCTCATAGGGAATTTCTGTCTCTATCTAGAAAAGTCTTCTGTTCTTCCCTGCCTATTGAATGATGCTTTTGCTGAATACAATAATCTTGGGTGAGACTATGAGCATACTGACTATTCTTCTACTGCTTCTAGACTCTGCATTTTTATGAGACAACAGGTCCTGGACACACAGATTCTCCACATATAGAATAAGTCACTTACCACTTCAGTTTTTTAATTTTCCATTGTCACTGGCCTAGGTATGAACTCTTCTTGGAATCCAATGATCTTTCTGGACATGCAGATAAAGGTTTTTCATCAAATGTGGGACATTTATAGTTATTTTTCAAAGACATTCTCTCTCTCTCTGTCTCTCTCTCTCTCTCTCTCTCTGTCTCTCTCTCTCTCTCTCTCTCTCTCTCTCTCTCTCGTGTGTGTGTGTGTGTGTGTGTGTGTGTGTGTGTGTGTGTGTGTGTGTATGTGTTATTCCTCTTGTAATTCTTATTACAAGTATGGCAATAAGAATCTCCTGGTTTTTCAATTCATTTATGTTGTTCTGGCTACAAGTAAATCAATGGCTTCCCTGAGCTCCCAAAGTCTTCTGTTAATGCCATATAGAATACTTTCCACTTAGTTGCTGTGTTTTCCAGATCTAGAGTTTCCATCTGACTCTTTTGTTGTAGTTCTTATTCCCTATTTAAATTTCCCATTTGTTGCATCATTGTGACCATATTTTCTTTTGCTTCTTTTAATATGGCTTGTTTTAATTAGCCAAACACATTTAGAATCGATGCTTTGTCTGCTAAATTCAAAATCATAGCCTTGCATTCAGTTCCTAATGAGTACTTATTTTTGTGTATATGGATGTCACTGTCCTGTTTTATGTAAGTGTCATATTTCTGTTGAAAGATAGACATTTTATATAATGTAATTTGGCAATTGATTGATTTTTAAAGCCATATATGTATGCAGAACTGCAGGATCCCACAGTGTATCCCACAGTGGATACAGCTGCTACTGTTTCTACTCAGATCTGAAATTGAGGTTTTTAAATAAATTTTCCCACTTTCCTAATCATAGCTCATAAATGTGTCACTAATAGCTTAGGAATCAGCTAATGATTTGGGCAGATGTTTACACCTCAGACCCCCAAAGCACTTCCATTCTTCTCTGATAAATC
This sequence comes from Peromyscus californicus insignis, assembly GCF_007827085.1. NCBI lineage: Eukaryota > Metazoa > Chordata > Mammalia > Rodentia > Cricetidae > Peromyscus > Peromyscus californicus. The sequence continues at coordinate 148,434,891 of NW_026294584.1, forward strand.
TGTCTGTGTGTTCAGAGAGATTCAGAGTTCATCCAGTTCTCTGGTGTGCCTGGGTCTTCTGTTTCCACTAAACTCTTTGCCATCTCCTCCAGAATACATGTGCATAACTCGTAGCTCCCATGTCAGGAGCACTGAATGCAGAGTTTAGTGGAAACTCCCAAGATTGCCTTGAATTTTGGGGTAGCCCACCACTTTCATCAAATGGAACCAGAACCTTAGGGTGTGTGTGTGTGTGTGTGTGTGTGTGTGTGTGTGTGTGTGTGTGTGTGTGTGTGTGTGTGTGTGTGTTTGCCACTTCCTCATGATAAAGCACTATGGTTTTTCGCCAAGCTGTGTTTTCCTCCCCAGAGAGCAAGCCTACTTGTGTTCATGACTTGGCTACTGTCATAAAATGACCACTATCATCTACCAGCCTGGGTGAGGGGAAGCATGGGAGTAGACCTAAGGGAAAAAAAAAGGTGGCATATGCCCACAGTTCTTACCTAAAATTCATGTACGTTTTTCAAGAATAAATACCTCTCAGCTATTGCCTGTTTTGGGTCAATTTCCATGTCCCCAAAATGTATGTTATTGAAATTTTCATCTGATTTTATAATTGATGGTTTTGCAGAGAGGATTCACTGACATTTTCACACAGTTAACTCACTTCTATACTGTGGCTTCCTAGGATCTCTCCCTAGAGTAATGAGAGGATAGTTCATTGTCCTGTTGACATTTGACTTGGCCATGTTTCCTGGTTTATCTGATGCTATACTAGCAGAGGCTTCCAGTGATGACTTGACTTGGTCATTGCTTTCCTGTCACCCATCATCAAATGAACAATTGGATTGGGAAATGACTGGTCCTCAAATAAAGTATGGAGCAGATCTACATGCAGTATTCACCTGGCCTAGTTCAGGTCATTTCAGCCTAGTACCAACTGAACCCTACTGGTCTATAAATGCAAGACTAACAAACTAAATATTTATTATTATGGGCATCTGAGAGTTGGGGCATTGTTGCTACCCATCAACACTAGCTTACGTGGTTGTCTAACATAGGCGATGTACTATATAGTCTGTTCCACTTTAGCAATAAAATAAAATAAACCCTTCCAATAGATCCTGGCTAAGTGATTCTGTCTAGATTACAAGTATCATCATTTGCCTTAAGATAACAAAACACTTAGTATGGATTTATCCATGTTATTATGAGAGGAGAAGAAGATGGAAGGTGACTTAAATAATCATTTGCCTCTGAGAGTTTTTGACAGTAAGTGAAAAAAAATCTAATTGCGTCTTTTGTAAGGCTGATACACCAAGTTTCGATCCACCTGTGAGTTTCTCTGCTACTCTAGTATTACAAATCAAAGGTTCACAAGGACATGCTCTAAACTCCTGCTCTTCTCGTCTAAACCCCTATTCTCTGTTTTTTGCACCTAAAATACTAAATACAGAATGAGACATCTTAGAACTCCTCGCTTGCTATTAAATAGCTATTTGTAATGCAATGTCTATGGCTCATAATAGATGTCTGTGTGTTAGGGACAATACTACCTCACATGTAAAGACGTTAACTTAAAAATCCGATCTCTCCTCAGCACTGTAAGGGCCATTGTCAGTCTCGGCATTGAGCCGGTCTTTCTACTGATGCACTGCTGGACTGTGTGTACACAGAGAATAGAGACAGCAGGACACTCGGGGAGCTATTGTATAAGGAAGCTGATGTCGGGAAAATCACAATCGAGGAGAGCAGGATAAATGCCATAAGAACATACCGAAGCCCAGCAGCAAGCAGGGCAATGGAGGTTTGGGCTGCTGGGCAATAGCAGTGGTGTACAAAACAGCCACAGCTCCAAACGATGCAGGGGAAGAGACAGACAATAGACGACACCTGCCAACCCCAGGTCGAATTTCATACATGTGTAGTTCAGCCTACGTGTGCCTATGAAGCCATCCTTGAACTTAACAGCTGTGGCTTGTGCCCACACCATCGTCTTAAAGAAACAGATGCCAGCAGAATAATTCCAGCTGAGCCTATTAATCCTTTATATACTCTATATGATTTTCTCCACCACTGTATGTATGAAGTATAATGTCATTTGAAAATGTCCCATGCTGCAAATAGTAGATTAGTCTTCTGGCAGCCATAGATATCTCACCCATAACAACTAATCCAGAAGTCAAAAAGATCTCTGCCCTGCAAGGAAACCAGCTGTGATAAAGCACAGCAGCATTATCTACAGAAGAAGCAGAACAAGCCACTGTGGGCCTGGTGACCTACAATTCTGTAAAAGCCTACAGACGTCACAAGCTGCCTGTCTGCCTCCTCTGGAAAATGGTCAGGTTTACTCAACTCATAAGAGGCATCCATGTTGCCCTGGAAAGAGCATACAGGAATCCCTCAGAAGTAACTGCAAACCATGAGGGAAACAGCCAGATTGCCAGTCATAAATACACATCAGCCAGAGGCCTTTACTATGAGACTGACAGTCCTACATGGGTCACTAACTCACACAATATCAATAAAACACAAAAGTAAGAAATAGTGCATCAAAATTATGATGCTGTCTTATCAAAATGGCTATATTCAATTGCTCTCTGATTGAGATTAAAAATTATAACACCCTCAAGTGGACCTTCCCACACACATACAGTAACATCTTAGTGTTTAAATGTACCTGGAAAAAATAATGCAAAATACTTCATTCACAGTGACTCTCAATCACCACGGACTAATAAAAATGTAAGTCAGAAGTGGTGGTGCACACTTTTAATCTTAGCGTTCAGGAGGTAGAGACAGGAGACTCCCTGTGAGTTCAAGGTGGGCCTGGTCTATATAGCCAGTACCAGACCAATCATAGTTACATGGGGATAACCTGTCTCACAATAAATAAACAAACATATGCTGGTGTATGTGTGTGTCATAAATGGAAGTTACATAAGTAATCTCTGATTTTTCTAGTAGCCACACTCAAAGGTATTTTAAGGGAGCAAAATTAATTACATTAACAAGTGTTTATTACCCCAAAATAGTAAAAATATTATCATTTTAATTAATTTGATATCATGAAAATATTCTTTTTATTGAGAATAATTTTTTCATACACTATATTCTGGCCATGGTTCCCCTCCCTCATTTCCTCCCAGGCCCTCCCTACATCTCCACCCATCCAACTCCATGCCTTCTTTCTCTCTCTCCTTAGAAAACACACAGGCAAATAAATAAACCAGAATAAAAAATTTTAAAACCACAAGAAATACACACACACACACACACACACACACACACACACACACACACACAAAACCTATAAAAACACAAAATTGGAGAGCATAATATAAGCAATAGGCCAGTAAGGAAAAAAATACACAAAATGAAGCAATTTGAGGGAGAAAAAAAAAACTCTAAAAATCCCATTGACTTAATTTTGTGTTTCCATCTACTGCTGGGATAGGGCCTGCCCTTAAGTGTGGTTTGTGTACCCACTGAGACTCGGTTGGAGAAAACTAGGTTTTCTTTATTAGTAGTTATCAATTACAGACAGCTTCTTGGTTAGAGATGGGGGCTTGTGTCCACTTCCCCTCTCAGTACTGGGACCTCATCTGCCTTGGACCTGTGCATGTTCTCCATCTCCATCTCCATGAGTTCGTGTGTGCATCAGTCCTGTTGGGTCTGGAAGATCTTATTTACAGGGCGTCTTCACAACCCCTTGACTCTTACAATGATTCTGCCTCCTCTTCTGCAGAGTTCCCTGAGCCCTGAGGAGAGGGATTTGATGGAGACATCCCATTTAGGAGCGAGTGTTCCAAGGTCTCTCACTCTCTGCACATGTCCAGTTGTGGGTCTCTGTATTAATTCCTATCTATGACAATATTATCTTGACACTTGATAAGCAATACAGTTATTATTAAGATACTCTTAAATTGTTTTATTTATGCTAAGTATATGACATCTTATTGTGTTTTATGATCCAGCACATCTCAATGAGTACTGTTGAGCATATTTCAAGTGCTCAACAGGCATGTTAGGCTAATGACTACCATGCTGGACACACCAAGAAATAAGGCTTTACTGAATAACTGAGATTAATGAAATATGTAATTGCTGCTTTCATATCCAATATTCAGAACCACTGGAAGAAATGCAGATGCCACAGATGTTTATAGCGTGATCTCCCAAAGCTCTTTAGGCTTGAATGAAAGAATTGAGTGTGTCTGAAAACCATTAGCAAGGGGAAAGGTTACTACCAATTTCTTGACAGAGGAAACGAAGAGATCTGAACTCTTACAAATTTTAAACTCACAAAAAAACTTTCTTAGAAAAAAAAATTTTTAAGCCTTCCAAAATGAGGTGTAGCCTTTGATACCCAGGTCCTTTTATAATTGGAGAGGAGGCAGGAGAGTTGCAAGCACTTAAGCCAATTAGATAGTCTCCTCTGGCCTTTATTAGCATATCAGTTCAATCCTCAAACATGTAACACAAAAACAGCTGAACTATCCAAGATGGACGTTTCAACCTATGTTAGAACACAGAAAGAACCAACTAAGTAATCATCCGATGAAAGCTAAAAGTGCAGCTCTATCCCTATTTTTATGCCAAATATCCAGTAACTTAAGGTGTTTGATCGTTTTTAAGATTTATTTTATTTTTAATTAATGTATGTGGCTGTGGTGGGCATGGGCATATGAGTGCAGGTGCCAATGGTTACACGATTTCAAAATGTTATGGAAATTTGAGATCAAAGTTTGCTAATTCTGTTATCAATTGGATATGTATAACTAAAGTCACGTGTAGATTTCATTGCGTTTGTTCATTTTCTAAAATAGACGAGGGGTGGGGATGCAGCTCAGGTTAGGCAGAGTGCTTGCCTAACTTTCACAAAGCACTGTGTTCGCCTCAGCACTGCTTTGGTGCATGGGGACACAATCCAGAATCCCAGCACTTGGGAAGTGGAGGCAGGAGGATCAGAGGTTCATATGGGCCCTTGGCTACATAGTGAGTTTAAGGACAGCTTACATGAGACCCTAAAATAAAATAAAAATTAAAATAAAACAAATATGAATGTAAAGCTTTACTAATGCAAAATTAAAATTAAACTTTATATGCAAAAAATAGGAAATACAAAGAACATATTTCTTAGATGAGTGTGTTTTTGCCTTAGTCTAATTCAGATCTTGAGTCATTAGAATATTTTCTTAAAGTCAAAACAGAACTCCAGACTTAGGATAATGTGGATTAGTGCAAGAGGAAATTCTCAAATACTTAGTCCTAAGAAAAAGATGGAAAAGGAATCATAGATTCTGACAGTATCATGCTGTGAATAGCTTATGCCAAGGAAAAAAAAAGAAAAATGCTGGTAAGGATGGAGAGTAAAGGGACCCATATACTTCTGGAAGGAATGTAACTTGGTAGAGACATTATCAAGAACGGCATGGGAATTCCTTTAGAAAAGCTAAACATAGACCTACCATATCATCCAACAATCCCACTCCAGGTGTCAAAAGAAAATGAAATTAGTACATTAAAAAGTTGGAATTCCTAACCTTATTGCAGCACTACTGACAACAACCAGGGCATGAAATGATCTACATGTCTATCAATAGACAAATGAAATTGTGGCCTATCAATACAACAGGACATTATTGAGCTGGTAATGATATGTGAAGACCTATTACAGGTGACTGGGACTGGAAGATATTGATATTAAATGAAACAAGCCAGACACAAAAAGACAAATACGGCACGTTCTGTCTCATAGCAAATACCAAAATATAGTGTGATAGACAGAAAGATAGGCAAGCAGGCAGGCAGACAGACAGACAGATAGATCTAGATAGATACACAGACAGATAGATAGAGGTCCAGTGGTAGCTAGGAATAACTTGTAGCATTCTACAACACAGTGGGCTGACAGTAGTTCACGACAGACTGTCATATATTCCATGAAGGGCTAGAAGATAGGAGCCCAGAGTGTCCAATGTCAAGAGAGGATAAGAAGATGGAAAAATAAATTGCCCAGATTTGGTCACTGTACAACACATATTGACATATTACTCTGCACTCCGTAAAAATATACACTCTTCATATGCTAACTGGAAAAACACCTACTAAAGGATAGAGAGGTTGAGCAGCTAGGGTCATGAGGGACAGTGCTTTGGGGACGGGGGCTTACAGCTGTAGAAAACAAAGGACTTAGAAAAGGAAAGTTAATGAGGATGGAGCCCACAAGACCATTAGGAAGTTCTACTTGTCACAAATACAGATTTTTTTAAATAAATGAATTTTTAATAAATTATAAATCCTTATATATATATTTCTGATGATTTTTAAAATTTTCCAAAGACTAAATATCTTTTCATGTTTCTCCACAACTCTCACAATCTAATGTTTTTACTTTTCATCATATATTAAATGTACACTATGGGTTTCATTGTGACATTTTCACACATGTATATAATGTATTTTGATCATATTCATGTCCCAGCACTCACTCTTGTCCCCCGCCCATCCCCACTGATATCTCTCTCTTCCTAACTAGCCCCCTTCTGCTTTTAATTTTCTCCCCTTTTGGAACCCAATGAGTTGAGTGAGTGAGTGAGTGAGTGAGTGAGTGAGTGAGTGAGTGAGTTAGTTTAGTTACAAGTATATGGAGGAGGGGTTATTTGCAAGGGTATGTGCAACCAGAAATGTCTCTCTCTCTTCCAGCAAGTATTAACTACCTATAGATCCTTAAGGAGAGGCCCCTCCTCCCTTCCTGGGTGGATATAGACAGTTAAATCATGTGTAACCATTACACAGGTAAGCACAGCTGCTGGGAGTTCCAGAGTACAGTGGCCATGTCATACCACACCAATTGAGGAGATAACTCGGTGGGTAAAGGCACTTGCTGCCCAAGCCTAGAGAAGTGAGCTTGATACCTGGAACCACGTAAAGGTGGAAGGAAAGAACTGGCCTTCACATGTGCACTGGGACACACACACACAACCACAATAATAAGAGTGATGAAAAGATATATGTCAAGTCTGTGGACATGGGTCCTTTTTTGCTGTCTGAATTCAAGATTCTACCATCTTCTGTTAGGTCTCAAACCTGGGACAAATGGCTGAGGTGCCCATTTAACATATCCAAGCTAACCTGGCAGTCAGGTTCTCCTGCATCCCTCAGCCCCTGCCTGTTACAGGGGCCTCCTGGCTGGCATACCCCAACCCTACCCTAAACTTCTCAGCCCAGAGCCTGGGAGGCCCTTCCCCCAGCTGCCCTACCCTACATAATCCAAGCACTTCAGTTACCCCACTCTCTTCTGGGCCTCCTGGATGCTACACCTGGTTTCCCTCTTTCCCCTCCCCTCTCCTCACATGGCTCAGGGTCATGTCCACTCTGGACTCTCCCAGATGTCCCTGCCTCTGGTTGCCTATGCTGTCCCATTTATCCACAATAAACTTTCTCCTCCACCATACCTAGGAGCAGTCCATTTTTATTTCTTTTTTTTTCCATTCATCTTCCAAAGCAGCGGAGGCAATGCCTATGGTACCAGCGCACCAGAACAAGTTTTCAGAATCCAGAACTCATATTGCTTTCCCTGCCCCCTGCCATAGCAGACAGGCATCTGAAAGGAAATGGGAGTGGGTGACACAGAAGTCAACTCACACTAAGGCACAAAGTAAACATCAAACAGGCGTTCTATTGATCCACAGTGAGAAATATAACACCCTGCACAAGAAATATCCATATTAGCCTGATCAAAACTTTTTTTTTGCTTATGTAGTCCAACCACATGGAAATCAAAAGCCAGATTTATGAGAACAGGCTCAAAACAACAGGAAAGATAAATCAGAATGCAAATGCATTGTTTCCCAAAAATGTGCTTGTTCTGTGAGATATCCGCACATACCTTTCAACAACAGCAAAAGGCTCAGTAATGAAATAAATTTGAGAAATGCTGGATTAATCCAAGTGAAACGGCTTTGATAGCTGCACATCGACTTTGGCCTGTAGTTCATTGCGAATCTCCTAGGGCTCAGACAGGCTTTTCTGGATTGCATGGCTCCCATCTTTTCTATAGAATATTGACCAATCTTATGAAATAAAGTCATTCTAAACACTCAGTTCCAGGGTCACCAAAAAGTCTTTAGCACAATGTGTATTCCTCCCAGAGAGACAGGTTTGCCAATGTATCACTCCTTGTGGGGCTATATCAGTTTTTCCGCAATCACTATGGAGATACAACTGACATGAACAACTTAAGATTTACTTTATCTCATGGCTTCAGATAAAGAGTCAGACCATCACGGTGGGGAGAAGATGGCAGGGTAAGGCAGCTCACATCATGTCAGACAGCAAGCAGGGAAACGAGAATTCTGGTGTTCTCCAGCTTACAGGATGGAGCCATCCACATCCACTATTGGTGAAATTATTAAGGCCACTCCACGTAGATAAAAGGAGATTTATTTAATGGCGTAACTTACAAATTAAGGGATAGGTAGGTCGCGGAGTCTGGGGAAGGTGTATCACAGTCCAGCGGTGTTCTCTGGAGCTCTGCTTGGTACACCTCTCTAGTCCAGGGTCCCGCAACAGAGAGAGCGCCAGCCGATCCAGATCTCGGGTCCCCAGGCGCCTCCTTTCGCCCCGCCTTGTAGGCGTGACAGTTGCCGAAGTCTCAATGGGGGTTGGAACTTACAGATCAAAGCTGGAATGGCTACCCACTACATCTCCCCCTTTTTGTCTAAATAAGAAAGTTCTAACCTAATACAAGACTATATACAAAGGAATGGTTATCAAATATAGTCCAGGAATAATGAGGGATAATGACCTAGATAAGATGGAACTACAACCAATGCAAACAATATCAAGCAAGAAACACATACTATTATCCAGAGAATTATAGAGCATAGGTAAATGGCATGTTACAAAGATCATTCCAAAAGGTGTCCTATCCTAAAGAACCTGAATCTAATACTTAATATGTTCTATCTACTAGGTTGTAACTATAACTGCTAGTCTTCAATCCCATCAAAGACCTGAGAAGGAATATAATGGTACCTGAGAAATGGTAGATGGATGCAAGCAACTTTCGGGAATCTTGCGAGAGTAGACCGAGACAGCTGGCAGCCTGGACAGTCACCTAATGTTTCTCAGCATTGTTGGTGCATTCAAATTGGCTACAGGCCTAAAGTATCTGACAGACCATTTTCAGAAGCAGGAATTCTGAAAGACCATCTTACCCTGTCTTGGCAGAGTACAGTGGTCGCTTTCCTTGTGTCCCGCTTGTCCAGAAAGGATAGCATTGCATTAGTACTGTCAGCCGTCGAGGCAAGGGCAGTTCTTTGCCCAGTAGGCCATTTTGTGCCAAGAAGACAAACTTCCAAATGGAAATGTCTTAGAAGCCCAACATTCTCTCGGGATCAAATTGGTGCAGCCAGGAGCAATTATGTCTCACATCAACAGAATTCTAAGTTATTTAAATGCCATATTCTCTAGGTCTATGAAGTGTTTGAAGATTACCTGTCCATCTGACCTATGTATCTGTAAATCTGGATAACCTAACTAACGTAACTATAGAGATGACAAGCATAGGTGACTATAAATCTATAAGTCTTATCTACCGAAATAACCTAAGGACTAAGGCTTCACGTAAACAAGGTAAACAGTCTATAAGCAAGTGTATGGTAAAGAACGATGACTTCAAAATTGTGACAATACACAAGATGTTATAACAGAGGTAGGAGTATATAGTGCAATATGCAATATGACAATAATCTTAATTATATATCGATATTTATAACAGAGGTAGGAGTATGTAGTGTGATATGCAATATGACAATAATCTTAAATACATATCAATATACCAAATATCCTAAACAGAAGTAGAACCTACATAAAGTATGACAGATATAAATTTACATTTGTATCAATATACAAGTATTTCAAATAAGAGTAGAAATATATGTACATTATAACAAATATAGTTCTGTATTTGTATCAATATACAAATTATCTTAGACAGGAATATAAAAATAGTTTACATTTGTATCAACATATAAGAATCCATAACAGTGCAAATTACAGTGCAAATTATTTAAGGCTGCTATTTTACTAAATTTGTTTACTAGTATACATAATAATCTACCATAATACCTTATACCTATCCATTCCATTTCTTCTTTTCATTTTTTTTTTTTTTTTTTTTTTAGAATACTGAGTTTAATATTTCCTTCCACCCCCAACCCTATAACCATCATCCATAACCCTGAGAATTATGAAACCTAAGGGAGAAGGGGCGTCGTTTTCTTAGAATTAGTTCCTGCTGTTTAGGGGGTGATGTTATCTCTGTTGGGTACTGTGAGAAAGCTCAGATAGTTAAATCTCAGTTAGACTAACTGTAGGTTCTGCAGCAAGTCTTAGAGTAATGGGTAAGATTGTCTGAAATTCTGGTAAGAAGTGTCGTATGATGATGATTACCATGGCATCATTCTGAATTGGGTAGAGTTGTTGTCGGGGCCCCGTCTTCCTTCTGGAGACTTCTGAGATTGCTATTAGAAAAACTTATTTGTTATCAAAATGGAAGGTTTGGATTTAAAGAGGACATAGCATGTAAGAAAGGATTCTGAGAAATCAAGAGTAAGCATGGAGAGAGTTAGACTCTAGAAGACAATGGTCCTTTTTTATTGGTTTCCTTCTGTCCCACACCAGAGGGCTCTTCTGATATGGGACTGAAGAATCTCTCAACCTTTTCTTTTAGCAATATGCTTGGGTTTAGAGAAGGAGTGAGCCAATTCCATCTCCAAAGTCAGCTTGGCTTATAATTGAATTGGAACCACAGCTTTTCTAGATTGATAGAGAGATAGATGTTAGACAGTGAGATTTTACCGTGTGTAGATTGGTACCAATAGATTCTTTCTTTCTGCTGTAAACATCCGGATATCCAAGGCCTTATGACTTCTGTAAGATGGGTATTTCCATCATCCTGGAAAGACAAAAACAGAACCCTACCCCAACCTTTGATTGTTAAATTTTTCTTACAACTTGTAGAGATGTCACATTGGTGGATGATCTTTTACTTCTCCTCATCAAGGGGTTTTTCCTGTTTGAATCGAATTTTTATTAATTTTGTTGGTATCCATAGCTTTTCTTCTCCTGCAGAAACAAAGGCAAAACCCCTTCCCCAACGTAGAACATATCCAGGTTTCCATTCTGAGGTCAGCACATCCTTGAAATAAACTGGTTGGTTTAGCTCAGGAGTTTTGTCTGTCGTCCAATGTCTCTCTGCAGCTGTTGTTCCTTTCTCATCAGCATTGAGAAAATTCAAGGTTAATAAAGCACTATGCAATCTATTTCTAGGAGTCATTGTTACCCGTTGCTGTTTATTTAGCATATCTTTTAAAGTTCGATTGGATCTTTCTATGACTGCTTGGCCTGTGGGATTGTGTGGTATACCTGTAACATGCTTTATATTGTAATAGGCAAAGAATTGTCTCATTTTATTGGAGACATATGCTGGGGCATTGTCTGTCTTAATTTGTACAGGTATTCCCATGATGGCCATAACTTCTAATAGGTGTGTAATCACAGAATCAGCCTTTTCAGAACTCATAGGAGTTGCCCACTGAAATCCTGAATAGGTGTCAATGGTATGATGTACATACTTTAATCTTCCAAATTCTGCAAAATGAAACACATCCATCTGCCAAATTTCATTTCTTTGTATACCTTTTGGATTGCTCCCTGCAGGTAATGGAAGTTGGTTATAGATGGAACAAGTAGGACATTTTTTCACAATATCCTTAGCCTGTTGCCAAGTGATGGAGAAATCCTTCTTCAAACCTTTGCTATTTACATGGCATTTCTTATGAAATTCTGAAGCTTCTAGCACATTACCTATTAGTAACTGATCAATCTCATCATTACCTTGTGCTAGAGGTCCTGGCAGACCTGTATGGGATCTGATATGTGTTATATATATAGGATGTTCCCTTTTTCTGATGATTTCCTGCAATTGTATGAATAATGAAGTTAATTCTGTATTATCAGGAATAAATTCAGCAGTTTCAATATGTAAAACAACTCTCTCTGCATATTGAGAGTCAGTGACTATATTGAGGGGTTCTGTGAAGTCCATCAGTACCATAAGAATGGCATACAGTTCTGCCTTTTGTACAGAGCTGTATGGACTTTGTTCCACTTTACTTAAGTCTCCTGATTTATATCCTGCTTTCCCTGATTTATTTGCATCAGTATAGAATGTGAGGACTCCAGAAATTGGCTTTTGTCGTACAATGTGAGGAAGGACCCATTCAGTCTTCTTTATGAATTCTATTCTCTTGCTTTTGGGATAGTGGTTGTTAATCTCTCCCAAAAAGTTACTGCAGGCTCTCTGCCAGTATTCATTATCTTTCCATAGTGATGAAATTTCTTCATTAGTTAAAGGTACTACAATTTCTGCTGGGTCCATTCCTGTCAACTGGCGAAGTCTTAGTTTACCTTTTTGAATCAAATCAGAGATCTTTTCTATATAAGTCTTTAATTTCTTATTTGGTTTACGTGGTAGGAATATCCATTCCAATATAATATCTTCCCTCTGCATCAAAATACCTGTTGGGGAATGTCTGGAGGGGAATATGACAAGAATGCATTTAAGTTCTGGATCCACACGATCCACATGTGCTTCTCGAATTGTCTTTTCTACTAGAGCCAATTCCTTCTCAGCTTCGGCTGATAATTCTCTTGGACTATTTAATTCTTTGTCCCCTTCTAGGGTATTAGCCAAATTTTGTAGTCCATCTTTGGGTATTCCCATGATGCCCAGTAAGTTGGAAATGCTTCCTAATAACTTTTGAAAATCATTAAGAGTCTTCAACCGATCTCTCCTTAGCTGTACCTTTTGGGGTCTAATTTTTTGTAGCTCTATCTTATATCCTAAGTAGTTAATAGAATCTCCTCTTTGTATTTTTTCAGGAGCAATTTGCAGTCCCCAGCGAGGCAAAACTTTTTTTACTTCTTCAAACATGCTTTCTAATGTATCTAACTTTGGATCAGCTAATAGGATATCATCCATATAGTGATAAATTATGGATTGTGGAAACTTTACACGAATTATCTCCAATGGTTTCTGCACAAAGTATTGGCACAAGGTAGGGCTGTTTAACATTCCCTGTGGGAGGACCTTCCATTGATATCTCTTGACTGGCTGAGAATTGTTATAATTAGGTACTGTGAAGGCAAATTTTTCTCTATCATTTTCTTGTAAGGGTATGGTAAAGAAACAGTCTTTTAAGTCAATGACTATTATAGGCCATTCTTTAGGTAGCAGAGAGGGCAAGGGCATCCCAGTCTGTAGGGAGCCCATTGGCTGAATTACTTTATTAATAGCTCTCAGATCTGTCAGCATTCTCCAATTACCAGACTTTTTTTTAATAACAAATACAGGAGAATTCCAAGGGCTGGTAGATTCTTCAATGTGTTGAGCATTTAACTGCTCTTGAACCAGCTGTTCTAAAGCTTGTAGCTTGTCTTTTGTCAAAGGCCATTGTCCAACCCAGACAGGTTTATTAGTTAGCCATTTTAAAGGTAAGGCAGTTGGTACTTCTGAGGGTTCAATAGCAGTTGTGCTCTGTTTGTGAACAGCCTGAATGGTTGGTGCCTGATTTTTATAGCATGTGATGATATTATTCCTAGAAACATGCATTTGTCTGTATTCTTTTTCTGAAAGTGTAGGAATTTTAATCTGGGTATTCCACTGTTGTAACAGATCTCGGCCCCAAAGATTTACTGCTACATTTGCTACATATGGCTTCAGCCTTCCTCTCTGACCTTCTGGCCCTATGCATTCAACCCATCTCGAACTCTGTTTTATCTGAGATAGGGTGCCAATCCCTAAAAGTTGGACATCTACCTCTTGAAGAGGCCAATTTGGATGCCATGATTTTGGTGTAATTATAGTCACATCTGCACCTGTGTCTACCAGTCCCTCCATAACCAGGCCATTAATTCGAATTCTAAGCTTTGGTCTTTGATCATTTATGGAAGTCTGCCAAAATATTTGTTTTATAGTGTTCTTTGTAAACTGTGATCCATCCATCAGAGCTGTTTTATCATCCATTGCAGTATCGGTTTTTACATTAAGCATTGGTTTATTCAGTTGTCTTGGAGAGGAATTTCTTCCACAGTGGCTGGGAATGTTCGTACTACATTGGATTTGGGGGCCTGCAAGAGGCCCCCTGAGGCGTTTCCCGCCAGTAAAGGGTTACCTCGTATATCTATTTTTGATCTGCACTCACTGGTCCAATGTCGGCCTTTGCCACACCTTCTACATAATCCGGGAGGTGGTTGGGGTCTCCTGTTTAGGCTATTCCTAAAAGGAATATTACTCCTAGGAGTACCCCACGTACAGTTTTTACTTATATGACCTGGTGTACCACATGTAAAACATTTGGTAACACGGGGCCTTCTTTCACCTCTGGGATTTGTCTCTCCTCTCCAAGCCTCATTACTGTAGTTACGAGACTCAACACCATTAGTATACTGAATCCATTCTTCCAAAGGAGCTGATCTGATCTTTAATGGTGTAAGTATTCTTCTGCATTCTGCATTAGCATTGTCGAATGCCAAGGACTCAGTTAATACTTTTCTTAATTCTTTATCTGATACAGCTCTTGTTATAGCTGTGTTCAGTCTTTGTAAAAAATCAGTGAAGGGTTCGTGTGGTCCCTGAAATATCTTTGTGTATACCTCAGTTGGTTTTCCAGGTTCTGGAATTTTTTCCCAAGCATTTAGAGCTGCTGTACGGCATAGGGATATTGTATGCTCATCATAAATGGCTTGTACATTCCTGTCAGCAAAACATCCCTCACCAAGTATTTGATCTTGGGAGATCACGAAACCTCTGAGTTTACCTTGTTGTTCTAAAATTTTTGCCTCTTCTCTCAACCAGCTTTTCCACTGTAGCTGCTGGCTATATTCTAGAACAGCTGAAATTAACTGATGCCAGTCATCTGGGATGATTCTATGTGAGGTAGACCACGAATTTAACATCTGTTTTACGTACGTGGAGTGTATCCCATATGTAACTACTGCTTCCTTTATATTTTTAAAGTCCCTTGTGGAAATTGGTTGTAATGTATATGTAGTATATGGCTCGGGGTGTGTGTCATCCGCTGGCTTCTCATGGATGATAACAGGATAAGCCATTGTGTGAGAGCCATTTGGAGATGTTACAACCTCTATGGTCTTGCCCTTCTGCTTATTAGGTCCCTTGTCATGTTTACTGAGAGTTTCTTCTAAGGCCTGCAAACGAGCACCTAGGGTCTGTTCTATGGAGTGAGCCTCCTCTCTGGCAAGGGACTCCAGATTCCTCATGGAATCATAGAAGTTTTTATGTTCCTCAGAAACACATGATTCCATGGACCTTATCTTATCAATTAATGATAATCTTTCTTCCTTATATAGTGTCTGGAGAGTTAGTGTTCTGTCCATTAAATATTCACATTTATTATCAATAAGATCAATTTTTGGTACAAGCCTGTTTTGTAAATCCTGATCAGCAGATTCCAGAGAAAGAATCTTTCTCTCTAAGGTCTCATTGCTATCCCTTAAAGCAGATTCCAGAGATAGAATCTTTTTCTGTAAGCCTTCATTGCTCTCGCTTAAAGCCTGTATCAGTCCCAATAATGACTCATCTTTGTTCTTGTTATTAAACCAGTGTTTGAACACTGTGTGGATTATTACAATGAATGCCAAAATGGTACAGGCCAGATATGCCTTAGGAAGGTCGTATATTTCCAGTAAGATGTCATTCATCATACAAGCAAAAAGGTTTTCGAATTCTTGTGAGGTAATGTTGTCAGCCATATTACAAGAATTACTCAAAATTTGTTAGTCAATTTTAAGGTGTAAAATTATCAGGTGCCTTTGCTTACCTTTCGTGGTTTTTGGGGGGTGTAGTAGCACTTTTCAGCCAGCAGGTGGCGTTGGTACAGCTCCAAAGCAGGGCCTGCTGGTGATCGTGGCTGACTGCAGCTCGCTGGAGTCAAGATGGCGGGAGCCGGAGCCGGCGCCGGCACTCGGGAAGCCGGGGAGTGCCTCTTTCGCTGGTCTCGGGGCTAAGCTAGGGAACTGAGACCGGACTAGCTGCTCCCTCTTTAGGGAATGGAACCCTGTAGGCGTTCCCTGGTTCTATGGAACTCTGCAGGCGGGTTTAGGTACCCGCCAGCCGGGGAGGAGGCTGAGGGTGGGAGCCACCCAGGCCTTTGGAATTTGCCCCACGTGAGCGCCAGATATTGGTGAAATTATTAAGGCCACTCCACGTAGATAAAAGGAGATTTATTTAATGGCGTAACTTACAAATTAAGGGATAGGTAGGTCGCGGAGTCTGGGGAAGGTGTATCACAGTCCAGCGGTGTTCTCTGGAGCTCTGCTTGGTACACCTCTCTAGTCCAGGGTCCCGCAACAGAGAGAGCGCCAGCCGATCCAGATCTCGGGTCCCCAGGCGCCTCCTTTCGCCCCGCCTTGTAGGCGTGACAGTTGCCGAAGTCTCAATGGGGGTTGGAACTTACAGATCAAAGCTGGAATGGCTACCCACTACAATCCACGGTGGATATTCTCCCCTCAGTTAACCATCCGTGTAAATACTGCCACCAACACACCCACTGGTGCATCTCACCAGCCTCCTGAGTGACTCTACATGCAGTAAAAGTTGACAATAAATGCTAACCACCACATGTATATAATTACTATGACAATAGAATGTTCAAGGTCTAGCATTTGAGTCTGCCCATCATCCTTGAGTGTTTGTGTGCTACCAATATGAATCTTGTTTTCTGGTTTTTCTCTCATTCAACTTGATTTCATCAGTAATTAAGACATTAAGCAGGTTATGGTCTAGGTTTGCTTTCCGACAAATAATCTCATCTTTTAAAATTATTTTAAATACCTTATTATGTCATGTGTTGGTTTTCAAAGGTGATTCTAGCCAGTGATGGTAGTACACATTTGTAATCTTACCACTTGGGAGGTAGAGGCAGAAGGATCATGAGTTCAAGGCTACTTAACTATGTAATGCATTTGAAGCCACCTTGGGTCACATGAAATCTTGCTTCTGAAACAATCAAGTAATAAGAATCTCAATGGGATTCTCAATGGTGCTACTCTATTTTAAATCTTTAAAGTCCTACCACAGTAATGTGTCACTCAATCTAGAAAATTGTCTGTCTATTAATACTCATATTCCAAGTGTGCTGGATAGTTTTATGTCAACTTGACATAAGTTAAAGTCATCTGAGAACCTCAATTATAAAAATGTCTCCATAAGATCAGGCTTCAGGCAAGCCTGAAGGGCATTTTCTTAATTAGTGATTGATGTGGGAGAGATCAGCACATTGTGGATGTGGTGCCATCCCTGGGCTGGTGGTCCCAGGTTCTATAAAAAAGCAGGCTGAGCAAGCCATGTAAAGCAAGCCAGTAAGTAGCACCCCTCCATGGCCTCTGCATCAGCTCCAGGTTCCTGCCCTGTTTGTGTTCCTGTCCTGACTTCCTCTGATGATGGACAGTGCTGTGGAAGTGAAAGTGAAATAAACCCTTCCCTCCCCAACTTGCTTTTTGGTCATGGTGTTTCATTACAGCAATAGAAACCCTAACTAAGACACCAAGGATGTGCTATATGGTGTCACAAAAGGAAACTTGCAGAGATAATCAAGGAGTGGAGATGTTGTGTTGCCCTGGATGGTCCAGGTGGGCTCAGTGTTATTGCAAGGGGCCTGGTGAGTAAAAGGACGGCAAGAGACTCAGGGTCACAAGAGACCAGATGGCGGAATCCGAGGTCACAGTGATGCAGCTGGCAAGTGGTAGAGCTCATAAGCCAAGGAATGTGGGTTGCCTCTACTAGCTAGATAAGTTAAGGAAAGGGCTAATTCCCTGAAGTCTCCAGAAGGAAGGCAGTCTACTAACACCCCGACTTAGGACCCAGGAAACCCACTGCAGACTTCTGATCTTCCAAACTACAGGATGATAAATCTGTGTTGTTTTAGAACACTAACTATTCTGATTGTTTATTTGATCATTTGGTTTTGGTGCAAAGATGAAACCCAGAGTCTTCTGCATTCGTGCTATATGATCATTACCTAAAGCAACAATGGAAAATGAACATAGTAACCACAATTGGCCCCTTCTTCACCTACTCTCTAGCCATCGTAACCCAATATACGACCCCCTAGGACCCACTGATATTCTAAGCCACAGTATCTGTTGTGGGATATTCACACACTGTGTAAAGAGGGAATTGCTGTGATTGGTGTAATAAAAAGCTGAACAGCCAATAGCTAGGCAGGAGAGATAGATAGGTGGGACTTCTGGGTAGAGAGAGGAAGAGGATAATTGAGACACACAAGAGACACCAGGGAGATGTGGGGATTTGGACATACAGAATGAAAAAAAGATTTAAAAAAGCCACATGGTAAAATATAGATTAATATAAGGAGATTCATTTAAGTATTAAAACTAGTTAGGAACAAGCCTAAACTATAGGCCGAGCTTTCATAATTAATAATAAGTCTCCATGCTGTTATTTGTGAACTGGTGACCCAAAGGAAAGCCCAATTACATCTATTCATCCTCTAAAACCCATTAGAATATACATGAATCTTCTTTATAGTGTCCTGGAAACTTTAAAGACTCTGAGAACTTTAAATAAACATGAAACCAATCACTGAGTGTCCCAGAAAGAGATCAGTGAAGCAAGGAAAGGGAGGATATTAGCTGAATGTAATAACAAATTGAGGTGTTAGGGTCCTCAGGAGTATGAATTGAGTAGAACTGACCTATCAAATTTACAAGACTTGATATAAATCAAAATGTCAATTTATTAATTTGAGTATGGGACGTATCTTTCCAGTGATTAAAGTATCTGTGTCTACAAGCCAGGAAGGCTTCTTAGTATCAGATCATCTGATAGGCTTAATTAAATAAGCCCAAAGCTACTCAAGTCAGAACAAAAGTAGCAAAGGAAACCGTGAGGAATAATCTGGTATCCTGGCTAGATCCTACCAACGCCTGCCAACTTTACCACCCTTCAGAGAAGTCTTTTTTTTTTTTTCATTTAGAAAATTTCACCATGGGCTAGTTTTAGCCTTCGCCTCAGTTGATCCAGTGGAGATACTATCTAGGGATCTAGCAGGTGGGTCTGTGCCATGTGGCAGATGAGCTAGCTCAGACAGATTATACTTCTCTTTGAGATAGCAAGTATAAAACATTGGGGAGGGGGCGGGGAGAAATTAAAAGCTGTAAAATACATAAGCAATGTTCTTAGCAGAAATAGCCATTGTGATAAATGCAGAATATGGTAAGTTTTGCAATGTGGTTCACACGCAGGTGGGAAGAGAAGCCACTGCAGCAGCTTTGAATGTGCACCTTGCAGCCTAGTGGACAGAAAGAGCACAGCTGGGTTCCAGAGGACAGTCACCTCCCAATTCTCCATGTGACTATAGACTTGGTTCTCCTGCCTTCCTTCTTTCAGCAAGTACTTTAATAACAAATACCACACATTGAAGTAAACTGTAAAAGATTCCTGTTTTTATGGACAAAAAGTTGATCCATTTATCTCTACTCCAGGAAAGCCAGACAAGAGTTTAGCTGCTATGATGGTGATTTTGTGAGATGCATTGACTGAGCCGAGACACTGACAGCCAGAAAAGCATGGTTTCCAGGTGTGTCTGTGGAGGCCTTTCTAGAAGACCTCAGCAGCTGAGGAACTCACCAAGACAGGTAAGCATCCGCCAACCCTCGGGTCCAAATGGATATGTGGGAAGAGGACTGACACCTCTTCTCTCTTCTTGAGCTGAAATAGCCGACTTCTCCCACCCCTGATGCTGGAGCCCCTGGTTCTTATCCTTCAGACTGCACCAGTCCCTAGGCCTCTGCTTCCATCTGGGAGGGACGTCACAGGCTATCCTCTTCTCGGGGCTTCAAGGTGCTCCAGGGTGTGGGTGAGGTAACTGTTGGATCATGGGATTCCTCTACCTCCATAACCATATGAACCAATTCTCTAGATAAATATCTTGTAATCCGTATATGCCCTATTGGCTTTGCTGTCCTGGAGAACCGTGATCAGGTTATAATCAAATAGAGAAGACATCTTATCTGAAGACCAGCATGCTCCTCTGGTCGCCTAGCTATATCCTAGATTCTCTGGATAATGCTGAAGATTATGAAGATACAATTGTGTGAATTTTGTTTCCTGAGTTCAACACCATATA
The DNA here is from genome assembly GCF_007827085.1 of Peromyscus californicus insignis. Lineage (NCBI taxonomy): Eukaryota > Metazoa > Chordata > Mammalia > Rodentia > Cricetidae > Peromyscus > Peromyscus californicus. The sequence goes on from NW_026294584.1 coordinate 148,455,113, forward strand.
ATAATGACAATCAACAAGATCCGTGTGCCCAAATAGGGGGTAGACAAATGGTCACTCCAACACTCTAACCTCAATACCAGATGACACTACTCAGCTTGTCCATCTGTTTCCTGGAATGGTTTGGTTACACCTTAAAAAATATGGAACTACAATAAAACTAAAAATATAACATTTGGGATATATCAAATTTAAAGGTTTTTTTGTTCATTTTTTGTTTTTATCAAATAAATCAGTTGAAGACTGGAGACAGAGCTTCACTGGCAGTCTGACTCATTCCTGAGCATCAGAAAGAGGGGGAGAGGGAGACAGAAGGAGACAGAGGGAGAGAATGGGAGGTGAAGAGAGGGGGTAAGGAAAGAATGGAGAGGGAGAGAGGATGTGTGTGTTAGTCAGTCGGCAGAGTGAAAAGGCAATATATGAAATGGAGAGAAAAATTCAAATCATTTGTCTAATGAGGATGCAATGTTCAAAGCATCTGAGGAATTCATACTTGGGAGGTAGAATTGGAAGGATCAGGAGTTCAAGGTCATCTAAAGCTACACAGTGAGTTCAAGGTCAGTCCTACATGAGATCCTAACTTAAAAGGATAAATAAACACAAACAAAACCAAAACATTGGTAAAAGCCTGGGGAGATGCTCAGTGTGTAAAGTACTTGCTGTGTAAACATGAGAACTGAACTTGGATACACGGCACCTGTGTGAAAGACCAGGCATGCTGGCATTCACCTGGAACACCAGTGCTGACTGGTAGACATAGGAAGGTCCAGGGGACTGGCTGGCCAGTCAGTCTAACCAACTGGGAAGCTCCCCAGTGAGGGACCGTCTCAAAAAGTGAGTTGGACAGCAAAAGAGGACATCGACTGTGGACTTTTGTACTCCCAACTTGTGTACACAGGCACACGAACCTGTGTGTATATGTACACACAAAATAAATAAATAAATAAATTTGAAAGATTCGTTAAATATTTGAATAAATATTTCTCCAAGCATTCGTAAAGACATTAACATCACTATATATACGTCACAATGAGGCGGGAGAGATGCTCCATGGTTAAGAGCACTTGCTGCTCTTACAGAGGACTGGAGTCTGTGCCTCGGCACTCACTGGAGCAGCTCACAGCTAGGGGATCTGAACCCTATTCTGACCTCTCTGGGTACCCATAAACATGTAAATACACACACAAGTCAAATAAATTAAACAAGAACAAAATGAGGTAGTATGTCCTTCCTCCTAAGAGAGTTACTAGTGAAAAGAAAGTGATGGGTATGTGGAACTAAGCATGCATGTGTGTTGCTGTGGGGGCATAAAATGATGCAGCTCTTATGGAAAAGTATGGTGTTTCCTCAAAAATACAAGCCAGCAGCACCAGTACTGGTTATATATCTAAAAGAATTGAAAGTAGGCGTTCTCTTAAAAAGAAGAGAGAGAGAGAGAGAGAGAGAGAGAGAGAGACATTTGTCACCTGTGCTCAGATTTATACCCGACTGCCAACAAGTCGGAACAGGGCAACTGTCCCCTGGTGATAGATGGATGAGTGAGCAACAGGTGGTACTGCAGACCATGGAACAGCTTAGCAAACACCACAGCACGGGGACTCTTAAGGACATTAGGCTAAGTGAAATGACACAGAAGGCCAGTTCTGTATCACTTTATTTACCTGGGTATGCAGCATTGTCAAAGTAAAAAGATGAAGCGCAGAAGGGTGGGTAAGGTATGGGGAGCCGGGGAAGGAGGGATGAGGAGCTACTGGTGGGTGGGTGGGTAGAGATCTTCAGTTCTGTACTATGGAGAGCTCTGAGTGTCAATGAACCATAGACCCACATTCAAAAATTTTAAAGCCAAAGAAAGCAATGGGGCACCACGGTGTCTTCTAACCCTATTCCCAGTCACATGACTTGTCCATTGCTGACTCTTGATTAACCCTTGAGATGTATACATTTTAGGGTGGCTGACCTCACCCACTGTGTGTGCTGTTTGTTTGTGTTTTACATTCACTAGTTAATCTTATTTTCTTCATCCCACAAGACACACTTCATTGCCCTTTTCTGTGCCAACATCAACATCTTGCTTATTTCAACCCTATTCATAAAAAGCTGCAAGATTTAAGGTGAAGTACACATTAAACTTTAGGCAGAAGTAGGATTATAATATACAAATCTAGGCATCTTTGATCAAATATGGTGTTATTTATATTCAAAGGAGGAATAAGAAATCCAGAAGGCTCAAGTCAAGGAATTCTCTAACCTTCTTAAAATACTCTGCAAATAGTTGAGTGCACGCGCGGCCATATGAGAGGCCAGAAGTGGTGAGCAGTGGGTTGAAGCAATGGCCACGGTATTTCCAGGGAAAGACAGCAAACTCTTAGTACCAAGGAAACTGTGACGGTAGGACCCGGAAGGTGCTGTGACTCACACAATGAGAAGAAATCCTTCCCAGGGGAGAAGGAGGGCAGTCTGGTAGAACAGGACAACAAGAGGGCACTATCACACAGCCGCAGGCCCTCTGATGCCGGCGCAGGGCTGCTGCATTGCCCCCGCCCTGGCTTAAGGGTGGCTTCAGAGGGTGCAGAAGACTCTGAACTTCAAGGCATTGTTTCTAACTGGGAAGAAAGAGCTGAATGCTGTTCTTGGACGGCACCTGGGCAGGGTTCAGTGTGCCCCACTTTCTTGTCACAGGAAGCAGGCTGCCCTAAAAATCCTTTAGAACAGTCATTCTTTTTGTAATAGTTAGCAAAAGAATCTTTTTTTTTTCAAATGAAAAAAATTTTTTTTGAGGAACATCAATATATAAAAATAGTTGAAAGCCTATCGGCTCTGAAACAGCTCAGAGCTGGAACACATGGTGTCTCCCACTGCGCTCCATCCCCCACGGCAGCCTCTGCCACCCCTCTGTGGAGCTACCGGGATTGCTGGGACACTGTGTGACAGCAGCTACCTCAGAAGGCCAGGCAGGCTGCCTGTGAGAACCAGAGCATAAATGCCAGGCAAATGAAAAAAAATAAAACTACACGTCATTCGACAACCTGAAAAAAAAGAAAACTATCAAATGAGTGGGTCCCTGGGAAACCCCAAGTGTCAAGAGCATCCTTAAGTTCCACACCATCAGTCTGCTGCTGCTGCTGGAAAAATCCTTACTGAAAGGTACCCAAGGGACCACGTGGTGCTATGAAACAGCTTCCAGACTCCTAAGCCCAGAACTTAAGTCACCCATCTATGTGCTGGCTCTGAGACCCTCAGAAAACATTTTCAGTTCTCTGTGCCCCGACTTTCTCACCAGGAAGACAAGGATAATCATTTCCTGACACACTTTACACAGTTAGGAAGATCGAACAGAAGAATGGGTCAAAGTCATATATGAACTGTCAAGGTCTGTGCCTGACTCAGGGCTTAAGGGCTGCTCATAAGAAACCTAAGTTTAGTGCCCAGCACCCATGTAGGGCAGCTCACAGCCATGTATATCTCCAGCTACAAGGGATCCCGCCCCTTCTGCTGGTCTCTGTGGATATCTGCACTCATATGCACATACCCCAACATAAATACACACAAGTACACACAATTAGAAGTAAAATAAATTTTTAAAAAGCAACTTGTAAAGGTCTGCATGCTTGAAAGTTGTTTATATAAAAATCTATGAGCTAGGCATGGTGGTACAAACCTTTAATCCTTGAACTTGTTGTGAGTTCAAGACCAGGCTGGTCTATATAGCAAGTTCCAGGCCAGCCAAGGCTACATAATGAGATCCTGTCAAAAGCAAAAAGAAGCTGCCTTGTAGTTGAGCATCTCACTCTTTCACTCACTCTGAACAATACCCAGGCAGCTACTGCATGACCAAATAATTGAAGACTGGCATGTGACTTTTCAGTATCCAACAAACAAGGCAGCAGCAAACATACAAATGGCAGCCCATGCCCCTGAGCATGATGAGATCCACCACACCTCCAGGGGCTCCTCCCCACTCTCACCTGCCCTAGCATGCCATGTGGGCTTCTCACGTATCCATTCCTCCCATCACTGCTACCCTCGCTATTTTCTCCCCACTGCTGAGGCCTTTGGGATCCCCAGGCTGTGGCTCTATGCAGAAAATTCTAGAGTCAACTGATCAAGTCACGCATGACAGCTAGTTCCAACTTTCACCACTAACTAGACTTTGGCAGCATTATGTAAAGACAGAAATGTTCTGTTTAAAGATACCCTACAAACTTCAGATGCATTATGGTAGAAGAGCATTACCTGGTGCACATCAGGCTGTAGGTTCAATTCTCAGCACCAGAAAAAAAAATGAGCAAAATAAAAAATGCTCTCCCACCCGTTACGATACAGGTTCTCTAGATGAATGCATGCTAAGTTAAAGGTTAGGGATGTGGCTCAGTTGGTGAGCCTTTACCTAGCATGAACATGCCCTGGATTCAGTCCCCAGCTCAACATCAATCTGGTATGGTGGTAAATGCCTAGAATCTACACTCAGGAGGTGGAGGCAGGAGGATCAGAAGTTCTAGGTCATCTTCAGCTATGTGGCCAGTTTGAGGCCAGGCTAGAATACGTGAGACCATGCATTTTGTCTCACAAGGTATCTTACACCTAACTCACATCCCTGAAGGACACACACTGTAGACAGAGCATGGTTTGGGTGCTGCAGCTCAGCTCACCACTGCTGCCCATGCTGCCTTCCAGAACGTCAGTAGCCTTAGGAAAGCTCATGCCGGGAAATGTACTTTATACTGATGCTTACGGTGTTAGCGCCAGTTAGAGGGGAGAACAGTCTGTCTACATTCTATGAGAGGGGGGCACAAGCCATGTGCAGCTCTCAAGCCCTTGAAATGTTCCTGGTGTCCCTGAGTAATTAATCTAATGATTGACTTAGTTTTTAAGTAGTCACAGGTGACTGCTAGGGAATGGTTCTGAAGGGGTGGTCATGCTTGATCTCGTTGATGAAACGGAAAAAATGTTCTTGTTAAATGTATCTGGGGGCAGTAAGATGGACTCAGCAGGGAAAGGAGCTTGCTGCTGAACTTGATGAGTTCTGGGATACATGGAAGATGGGGAGAGAGCCATATCCTACTGATTGGGGCCTCTCTGACCTCTGGCTTCCACTCACTCGTTGGGGCCCAGGCACCCACACACATTCACACACCATGATAATTAAATAAATAAATAAATGAAAATCTAAGTGTAACTGTGTCATTTTCCACACACAAATTCGTTGTTAAATAAATAGTGTTACCATGTCGGCATGATCTTGACAAGAGCGAATTGAGGGTTTAGTCCTAATCCAAGTCTCTATGAGCTCATTTGTCAGTTGTGGAAGTTGTGAGCAGGCACTCAGCTTGGGCTAGAAGACCAGACCGAGCACACAGCTGTGGGACGCAGCACTGTGAGCAGATAAAACTTAGGATAAGTCGAATCTGACACCAATTAATGATGTGCATAATAACTATGACTTTCATAATAATTAGTTATAAAGGGTAAGTCATTCTCATAAATTACTAAAATTAGCATAACTTTTACACTGTTTGTTCTCTGGTGTTATCGACTGCATCTATACCCTCAGGTTCCTGGATTCTTTGTAAATGTTCATACACTGCCCACCCCCAGCACCACTAGAAGGGTAGAGTCCTGCTCTCAAGCTCCAGCTGCATGCTGTCCTGTCTGATTATTCCTTCTCACCCAACACAGCCCAAGATGTGCTTCCTGCCCATGCTACTGAGACATAACCACTTTCTGTCTCACTGAGGTAGGCCAGGGTAAGGATTCCCTTTGAAGAATGTGTCTGCTCCTTCCGGGCAGACTGTCACGAAGCTCCCCGCTTCCTGTACACAGTTTGGGGTCAGGCATATCCTAATAAGTGGTGAGATAAACAAGGTGGCTTATTCCAGTCATTGGGTGAATCTGTCCTATCAAGGGGGAAAGCCTTTTTCAACCATCTCATGTATATTCATGATGGGGCATACATGTTTAAAACTATGGAATGCATGGTCCACACATAAGCAGAATATCCAAAGTTATATAACAACTTATCAATCATGGCAAGGATCTACTCTATCCCCAACCCTGGGATCAGCTTCTGTCTCCACCTAAACTTATAAGAACCCCCAATGAACTCAGAGATCTTCAGCCATGTGCTTGCAGAGGTCCAGTCCATTCTGTGGAGTGTGCTGTGTACACTCTGACTGGTCATAAATCTCTACTTCCACTACTGTCCTGTGCCTTGTCCAATGCATTGTTTGAAACACAAAGAACCTAAATAATCCTTAGAAGATACCCCTAAAACCCCACTGGAAACGTCACTGGGCATGTCACTGAACATGGCAATGATCATTGCTCTCTTCCTGGGACAATCCGGTAACTGGATAGACAGCCCTACCCAACTACTGTGTATCAAATCAGGTCAGGGAGAGGAGAAAGCCGGAAGCTGGCGCAGCCACTGGGGATCTGCAGAAGACTTGTTAAAAGTAGATTTAATAATGAACATCTTGCAGAGAAGGAGAATGAGTGAAAATAAAAACAAGAGCGTGCTAGGTTATAAGAGTGCCTGTACTTGGGCAGAATTGGAGTCCTCCTCCCGAGGGCACCTGGCAGAAGCCATGGCCTCAGGCAGCTATGCTGAGCTGAGCAGAACAGTCCTTGGCAATGTGCTTCTTGGGGCTCTATCTCTGAGACTGTGTTGACATGAAAAACTAAATTAGCTAATACGATTCATCGGAAGAGGAAAATCGTGGGCAAAAGGTCCCGGGAAATCAGCAGCAAAGACAGGGGAGGGGCAAGGCTCAAAGCCCTAGGGAAAAGAACCCTCATAGTTTTCCTGGGCATGGGGGTAGAGCGAGGCTACACAAGTCCTGCTATATTTAAGGCAGACAGTAATTGCTATTTTATTTGTTTGTTTGTTTGTGTGTTTGACAGTACTGAGATTGAACCTAAGTCACCCTGGCACTGAGCTACACGTCCACTTCTTCCTAACAACTTCTCATTGTGAGACCGAGTCACACTAAGCTGCACAAGCTGGATATGAATTTGCTCTGCAGCCCAAGCAGGTCTTAAACTTCAATTCTCCTGCCTCAGCTTCTTCTCCATAGCTGGAATTATGTATTTGCACTAGCAGGAAACTAACTTCTGTGGCATATGCTGTGATGTGTATTTGGCCCGTTTAAGCTGGGCTGGCCTCCAGCCTAGCTGACAGGATTTCAGGGTGAGGAGGCTAACTGAACCATGCAGTTGCTCACTGGAGTTTCTCCATCAGGGGTGGAGATCTCCTCCTCAAGCTATGCTCTAAGCCGATGCTGCCTGGTTCTGCTTGATGACTTCAGAGCCCCGGTTAGGGAGGCGCACACAGGGACTTTTACTGACCACAAGCTTCTCTCTGCAGGGAGCCTTTCCATCTTCAGTTTACACTGTGACTCAGAAATGGAAGACCAGTGACCACACTCACCCAGGGCTTTATATAAGCTGAGCTACATATCTATACATACACACAGACACAGACACAGACACAGACACAGACACAGACACACACACACACACACACACACACACACACACACACACACACACACACATCCCTTACAGATTCTCAGCCATCACAGGACATGCTGCTTCTCCAAATCCCAGTTTTGCATCACAGTCATGTCCTCCTCTGGAACTCTCCTAAGCCCCTCCTTCCCTTGAATCCGGACACACGAGGCGAGGCGAGTCACTAAGTGCTTGGACTCTCCTCTCCTTCATGCCTGCCTTCACATACTTTATTTGGTTATAAACGACAGGATGCAGCTTTCACCTTTGCTGACTTGATGAGCAGCCAGGAGCCCAGACACGGCATCTTTCTCTCTGCACTTCTGTGCATATTCTCCCTCTCTTCCTCCCCCTATCACCCCAGCCCACAGCAGGGCTGCTACCCAGACTTTGACATCGTTTTCCTTCCTACATCTGGCTTGGATAGAAGCATCATTTCTTGGTCTAGACTCAGTAGAGGTGGAAGAACACCTAGCCCAGCTTGAGCCAGAATCAAGCTTTGGTTGAATCCCAGGTTTTCACAGAACAAAGATGTGTAGTGGGGAGGTTGGTAGAGGGCATCTGATAGGGTGTGGAGGGTGGCAGTTCTTGGGAAGAGGGCCCTAAGCTGAGCAGACACTGGAAACACGTTTATTGCTGTGCCCTGCTTCGATGTAGCCCATAGACCTTGGGAGTGGATGAGCATTACCAGAGTTGAGAAAAATGCAGGCACAGGGGCTGAGGTGCAGTTTCACTTATACCTGTCTCCAGTACTTCCAACTGACGAAGACAAATAAAAGCTATATACAACAGCTCTTTCTGGCCACATAATATGGGGAAACTGAGTCACAATTGTTTTTAAACTATTTTTTATTTCTCTCAAGTCAGGAGATTCCTTGAAAAGCAGATGCCACCAATGATAAAGTCCTGGAAAAGAGAAGTTACTGCATGCCTCCTTCCTCTAAGGGGATCTCAGAAAAGCTGCCAGGGCGTGGCACACAGGGCAGCTCTGGAGAATTATGAAGACAGCTGGGTTTCCGTCCTACCAGGTTCCTCTCCTAAAGCATAAGAGGTAAAATAATCAGAATCCCTGCTGCAGTCAGCATTGTAGTTCCCTTCTTTAGACTATAGCAGAGAAAGCAGGGACTGAGAGCAGCGGGTGAAGCTCCCCTCAGAAAGGCCCTGGCGTAAAGCAATTCTGAGCTGCCTCTTCTGTGGTACACCCTTTGTGACTAAGAAGACACCAATGCAGGAGCCTTTCTGTGGGAAAACTTTAAATAAAGAGGAGCCTTATCTCCTAGGAAACCAATTCACTCCTCCTCATTCTCTGTGCAAAAAAGATGGCCAGCTTCCCCTTCTCCCATCCTCAACCCCATTACCATTTCCTTGTTCGAACACTTTACAGTCCAATAAAGCAAGCATTCTCAGGGAGTATATGCTTTTTGATGATGAATAGTATCCAGCCAGGGTCCAACACGACTTCCAAATGCATAATCCATTTGAAAAGATATTTGGGATATAGGAAAACAGACAGCTGCAGAGTCATCTTTCAGATTGACAAGGAGTCCGGGCTGTGACTAGGAAGACAGCTGGAGCCTATGTAACGCTGTTTTCCATTGGGTGGAATTTAGAAAACACATCTCTGTTACAAAGCATCTGGTTCCTTGTATCACTGTAAGCAATTTTGCCAATGTCATGACCTCGAGGCACGGTGCCCTGCGGAAGCATTCATCCACTGATGTGCTCCATGCGAGTTTAGGCAAACACTAGGAGGGGCACGAAGGCGAGAAAAGCAAAGAAGAGAGCATCTAAGAAGCTCACGGTGTAGGAGAGGAGGCAGACACATGGATGGACAGTGTATCCTCTCAAGAGACAGATGAAAGGTTTGCTGGTGCCACAAGAGAGGGTCGGAATTACCGGGTGGGATGAGGGACCCATGAAAAGAGGATCTTCGAGGACTGAAGAATAGATGGAAGGCTGGGGAGACGGCTCTTCAGTCAAGGGCTTACCATGAGAGCACGGGGACCTGATTTTGATTTCTAGACCCCATGTGAAAATACTGGCATGCTGGCAAGTGCTTGTAATCCCGGTGCTCAAGAGGCAGAGACGGACGTGTCCCTCGGATTCACTGGCCAGCCATCCGAGCACATCTGGTGAGGTGAAAGCCAGTGAGAGACCCTGTTTCCAGTAAACAAAGTAGACAGCACCAGAGGAAAGATGTCTTTTCCACACCTGGACAAAAGTCCATGCAATGATATAGAATGCGGTATCACTGTCCATGTTGTAGTTGAATGTGAGATGTCCCTCCAGGCTCATGTTTGAACACTCAGTCCCCATGTGGTGATGCCCTTTCAGGAAGTTGTAGGTTTCTAGGAGGTGGAGCCCTGCTGGAGGAAACGGGTCAATCAGGGCAAGCCTTAAGGTCTTACAACTTAATTCCTGTTAGTTTTCTTCTTCCAGACTGTGGGCCTTTCTCACTCCTTCAGCCATACTTCCCACCATAATATACTGACTGTATCATCTTGAACATAAATCACAATAAGCTCTTTCCACATCAGTTGCTTCTTATCTACATTTGATCACAGCAAAAAGTAACTAACAGTCATTCAATAAGTCCGGTGCATACATCCAAAAGCCTAGCTCTTGGAAGTCTGAGGCAAGAAGACCACAAATTCATGCTGGACCACAAAATGAGAACTTTCCTCAAAGATCAACCCATCAAAATAAGACTATCACTAATGAAGACAGGAGAGACAACAGGCGACTGGAGAAGGATGCTCTCATCTCATGAAGGACATGGCTTGTCTGTCCCCAGAACTCTGCATTTGTTTTTTTAAAGGATCTATTTTTATTTGTGTAAGAATGGGATGTGTACTCAAGTACCTGCAGAGGCCAGAAGGGGGCACTGGATCCCCTAAAGCTGGATCATAGATGATTGTAAGGGACCTAACGTGGGTGCTTAGAATTAAACCTGGGTCCTCTGAAAGAATAGCCAGTGCTCTCAATCATTGAGCCATCTCTCTAATCCAGTTGTAATTTTTTTCTGTGTTTTGAGAAAGGGTTTCTTTGTGTAGCCTTGGCTGTCCTAGAACTAGCTGTGTAGATCAGGCTGGCCTCAAATTCACAGACATCTGCCTGCCTCTGCCTCTGCCTCCCGAGTGCTGGTCCTCAGGGCTGTCCTTACCCTGTGTTCTCTCTCTACTGTGCTGGACTAGTTGGAAACCTGGGACTGGGTTTCCCGGATGTCTCATCTGCTACATTCTAGTCTATGTTCACCAGTTTGGAATCCAGATTCTAAAAGCAGAAAGAGGTCAAATCCCGTGGTCATTCTTCCCATGGAGGCAAGCAGATGTGTGAGCGTCAAGCCGTATTAGCTTGTTCTCATTTGGCTGTGTCTGAAGCATCCGTATTTCATGCCACCAGCATCTGTGGCATCCACAGTGACTTTCCAAAGGCTTAACCTGGGCTGCAGCAGCTGCTTCCTGTGTCCCCAGAAAGCTACTCTCAAGGTTTAGAGCTACTGGCCAAGTTCAAGCTTTTCCTGACTTTCAGTCTTCCACAGGCTGTGGAAAGCACACACACACGCACACACGGATACACACTTTCCGAGGTTTCATAAACAATATTTAATAATACTAAGTCCTAAAACATTTCTGTGGTTCTGTTCACCTAATCTAGACTCTGAGTGGGGGCATTTTAGAACTGGACTCTTGTGGTTTTTGTTGAGAGAGAGAGAGAGAGAGAGAGAGAGAGAGAGAGAACTGAAGAGCTAGGAAAGCAGGAGATGGGTTGTTTCAATAATCAGTGGAGCATTGGTGAAGCCCGTAGTTAAGATGGCGGTAATGAGAATGGAAGAGAGAGTGATGGAGAGATATTTGAGGTGTGTGGCCACTCAGAAGAGGGGCAAATGCAATGTGCTCGGAAGGCCTGAGGCTGCCGGTCCAGGCAACTGTACCAGTGATGGGATGAGAGCACTCAGAGCAAGAGGAGGAGGAGATACTTGGCAGGCAGCACAGATGATGAGTTCCATGTAGGATGTGCTAAGTTTCTGATCTAGATATTAAGCAGGCTAAATAAATCTGGAAGTGGGAGATTTATACTAAAGGGTTTTTTTTTTAACATTGGGAACATAGATGTGGCCATTAAACCAATATAGTTGATAAAATTGGTTAAGAAAAGTATACGGAACACACACACAAAAGAATTCCTTAAAGAACGATCCTGGGAGGGAAGGGAAGTGTCTCATCAGGGAAGGGTGTGTGCCACCAAGCCTGATGACTGAGTTCAACCCCTACAAGGCCCATTTTGGAAACAGAGCTGACTTTCACAAGTTGTTCTCTACCTACATATATGCTGGGGTGTGTGCACACACAGACACATACAAATAGATCAATGTAAAAGGGACAATTGCTGGGGAACATTAGTTTTAGACCACATCTAGAGGAGAATCAAGTATAACAGATCGAGAGTGGATGGATTACTTCTTTGTCACTGTGAGAAAACACTGGACACACACCAGTTAAAGGAGGAAGCACTGATTTGTGGCTTGTGGCCTCAGAGTGTTCATTCCATGGCTGTTTGGCTCCACGCACTTGGGAAGAACATCGTGGCTGTGGGGAACATGGTGGGCATCTGTTCATGCCATCACAGACCAGGAAGCAGAAGGACGAAAGACGGGCGCTTGGCTGATTCCCTCCTATTTTTCCTTTTATTCTGGCAGGGTCCTCAGTGGAGGGCAGTGCCGCCCACAGTCAGTGGGGATCCTCTCCCTTCCCTTGGTTCTCTCTAGAAATGCTCTCGTGGACACCCCAGGAGGCACATCTCACTAAATCTCCCAGGTGATTCTTGAGTCAAGTTGACAAAGAAGACAAACCATCCGGAGTGGGAGAATCCAGACGGAAGAGCCACAAACGAGATGAACTGTCTGAAGACGTGGATAGGGGGCTGACAGCGACATGAGTTATAACTGATGGGAGGAACTTGAACATGTAGGCAGGAGCCAGGTTGGTGGTGCACACCTTTAATCCCAGCAATCAGGAGGCAGATCTCTGTGAGTTCAAGGCCAGCCAGGTCTGCATAGTGAGATCATGCCTTAATACATACAGTATAAATAAATAAATAAATAAATAAATAAATAAATAAATAAATAGATAGATAAATAGATAAATAGATAAATAGATAAAAATATAAATAAATCTGAAGTGTTCACTTTAAATAAGAAAGTAGAGGCAGGACTCTAACAGACCCTTCCAGTTGCTCTAATGTTACCACTAGCTGCTCTTCCACACGGTACCTGTTCCATACACTGTGGAGATGGGGGAGGAGCGTTCATGTGCTGGAAGCTGCGCCATCCATGAGGTTTCCTCTTGTCCTTTACCTTCTCCCTCATCCTCACAGTTGTTTTCTGTTTCCTCATTGCTTCATCCCCTCATCTGACGCCTGTGTTCCCCTCAGCATGGAGCTGATACATTTTTGCCTTGTCAAATGGATCATCCATTGCACAGTCTGCAGAGTGTGTGTGTGTGTGTGTGTGTGTGTGTGTGTGTGTGTGTGTGTGTGTGTGTTTCATTCAGGTACAGATCAATACACAAATATGTGACGGGGCATGTGCACATGTAAGCACATACATGTGGTGGGCAGATGTCAACCTCTGGTGCCATGCCTCATGCTGTTTCTGTTTGCTCGTTTGTTGGTTCTGGGTCTATCCCTGACCTGGAACTCACCAAATAGTTAGGCTGGCTGGTCATCTGGCCCCAGGATTCATCCAGCCTCTGCCTCCCCAGCACTGGGATTACAACCATATGCCGGCTTGTCTGGCTTTTCTTGGGTTCTAGAAATCAAGCCCAGTCCTTACACTTTCAAGGCGAGTGTCACCGTCTGGTTGATTGCCTCCCCGGCCAATCTGCACTCCATTAGCAGACAATTCACTCAACCTTGCGGAGCCCACATTCATGCAGCTTGGGCTTGGGCAGCTCATAAACTTAGGGGTTCAAAAGGTGGTTAACAGTCCTTTATGGGACTAAAATCAGTGTGACTAGTCATGATCAGACTGTTTCACAAATTGATACTAGAGAAAACAACACAGAAAAGCTTTAAAAGAGAGCTGTCATTTCAGGAAACATTTGTCTCAGTCAAAAGCCCCAGTTTCATGCGTGGAGAGTGTGATGAGTCACAGAGAAATAAGCAAGATCCCTTACATGGAATATGAAAAGGGCTACCAGGGGGATTGTGTTCTATTTTAGTTCTCATTTCCCAAAGGTAAACAGGCTTCACATGCAAGCAGCTTTTCTGCAAAGTAGTTCTAAGGAAAAGTGAGTGAGAAGACAAAGAGAGGGGAGGGGCCAAAAGCCGTCAACATGGCAGCACTGGAGACAGCTGTGGACATCCAGGTCTCCATCTTGCTGGCAACTCTCTGGGGAGCTATGTGAAACTGTCCCATTAGAGCAGAGGACGGCAAGCACTCTCTGCAGAGGGCCTGGGGTTACATATTCTCTATTTGGTAGGCATGCCACCTGTACCCTCCTAGAATAAAAGCAACTATAGGCAATACATACATAAATAGCAGAGTCTTTATCTGCAAGAACCAGCAGGCTGCATTTACCCCACAGCCCCCATCACTTGAGCAGAGGGGGACCGAAGCATTGCTGTTTCCACAAGAACTCTTTCCATGTTGACAGTAGCCCTCAGGAGCAGCAGCCTCCCTCAGTTTCAGTACAGTGCTTACCAAGCACGTAGAAGGATCTGAGTTTGGAACCCCAGAACTCATGTGAGAAGACAGGTGAGGTAGCATAGGCCTGTAATCCTCATGCTGAGAAGGTAGAGACCAGAGAATCCTTGCAACGGGTTGGTCAACTAGTCTTGCTGAACTAATGCTCCAGGTTCAGTAGAGACTCCGTCTCACAAAAGTAAGGTTGAGAGTGGTAGAGGAAGATGCATGAAAACTACTTTGACCTTTCCACATGCATGTGTGCACACATACATAGGCACTCACTCATGCATATACATAAATATATAACAAATGTCCCTGCCACATATTCGCACACATGAAGAAAATACAAATCGACATCTGGTATGTGCTTGAGAGTAGGATGGTGTCTCACAAGGACATGACAAAGTAGACTACAGTCAGGTGAGGTGGATATCTCATGGGTATCTGCCAAATGGCCCAAGAGAGGTTATGAGACTCGAGGCACACACTCACATTTTCATCTGTTCACTGAGATGGCGTCATGAGGCTGTCCTGGGTCCTGACACTTTCTGCCAGTGTTACCTTTCTTTCCTCTGGAAATGCCAAAAGCTAGTGTTTTTTGTTTTTTTTTTTTAACTTCTCATGATTCCTTCCCTAATGAAATTAGCTGTTGCATTTGGGGAAATGTTTCCTTTCAGCTCTTGAGACTTAGCCATGTATTCAGCTCTCATTCCTAGCTTGGCTCGCACACACACTACCATTTCAAATAATTTACTCTGAAAAGTGTCCGCACAAAGGAATCGCACCTAATTATTCCTATGCAGCCTAAGAGAAGTGGTCTGTGTTGTGCTTTTAAGTTCATTTTCATTTCCACATGCTTGCCTTTTCTTTTCCTCCCAAATGGATACATCTAATTACTCCCCTCTCGGCTGTTTGAATTTCACACATTTTTGTACCCTTAGAAAACCAGAGATTGTACTAGATTCACAGGCAAGTCATCAAATAGCATTTAGATGGGAAAAAATGTTTTCAGAAACATGCCTTTTGTAGCTACACAAGTCTGAGATTATTCCCTGTTTTAAACTACATCCTTAGTGGAGGGCAGAACAAGGCTTCGTGAGCTGAGTTACTTTTAGTGACTTTTATTTGCATTTTATATGTCCAAGAGCTCCCTACCATGATAGTCATATGACCAACACATTCTCACATGACTTATAAGGAACCTAAGGCTTAGAGGTTCAGTGTGTGAAAAAATGTATAGAGAAAGTAAGTCATGACATTGGCCCCAATGTTGAATCCCTCTGTCTCCATCCAGCCTGCTTTCTCATGTACCTAATGTACAACTCTCTTTTGAACTATGGAAATGCAAGAGGTTTCTTTTGTCTCTAAACTTCTCATAAGGACTTTGTGATGCATGCCCATCTACTTTATAAGACAGTGTAAGCTTGATTTTTTTCTTTTTTTGTTTTGTTTTAAATACAAGTAGGTCTCAGGAAGATAGATTATTTGCAAAGATAGCTATACTAATCCCTCTCATCTACATGTGTTCATGATGTTGCCACTGCTCCTATAGATAGGGAAAGATGAAGAGATAGGTGGTAAATAGATAGAGAGACTGAATTAGGAATAGGGACAGAGATAGAGTTAAGAACTGGGATAGAAAGAAAGGGATAGATACAATGATAAGGATATGGATGGGAGCAGAAATAATAGAGGCAAGGAAAGAGAGACAGGGACAGGTGGAGGTAGAAAGAAGTGTGGCGATGGTGTTAGAGGTAGGAATATGTATGTATGAGAGAGAGAGAGAGAGAGAGAGAGAGAGAGAGAGAGAGAGAGAGAGAGAGAGAGAGAGAGGAGGGAGAGGGAGAGAGGAAGAGAGAGAGAGAGAGGAATAAGGTTACTAGTAAGGAGAGAGGTAAAGTTAGAGATGTGATCGTCGAATACCCCGTCTCAGACTGTCTCTTGAAACACACTGACCCCTGTGAGTAAGCCTAGGCTCTAATGGTTGAGGCTGAAGGGGGACAGTGGCCCACCAATAGACAACACCAAATGCCAGGTGAGTGAATAAAGCCCCCTTAGACCATTGTCTCATTTCAGCCACTAGTTACTGAGCTACATGAGTGACCCTAGACAATGCCAGTGGAACCGTCCTTCTGGGCACATCCAAAAGGCTGACCCACAGGGCTGAGCAAGCATTTGTCACTGCTTTAAGTCACTCTGTTTTGAGGTGATTTGTTACGCTGGAACACACTAGCAGTGGGTGACGTCATGGTCCCCAACTTTGTGGAACTAGAGATTTCCCGAGATCTGACCCCATCATTAGTGCCTCAGGGAATGGTGAGTTTTTCTTCACTTTTGAGGCATTTAGTGTTAGATCCCAAGAGTTGCTTATCCTCCACAGCGTGACCTCACTCTGCAACTTTCTCACACACTGACGCAAGTTCTCCAGAGGGGTGGCTCTGACAGGCCTCCTTCAGGTTGCTCGACTCTCATTGCTGGCTGCAGCTAATGAGCCAAGAATAAGCTCACCTAGGAGTAGCTGGACAACTGAGGTTCCTTGTGATTAATAGAAACCACTACACTGAGCGACCCAGAGGCTGAAATCTTTCAAACAATCTATTTCACAGTAGTGCCCCAGAAGGAAAACTATCCCTGCTGATGTCCCCAGAGCTGTGCTGTCCTGCTGGCCCTGAAGAGCGAGTGCAGCCCTTCATTAGATGTCGTGGCATGTCCTAATATCCTCCAATAAATCTCCTTTCCTACATCAGTTACCTTGTACTGTTCTTGAGCTCAGCAGCTAGTGATAACAAGCTACTATTTAATTTAATAATATAAATTAATGCAGGTCTTGCCCCCTCCTTTAGTGAGCTGGAACCCCAAGGCTGGTCCCAAAGATCTCTTTTCTACTGTGTGAGGGATAAAGGGGTGTAACTATCCTGAAAGATAATCCTGTTTCCCTGGAAAGTCAGAAGAGCTGGTGTCTTGTTGTTGTTGTTGTTGTTGTTCATCTACTGCCCAACACAGCGCATATACCAGATATAAATAAATTCTCTCAATAAAGATTTAACTGATAGAGCTAGTCTTCTCCCTACTACTCCATGATCTTATCACATGGTCATCAACTGCACTGTCAGGATCGGCTGG